>NC_086104.1:58862036-59499536 GCF_963921235.1 Mobula hypostoma | reverse complement strand
TTATAGATATGTGAAAAGAAAAAGATTGGTTAAGACAAATGTAGGTCCCCTTCAGACAGAAACAGGTGAATTGATTATTTGGAGCAAGGACATGGCAGACCAATTGAATAACTACTTTGGTTCTGTCTTCACTAAGGAGGACATAAATAATCTACCGGAAATAGTAGGGGACAGAGGGTCCAGTGAGATGGAGGAACTGAGCGAAATACATGTTAGTAGGGAAGTGGTGTTAGGTAAATTGAAGGGATTGAAGGCAGATAAATCCCCAGGGCCAGATGGTCTGCATCCCAGAGTGCTTAAGGAAGTAGCCCAAGAAATAGTGGAAGCATTAGTGATAATTTTTCAAAACTCGTTAGATTCTGGACTAGTTCCTGAGGATTGGAGGGTGGCTAATGTAACCCCGCTTTTTAAAAAAGGAGGGAGAGAGAAACCGGGGAATTATAGACCGGTTAGTCTAACATTGGTGGTGGGGAAAATGCTACAGTCAGTTATCAAAGATGTGATAACAGCACATTTGGAAAACGGTGAAATCATCGGACAAAGTCAGCATGGATTTGTGAAAGGAAGATCATGTCTGACGAATCTCATAGAATTTTTTGAGGACGTAACTAGTAGAGTGGATAGGGGAGAACCAGTGGATGTGGTATATTTGGGATTTTCAAAAGGCTTTTGACAAGGTCCCAAACAGGAGATTAGTGTGCAAACTTAAAGCACACGGTATTGGGGATAAGGTATTGATGTGGATAGAGAATTGGTTGGCAGACAGGAAGCAAAGAGTGGGAATAAACGGGACCTTTTCAGAATGGCAGGCAGCGACTAATGGGGTACCGCAAGGCTCAGTGCTGGGACCCCAGTTGTTTACAATATATATTAATGACTTAGATGAGGGAATTAAATGCAGCATCTCCAAGGTTGCGGATGACACGAAGCTGGGCAGCAGTGTCAGCTGTGAGGAGGATGCTAAGAGGATGCAGGGTGACTTGGATAGGTTAGGTGAGTGGGCAAATTCATGGCAGATGCAGTTTAATGTGGATAAATGTGAGGTTATCCACTTTGGTGGCAACAACAGGAAAACAGATTATTATCTGATTGGTGGCCGATTAGGAAAAGGGGAGGTGCAACGAGATCTGGGTGTCATTATACACCAGTCATTGAAAGTGGGCATGCAGGTACAGCAGGCGGTGAAAAAGGCGAATGGTATGCTGGCATTCATAGCAAGAGGATTCGAGTACAGGAGCAGGGAGGTACTACTGCAGTTGTACAAGGCCTTGGTGAGACCACACCTGGAGTATTGTGTGCAGTTTTGGTCCCCTAATCTGAGGAAAGACATCCTTGCCATAGAGGGAGTACAAAGAAGGTTCACCAGATTGATTCCTGGGATGGCAGGACTTTCATATGATGAAAGACTGGATCAACTAGGCTTATACTCATTGGAATTTAGAAGATTGAGGGGGGATCTTATTGAAACGTATAAAATCCTAAAGGGATTGGACAGGCTAGATGCAGGAAGATTGTTCCCGATGTTGGGGAAGTCCAGAACGAGGGGTCACAATCTGAGGATAAAGGGGAAGCCTTTTAGGACAGAGATGAGGAAAAACTTCTTCACACAGAGAGTGGTGAATCTGTGGAATTCTCTGCCACAGGAAACAGTTGAGGCCGATTCATTGGCTATATTTAAGATGGAGTTAGATATGGCCCTTGTGGCTAAAGGGATCAGGGGGTATGGAGAGAAGGCTGGTACAGGGTTCTGAGTTGGATGATCAGCCATGATCATACTGAATGGCGGTGCAGGCTCGAAGGGCCGAATTTTTACTCCTATTTTCTATGTTTCTATGTTTCTATGTTTCTATGATAATAAAAATATGGTTTTTATTTAAATCTGACAACTACAGATTGTAAGTAAAACAAGTTTTTTAATTAGCATAGCAGCAATTAGGCTTGTGTCCTTTGAGTCAGCCACTTCAAGGTTATGATCTTCAACAGATAATATTGGTATTTTGTGAACTTTATCCTGGTTTTTCCTTACCATTTTAAAATGTATATTGATGGAAGTAATGGAGAGATATTTGCATGAGCACCTACAGAAATACAGTGCTTACCAGCTTTTCAAAATTTGATAAATCAGATCACTATGAAGAATAAGTTTCCTCTTTGAAGTCACATGATGTAATTTGGACCATTAACCTAGAACCAATCTGCTTTGACTGTTATTGATGTAATGAGTCAGCAATTTTTTGGTTGGGTTTCTAAGGATTTGTTGAGCAGCAATTAAGGAAAATTGATGCTCACTTATCCTTTGCTTCTGTCTGCCTTGCAATAATAACGAGAACTGGAATAGGAGTGGTATAAGGGTACAATTTAATTTTGTTGTAAATGACGGAGAAGGTGAGCAGACAAGCAGCTGAGGAATTATCTTAAACAGTGTGTCAAATCAAATCTGTAGCATCACTTGTGTTGAATAAGTTACCATTCAATACATGAACACAGGAGGCGAAGGTGGACATAATCTTGCAACACATCCACATGTTAGAACAATGTCATGCAACTATTTCATTAGCACCGAGTACATCTGTAAGATTAGGCACCACACAAAAATATTTCTGTAAAGTAAAGCAGACTAGCCAAATGTTGACACTTCTACAGCAAGATGAATAATGTGATGTCCTGTATATTTAATTCAGTGGGACCCAGACAAAAGGTTTTCATCTCCTAAAGCACATTAGTGAACCAGATGGGTATTAAGATAGTTTGATAACTTTAAGGTTACTTTCCTACTAGTTTCTTCTAGATTTTTGAACTGTGTACAAACTCTCAAAAATAACATACACTATGAATTACTAGGCTAGTCCACTAGATTATAAGCCAGCAGTAAGAACTATGTTATTAAATCCCATGTTTACTAGTTCCATTATGGAATAAAAAGTCACTCTGAATTTGCTCTAATAATTAAGCATCATGTCCCAGTAGCCAAAATGAAAAAACAAGGCCATCTACAGTATGGTTTTATTATTAGTCATTGTTCTGAAATTAGTGGGGTTGGGACATTATTTTTGCAAAGGTTCATCTCAAAATATCAGCATTTTATTCAGACAATTAAACATGTGGCGACCCTCTCTTTGTTTAAACTGATATTTGTATGTATTATATGCATATTTTGCTAGATTGAAAAAAGTTACGGCGCTTTTTTCATTAAAAGTAATGTAAAATGCCATTTTGGTATATTGAAATATACAGTATACTCAGTGACCACTTTATTAGATACACCTGTACAGCTGTTCGTTAATGCAAATATCTAATCAGCCAATTATGTGACAGCAACTCAATACATAAAAAAATGCATACATGCTCAAGAGGTTCAGTTGCTGTTTAGCCCAAACATCAGAATGGGGAAGAAATATGATCTAAGTGACTTTGACCGTGGAATGATTGTTGGTGCCAGATGGGGTCTCTTGAGCATCTCAGAAACTATTGATCTCCTTGGAGTTTCACACACAACAGTCTGTAGAGTTTACGGAGAATGGTGCAAAGAACTAAAAACATCCAATGAGTGGCAGTTCTGTGGGCAAAAATGCCTTGTTAATGAGAGAGGTCAGAGGAGAATAGCCAGACTGGTTCAAGCCGGCAGGAAGGCGACAGTAGGTACCTAATAAAGTGGCCACTGTATGTACTTGTTACTTAATACAGACACTGTGATTTCTTATTTAATCAACTTTGATTTGAACGAGCTTTAAACAGTGATGTCACTATTATAATGAACATTCATACAACTTAACATCCACCAAAAATGACATAACAATACTGGCAGCTAACAATCGGGCATTCATCCTATAATAACATTATACTAAAAGAATATGGAAATCATAATAAAAGCACTGATCTGCCCCTTACAGGTACCAACTGCTTGAGCTTCATTACTGTGACTGAAAGGAATTCCTTGTTCAGATTTGAACCTGTAACCTCTCTTGGTTATCCTACATTTTCTGCACAGAATTTCCTTCCCTACGGCTTTTGATACTGCTGTAGGATAAAAAAAAATTAATGGGAATCTTAACAAAATAATCAGGGTCATTAAAATATTTACTGTGTCATTTATTAAATGTGACAACCACTTATCATTTTCATTGCTATCTTCCCTTTGTTACAAAAGATTCTTTAGTACTTGTGCACCCTCTCCTAGACCGAGAGAAGGCAGCTTGAAGGCTGCTCTACTTCGCCAGGAAAGCACTGTTGTTCCAGAAGCATAAGATCCAGTGGCAAGGTATTAAAAGGTTACTGTCTTTGTTTAATGAAAATGGTAGACTATCTTTTATTTCTTGGAATCATTAGTGATACAGAATGTATGATTTCTGAGGAAGTATTTTTAACAAGTTGATAATTAAAAGGGAAAAGCACAAATTGTCTACTTTTCATTAAGAGTGCAATTTATTCCAAAATGACAAATCTGTCTTGTGTTATACAAAAACCTATCATAAGGACTAACTGTTGAACTTAAGAAAAATTGATCCCTTCTGCCTGCTTCACCTTTCCATAATATTGTGGCTGATCAGCGCCATTGACTGAGGCTAACTACTTTCCCAGTGATTCTCTTAACACCTATTGATTTATTTCTTAAATATATTTTGCAACAGACTTTATACGGTCCACTTTAACACAGAATTCCATGGATTCCCTCTCCTCCTTTTAATCTCTGTCCTGAATGGCTGAACCCATATTTTTAGACTTTGACCACAGCCAAGGAAATCATTATCCATGTACCATGTCAAGTTCCCTAAGCACTTTATATGAATCAATAAGATCACCTCTCATCCTTCTTAATGTAAGAGTGCACAGATCCAGTCTGCTTAATTTTTCTTCATCTAATAAAATCACTGTTCCAGAAATGAACCTGGTGAACCTTTGCCCCACTCCTTCAATTGCAAATATATCCTACAGTAGGTTGCAAGACTACACCTGTACTCCGTATTTCAGACATAATCTCCATATATCTAGAACAAACTATCTTTAATCTTATATAGAATTCCTCTTGCAATAAAGACTGACATATAATGTTCCCATTAACTACTAGCTATACCTAGATGTTAACATTTAGTGCTTTATATACCAGGGCACCCAGGTCTCTCCAAACAGCAGCACAAATGAAACACCCATCATTTGAAAAATATTCCTCCTTTCTATTTTCTTATAAAAATATAAAACTCTCACATTTATTCTTATTGTATTCCATCTGTGATGTCTTTGTGTAGTCATCTTTCATGTCTCCATTTCCTTGAAGTCGTTCTGCATGCTTTGTGTTATCCACACTGCCCACACACCATCCTTTATATCATTAGTAAACTTGGATATATTGCATCTGATTTCATCATCCAAATCACTGCTATAAATTGTGAATAGTTATGTATCAATCTCTGATTGTTATTGAATCTTACCAGTCACAGACTCCCAAATTTGCTTGCTGCTATTGTTTTTCACCACTTTACCAATCTCAATCTACACCAGTACATTACCCTCAATAGAATAGAATAGAACTCTATTGTCTTTGCTCAAGACAATGAGATTGCAGTGCTACTCCAGTCTGTGCAAAACAGATATTTGTAATGCATAGGGTATGCTTAATTAAAAACAATCCGATATTTGCATGCAACAAGTGACACTCAGAGGCCATTGGCAAGCCAGGGTGTAGCATTATTCAGCTACACAACAGATCTACAAAACAGAAGCTGTTTTTCAGTCTAACTGTCTTAGCTAAGATGTTTCTGTATCTCCTGCCACCTGACAGGTGATTGAACAAACAGTGTCTGGGATGGAATGGGTCTTTAATGATGTTACGAGTGCACTGTAGACACCAAGCTTAGTTCGCAAAGAGGGTGTGGAGGAGGATGGACGGGCTAGTGTCACGTTTTATCCCCAGCAGCTGCGTAACAGAGGACTCTCTGATCTACGGGCTGTTCCCGGGGACGCACACGGAGACCAACATCCGGTGCTGCTGGCAGATCATCAACTCAGTGAAAGACGTTCTTTGGTCGGCCCGAAACTTGATGATCTACCAGCACATGGAGATGTCCTTGGGAGAATGCTGCCGACTGGCACATTCTCGGCTGCAGGAGTACGTGCTGAGGGACGCACTGAAACTTGGTGCAGCCACCGCAAGGGCCCGGTGGGGAAGGACCACAGTATAGGTTTCTCCACCCGTGGGAGTGGGAGGGGTCGGTGGGCGGGGAGTATACCCCTCAACAATGATATGCTAAGCTGAACTACTGGAGGGCCACGTGGGTGGCTATAAATACGGATATGTACCGTGTATAATGGAAACGTATGTAAAGGATGAAAAGTTATTGAATGGTTTATTGTATATATTTATTTTTGAATAAAGTATATTTTGAAATAAAAAAAAACGAGATTGAAGGCAGCAGCGGTGTGGCAGTGGATGTCAGATTAGATGGCAACCTCTTTGACATCAGGAGGCTCCACACAACCACCAAACTCCATAGAGAGCGGGTCCTGGAGCTGCAGTATGCAGACGGCTGTGCTCTTGTGGCCCATACTCCGGAGGATCGTCAGACTGTCCTTGCTGTGGCGGTGAGAGCGTACAGCAGGATGGGGCTAACTGTCAATACCACCAAGACAGAAGTGGTTTGCCAATGGAGTACCAATGTCCCACCCACTCTACCTGCCTTCTCTGTTGGTGATGAAAAGTTGTCAGTAGTGCCATCTTTCAAATATCTGGGGAGCATTCTGTCTGAGGATAGCGGCATTGACGACGACATCCAGAGCCGCATTAAACAGGCATCAGCTGCCTTTTGGAGACTTTGGCGTAGAGTCTTTCAGAACAGGAGCCTTCGTCCCTTCACAAAGGTCGCCGTATACCAAGCGGACTGTGTCACCAGCCTCCTTTATAGCTGTGAAACTTGGGTAACTTACAGCCGTCACATCAAATCCTTGGAGCGCTTCCACATAAGCTGCCTCCAGCGCATCCTGGGAATTACCTGGCGTAAGTGGGTGCCTCACACTGAAATACTTGTAAAGACCAACTGCAGGAGCATTGAGGCCATGATCATCCAGCACCAGCTGCAGTGGTTGGGGCACGTGATAAGGATGCCCCCATGTCAGCTACCCTGCAGAGTGTTATACAGCCAGCTACATCATGGTCGACGCTCAGCTGGAAGGCCGAAGAAGTGCTTTAAGGATAAGATGAAGAATGCTTTGAGGAAGTGCAAGATCAGACCCGAGGACATGGAGGATGTTGCTGCTGACCGTACCACATGGCAATAGTTGTGTAGGGACGGGGTTCGTATTCTGGAGATGGAAAGAACAACCAGAAGACAGCAGAAGAGAGCCAGGAGACATGCAGCCATGATTGCCACCACTACCACCACTACCACATATACATGTCCCACCTGCAATAGAGCTTGTGGGTCCAGGATAGGACTGTATAGTCATCAAAGATCTCACCGTTAAAGGAGTGAACGTTGTCATCGGATTTCGATGGACAACCGAAGAGAGAAAGAGAAGAGTAGATATCAAGAGTTGTAGATTGTCTTCAGGTCCAGTAGTTAAACTCCAATGATGTGCTGAGCCATCCTAATCACCCATTGGAGTGCCCTCACTTGCATTTCTTCCATTTTGCACACATCTGCCCTTACCCTAGCCTTCTGCTGCCACACCAGGGATAGGATACCTCTTCTCCTCACCTATCACTCCACAAACCACTGCATCCAGCACATAATTCTCCATAACTTCCACCATCTCCAACAGGATTTCAGAATCCAAGCACATCTTTTCCTCCCTCCCTCTTTCTGCTTTCCACAGGGATCGATTATGCGAGTCTCTTGTCCATTCATCCCTCCCCACTGATCTCCCTCCGGGTACTTATCCTTGCAAGCAGAACAAGTGCAATATCTTCCCCTATGCCTCTTCCCTCACTGCTATTCAGGGCCCCAAATAGTCCTTCCAGGTGAGGCGACACTTCACCTGTGAGTCTGTTGGGGTAATCTACTGTATCTGGTGCTCCCAGTGTGGTCTCCTTTATATTGGTGAGACCCGATGTAGATTGGAAGACTGCTTTGTCAAGCACTTTCACTTCATCCACCACAAAAGTGCGATTTCCCAGTGGCTACCCATTTTAATTGTATTTCCCATTCCCCTTTCAAGATGTCAGTCTATGGCCTCCTGTACTGCCATGATGGGGCCACACTCAGTTTGGAGGAGTAACACCTTATATTCGGGCTGGGTAGCCTCCAACCTGATGGCATGAACATCAGTTTCTCAAACTTCCGGTAATTGCCCCCACCATTCCCCATGCTGACAGGAGGTAAGAATGAGCTCCCTCACCTCTGCCCGTCTGACCCTCAACACAGGTGCTCCCCGGGGATGTGTCCTGAGTTCCCTCCTCTACCCCCTTTATACCCACATCTGTGCTGCCACACACAGCTCCAATCTGCAGATCAAATTCGCAGATGACACATTGATCGGCCTATTTCTAGTGGTGACGAGACAGCTTCCAGAGGAGAGGTTAACAGGCTGACGCAGTGGAGCCATGATAACAGCCTCTGCCTCAATGCCAAAGAACAAAAGAGCAGATCGTGGACTATAGGAGGAACAGAGACAGGCTCGGCCTGATCAACATCAGTGGGACTGCAGTTGGGATGGTGAGTAGTTTCAAGTTCCTTGGTATACACATCACTGAAGATATCACCTGGACTATACATACCGGATGCGCGGCAAAAAAAACACAACAATGTCGCTTCCACCTCAGGCGACTGAAGAAGTTCGGCATGAGCCCCCAGATCCTCAAAACCTTCTACGGGGCACCACTGAGAGCATCCTGACTGGCTGTATCACCACCTGATACTGGACAGGACCTGCACCAAGCTCGATTGCTGGGCACTACAGAGAGTGGTATGGACAGCCCGGAGCATCTGTTGATGTGAACTTCCCTCCATTGAGGACATTTACAGCAACAGGTGTAGAAGAAGGACTGGAAGGTCATCAGGGACTTCAGTCATGCCAAATATAGACTGTTTCATCTGCTTCCATCAGGCAAATGGTACTGTAGCATAAAAGCCAGGACCAACAGGCTAAGGGACAGCTTCTTTCTACAAGCCATTAGACTAATAAATTCACATGTCTATACATTGTGACGGAGTCATAATGCAAAGATTTTTACTCCCTCCTGTTCTGGGAGAGATGTAAGATTTAAATAAATTCAATAAATTCTTTTTTCCCTTTCACACCTTCTCTTCTTACCTGTCCATCATGTCTCTTTGGCTCCTCCTCCTTCCCTTTATTCCACAGTCGTCTTTCCTCTCCTATCAGATTCCCCCCTTCTCCAGTCCTATTTCTTTTTCACCAATTAACTTCTCAGCCCTTTACTTCACCCTTCCCACCCCCCGAGTTTCACCGATCACCTGCCACCTTGTACTTCTTCCTCCCATCCCCCCACCTTCTTAGTTTGACTCCTTCCCTCTTCCTTTCCAGTTCCAAATAAGGGTTGTGGCCTGAAATGTCCATTCTTCACTCTTTTCCGTAGATGCTGCCTGGCCTGCTGAGTTCCTGCAGCATTTTGTGTGTGTTGCTTTGCATTTCTAGCATTTGCAGATTTTCTCGTGTTAGTAACTTCCTTTGCTCTTTCCCCTTCTGTCTTACCCACCACTACTCCTGCTCTCAATCTACATCCACTCTCATGTCACAGCCTTTGTTCTCACAATGAAGAGAGACTGAACTCATCATGGGACTGTCTGTCTATGTAAAGCTGATTCTTACACCCATGATGCCACATGTGTGATCCCATGCAGCTGTGCAAAATACAAAGTTTAACACACATTAGTGCTTAGGCTCATAAGATCACAGAATACTACAGCACAGAAACAGGTGCCTCAGCCCATCTAGGATGTGTCGAACCATTAATCTGCCTATTCCCATTGACCGGCAACCACACTATAGCCCTCCACACCCCTCTCAACCATGTACCTACCCAAATTTCTCATAAGTTTGATATCAACCCCGCATCCACCATTTGTGATGGCAGCTCGTTCCATACTCTCACCACCCTCTGAGTGAAGAAGATCTCCTTCATGTTCCCCATAAACATTTCACCTTTCACCCATGACCTGTAATTGTAGTCTCACCCAACCTCAATGGATAAAGCCTGCACGCATTTATCCTATCTATGCCCCTCATAATTTTGTATACCTCTATCAAATCTCCCCTCAATCTTCTATGTTCTACGGAATACAGTCCTAACCTATTCGACCCTTTCATATACAGTAACTCAGGCCCACAAGTCCTGGCAACATGCTTATAAATTTTGTTTATACCATTTCAATCATCTCAGTTCTGGTTGTCTCACTATAGGAAGGATGTGGAAACCATAGAAAAGGTGCAGAGGAGACTTACAAAGATGTTGCCTGGATTGGGGAGCATGCCTTATGAGAATAGGTTGAGTGAACTCGGCCTTTTTACCTTGGAGCGACAAAGGATGAGAGGTGACCTGATAGAGGTATACAAGATAATGAGAGACATTGATCGTGTGGATAGTCAGAGGCTTTATCCCAGGGCTGAAATGGCTAGCACGAAAGGGTACAGTTTTAAGGTGCTTGGAAGCAGGTTGAGTGGAGATGTCAGGATTAAGTTTTTTACGCAGAGAGTGCTGAGTGCGTGGAATGGGCTGCTGGTGATGGTGGTGGAGGCACATATGATAGGGTCTTTTAAGAGACTGCTGGACAGGTACATGGAGCTCAGAAAAATAGAGGGCTATGGGTAACCCGAGGTAATTTCCAAGATAAGGACATGTTCAGCACAGCTTTGTGGGCTGAAGGGCCTGTATAATGCTGTAGGTTTTCTATGTTTCTATCTTCTTTAAACCATTCCTGTAGGTAAGTGACCAAAACTGCAGACAATACTCCAAATTAACCCTCAACCAAGGTCTTGTACAATTTCAACATAACTTTGTACACAATACATTGATTTATGAAGACCAACATGCCAAAATCATTCTTTTCAATCCTATCTACCTGTGACACCACTTTCAAGGTATTATGGATCTCCATTCCCAGATCTCTCTGTTCAACAGCACCCCTCACTGTCCTACTGCTCACCATGTAAGACCTACCCTGGCTGGTCCTTCCAAAGTCCAACACCTCTCCCTTATCTGCATTGAATTCTATCTGCCATTTTTTAGCCCATTTTTCTAGCTGGTCCAGATCCAGCTGCAAGCTTTGGTAGTCTTCCTCGCTGTCCACTACACCCGCAATCTGGATGTTATCTGCATATTGCTGATCCAGTTTATCACATTATCATCCAGATCATTGATATAGATGACAAACAACAACAGACCCAACACAGATCCTTGCAGCACACCCTTAGTCACAGGCCTCTAGTCAGAGAGGCAACCATCTACTACCACTTGCTGGCTTCTTCTGCGAATCCAATGTCTAATCCAATTTACCACTTCATTTTGAATGCCAAGTTACTGAACCTTCTTGATCAGCTTCCCATTTGTCAAAAGCCTTGCTAAAGTCCATGTGGACAACATCCATCACCTTGTCCTCATCAACTTTCCTGGTAACATCCTCGATAAACTCTATTAAGATTGGTTAAATACAATTTACCATGCAGAAAGCCAGGTTGACTATCTCTAATCAGTCCCTGTCTATCCAAATTCTTATATAACTGGTCCCTTAGAATACTTTCCAATAACTTTCCAACAACTGATGTCAAGCTCACTGACCTATAATTTCCTGGCTTATTCTTAGAGTCTTTCTTGAACAATGGAACAACATTAGCTGCCCTCCAATCCTCCGACACCTCACCAGCGGCTAAGGACAATTTAAAAAATCTCTGCTAGGGCCTGTGCAGTTTTTGCACTAGCCTCCCACAGGGTCTGAGGCATTTATCCTCCTCCAGCAAATACCTCCTCCTCCTCTATAATACAGAGCCCATGATCTTGCTGCTGAATTTCCTCACATCTATAGACTCTGTGTCTATAAACACATATGCAGAAATCCATTTAAGCTCTCCCCCATTTCTTTCAGCTCCATGCATAGATGACACTCTGATCTTCCAGAGGACAAATCTTGTCTTTAACTATCCTTTTGCTTTTAATACCTGTAGAGTCCTTCAGGAATCCCCTTCACCTTGTCTGTGAGAGAAATCTCCTGTCTTCTTTTCGCCATCTGTATTTGCTTCCTAACTGTTCTCCTGCATTTCTTTACCCCTGAAAGTACTTTACTTCTTCCTGCCTGCCTATGTCATCTGCACACCTCCTTCTTTTTCTTAAGCAGGGCCTCAGTATCCCTTGAAAACCAAGGTTCCATAAACCTGTTATCCTTGCCTTTTATTCTAGTAGGAACATACAAACCCAGTACACAGAAAATTTCACTTTTGAACACCTCCCATTTACCAAGTACACCTTTGCCAGAAAGGAACCTGTCACAATCCACGCTTGACAGATCTTTTCTGATGTCGTCAAAATTGGCCTTTCTCTAATTTAGAATCTCAGCCCGAGGACCAGACCTATCCTATTCCATAATTATCTTGAAACTAATGGCATTATGATCCCTAGATGCAAAGTTTTCCCCTAAACAGGCTTCTGTCACCTGCCCTGTCTCATTCCCTGATAGGAGATCTAGGATTTCACTCTGTCAAGTTGGGACTTCAATGTACTGACTAAGGAAACTTTCCTGAACACATTTGACAAACTCTTTCCCATCCAATCCTTTCACAGTTTGAAAGTCCCAGTCAATATGTGGAAAGTTAGAATCACCTACTATCACAACCTTTCTAATCTGATGTGTGATTCTGATGTAAAAAGGCAAATAAACACTTCTTTTCTTTGAAAGAAAGAAGATACTTTTAACTTTTTTTTGCACCTTTTATGATTTATGAACCACCACATTATTTATGTTAATGCTTAAACACTGCCAGACCTATATGAACTTACCCAATTTATTGCATGATGATTAAATTATTCAGCATTGATTGCTGTTGTGCGGTTCAGTTTTGCAAATTGCACAGATGGAGATACCATCCTACACCACCTAAATCACCCTGAAAAATTCTGTTGTGAAATAAATTTCTAGTTTGAAGTAGCAGATCTAAAGAACTTAAGCAGTTAAGTCCAGTTGCTGATGTCCCATTATGTTTCTTTAATGATTAAGTATTTTCAGAACAAAGTTTGTGCAATGCAGAGCTTACTGATGCTGTCAAACAGTACCAACCTGCCATCTAGTGCACAGCCAGATGAAATACTTGTATATATCTGTCTCATGAGCCAAGCATTATTGATATTGTATTCATATTAAAGCAGATACTGGCACAAGGCACTTGCATTATCGAAGAACATTTATAGATTGAATTTCCAGTTCTTATTTAAATTATATCTTGTTTTTCTCTTCTCATCAAATGCCCACATACCTTGGAATAGGAAATATAATTGAATAAGAGCTAGATAATAATATACTTCAAACTTGTATTTTTGTGTAATATGCAAAATTGATTATTTTTTAAAGATATGTCTCTTTGTTGTTACAGGTTGAAGGCATTGAAACAAAGAATAGTCTATTAGATGGTTGAGTTTGCTGTGGGCAACTTCCAACCTGCAACTGACAGCAGTGTCATCAGTATTGGTTTTTGGCATGAGCAGACTACCTTAATGGAGCCATCTGGTTTCTATTTGATTATTACTGAGGCCAATCAGGTAAATAAACTAGTGTCTGGCTCACAGAGCTCACCAAGACTCAATAAGAACCGGAGAGCTCAGAGGGTGAATAATGATTGATTTCAACAACTGTGAATGATGGGTTATTTCCTTAGTTGAGTTAGTGGGATCTCCAATGAAGGAATTCACTGAAAGCAGTAGTTTCAGGCAGAAAACAGCTGTATAGGGTAGAAGATCATGAAAGCAGCCATAATTGGGTAGAGAGCCCAGAAAACATGTATATCAACTCCAAAGCCACCAGAAGTGCCAGCGTCAGACAGAAGACTATGGGAAACAGTTGCATCAGAGAGAAGACCCTGGATCTGGCTATATTGGACAGAGTGGCTGGAATTGTGATTAAAGATAAAGTAAAACAGAAAATGGATTTCTTCTGGACAGAGAAAAAAATATTTTTTGTTCCCTGGAGGAAGACCATTGCCATTCTAAAGGATATTAAATTAGCCAATTAGGAATTTGGCCTTCATACAGTGAGAAACAAAGCATTGTTCTCAATGTTAACCAGCTAATTAAAACATAAAAAAGAGAAATTGAGAGTAATTCTTGGTCATATTAATGGAAACATCTTAAATCAATGGGCCACCAAATACCTACTAATTGTAAGTGATGATTGAGAATGAAAAGAGACTGCTATGGAACAACTAGTATAGATCCAAAATTGCTAACTGTGAAATGGTGGTCATTATCAGAAGATACATTCAGAACATATATTTTGTTGATGAATCTAGAGTGTTGCAAAAAGAATATTAACCTATCTTGTGGACTTTGTGAGAAACCCTTTATTTATAAACCATGTTTTAACCTGAGCCAATCTTCTTCAGGAAAACTACACTATGGAAAAATGCTGGTACAGAGGTTTTGAAAGTAATGCATATTGACAAGGGTAAACAAACAATCTCTGACACTAGTGTACAGAGATCAGATTACACTCGCTCTCTCTAGGGTTTAGTAAGAGTATAAATCTTTTATGGCTCTCTAACCCATTTATAATTCTGTGCCTTTTTGGTAAGTTTTGAATTTAATATCAAGCATGGACTTTTGCTACGATGTATGTATGTAATCAGATAATTGAGATTTGGTTTTGCTATTCTTTATTTAAAATGCACTTTAGAAGATATTTTCTTGCCAGTAAACACCACAGCGAGAACAATTTATGCTGTAAACTCATGTCCACGGGGAGTAGGATTGAGACTGTCCAAATGTATTTCAGTTAACCTTTTGAATGAGAAAAAGAATGAGAATTCTTTCACTCTCATTTGTCGTGGCTAGATTTAATCCTAGGTTCTGAGGTGAAAGTGTTATAACACACAATGCATTGAAATATCTGCTATATTTACAGTGATATTATCATCCTTCTGCAGAGGTGAGAAGGTGAGCATTTATGGCGATGACTTAAATAGTTTAGCTTTTATCACTAATGACAGTATACACAGCATGGTAATGGACTGCTGCACTATTCCGAATACACTCTACAGTGTTTAAACAGTGTGATCTTCATTATATAAAAAAACTGCAGTACTTGAATACGGCCTTGTTGAAAATAACCTATCAGATTTGCAGTCTTATTGTTGCATTCTATATTGTGCTAAGCAGCCTGTTGTCGACAAGCCCCTTTAAGGAATACTACGCTACATATAAAACATGGAACGCAAGTGTGTCCTTTCTTCACAGAGTGAGGAGATATAGATGGCAAATTAAAATTATGTAAGGATTTCAGTATTGTGCATGGTCTATTGCCAGTGCCCCACTACCAACCCATTATTCTTCAATGTATAATGAACAAGATTGCATGCAATGGCAGAAGCTATTATTTTGCATCTGGATGCTGAGAGATTAAACCACTCTATTATTTCTGCTTCAATCTCAAAATGTAAGTCACTATAAATTTAGTTACAGAGCATTTTCATAACGTTTCCTTTTATTTGTAACTGATGCAGCCATCACCATGGCTTTCTCAGAAATAGGTCTAAAAATGCAGCAGGATAATTTCATATGTATTGAAAAGACATCTAGCCTTTATGCGCGATAGGTTTTACTTCCACTTGCTCTCGCTATGTGTTATACAATTTGCACCTCATTGTAATGCAGTTGAGCTGTTTTCCTTATCAGATTCAAATAAGATTGTTTGGTTCAGCATAAAGGGATGGCCAGGTGCCAAAGGGAAAAAAAATGTCCATCTGCTTGATGCAAGTTATCATTTGTTTCAATTCCAATATAAATTTGTTGCAGGATCAAAGATTTGATTCATTAGAATCTTATGCCTAACGATATTCTTTTCTAAAATAAAATTTCTTTTTCACCTCAGATTTCATTTCTAATTCCTGGATTCAATTCTGTCACAAGATGTATTTGCATAGGATGGATAGAGGTTAGACTTTTCCCTCTGTAACTGTATGCTCCTAAATTTCCATGTCTATAACCACCTGCATTAATTAAAATCACACTCCCACATTGTTTAGATTTACGATCTAGCCTGCCATCAGTTTACAGACCTGTTCGGTTGAAGTTTGCCATTGGAATTATAAGTAAAACAGTTTTACATTGTTTTATTCTCATTTTATCTGAGCATCCCTATTCATGCTGGGGAATCTCTGTTAATAACTATGGCCAGTCTATTAACTCTTGAGGTGACCATCCAATGCTATACAATTGTATTCATCATGGATTAATGCTCCAGAACCGAGGTTCTGTGGGTTTTTCTGTTTCAAAAGATTCTTACGCCAGTTGAGGTGATTAAATTCATAGGGACATGGGGGAGGGAGGAGGATTGACAACACTCTTAGTTTCCCAGTGCAAAGTTCAAGGATTAAGTGCCTATTTCAGCCAGAGAGCCACAATAAGACAGTCTTCAGTACTGTATAAGCACCTGCTGAGCATCAATTTTCAGGAATTTTAGGCAAGAGAGTTTAAACTGCCTTCATGTAATTGTTGCAGTAAGTTATAATACCTGGATTTTCATAGTAAATCTAAAATACCAGACTAGAATCCAAGTTTCTAACCTCAGCTCCAGGACATATACTATTCCAGGTATCATCTTAATTCAGCAAAGCTCTAATCTGCCCTCTAAATCAGTCTGATGAGTCCAATCCCTGTTAAGGGGAAAGGCAATTAGTCTTTGGTTGGGAAGCACTTTGGGGTGGAAAAGGCATTTTAATTCTTGCCCATTACCCAGCACAATCTGGAGCACATCTGTTCTTGTGAATTATAGGTCATCATCTATTCATATGGATATTAGAGGTTGGGCCAGTGTTTTGACCTCAGTGGAAATTTCTCTTTAAGTTAGTGCCTGAACTAAAGAAGTTATCTGAAATTTAAGATCATCAGCATTTGCTGAATTTGCACAGTGGGTGGAGTGCTGAAATTAGAATAGATGTGCAGAGAAGTTTGAACAGAGCAGTGTTCTGCAATTTGACACAACTGCTAGTCAATATAATAAAAATACTGAAGAAAATTTTAAGATTTTTTACCTATTGTGGATGGAGGACCGACCGAGAATAGAAAGAGAGACCACTGCAGTTTATCCACCACATTACATTAGAAAGGGTACAGAATACAAAGAATAATTTATATGAGTGCCAACTCTCACTTGGCATTCCCCTTTCCTTTTCTGTCACATACTCCCATTGAGTGTGTCTCATTGCCCTTCTCAGTTTTCTATCCTTGAATACCCAAATGTCTGAATAGTTAAATTCCGCACTTGTAGATGGATTTTACCTCACCTTCAAAGCATAACGCTTGTAATTGGATCCCGCTTTTCATAACACCAGAAGAAATGCAGTGATTAGTTGTGCTCCAATTTGCAGATTAAGATTGAAATCTGCTTGAAACCGGAGGTAGTTCAATTTTAGTATAGGAAGGGTGAAGTAGAAGGTACAAAAAAGTGAGAGCGAAAGTGTCCATAAATGTAACCCTTTTCTATTTCACATGGTTATTTGTTAAAATAAATGTTAATGAAAATGAATCAGCCTGAAATGCTAGCTTTGTTTTTCCCACCACTGATACTGCCTGATTTACCCCCAGCATCCTCCTCTTAACACAATTAAAATCAGCTCTGTTAATTTCAAGATATGGTTTAATTCCTTTCAGCAATTTTCTTTCATTGTGCAAGAAATTTGTTTTGAGGATATACAAAAACACAGGCATTAATTGGCTAAAGCTTCTAGTTGCTTTTAAAGTAAACCCTTTGGACATAATGCAAAATAATATTTATCGTTCAGTAATTAACAGTTTTTGAGATTCTTCACTCAATAGTCAATCCAATGTTCAAATTCTATTGAGATGTTGACAAAGAGTAATATTGTCTTGTTCAAAAGAAGTTATACAGGAATTGTTAGATCAATTTGGAACATATTTTATCATCAGCTCATCCTCAGTAATCATATACTTTAATTTATCTCTATAATCAGAACAGAAAACAGGTACATCAAGTTTTCACTGCCCCAAATAAACACTGGACATCAGTAATATGTAAACCACGTGGAACATCAGAGATCAGTTTTGATACTTATGTGCATGAGCCTCAAAATAGCTTTGATTCCTGATCCCCATTATTATAAAATTGAAATAAGGAACAATGCGGTATTGGTTTTATGTCTGACAATTCTTGCAGATTAATCAAGCGTACAGATGGAATTTGAAACTTCACAAATGAGGTGGATTGCAGAGAAAATCCCTTGTGTGTTCCTGTGGGGTTTAGTGTCAAATTCCTCACATACACTACAAATTGAAATCAAGGACCAAAGTTAGCACACTTACTACCTTTGGCATTTAAAGCATTGTACCAAAATGAAGATTATTGATAGCTACGGGAGAACTGTAAAATTTATGGGTTCAATTAACACTGTTTCCCTAAACTCTAAAACTAGATTATTGCTTTAATTCCCCTTCAACCTCACTACTAAAATAAACATGTGATTTTCAGCAAAAGGCCCTATAAATTCTGATTTAATTAAAACTGACCAATACTCCTGAATAGTGGCTGTATAATTGATGCTGCTTGCTTTTATAGAAAACTCTAAGAAATCACTTCATTTTGACTGTGCACAGGGTAATGTTGACTGTGCCATGCTGGATTCTATAACATAACCAGCAATCTGACTGGAGAAGTAGCGCAATTTTGGGGAAGGCATCAATCAACGAAAACATTTAATACAGAATGATGTTTTTTGTTCCTCAACAAAACTTGCATTTATGTTCTATTATTTAAAGGAAGGAGTCTTGAGATAATTCATGTTTTCAATACATCTTGGCAAGGCAACCATGGAAGAAATGGAAAGCATGATGAACAGGTGGATTTTAAAGGAAAATTGCTAGGTTCAGACTGCTGTTTTGAGGAAGATAGGTTTAGGGAGTAAGCATGAAGGCCAAAATAGCTGAACATTTGTGCAAGAGAGTATAAGAATGGAGTAAGTAAAAATATTCCAAACGCATGCACTGAGGAATGGGATACCAGTGGAATTCAGCAAGGGTATGCAGTGATATCATATTAGGATATGTTGTGAGATAAAATAAAGGTCTTGGGACATAGACTGATTAGAGCTTCTGTAGCTCACTAGCCCTAGTGCAGGAAATTTTCATCTCGACAAAGTGATAGGAACAGTAAAAGAAATAGAAGCAGAACTAAGTAATTTAGAACCTTCTCCAGCATGCAACTGGACCGTGACTGACCTAATACATCAATCCCACTTTCCTGGTCTGTCATTGTATCTCTTGATTGCTCTAATATTCAGAAATCTATCAATCTCATCAATACATTACCCCTAGAGTGGTGAAATTCCTCCTCATTTCAGCTCTAAATGGCCCACTTGTTATGACTCCTATTTCTCTTTCTTTTCAATATTTTTATTAGTTTCTATATAGAAGAATACAGAGTACAAGAAAATATATATAGAGGTCGAAAAAAACAACTACCAATTACATTATATCTATTCATAATAATCTCATTACCCTGTATTCATGTAGGTTAGTCAAAGTTATATAGAAATATACTAATTTATTACAAAAAAAGAATCTAATCCTTACCAACACCGAAGCTGTTTATCAAGGAGAAAAAATGGTAAAATACCTTCTCGTATAATAAAAATTAATAATAGCAAACATCTAAATTTAAACAATGAATTTAGGGTTTTGAAAGTTTTGAAAATTTCTAAAATTGTCAGTCAAGATAATATATTTTGCTGTACTTACGAAATCTTATGAGGTTTCTAAGAATGTTTGTTTTGATGAGGTTTTGCCAGAGCTCATGATGTCCTCCTATTGTCTGCCCAGAATGGCCTTTCAGTAGGGGTAGTGTAGTCAGAATGGATGAGTAACATTTTCTCTTTTGGATAATGTAATGGATGAGGAGTTTATAGCCCTGTCCAAGATCCAACAGGATGTTAAGGTTCATAGTGTAGAGCTGAGCCTAAACGGGGATCTGAGAAAAGGAATTAAAACAGTAAAATGCAGGGAACACTCAATGGGTGACCAGCGTCAGTGAAGAGTGAAGCAGAGTTATTACTTCAAGCTGATGACCCCATATTGGAACTGAGAAAGTGAGAAAATAAAGCATGAGATTCAGAATAAAGGAGCAGAATTTCATTTTCATCTTTGTGGCATCAACTTTGCTTTCCATGGCTGACCTGTTGTCATTACAACATTGAAATCAAGCAATGACATTAATGTTTGCTCTGCTGATTTGCTTTGCTGTTCAGGCACTGAGACAAAAATATATTCTGGAGTCTTTTTCTCTGCAGCAAAGGGATTAAAATTTATGGTATCAAATTATCAAGATTAGGGATTGTGAAGAACATGAATTGAATATCTGTATTTTGAATAAGGAAGAAGGCAATAACAATTGAAGTGTTTGCAGGTTATTAACTTCTGTACAATATATTGTTAAGTGTTAAATAACTCCTGGGAGTGCACATCTCGCAAAGCCTGTATGGTCCCTGAACGCATTCCACAGAATCAGGAAACTTCACCAATGCCTCTACTTTCTGAGGAGGCTGAAGAGATCTGAACTATGCACATTTCTACTTGTGTCGTTCTACAGATGTGCAGTAGAGAGCATCCTAACAAGCTGCATCTCTGCTTGGTACGGAAACTGTACCAAGGCAGACACAAAGGCTCGACAACGGGTAGTCAAAACTGCAAAACACATCACTATCATCAGCCTACCGATTGTCAAGGACACATATACAGAAAAGTGCTGGAAATGGGCCAATAATGTCATGCAGGATCCCACCCACCCTGCACATGGACTGTTTGTCCCACTCCCATCAGGGAAGAGGCTATGTAGCATCCATACTAGGATCACAGTTATTTTTTCCCAAACAGTAAGGCTGACCACACATTACTCTGCGACGACACCGGTGCCAAGCTATATGAGTCCTAATGCCCTTCCCTTGGACAACATCGGTGGCGTGGCGAGGGGAGACTTGCAGCATGGGCAACTGCCAGTCTTCCATACAGCCTTGCCCAGGCCTGCGCCCTGGAAACCTTCCAAAGGCACAAATCCATGGTCTCATGAGACTAATGGATACCTGTAGAAAGGCTGACCTCCACCCACTAACCCACCCCTCAACAACCCCAACCACCACTACTTTATCATTATCCTGCCAGAGTCACCTTATGTACAGACACTCCTGTGCCTAGTGTCACTTTATGGACATGCAATCAATGTATACAAGCTATCTTATGTATTTACATTATTTGTGTTTATTATTATTATTATGCTCTTTATCTTGTTATTCTAAAAAGACAAACTGTTACTCTAGGTCTGATGCACACCTTTCTTATGCTCACAAGGTAATGCTCGGCACTAAGAACTTCAGGTACTACTCCATCAGTGGGGTGCTCATTGGCAGAGGAGCTGGAGGAGCTGGACTTGGTGCAGCCCATGTTACTGAGTGCTACAGGAAGGCATCAGAGTGCAGCCCAACAGTGAGTGATTGTCTTGGATGTATCTCTTGCGACCGCAAGACTCTGTTGGACATTGGTAATGCCAAATGCAGCAAGTTCTTTTCCCTTGTGAGGCAGGTGGTGGGTAAGTTGAGTGGCCTTGGCCGTAGCGAGTACTAGGCCTCAAGCTGCGGGCTTGCCTGTTACAGCAGTCCATGAGAGGAAATGACGGATGTGGTGTTGTGGGGCATTCATGCTGTCTTGGGCCTGGCCCCTCCCATTTGTACTGCCTCCCAGTGTTCAGTTGGTAGAATGATGAGCTAGATTGCGTGTGTGTGCATACGTATATATTCCGACTGGTGAGAACTGCTTGTCTTGCCGATTACGCCGATGCAGCATCAATTTACAGCACATGTCACTCCGGGACTTGGGCTATGTTTATTTTTTAGTGTGACTGTATGTTTACTTGCTGTCTTATGTGTGCCTTGTGCTGTGTATGACTGTTAGTACTGTGCTTTGCACTTTGGCCCTCGAGGAACGCTCTTTCGTTTGGCTGTATTCATTGGTATTCATGTATGGTTGAATGATAATTAAGCTTGAACTTGAATCATTTTGTTCTCCTTTACTGTACTGCAAATGACATTAAACAATCTTGAATCCTGAATCTTGAAGTATTCTATGACATTTTATGTTTGATTCTGGACCCTGAATTCCCTAGTATCATGGTTTTGAACTCTACTAAATAAGATTTTTTGAATAATCTGCTATGTTTATTGAAATTCACCAGGGACATAAATCTGGTTTTTCACTTTAGTCATCTCTGTTGCGTAAATGACATTTTGTTTCTGACAGAATAACATCTCACACAGACTAGATGCAACAAGAATCAACACCTGCAATACTTCCTAAACAAAAGCACTTATTTCAGCCAGTGGATGAAAACAGGCAGTAAATCAGTGCAAAGGTAATAAGACTACCTGGTGTAAAAGTCTGGATTTGGTTCACAGTTCTGATACTAATTGCCGATTACCATCATTTCTGCTTGGGTAGCCCTGATGTTGTCCTGTCGTTCCTTGTCCACTGTGAAGCAAACCCTAAGAAGATGCCTTAAGAAAGATATGCTACTCCCCAGTAGGTCTTACAATTGAGAGTCAACCCCCCCCCCAAGTGAAATTCCATGAGAATTTTGGAATAAATATTCCTTGAAAATTGGTAAAATTTTGACAAAACATCCCAGAAATTCTCCTTAGACATTCCATGGGCCTTTTCACAATCCCATGAGCAAGACTCCAGAAGTGAAAGGTATTTCTTCAAGTGGTGAATATTCCTTCAAGTATGTTTATTCCCAAATAGCTAGTCACCAAGAGGAGAGGGTGTAATATTGAAGAGCTGTCCAGTAAAATATCTTTAAATGGCAGCAGGCAATCAATTGTTTAACAAGCCTCTGGGTGTTGGCACCTGCTGTTGACTTCAACTCATTTAACACCTTGATATTGTGCATACAATACAGTCCAATTCAGTTCAACCTCTGAAGGTGCCATTCAGGGCCACCTCTTCAGCTTTTTCAAAGCTTTAAACAAAAGCACCATCTACATATTAAAAACCACTCACTGCTCACAATATTAAAATGCTTACAGTATGGGGACTCTGACCCATAGGGTTTCCTTATTCATGTTGTCTGCTAAATCCCTGTCATTATCTCAGCTGTGGTTCTTCATGGGGTTTTTAAAATGCCATAAAAGTAGACAACTAACAGGGAGTGTCTCAGGTGGAGGCAAAGGAAAAGTGGAACAGTGGGATTCAAAGAGCCCATGACATGAGTAATCAGTGTGCCCACTAGATCAGACTCCCACAAATATCACATGTGAAATCCTACAAACTATTTTCCCCCGTGTCTTCCAGCAGCATTCTCTTAAGGAGGCAATGAACACATAAACTGAAAACAAGTTTTTGCATCCCAACTGTAACCCGTTGAAGGAGGAAGTGGGGAATTCAGACCTGCCAGATCTCCAAGTCATCAGTCTACCAATAAGGCCTACGACTGCAGCCCTGTGGAGCCTCTGGATAAATTGTATTTTCTAAGGGTTAATTAAGCTGTCTTCAGCAGCTGGGCGAGAGGGAGTGAGCTGGCACTTACAGCATTTTCTGAAGTCGACTGTCGACATTATAGTCCCTGCTGCTTTTAGCTGTATCGATCGAATGCCTGACCTGTGAAATCCTTGATGGCTGTTAACACTAGAAGCTTACTGGAGCTTTCCAGGAGAGCTCTGAGTGGCTTGTGCTATGCAGCACAATTATATGTCCCACCAGGATACCCAATTAAGTCACAAAAGCTGGGTCAAAATAATTTTGGGGTGTGGTTTCAATTAAAACATTTCCTCTTTTATTAGTATCTCTTCCTCTGAGCATTTCAAGTAACAGGAATTATTAACAAAAGCCTAAGCAATCTGCTTGGCCTGTTACTATTAGTGAAAAGTTTCATTTTGCTGGTATATTGATTGACAATAGATGGAGAAAATTATTGAGAATTACAGCTTAAGTATGTTGGCTTTGATGTTATTAAATTAATAACCTCCCTGCTCCCAACCACCTCACTTGGCTGCCTATGATATATTTGTCCTGGCATATAATGGGCTTGATAATCTCTATGGGCTCCATTTATGCTAGAGGCATTGTCTATTTCTCAAACAAAAAATTACAGTGAGCAAGCACTACACTGTACTTGTTTTCTCTGCTATTAGGGGGCAATACGATATTGAATTTCCCCACCATTTCTCTCACTTACCACTGCAATTAGGTGAAAGCAGTGAGAACCCCGAAAAACTGGCAAACCGCTGTTGGAATTTGACCCTTACATTTAGGATGTTGTTCAGTATTAGTGCCAAGGTACCACTTCATCATTTTTACTAGTCTCTCAGCTTCAGCCCCAGCTTTTCCCATTTGTCACATCATTCAACTTTAGGAATTCTGTTTACATGAAGTGTTATGTCAATATTCTAGAACAATTTTACCTCAGTTCTTTGTTGAATAACATAAGGCAAAGACCAAGGATATATAAAGTTTCTGGGACACAGTAACTTTTCCAACCAGGGCACTTCCTGTATTTGTAAAGAGCAATGGTAATTCAGCACTGGGACTTCTGCGTACAGTTTGATATTCTTATTTAAGAAATAATACACTTAAAGGTAATTCAGAGAAGGCTCTCTGGGATGATTGTTGATAAAAAAGGTGTTATCTTATGTGTAAAGGTTGAACATATTGGGCCTATATAAAAGTTTAGAAGAATGATAAGTGATCTTATTGATTCTGAGGAGGGTCGGCAAAATAAATGCTGTGAGTATGCTTCCTCACACGGGGACATAGAATTTGGAGTCATAGCTTTGAAGTTTATAGTTTCACACTAAGTGGTCAGGTACTGCAGATGGAGTTGAGAAAGTGCTGCTTCACTCATGGGGTCATGAATCTTTGGAACATTCTATCTCAGAGAGCTTTGGAGGCTGAATCAAAG
This sequence comes from Mobula hypostoma, assembly GCF_963921235.1. Classification (NCBI taxonomy): domain Eukaryota; kingdom Metazoa; phylum Chordata; class Chondrichthyes; order Myliobatiformes; family Myliobatidae; genus Mobula; species Mobula hypostoma. The sequence continues at coordinate 59,474,436 of NC_086104.1, read as the reverse complement.
GATCTATTCAGGCCTTATTAATGAGGAACTTTTGGATTTCAAGCTCTCAGGGAACAGGTCAGAAAGTGGAGCTCAGTTCAGGACGGCAGACAGGGCTCACAGCTCCTTACCATAAGATTTGATCCTGCTTGAATATTCTTGGTAACAGACACAAAATGGTGGAGGAGTTCAGCAGGCCAAGGCAGCATCTATGGAAAAGAGTAAAGTCGACATTTCAGGCTGAGACCCTTTGGCAGGACCCTGCTGAGTTCCTCCAGCATTTTATGCGTGTTGCTTGGATTTCCAGCATCTGCAGATTTTCTCTTGTTTGTCAATATGCTTGGTAATTGGTTTCAATATCCTGATACAGTGAGGGGAATTCAGAGAGGATCTCTGATCCTGAATGCCTTCCTTTAACCTCTGCCATCCAACCCTCGTGCCTACATTCAAACAGCATCAACAGCCACTTGTGCACACAAATTACCATCCCAAGAATATAAGAAGCTCCAGAGAGTAGTGGACTCAGCCCCATACATCAAAGGTACATTCCTCCGGGCCATCTGTGGCAGCGACATGGGGCACTGCCTCAATGAGGCAACATCTATTAAAGATCCACACATCTGGGCCATACCAGCTTGAAATTGGAATCGGTTCATCATTGTCACATGTACTGAGATACAGAGAAAAGCTTGTCCTGTACATTGTTCATACAGATCAAATTATTACACAGTGCATTGAGGTAGTAAACAATAACAATGCAGAATAGTGCAAAGTAAACAATAACAATGCAGAATAAAGTGTCACAGCTACAGAGAAAGTGCAGTGCAGCAAAACAATAAAGTACAAGATCATAATGAAGGAGATTATGAGGTCAAGAGGCCATACTGTTGAACTAGGAAACCATTCAATAGTGGAGTAGTTGGTATAGCAACAGCAACGATCTCTCGCAGTTACCATCCGGCCTGAAGTCCAACACCACCAGGTTCAAGAACAGCTACTTTTCTTCAACCATACGGTTCTTGAACCAACTTTCACGACCTTAGTACAGCAAAACTAGGATCACTTTGCACTCTAACGGACTTCTCTTGTTCTAATGGTGCTTTTTCATAAAAAGTGTGTATGATTTATGATCAATTTATGTTTTTTCTTGTGACCAACAAGTATCTGAAGCCACGTGACTGTGCTGCTGCATGGTAGTTTTTCATTGCACACATTCTTACTTGAGAATCAGTATCAGGTTTATTATCACTGGCATATGTTGTCAAATTTGAGGTTTTGTGACAATACATAATAAAAAGAGGAAAAAATAGTGAAGTAGTGTTTACGGGATCAGTCCATTCAGAAATCTGATGGTAGGGGGAGAAATCTCTTCCTGAGATGTTGAAGATGTCTCCTCAGGCCCCTAAACGTCCTCCTTCTTGGTAGCAATGAGAAGAGGGCATGTCCTGGGTGATGGGGGTCCTTCATGATGGATGCTGCCTGTTTTGATGTGTCACCATTTGAAAGTGTCCTAGTTGCTGGGGTGGCTAGTACTTATGACAGAGATGGCCGAGATTACAACTTTCTGCATCTTTTTCCGATCTTGTGCAGAGGCTCGTCCATACCAGACAGTGATGCTTCAGGCAGGTGGGAGCAGTGAGGTATTGAACACTCCAACAGTTGGTTGGCATAAGTTTTCAGAACCCCATCAGGAACCCCATAAGGGCCTGATGCCTTGCAAGGATTCACCCTCTTGAAAGATGTTCTGATATTGGTCTCCGAGACAGAGATCACAGGGTCACCAGATGCTGCAGGTGTAGTTTTATTCTCCCTTTCAAGGGTGTGCATAAAAGGCCTGAGCTCATCTGGAAGTGAAGCCTCACAACCATTCATGATGTTTGGTTTCGCTTTGTAGAAAGTAATGGCCTGCGACCCCTGCCAGAGTTGACATGTATGCGATTCCATTTCTAATCTCAAACAGAATTGTTTTATCGGTCTTAAAATAGCCTTCTGTAGGTCATATCTGGACTTCTTGTATATTTCTGGATCACCGCTCTTAAGTGCCAGATCTAGCCCTCAGGCGACAGTGAATCTTCTGGCTAATTTACGGCTTTTGGTTTGGACATGTCCGGTATGTTCTCGAAGGCATACCCTCATCCACACAGGTCTTGATAAAGTTGGTGACAACCGTGGTGCACTCATTCAGATTCAAAGATGAATCCCTGAATATTGTCCAGTCCACTGACTCAAAGCAGTCCTGTAAACCTCTTCCGTCTCCCCTGACCATACCGTCTTGGTCCTTACCATTGATCCTGCTCGCTACCTGGATGCTGGAGTTAGAAGTACAGCCAGGTAATCAGACTTTCTAAACTGTGGGTGTGGGGGGGCACAGTAAGCGTTCTTGATGGTGGTATAAATGGTCAGGTGTGCTAGCTCCTCTGGTCCAACAGCTGATATGTTGGAAGTAGTTGTTTATTCTTCAAGCTGGCCTGGTTGAAATTCTCCACAGTGATAGGAAAAGCATTAGGGTGTGCTGTTTCATGACTACTGTTTAGTGCTCAGCTCCTCCAGTGCCAACCTGACGTTGGCCTGAGATGGAAAGTGCACTGCTGCCAGGATGATGGCAAAAAACTCCCTCGGCAGATAAAATGGACAACATTTGACCACTAGATGTTCCAAGTTCGGTGAGTAGGACTGACACAGAACCATTTCGTCAGTGAACCACAATGAGTCAATCATTAAGCAGACCCCATCTTCTCTATCTTTAAAAGACTGAGCTGTCCTGTGTTCGTGGAGAATGGTGAAGCTATTGGGCTGTGGTACTGCATCTGAAATTGTGGGGGCGGCCATTTTTCCACGAAGCAAACTGTGTAGCAGTCCTGATGTCCATCTGTACAGCAATCTTGCTCTGAGGTCTTCAGTTTTATCTTCCACAGACAGTATATTTGTCAGGAGTGGGGGGGTCTAAGGCTTCAGTGAGTCAATCATACCCATAAAACCAGTGTGCCAGCCCCACTTCCATTTTCTTAAAGGGGAACTACACTTGCAACCCGAGTCTGAAGTCTGCATCTGTTGATTTTGAATATTGATAGATTTTTAAAACATCTTAAAATGATGCTGCTTGCTGAAGTACCCATGACTGTGACTGTAGATTTCACTTCTAATAGTCTTAAGCGGGAATATTTGATGATAATTCCCATTGAAGTTGTGCACAAAGACTCGCCACTTATTGGCGCTATCTTAACAAGTTGCGTTATTGAGCAGATGGCAAAAACTTGACATTTTTCTTGACCAAGATTGATAGTCCTGGCTGGGAGACTGCCTTAAAAAATGCTATCTAAAAAGGTTGATTTTGAAATAATTTTGCCATGGATTATTTTCACAGCAGGGAACAAAAAACTTCTTTGTAGTTATTGCATGGCATATGAAACTGTTTCATTCTGGGCGTGTTGATGTAAAACAAGCAGAAAGTGGTGACGATGGGAGCGAACTGTGACATCCGTGGAGGACATGGCTCTGATTTATTTGTTCTTTAGGTTAATAGGGATAGTTTGAGAGCAGCACAGTGGGTTAGAGGATAGGTTAAAGTTTAGGGACAGGGGTGAAGGTAGTTAGAGTCCTGAGGCAGTAAATGAAGAGTCAAGGCAGGAGCCAGAGTCCAGACTGGTGCACTCCATGGTGAATGGCCACTAAACCCCTATGGATAAATGTCGGGATGTCTGGCGCTGACTCTTGGTCACCAAGGTCGTCATGGACACGGACAAGGGTTGTAACACCCTAGGTGAGTGAGTCCTGCGATTGGAGGACCATGTGGGTAGTAGGCACAAAGTTCAGTGACCCCTCAGTTTAGCGAGGCCTGGGGTTGGATGTCTGTGAGAGTCTAGAGGTTGAGGTTTGCAGTTCAAAGCCCTGCGTTCTTATGTCGATAGCTAAGGTTGAATCCTGAAGCTGGTGAGTTCAGCGGTCAAGACCCGATGATCGAAGCCCCTAGGTTGGCGTGTCTGGAATTTGGGAGGCCTGATGTTTGTGAGTCTGGGCCAGGTTTGAACCCTTCCCCACTCAACTGGTGAATCTTGAGATCAGAAGCCCCTGTGAGTCTGGAGTTGAAGGCTCAATATGTGTGGTCTGGGCCAAGGATTGGAGGTGGCCTGTCCTAGGGTTGGAGACTTGTTTGTGAGTGGGAGGGGAAAAAAGGGCTTTGTTTTGTTTAGTTACTGCTGTTGCTTGCGTTGTTCTGCTGACCATGTTGGTGCCAGGATGTGTAGTGACACCTGCAGCTGCCCCAGGACATCCTTAGGTTATGTTCACTGTACTCTGTAAGCTGCGTGGGTGCATGGCCGTGCAGTAAATGAAATGCTCCTGCGCCTGTAGTCTTTGATTTCACACAGCTGGAATTTTCTTTTATACATATGCCACACAGTTTTCAGGCCATGTAAAAATTTCCTGCTCAGAACAATGATTTTTTTACATGTAGCTGTAAAAAAAACGGAGGGAATGTTGATTGTGATGGTTGTTATGGCAACTGACGCATTGCATTGAATGTTTTGATGTACAGTACTTGTAATAAATAAATGAACTTGAATCTGAGTGATGCATACGCACAGCAAAATCACATTTGATTTAGATTTTGAATGTTAAATTAACTAAAATTGTGTTCGGCAATGGAAGAATCAATTGTACTCAGCTTGGAGCATAGTCTGCACTTAGCACCACTGCTATTGCCAACAAGCTGAGTAAAACCTGTGCAGCCCAGGGAGCGTAGGGCTCTGTCACTGTAGAGAAGCAATGGAGGAGCGAGCGAGCGAGCGCGCGCACGCACGCACACACACTCACGCACACACACACACACACTCACGCACACACACACACACACACACACACTCATGCACACACACACACACACTCTCACACACACACGCACACACACACTCTCACACACACACGCACGCACACTCACACTCTCACACACACACTCTCACACGCACACACACGCACTCTCTCACTCCGGAGATTTGGGAGAGGAAACTTATCCTAGGTAAAGGTGCAAAATGAACAATAGCAAATCATGAACTCACTTTACAGTCCTTTGGTCTGTCCTAACGTCAGGCAGAAATTAAATCAGGCTTCCCAGTCATTGTGAACATTTTGCATTACTACACAAGTTGAATTTCTACATTCTGAGTATATCGTTTAGGCTGTTGCTTTAGTAATATATTGATTGAGTTGAGATGTGTCACTATAAGCTTGGTAGCATGTGTGAGATCTTGGACTTTGCCCATTATTTCCCTCAGTCAGAAGGCTGCAATAAAGTAGTGCAGGTAGTGGTCAACTTCACCACTGATGTCTTCTTTTGTCTCAAGGTCATACGTGGTGTGTCAAGGTCATGTCTGGTGTGGCAAGAGATTCTCTGTGGCTGGTGGGGAACCTTTGTCTTCTGGATTTTTAGTATGAGGTCAAGCCTCTAGTGTACTTCAGGCTTTGTGAAGGACAGAAAACGCTTCAAAAGCATTCCCATTGTAACATTCTCATTGAATCACAGGGTTTCTGACCAATTAAACTGAAGGAGCAGCTTCAGAGTAGCCAGTGAGAACCTCAAGTCAATTTATCAGGCATACACAGAGAGCCTGGTCAAGCAACAGAAGGTCGGTGCAACATCTCCGCAAATGAAGCACCACCTGCCTCACCTCTGTTAGTCCCACTCAGGAACTTCCAGCTGCTTTGGATCCATCAAAACCAGAAGGTAGCAAGTCAACTCTAAGGAGAAGAAGCTGACAATAATTTCTATTGGAATTATTTAAAGAAAAGATTCAAACTTGTGGCCATGGCCATCTGGTCTTAAAGTGAAGCACTGGAGCTTCAGTATAATGGTGCATAATTTTGTGTAAAACTATGTAGTATTAAAATGCAATTACGGAATGTTAATGAAATGCTACACAGTCTATGAAAGTAGAGAAGATTTAGAGAAGCTTCACCAACAGGCACAAAGCAGTATCTGGTTGTTATTCTGAATGTATGGACAACGTTATTTCCATTATTCCTGAAGAATGGCCCACTGAGACATTGACAAAAAGGCAGGGAGCATGAAATGAATGCTTTAATTTAAAGCAGTGTTTTGGGATTAACTAAGCTTGCCAGGAAATATTTTGATATTTTGCCCCAAATTTTGCATCCCTGTAAATAAGCCCAGGCGGAAAGAACTGAACTAGGTGCCAAACTGCAAGCTGGCAAGGGTGACACCAAATAGTTTTAACAAAGCAGGCTAAACTTTGCAGTTCCCCAGTTATTCTTTTGCTCAGAAAGAAAGCATGTGGGAGAAGCTGATGGTGAATAGTTTAAGAGTGGGTCTGGAACAACAAAATGATAAATTTTGACTGCATATTGAGGGTAAGTAGATGGACACTCACTGTCTGGATAGTGCTTTGAGGCTTCTGCCTGCAGATCCTTCATTGCTGTGTAGGTGTTTTGTTAAAAATAATAAAGACATCATTAGAATGCCAAATGAAATTAGGTGTTTAAAAATATTTGTTCAGGTGCTTTTTTGCATTCAGGACAGCAAGCAAGCACCACCAAAAATTAATCTCAAGCATCACTAGTACCAATTTTATCATAAATTATCTCGAAAAGGCTTTCTACAGAGTAGATGCTTAATTACAATCTAATTTGAATAATTTAGCATATTAATTAGTTTTGGAATGAAAATCATTTTTACATTTTTTAACTTCAACTCAGAAACACATTGAGATAATCGCACTCCTTTTTAAAATGCATGTGATCTTATTACTAAAGGAAGCGCAGTGAAGCTTTTTTTCCTGCACGACCGTGTTTTTAATTGATTAATGGGTGAGCATCTTTGACATTAATAAAGTATAACTAAATTAAAGACAACTTCATTATTCTGCTGCATGGCCACATGTCTCTTGGCAGCCAGTAAAACAAAATGCAAAATAAAGGATGAGATAAAAGGACTGCTCAGAGCATTGATGTGTTTCTAGTTTGTTTTATATGAATGTCTGAATACTTTTGGATGCATTTGCAATCATCTTCATACCAGATAGTAATACATATCTTTAGGGAAGAGTGCAAAAACCTGACTGATTATGACCAATTCAATTAACTGAATCAGTCTTGAAGCATGCATTTCACACTGTGTTAGAAAAATTGCTCATCTCAGTGTCAACACAATATTGTTGCAGGGGGAACAATTACACTGTGAAAAATCTGGGATATTAGATTATAAGGAATAACCATTTAAAATAACAAAAACATTTAGGCAATGTTCATATAACAGTGACTTTTCAGGTTGTTTTAAATACACCTCTGAGCACACAGGTTGATTGCTGAGGTAAAATTTGTTTGATCCAAACTATTAATCAGAAAATAATTGAAAGTATCTTATTTTTTTGAAGGCAGAGCTACTCATAGCCACAATTTAATCAATTAAAATTCTCTTCATGTAATAAAAGCACGTAAATTCAAGGCATCTCCTGGAAGTGAGCATGATACAAGGACTTGTGTTATTGAAATACACTGTGTTACAAAATAGTTAACCTATGAGGCCAAAGAAATCTTGCCGGAACAGATCTGTGAGTGACTGCATGGGCCACATGGTGTCTAACATGAAGAAGTTCATGGAGTGCCCACCTTCCCTCTGAATAAAGTCAACTATTCCCATCCCACACCCTCCATTCCTGGGAAAATTCCCATCCAACGAGTAACCAAGACTGTACCTGTATATTTCTGAAACTGCACAGGATCAGGTGATTAGATAACTAGTATGAATGCACCTTCGAGTTGGTGGAGACAGCAAGAAAATGAAATGCAAATATAAGAATGACTCAATGGGTATCCTGAATAAAATGTGCCAAGCTACCGATCACAATAAAGAGGAGACATCAAGCAAGAGAGAGGAGCAAGGAGCAAGTGGAGAAAGGAACATGGGATTGTACGCACAGTCCAAAACAATGATTTTCTGGGAGTTTTATAACAAAAAAGGAGACACTTCTTGAGCATACGTTATGATAATATGTAGTACAACCATGAGACTGTAACATGCCACTAATTATGAATCACTAGCAGTGGCATTTTTTGGGAAGGTGTGAGTAAGTTAGTATTCATACTGGTGGTGGTAGGAAGACCGTTCTGAAAAGTTTGCATCGGCCCTGACATGCAAAGCAACTTTTCAGAATTTCCACTGTTCCAAAATAATTGAAATATTTCATTTTCCTTTTCAAAACTAAAACAACAATGGCATGGCGAATCCTTCCTGCCAGGTACGAGGGGTCACAGTTTGAGGATAGAGGGGAAGCCTTTTAGGACCGAGATTAGGAAAAACTTCTTCACACAGAGAGTGGTGAATCTGTGGAATTCTCTGCCACAGGAAACTGTTGAGGCCAGTTCATTGGCTATATTTAAGAGGGAGTTAGATATGGCCCTTGTGGCTAAAGGGGTCAGGGGGTATGGAGGGAAGGCTGGGGCGGGGTTCTGAGTTGGATGATCAGCCATGATCATAATAAATGGCGGTGCAGGCTCGAAGGGCCGAATGGCCTACTCCTGCACCTATTTTCTATGTTTCTATGTTTCTATGTATCACCTCTCCACCACCAAGAGAAAATTGCATGAAATCGCCTCTATAAACCAAACTGACATTTACAATGATACCACTATAACTGACAATTATTTTACGTCTGTCCCATCTCTAGCACAACAGTGCATCCATTTTTGCTTCTGCTCTATCTGTGGGTCAGGTCCATAGTGCTGTCCTATATAAAAGGCATGTTAACTTCTAAGTCCATCGTTACTAGTGCAGTAGTTTAACAAGGTTTTGCTGTGGCAATTGGAACAAACAGTTGCTCTACTGAACTTTGCCCCTCACACCTGTATGTAGAGGGTGGTTTTGCTATATTTATCTCCTGTTATTTTCTGACCTCTACCTGACAGCAATAACCTTTAGCCCTGCGCCTCTTTCCCACTTACCATGTGCACACAGTTCAGCTGTTACTGCGTCAGCGACCTATCCTGAGGACCTCAAAATGCAGGAACAATGACATTGAAGGCAAGGGTTAGGTAGCACATGATAAATGAACCTGTGTTTCCTTTCTGAATTTGGTTCCCACATCATCTGTATGATCTTCTATGGCATTTATATAAGGAAGCTCAGCAACAAAGCTGTAAACTACTTCTGCATGGTGTCAAAATATGAAAATCATAAGAATAAAATCTGAAGCATTAATATACATTAACTGCATGCTCATATTTATCAATTCAATAATTGAAAAATAATAATTGTATATTTGTAATCAGAAATAAGCAAAATATAAATAAAATTTTAAATTCCTGCCCAAGTCTATTAAAGTCCTGCCGAAGGGTTTTGGCCCGAAACATTGACTATACTCTTTTCCTAGATACTGCCTGGCCTGCTGAGTTCCTCCAGTGTTTCGTGTGTGTTGCTCAGATAAAATTTTAAAGCTGCTTATAATATAACTCATCTAATTTCCTCAGTTACGTTATTCTTTGACATTTGCTGAACCGGCATAAATGCCCTTCTTTAGGTCTGTCAAATTCACGGTTTAAATGGTTAATATCATGCAGGTTTTTTTCCCATTTATAATACAGTAAACTCTCTAAGGTACTAGAGTTAACTGGTGCAATGAACAGATTTGTTTAAAATGGTTTATGGTATATGAGGATATATTTCTATAAAGGCTTTTGTCGATAATATGCCCAAGCAACTGTAAAGTGGAAGGGGCGTGGTGCAGGAGATTCATAGCAAGTGCTTCACCTCCTGTCTTACTTTTGGCCATTGGAAACAATCATTAATAGTTTACTAGCATCATTCGACATCACATCATTATAAACTCACTCTATTCGAGAATTAAGAAAGCCCGCTGCACATTTATTGCCTATTTAGTATCAATACCATTTGATTCTAAATTAAAATCAAACCAACTATCTTGACTAATTCCTTAAGAGACTGAAACATGACTCAATTTAGATGCCATTGCTTCTTAAATAAATATATTAATGAAAGGAATGGAACTGAAAAGATGACTGGAGAAAGAGAATATGCAGATGCATTTGTACAAGCTTTATTGTCACTTCTCACAACAACTGTGGCAAGAGATAAAAGAGTCTTAAGCCTATTGATTGCCACCTTGAATGCCGTGTAATTCTTTTAAGTATTTGCTAAATTTTCACTTATTAAATTATAATATTACTATAAGACATAGGAGCAGAATTAGGCCACTCAGCCCATTGAGTCTTTTTTGCCATTCCATCATGGCTGATTTATTATCCCTCTCAACCCCATTTTCCTGCTTTCTCCCTTTAACCTTTGATACCTGAAGAACCAAGGACCTATTTAAAGCGGAGGTTAATATGCTCAATGACTTGGCCTCCAAAGCCATCCATCACAATGAATTCAACAGATTCACCACACTGCGGCTAAAGAAATTCCTTCTCATCTCTATTCTGAGGCTGTGCCCTCTGGACCTAGACTCACCCACTATAGGAAAAATTCTCTCCACATCTACCCTGTCTAGGCCTTCCAATATTCAATAGGTTTCAATGAGATACCCTCCCATTCTTCTAAAATCCAGTCAGTACAGGCCCAGAGTCATGAAACACTCTGTGTACATTAACCCTTTCTTTCCTAAAATCATTCTTGTAAATTTCCTCTGGACCCTGCCCCAAATGCCAGGCCATCTTTTTATAGATAAGGGACCCAAAGCTGCTCCCAATACTCCAAGTGCGGTCTGTACAATGTCATATAAAGCCTCAGCATCACGTCCTTGCTCTTATACTCTAATCCTCTTAAAATGAATGCTAACATTGCATTTGCTTCCCTTACCACCAGCTCAACCTGCAAATTAAACTTTAGGGGATTCTGCACAATGACTCTCAAGTCCCTTTGCACCACTGATTTTTGAATATTTTCCCATTTCGAAAATAGTCTCCACTTTTATTCCTTCTACCAAAGTGCCACTTCTTTGCCCATTCTCCCAATCTGTCCAAGTCCTTCTACAGACTCCCTTCTTCCTCAACATTACCTGCTCCTCAAGCTATATTTGTGTTGTCTGCAAACTTGGTCACAAATCTATCAATTTTGTCAGACATCTTGACATTGGATGTGAAAAGAAGCTGTCCCAATGCCAATCCCTGTGGAACTCCATTTGTCACCAGCAGCCAACTATTAAACTATCAGCCAACATTCAAACTACTAAACTTAAAGTGACTTTAAAACATTTTTAGAAAGATAAACTGAATTAAAACATAAGTTATGAAAATAATTGAAAACATTTAATTAAAATATATAATTCTGTTCCTCAATCTAGAGGTTTAGATACTCCATTGAATCATAACCTTTGACTAATCAAAAGTGCAATCGAGTCAACATGATAGCTTTCCAGCGTAGCACCAGGGAATCCCATCAAGAATAGGTTCTGTCATTGAACTCTAGGAGAATCCAAGGATAGAATGCAGTTACAGAAGCAACACTTTCAGTCTGACGGTAAGTTTCCTTTACCATTTGACAATTGGGTTGAATGCCATTGGCTCCAGTCAACAAGATCTAATATAAATGAATATGATCAGGAAGTCTGCACAAGAAGCAAATACTTTTAAGATCACGTGACAGATATAATACAAGCCTGTTATGAATCTACTTCAACCTTTCCCTGCATCATAGTCAACATATTATTAGGAATTTAAAATGTCCTATAAAGTCCCACTTGATTTTAAGAGATCCTTTTGTATAGCTGAATATATAAAGGTTTTTATAGGATATTATATAAAACTCTATGATATTTAGCTGGACGTGTATTTTAATATTCTACAATAGCGATGACATTTATGAGCTGACCAGTTAACTAGACTGGCTGATATCACAGCATGCCCTACACATGTAGGTATTTCATCATATATGCTTGTGATGAATTAACATCATTTAAGGCAGGATGGCATTGCAATTAATACGTGGCCAGTTAACTAAATGATTCTATTATATGAATGTAGTATTTTCCTGTGACACATTCTAAAAGCACATTGTATCTTCTTTGCTATGTTTGATACTTTCTGAATTTAATGAGCTGATTACAGTTTTTTTTAATATAAATTTGTAAATATTTATGTATACTTGTCTGTGGCAAAGTGGCACCACTCGTGGAACTGCTGTTCTACTGTTTCAGCAACTCAGCAACCTGGGTTCAGTCTAGCGTTGGTGCTGCCTGCTTCTCCTTGTGACTGCATGGGCAGACTTTAGATGTGGTAGTTTCCACCCATATCGCAAATGTGGGTTGGTAGGTTAATTAGCTACTGTAAATTGCCCCCACTGCGAGGATGAGAGGTAGGTTTGAGCAAGCCAGTAAAATGGTGGGAAAAAGAATATGTTTCTTTGGGGTGGGGGGGGTCAGGATTAGTGTAAAATTGGGTGCTTGGTGGTTGTCACAGATGGACTGGCTGGAGGGCCTTTTTCCATGTTATATCTCTTACACCCATATGCTATTCCAGTAAGTTGGCAAACAAAGATTTGAATCCAATGGAGTGGGAAGAAGGAAAAATCAAGGTATTGAGTACAATGAAAGCCCTCTTATATTTGCAATTCATATTGCTCAGGAACAATGATTTAAACACATGAAAATTGAGTTTTCTTGATTCTTATATGTTACCTATTGATAATAGTTTGCAGTTATAATCATTATGTGCAGGAATTGTATTATTTCTATGTAGAGGCTGCTTGCCATAAATATCCCATTTCAGGTAAAAGGAATTTCAGGTTCTTATCCTTCCTTTATCATCAGGAGATGTGCGCTTTGAGTGGCAGGTGACCTGCTTTGCATGCAGTACAACAAATGATGGAAATGTTACTGCATCTTGAGACACAACGTTACTCTTCCATATAACAATTCATTAGGGATACACTGAACAGACTCAAGCCACTGACACGGTTAGCACACTCTTGTGATAGGATTCCCTATCCTCCAAAAAATGCACCTATAGAATCTGGGACTCTCACAGTGCAGCAGCAGTGCTTTGGCTCACTATTTCTATGCTGACCATCAAGCACCTACTTATACTAATCCCATTTACCAGGGCCTTAGCCTAGTATCCCTGGTGATTCAAGTGCTTGTCCAGATGCTATGCAAATGTGAGAGTACTTGTCTCCACCACATTCTCTGTGGTATTCCATAACACAGTCATCCTCTGAGTGAAAAATTCTTCCTAACATCTCCTTAAACCTCTAACTCCACACCTTAAACTCTGCCCTGTGGTCTTAGACATTTCTGGGGAAGAGTTTCTCAATACTGACTCTATATACTGTACCTCTCACACATCTATATATTATAAATCTCACTATACCTCCCTGCTGTAGAACTGAAAAGGAACCCAAGTGATTGATTATTTGAACTCTTTTCAATGATACCCTTATTTGCTCTGAAGTGAATATTTGTTTCTCCTTTAATTGCCAGAAGAAGTGAGTAGAAATTCCAATCTTCTATGCAGTACATTCTCAAACAGCAGAGCACTGGGACAATATTTTGTAGAAATCTCAGGAGATTTGCACCCTACCATTTTTGCATTTTGTAGCACTCTTGGTCACAGTTGATCATAAGTGTTATGGGCGTGTCTGGAAAATAAAGGATGATATCTGGTACAACAGCATAGACTAGTGGCAAGAGAGGTGCACTGTGCTTCACATTTCATCTCTGCCTTTGAATGCTCATAGACGAAGCCAGCCTGCAGCAGGGAGGTCTGCTTGTATCCAAAGGAACCAAAAATATTCTGAATTTTATTGAATGGCACAAAAGCTTCTGTTAGCTTAAAACTCATGAGTGCTACAAGAAGTAGTAATAATATTTAAATGACAATTTAAAATGCATTGTCATTTGACAGACACCATAAGTTCTTTCCTGCAGTTTTAGTCAGAGCATTCAGTATTGACATGGTTGGTCAACTAATGTTATCGATGTTGCCTGGCTTGCTGCGTTCCACCAGCATTTTGTATATGTTGCTTATCTTGTGATTCATTGATTCCGTGCTTACAGATGATTTAACTGAAAAGTTTAACCTGGAGAAACAAAACTTGTAATGGCTAAGTACAGTACATGCAGCAATGACTTGACTTCCACTTTTTGTATTATCTGTTGTAGGTTTGAAACTCACAAATGCAAACCTGTATCTTAAAAGTAACATGTTCCCAAAAGGATAAAGATTATTGCAGGACTATTTTCCACTTTGTTAATCTTACTCTTCTTTTCCCCCAAATAAAGAAAAAGAACTACAAAGAGCAAATGACAGTCTTTCAAGACATCATAGAATGGTTTTATTCCTAAGAAGGAGCTTCAAACATTCAAAGTTTAATTAACATCCACATAATTCAATTCATAATGTTCTTGGTTATTAAGAAATTCAACAAATATTATTACAGTCATCATAGAGATGTTAAAAGTCATTCTGTTTGCTTTATGAACAATATTCAAAAGGTAGTTTTGGATTACTATAAGTCCATTATCAGGATAAGCTAGAATCAATAGGACAGCTCAGCTGGTTGGGGGTCCTTGGTTTAATTACTGCAGAGGATGTGCATATTAATTACAAGATAAGTGATATTTACTGTACCTATGGAACGTATGACAGGGTAAGAGCATGAACAGCAATCTCTAATAAACTCAGTATGATAATGAGCAGGAAAACCCACTGAAATAGAAGGAAGTGAAAATTAATCATAAATTGCAGCGATCCCAAAGTAAAGACACTAAGCTGTAATGAAGGGCAACAACAAAATAAGAAGAGAACAAAGAAGAGTTAGCACAGTTTACAGGTTGTCATTCTTCTGCCCACATACTGACCCCGTGCAGAGCCTGCAGTCAAATCAACAGAAATTTACAACCTATGGTAATTTACAAGATAAAAAATGTCACCTGTAGAAGCTGAATATGTAGCATATCCCAAATCTTCGGTCGCCTGAGACGTACGTGGACATGACAATTAAATGAATATTGTCAGTTCAGTACTGACAAAAAACAAACTGATGAATTCAGGAGAGAATCTCCTGATTCCTTTGCAGCCACTCATTTGTCTGAAATCTGTACTGCACTTTTAAGGTATAATAAGTGTAGGCAGGATGGTAGTTGAGGCAGTGGAATGTAAAAGGAGGGATTGTAGGGTACCTAACGGTCACCCTGATGACTGCATTTGCGGGAAGTGCATCTAACTTCAGGTCCTGACTGACAAAGTCAAGGAACTGGAGCTGGAGCTGGGTGTACTCAGCACTAGACTGCAGGTTTTAGAAGTAGATGGGTGACCACCAGGAGAGGTCAGGGAAGTAAGCAGTCAGTAACAAGTATTTTCCCCTTTAGATACTGTTTGGTTGTGGGGGAGGGGGGGAGGTGGCTGGAATGAGGCCAGTGGCACTGCGGCTGCTCTGAGGCTTGGCAGGGAAGGGTAAATTCAAGCAGATTGATAGTGGTAGGAGACTCAGTAATTAGGGAAATGGACAAGAGGTTCTGTGATCATGAAAGAGGTGCCAAGATAATGCATTGTCTCCCAGATGCTAGGGTCCACATGAGAGCAGCTTCATAATATTCTCAAGAGGGAGGGTGAGCAGCTAGAGGCTGCGGTGCATATTGGCACCAACGATATAGGTAAAAAGGGGGAACAGGACCTGCACAGTAAGCACAGGGAGTTAGGGAAGAAGCTGAGAAGCAGGAACTCCTCTGGATTACTCTGATCTTAAACCTCCACTGTCTTGTGGCTATACCCACTCATGGGGAAGGCTTTGGGAGTAAACCCAGAGGGAAAAATCCAGAGATGGTGTCTCTAAGGCAGTCCTACATTGAGCTCAATGCTGACTGGCAACTCCTGTGACGCTGCTGGTGCCAAACTGTATCGGTCTCTGCCATTCCTTAGGGTTCATCAGATGCGTGGACTGGGGGAGCTTGCTATGTTTTTTGCGTATCTAGGCAGCTAGGGTGCAACATTCATGGTTGACCCTGACTGATGGAAGCCTCATCCACTTTAATGCCTGGGGGATTATAGGTGAAGGTGAGCATGGATCAATACATGGAACTATGATGATGTGGGCGTTATAGAGATTTGGTTGAGAGGGGAACAGGAATGGGTGCTTATTGTCCCAGAACTTCGATGCTTTGGAAAAGAGAGAGAGGGAAGTAAAAGAGGTGGGGGAGTTGCACTACCAGTCAGGGACAACATCACAGCTGCACATTGAGGGGACATAATGGAAGGCTCGTTCACTGAGACTACATGGGTAGAACTCAAAAATAGGAAGGGTGCAATCACTCTGATGGGATTGTATTACAGACACCCCGCCCCACCACCGGTAGGCACCAGGATACTGAGGAGTAGATACGCAGGCAGGATGAAGAAAGGTGTAGAAACAATCGGGTTGCTGTCACAGGGACTTCAACTTCCCTACTGTAAACTGGAACTTTCTGAATGCAAGACAGGGCAGAATTCATGAGGTGCATCCAGGAGGGTTTCTTAAATCAATATGAAAATAGTCCAACTAGAGGAGGGGCTGTACTAGACCTGGTATTAGATTATGACCTGGTGTTGGGTAATGAGCCTGACCATATGACTGGCCTTTTAGTGGGTGAGCAATAACCACAACTCCTTAGGTTTTAAGATTGCTGTATATAAGGATTATTACAGAACTTGCGGGAGAGTATTAAATTGGATCAGGGCAAATTACAAGAGGATTAGGCAGGAACTAGGGAGAGTTATTTGGAAACAGCTGTTTTTGGCCAAGTCCACATCTGAAATGTGGAGGGTGATAAAGACTAACTGCACAGAGTACAGGACAGGTAGGTTCCAGTCAGAAGGAAGGACATGGATGGTGAGGTAAGACAACCTTGGATGGTGACAGAGGTAATGAGTTTAGTCAAAAAGAAAAAGGAAAACTGTGTAAAGCTTAGGAAACTAGAGTGAAATGTAGCCCATGAGTAGAGCATAGGGCATAACCCATAAGGTAGCCAGAAAAGAACTCAAGAAGGGAATTAGGAATGCCAGGGGGGCCATGGAAAACCTTGGCAAATAGGATTAAAGAGTATCCCAACCACTCTATACATACATGCATCAAAAGCAAGAAGATAACTAGAAGAGAGTAGGACCACTCAATGATAAAGGAGGGGAAACATTTTCTTGGATGTGGAGGGTGTGGGTGAGATCCTGAATGAGTACTTTATATCAGTATTTACCAAGGAGAAGGATGTTGGCTTCCTTCTCTTAGGGCATATTCTTATGTTCAGACATCACGCTGTTCTTAAGAGCATATCTGTGAGTCATTATTGTAACAGAAATTTCAAGCATTCATAGTGTGACAATTTATATCACTGTCATATGCCAGAATCTTCCTTGTTTCAGTACACTCTCTGCTTCATACCTTGTCACAATATTGTTTAGCAATCAGTATTACGCTACTATTGAATTCTGTTGCATACACAAACCCATGATGCACTATTGATTCTCAAGGCCGAGGATCAAATTTGGACCTCCTGGGAGTTTGTAAAATTTCTCTTTCTATCTCCCATCATGGGGAAAATAAACCAACCCATTTTAAAGGTACCAATCAAAATTATTTTTAAAAATATGACTTTCAAAAAGAAAACATTGAATAAGTTTGTCTCTTATCAATGGTTACGAGTAGCTGTGAAGAGATTGCAGCTTTTATCATGAGCTGAGAAGGTCAAGAGATGATCTAAGAGAAGTATTCAAGGTAATAAAGATCACCGGAAAGACAAATAGTGATTGATTGCATCAACTGGTTAGTAATCCAGGAACAGAAGGAAATAAATGTAAGATAATTATGAAAGGTGAAGTGTAAAATACATTAACATGGAAAAAATGACTAGAAATGTCTACTAAATATAGATATAGGAGCAATTCCATGAATTCTTTAGGAAGGACATTTGATGCATTCTTCAGAAAAATGATGAAAAAGTACAGGGAGAAAGTGACTCAGTGAGGTTAAATGGCAAAAAGCTTTGCTGTGGACTGAAGGACATAGTCTGTGTGAATCCACAGACTAAACCTGGCAAAACTAAAAGTGATCTAATCCAAGTATTGTTGATTATCTTAAAGCTGAACATTAATACGTATATCAAATCAAACATCCAGACTGCAATCTGCTAATGGAAGAACCAACAATGGAAGATTACAAATGATGAATTTCAAAGCATTCTTTAAGTTTAACTTCTTGTACAGTACAATATGAACATTATCTATTGCAGACCTTGTTTTTACTTGTTTTACCCTAAAAAGGACAACCTTAGAGAAGATAGTTTGATGATACCTTTATTTGGATAGCACCCAACATGCTAGATTCTGATTGTAAGGATCTACAAAGAACATTATTAAACAATTACTATTTTAATATTGTTTTGACAGCTGGGACCTCTGTACCCACCCTCCAACCGCACCTCCCCCCCACAAACAGATTCTCAAGTTCCTCATCAGCAGACCTCATTCAGTGAGAATTCTAAACAACATCTCCGCTCACTGATTATCAAAACAGATCTACCTCAAGGCTTTGTGCTTTACCCCTTCTCTACTCTCTATACACACATGATTGTGCCATCCAGAGCTATCGTCAGATTCACCAATGCCATTACTATTGTAGAGCAAGTCACATTGGAAATGAGTGAGCCTACCAGACTGAGGTAGGATACTTCAGTGAGTGCTGCCACAACAATAACCCCTCGCTCAATGCCAGCAAAACTAAAGAGTTGATTGTTGACAGAAAACATTGGATAGTTTACATTGGGAGATCAGCAATGGAGAGAGTCAGCAGTTTTATGTTCTGAGGCATTAACAATAGGATGACCTGGCCTTGGCCCACCACAAAGATGCAATCATAAGGAAAGCATGCCAGTGTTATTACTCTCTTCGGAGTTTAAGATTTTGGCTTGTCATCAGACACTCTAATACACCTATCTAGCTGTATTGTTGGAAATATCCTGACTGGTTGGATCATGGTCTGCTACAGCTGTTTGAATGCACAGGAATGTAAGAAACTGCAGACAATAGTGGACTACGTCCAATACATCGTGGGCACATCCTTGTCACCACTGGCAGTATCTACAGGAGGTGCTGCCTCAGGAAGGCAACACCCAACATCAAAGATTGCACCAACAAGGCCATGCCATCTTTTCGTAGCTACCATTGGGCAGGAGATACAGAAGCATGAAGTCCCGCACTACAGTTCTGGGTTCAAGGATAGCTAGTTCTCTTCAACCATTCCGTTCTTGAATCAACCAGCAAACTCCTAAACACTACAGTTTAGAAACACTATGACCACTTTGATCAGTCTCCACTAAAATGGACTTTCTCTTGTTTTCATTCTAATTCTGTTCTTCTTGTAAAATTGATCATATAGTAAACAAGAGAAAAACTGCAGATGCTGGAAATCCAAGCAACACACACAAAATGCCGGAGGAACTCAGCAGACCAGGCAGCATCTATGGAAAAGTGTATAGTTGATGTTTCAGGCTGAGACCCTCCATTGCAATTCTGTCAACATAGATCTAGTATATAAACCTCATGGAGGAAAGAGAATTGCTTACTTTCTTTTTGCTTAGATTTCCCTACTTTCCTGGGTACTTTAACCCACAAAGACTTTGTGTCTATTTGCTTGCATGGAGATCCATATTAGCAAAGTAAAAGAGCCTAATTTTCCTCTGGGAGATAATCAAATCTATTGACATATGTACAACAGATCAAAATTGATAGCAGTTACAGATACGAACTTTCAGAGATGTAAACTTCAATGGTAGCATCATTTTGCCTCCACAGTTTCTTTCCATAAACGCTTTTCTTTGCTTTTATTGTACAAGTGACCTTATGCTACAGGGGAGGATGGGGTGTTCCCTCAGGGAGATTGAATTTCTGGAAAATGGGCTACATCATGAAAATGCATAACATGAAGGCAAATTATCCGTACATAAAAAATAAATATAGTGATGATTTCTTTTTCACACGTATTCCAGGAATCTAGAGCTGAGACCAGAGTCTAGACCTTTGCTCCACACTCCACAGTCGAAGGCCAACAATCTCCCAGATGGATGTCAGGCTGGCAAGTGCTTTGGACAAAGACCAGTGCGGAAGAGGGCTGAGGGACCTCCAAGTCGGTGAGCCCATCCAGGTCAGCGGGTACTAGGACTGGAGGTTAATGTGGTCAGGAGGCACAAGGGCTGGTGACCCCCCAGGTCAGTGAGTCACCGAGTCCAGAGTTTGGGGTCCTGACTTTTGGTGAGCCTTTGGGTTGATATTGAAGATCAAAGCCTGAAGGATGAAGACTGAGGTCAACAAGTCCAGAAGCTGAGTTGGAGTAGTCAAAGCCCTGGGTCTGCAAGTCCACTGAGAAAGTCAAAGGTGTGATGTCTGTGAGCCCTCCAGAGATTGACAGCCTGGAGGCAGCCTGACCTGGGGTTGGAAGCCTGCGTGTGTGTGAGTGGGTAGGTGCATGGGAGGGAGGAAAGGGGCAGTTTTGTTGCTATAGTTGTTCTTGTGTTGTTCTGCTGAACATTGTGGGCATGCTCTGCTGGTGCTGGAATGTGTGGCTACAGTTTTGATGAGGTTACTAGGAAAGTTGACGGGGGTAAAGCGGTGGATGTTGTCTATATGGACTTCAGTAAGGCCTTTGACAAGGTTCCGCATGGAAGGTTGGTTAGGAAGGTTCAATCGTTAGGCATTAATATCGAAGTAGTAAAATGGATTCAGCAATGGCTGGATGGGAGACGCCAGAGAGTAGTGGTGGATAACTGTGTGTCAGATTGGAGGACTGTGTGTAGCAGTGTGCCTCAGGGATCTGTACTGGGTCCAATGTTGTTTGTCATATATATTAATGATCTGGATGATGGGGTGGTAAATTGGATAAGTATGCAGATGATACTAAGATAGGCGACGTTGTGGATAATGAAGTAGGTTTTCAAAGCTTGTAGAGAGATTTAGGCCAGTTAGAAGAGTGGGCTGAAAGATGGCAGATGGAGTTAAATGCTGAAAAATGTGAGGTGCTACATTTTGGTAGGACTAATCAAAATAGGACATACATGGTAAATGGTAGGGCATTGAAGAATGCAGTAGAATAGAGGGATCTAGGAATAATGGTGCATAGTTCCCTGAAGGTGGAATCTCATGTAGATAGGGTGGTGAAGAAAGCTTTTGGTATGCTGGCCTTTATTAATCAGAGCATTGAGTATAGGAGTTGGGATGTAATGTTGAAATTGTATAAGGCATTGGTAAGGCCAAATTTGGAGTATTGTGTGCAGTCCTGGTCACTGAATTATAGGAAAGATGTCAATAAAATTGAGAGAGTACAGAGCAGGTTTACTAAAATGTTGCCTGGGTTTCATCTCCTAAGTTACAGAAAAAGGTTGAACAAATTAGGTCTTTATTCTTTGGAGCGGGGACTTGATAGAGGTGACTTGATAAAGGTTGAGAGGGGACTTGATAGAGGTATTTAAAATTATGAGGGGGATTGATAGAGTTGACGTGGATAGGCTTTTTCCATTGAGAGTAGGGGAGATTCAAACAAGAGGACATGAGTTGAGAGTTAAAGGGCAAAAGTTTAAGGTAACATGAGGGGGAACTTTTTTACTCAGAGAGTGGTAGCTGTGTGGAATCAGTTTCCAGCAGAAGTGGTTGAGGCAGGTTCGATGTTGTCGTTTAAAGTTAAATTGGATAGATATATGGACAGGAAGGGAATGGAGGGTTATGGACCTAGTGCAGGTCGGTGGGACTAGGTGAGAGTAGGAGTTCGGCATGAACTAGAAGGGCCGAGATGGCCTGTTTCCGTGCTGTAATTGTCATATGGTTATATGGTTACAGTTGTGGGCTGCCCCCAGCACATCCTTGGGTTGTGTTGGCTGCTAACACAAATGGTGTATTTCACTGTATGCTTCGATATTCATGTGTTTAAAAATGAATCTGCAGGAGTCATTTCTATTCCTTATCTCAAATTTTTGCACAGAAATTTGTGAATTCCGTAAGGTAGAATTTTCATAAATTGAATAGTAGTATCACCTCTACATCAAACATTCCCAAAGATGGGAGGAGCCAACTTTGTCATCCCACCATTCAAGATAGTTACAGTACAGCCTTCAACCAAAGGTCTTCTCCTGGTTTCCTAATAGTACTTTGAGGCCAAGTCAGCAACCTCTCCTAAACATGTCAAATGAATGTAAAAATGGTGGCAGTGCCAGCCTGAGAAAAGTTGCTGCGACATTAATGCATTTTTAATCATATTAATGGAATTTTAAGGAAGAGGGCCTTAACATTCATCTGCAGCTTTAATAGAGAGTTAAAAGGCTGTGGTGTGGCTGCTGCTAATTGTACACACATTATAGCAAGATTTGTTGATGTGTTGTATCCTTCCCTTTCCAAATTCTAGATTGGGGTGGGGTGTTGCCATGATGTAATTAGGGTTGGATTGCTGGTGCTAACCAGCAGCTATAAAACCTAATTCTTTCTTGGGATAGGCACTTCCCAGATCAATGGATGCAGTTCACAGGGAGTGATATTGTCTTCTGCAATTGTCACAGAAATCAATTCATTGTCACAAAATGATTCCAAACAGCATGTGTTCCAACAAACTTCCTGAGTGGTGCAATTCATCCCACAAGAAGGTCATAGTCACTTTCCATTTTGGAAATGCATTTTCAGGTGCATTCCAAAGGGAAAAAAGAGCAAATCAATGATTCTCGGTTTCCAGACCAAGAAGTTTCAGTGAAGGACACCTTGCTCTGGCTCGTGACTTTAGCTATGTATGTCAATCACCAGAACAAAGTAAAAATGGAGAAAATAGATCTGAAATTCATTGATTTTCCTAAGAGCAAGCAGATTGCTTTAATTTCCAGCACTTAATTTGTGTTTTTGTGGCTATAGAGCTGCTTTTTTAAAAAAAATCACAGTCCAATCTGTCAACACAGAACTCTGCACTCATTTGACGCAGTATATTAAAACTGTCATGAAGCTGGGGTATCACATTATGTGAGCTACAAAAGTTTATAGGTGATGACGTGACAATGATACATCGGTGCCAAAATGCCATTTTTTTTGTAAGAGAGCAATTGAACCATGTAGCGTTTCACCAACATCTGGCCTGCATATCTTACTGCTCTTTGTTATTTGACTGTACCATTGTTCATTTGAAACTAATTGTTTACAGACGCTCTGAAAGGATTTTAGTAGGTATTAATTCAGTTTCGAATGCATTTGATTAGAATCTCACAATTCCTTCAAGGGGAGCTCTACTAATGTTAGGACTCATTATAACTAAGTCCCATTGTTTCAAAACTCCCATTACAATCTAAATTTTATGTATTCCAGATTGAAGATCAGCTGAATATGTTGACGATCATAGGTCTCAGTAACTGAGACCTCCATGTCCTCCTGCAATTTCCCAACTAGGCTTAATGCATTTGTGCGCACAGAATTTTGAGGAAGAATCATTGGAAAATGATCAGGATTAAGATTCCTAGCTGACTTGTTACTCCTGCTTTCTGATCAAAGAAAAATGACAAATAATATCACCTCTTCACCTAAAATTAATATCTTATCTTAGGCAGTCCCTTAGGATTGAGAATGTTTTTCTTTTGTTTGGTTTTCTGGGTTCTAAGGTGGGTAGGTAATTTGTGGGGTGGCCAACTCTGTCCAGCACTTGCATATGTCTTCAATGTGCTTCTGAAGACATGGGCCTCTAGATTCTGAATATCATCCCAAATGCTATTATTCAACTTTGAATGGCAATAGCCAAGAGTCAGTGAGAATGTCATAGTTCCTCAAGGAGGCTTTGAGCATATGCTTGAATCTTTTCTTCTCTTTGCCTGGTAATCTTTTATGATCATCTATTATCTAGGAAAGGATGTGCTGCCATTAGAGAGGGTCCAGAGGAGGTTCATGAGAATGATTATGGGAATGAAAGGGTTAACGTATGAGGAGAATTTGATGGCTCTGGGCTTGTACTCAAGATTGCAAAGAATGGGGGGGGGGATCTAGTTGAAACTTATTGATTATTAAAAGGCCCAGACAAAATGGATGTGGAGAGGATGTCTTCTGTAGTGGGGGAGTCTAGGAAGAAAGGGCACAATTCAGAATACAAGGTGTGCTTTTAGAACAAAGATGACGTGGAATTTCTTTAGCCAGCAGCTAGTGAATCTGTGGAATTCATTGCCACATATAGCTGTGGAGGCCGTCATTGGGTATATTTAAAGGAGAGGTTAATAGGTTCTTGATTGGTAGTTACAAGGAGAAGGCAGGAGAATCAGCCATGATGAAATGGTGGACAGGCTCGATGGGCCAAATAGCCTAATTCTGCTATGTCTTATGGTGTTGTGATAGAGCTTCAAGTTCCCTTTTCCTTGAATGAGGTGGAAAATAAAAGAAGTGGGTGAGCTTATCATTAATGTGTCTCATCACTGCGAAGAGGTTACCAAGTTTTCCAGAGTCTTACCCTAAACCTTCACTGTGAAAGGACAGTGCAGTGAAGTCAGACAGGTGTAGAAGATCTTTGCTTTGTTATTACTGAATGCAAGGCCCATACTCTTAAGTGTTTCAGTGATTAAATCAGTTATTACTTGATGGTCTATGTCTCAGCATGCTCAAACACAAGCATCACCCGCATACCGCGGGATTTTGTGACTTTAGTTCTGGACTGTAGTCGTTCTACATTGAACTGTTACCTCTATTCCCATGGGAAGTTTGTTAGACCTGAGATATAATGTTGTGGCAGAGGAAGATTGAGAAAACTGCTGAAATCAACTACAGATTGGGCCCTCAAATTTTCTGCACATAATACCAAAGAATAGGTGTTGCATTATTGAAAAAAATCTAAGTAATCCAGAGTTAAATAGCAAACATCTCTGGGTACTTTGGCATCCATTTGGAAATTCAACTCCAGAAAATTCAGTTTTTTAAAGAACTCTAACACCATTTTTTCAGTGTAAAGCTTCCCCAGAATGCAACAACAACAATACAACATGCAAAATTCATCTTCAGAGTGGCTTTCAAGTTTGCTGGTCCTGAAATATAACTGTTCTAGTCATAGAAATAGCTATTATTTTTTCAGAATGTTGCAGAGGATTAATATTTAGTTCAAAAGTCCTAAATGAACATATTCCTGATGGTTGTTCTACCCTCGCAGCTTTTTATTTCCTATTACAGGGTTTAGTTAATTGATAATTTAAATGATGGAAAATTCAAAAAAAATTAAAACCAGGCTGCTCAGATTATTAATAATGTAAAAAACTGCAATATTCAGCAAATGTTTTATTGTAAAAAGCTATTTGGTATTTGTTTTCCTGAGATACTAAAACTTTTAATGTGATGAAACACAGGTGCACGTGTCAAATTATGGTGTAATCCAGCTGGCTGTAAAGATCATAAAAAGATTATAATAAAGATTTTGTATTTGGGACAACTTCTGAATATGTATTGCTCTACTAAGTTTATTTTAGTGGTGTAATACATATTGTAGCCTAATTCAGGTTTCAAGAGACATATTACATTCTTCTGCACTATTACTAACATGTTTCCAAGTGCACACAGATTTGGTTTGCAATGATTCAAATTATGATGCAAACTCCCTAATGCTTTGGCTAAAAGCTGTTCTTATTACTGCTGCTCTTTGTACCATTCTGTGCTCGGCATAAATGAATTTTATGAGCTGCTTGTTTGCCATTTCCAAAAGGCATATTTTTGTAAAACTAATACAGCATCTCTGAGCTGAAAAAGAAATGCTGTGTCCTTGTCTTTTCAGCAGGAAAACATTATTGAAATGCTTCCCTCTTCCAAGACCTTTTCTGCAATTATCAAACTTTAGTGAATCAGGAGAATTGTTTGGCAAATAGCAGCAAAGGCTTGTGTCCTTGTCAGAACACCTGCGGTAGTCTCCAAGCAAACACGGGTGTCATGATGTTTTCCTCTAATGACACCTCATCAATCCATTCCTATCAGCATCTGAGTCACTGAGGTGACTCAGAGCACTCAGAAGAGAGGGAAATGTCAATGTTTTGGGAGAAAAGGTCAGTCACAGCTTCCCTCTTCCCTGCCAAGCCACAGTGGGCCTGCCGTTCATTATCTTAATTAAATCCAGCAGATGAACATCTTCTTATCTGTAGGGGAGGAGAGCAGGGCCATGATGCAATAGGATTTGCATATCCAAAGTTAATTAGTGTGGAGGAGCAGGTGTACAGCAATAATAATTATCACACATGACAATCACCTGTGACCACTTCCCAGTGCCCTTCCGGGATTCAGCAACACGATTGCTCTGCCTTTTTTTTCTGTTTTTGTTGATGCCCATCCCATGCCAGTTGTGTCCTTGTGCCAGTGAGTAGCAATCTGAGCCTGTGGTGCTGAGTTTTCGCCTTGTTGTAGAACACTCATTTGTTTTAATGCTGCTGTGTCTAGCAGGAAGGAATCTATTTCACAATTTGGAATATCACCGTGTCCCAATTCAGGACTGAGATTGTACACAGAGTAATTATCACAGGAGAAAAAGGGAATTATGATACAGTTTAAACTGCAGTTTTGTTAATTCTCTCACCATTTTAGGATCATTATATAAGGCAACTCATTTAAAGGGAATATTTGCTTTATGGGAAGTTTTCATATCTTCTAATTCAAAAAGCATTAGAAGTGAAACATTACAGATTACTCATTTTTAATATTTTTATTATGATTTTTTATTTTTAAAAGCTGCTTTGCTGCTGAAGTTAAGCTGGTTAAATTGGCTACTGAAGTAGAACAGTGTTTGCTCAGAGACTGGAATGCTGGGAGCTCAGTTTGTCCTTGCACTCTGCATTTCTCCAGCCCTATTGCAAAACTCTCGCACCTGACAAGGAACGGAATATTATCCCTTCTGTAACTTTCACTCCCATTTTATTATGAGAGGATTTGAGTGTAGACATGAATATGTTTTAGTGTGAGTATATCTGATCTTGGTGAAACTGTAGCTGTATACTCTGCACAGATGTGCCTTCCTTACCTATGAGGATATTTTCAGCATTGAGGAAAGAATATACTGAAGATTCATCATAATGATTACTGGACTGATGGGTTTGCTGAAAGAGATTGAGTAGAGTAAGCTTGTATGCCCTAGAGTTTTGAAGAATGATATTGAAACCTAAAACTTACTTTGAGGTCTTCACAATTGGATGCAGGGTGACACCGTGACAAAGCTGGTAGAGCTGCTGTCTCACTGCTCCACAACCCAATTCTTTCACTGTTCCATGACTAATCTCAAACACATTGTGATCACTCTTCCTTGGGTGTTTCCCCATATGACACTCGGTCATCTTGGCTTACCTCATTCTTCAGAACCATATCCAGAACTGCCTCTGTCCTCACCAAGGCAGGACATTCTGATTAACTATTAAACACACCAGAAATTCTTCCCCTTCTTTATACTTTGCTTTAAGGCAGTATCCTTGAATACTTGTCTTCTTAGTTCTGTATTGTCATCACTTTCCACTTCTTTCACCCTTCTATAATTTCCCAACCATTTTTCCTCAATTTTCTTCTCATTAATTAGCGAGCTGTAGAATAAACCTGGTAGAATGGTTGATTCTCAACTCTAATCTGGCGGTTCTGTCCTCACCTCCTCAAGGTCATTTCCTATCTTTCTTCCACCACAACACTTGCCTACATTTGCCTGCATTCATTAATATTTAGTTCTCACAGAATATACGGCATGCCTTATCGTTTGCCAGTTAGCTAACTGTCATTTGGGTTGATTTCACCTTCCAGCACTGGACCTTTGTTCCACAGGTCACAACTCTTCTCAAAGTTCAAAGTAAATTTATCATCAAATTACATATATGTCACTATGTACTCCCCTGAGATTTGTTTTCTTGCCGGCATTCACAGCAGAACAAAGAAATACAATAGAATCAATGAAAAACTACATACAAAGACTGACAAACAACCAATATGCAAACAAAGGCAAACTGCAATACAAAAAATGGATCCAATAATAAATAAATAAATAATACTGAGTACATGAGTTGTAGAATCATTGAAAGTGAGTCCATAAGTCGTGGAATCAGTTCAGTGCTAAGGTGCATGAAGTTATCCACACCATTTCAAGAGTCTGATAGACGAAGGGTAATAACTATTCCTGAACCTAATGGTGTGGGACCTAAAGCTCCTGTACCTCCTATCCGATGGCAGCAGCAAGAAGAGAGCATGGATGGCGGGGGCCTTGATGATAGATGTTGCTTTCTTGTGGCAATGCTCCTTGTAGATGTGCTTACTGGTGGGGAGGGCTTTTCCTGTATGCACCACTTTTTGTAGGCTTTTCCATTCGTCTCAGGAACATATCCACGTAATTTTAAATGTACTGAGGATTCTGCCTCTAGTACCTTTTCATGCAAAGAGTTCTGAAGTCTCGTCATGCTCTGGATGAGGAAACTATTCCTCACCTTCACTCCAACCATTCAACCAGTTAAAGATCTATGTGACCCAGTTTTTGGGTCCTCTGCAATGGGAAATGAATCTGAATTATTTAATCCAGCTAGGTGCCTCCCAATATTAAATATCTCAATTAAAGTTCCTCAAAGACTCCTCTATTTTGAAGAAAACAATCCAGTCTTTCCAATTTCCTTAAAAATTAATCTTCTTCCAACTCTGGCCACATTCTGTGAATCACCCCTATATCTTGTCCTGAGCAATACAATAGCCAGAAATGTAGGAGCTCATTAATTTCTATGTCCCTGGATTTTAGAGGCAAGTTCTAGGGTATTGGCAACATTTGACAATTTGCACAATGTGGTCCCATTGAGAAGATCACAGGAGTGCAGAATTCATCTCATTCACCATTGAAAGAGATCAGCAGACAGAGCAGACAGACAGTCACTGGGAGTTTGTCGGCTTTGTCAAGGTGTAAAAAGCCAATGGCTTTCCCCTCATAGATTCACAAGATCACAGGGTGGTTTGAGCATAGACCTTGTGAAGTTCATACAGACTTGGTGTAGGAGAAATCTGCTAGACTCACTACCCCACCATCCTCTCCTGGATCTACTCTCCTCCCTGTATATTCATGACTACGTGGCAGATTCTGCTTGAACTCCATCTAGAAGTTTGCAGAAGATACTACTGTAGTGGGCTGTATCTTTAATAATGATGAATCAGAGCACAGGTCGGAGATAGAGAGTCAAGTGACATGGTGTCATGACAATATTTCCCTTAATGTCAGCAAAACAAAAGAACTGATCATTGATTACAGGAAGGGGGTGTCATACATGCTCCTGTTTCCATCAATTGTGTAGAAATTGAGAGGATTGAGAGCTTCAAGTTTGTAGCAGGAACACCACCGACTAACTTTCTTTTTCCAACCATGTGGATACCATGGTCAGGAAAGCTCAACAATGCCTCTACCTACTCAGGAACATAGAACATAGAAATCTGCAGCACATTACAGGCCGTTCGGTCCACAATGTTGTGTGACCATGTGGCCTACTCCAGAAACTGCCTAGAATTACCCTACCACATAGCCCTCTATTCTTCTAAGCTCCATGTACCTACCTAACAGTCTTTTAAAAGACATTATTGTATCTGCCTCTGCCAATGTTGCTGGCAGTACATTCCATGCACCCACCACTCTCTGTGTGAACAATCTACCCCTAACATCCCCTTTGTACCTACTTCCAAGCACCTTAAAACTGCCCCCGTGTGTTAGCCATTTCAGCCCTGGGAAAAAACCTCTGACTATCAATGTCTCTCACCATCTTATACACCTCTATCAAGTCACCCCCATCCTCCATTGCTCCAAGGAGAAAAGGCCGAGTTCACTCAACCTATTCTCATAAGGCACACTCTCCAATCTAGGCAACATCCTTGTAAATCTCCTCTGCACTCTCTCTATAGTATCCCCATCCTTTCTGTAGTGAGGTGACCAGAACTCAACACAGTACTCCAATTGGGGTCTGACCAAGGTCTTCTGTAGCTGTAACATTACCTCACGGCTCTTGAACTCAATCCTATGGTTGATGAAGGCCAACACAACACACACCCTCTTACTGTCAACCTGCAAGCAGCTTTGAGTGTCCTATGGACTCAGACCTCAAGATCCCTCTGATCCTCCACACTGCCAAGAATGTGACCATTCTGCTTCAAATTTGACCTACCAAAATGATCCTCACACTTACCTGGGTTGAACTCCATCTGCCACTTCTGCATCCTATCGATGTCCCACTGTAACTTCTGACAACCCTCCAGATTATCCACAACACCCCCAACTTTTGTGTCATCAGTAAAATCACTAACCCACCCTTCTACTTCTTCATCCAGGTTACTTATTAAAAAAACACAAAGAGGAGGGGTCCCAGAACAGATCCCTGCAGAACACTACTGGTCACTGACCTCCATGCAGAATATATACCATCTACAAGCACCTTCTGTGTGCAAGCCAATTCTGGATCCACCACGCAAGGTCTCCTTGGATCCCATGCTTCCTTACTTTCTGAATGAGCCTTGCAAAGGGAACCTTATCAAATGCCTTACTGAAATCCATATACACTAAATTCACTGCTCTACCTTCATCACTATTTCACACAATGGAGGCTAAAGAAATTAGCATGACCCTTTGCCGCTCAACAATTTTTATCAAAACACCATAGACATTTTGTTTTACTTGAATTCAAAGATACTGCACAGAACAGGTCCTTCCGACTCAACGAGTTGCACAGCCCAGCTATTGAACACTAGCCTAATCTCAGGACAATTTACAATGACCAATTAACCTACTAACCACTCTGTCTGGATGCATCATAACTTAGTATAGCAATTGCTCTGCACACAACTGTAAGAAACTGCAGAAAATCATGTACACAGCTCAGCACATCATGGAAACCATCTTCCTCACTATGGGCTCTGTCCGTACTTCTCACCACCTCTACACTAGTCCCTCCTATGGGGCAAAGGATTCAAAGGTTCAAAAGCATTTACCAGTAGGCCCAAGGACAGTTTTCCCCTTGCTATTATAAGACTATTGAATGGTCACCTAGTATGATAAGATGGACTCGACCTCACAATCCACCTGGTTATGACTTTGCACCTTACTAACTGCCTGCACTGCACTTTCTCTGTAGCTGTACACTTTATTCTGCATTCTATTATTGTAGTATCGATGTGATGAAATGATCTGAAAAACAAGGTATTCACTATATTTTCCTACATGTGGCAGTCATAAATCAATTTACAGATTTACATAATTTTCCTTTCAGATATCTGTCACTTACTACAATTGGATCTATCCCCACTGCTTCACTTGCATAGCTTTCTTGAAAAACTCCCACCATATAAAATGTGTTATTTCTAATCAGTTCTCCCACCACTCACCTTTGTTTCCTAATTCTTGACTAATTACAACTGTTTATTCAATCCCAGAGATGCTGCCTGACCTGCTGAGTTATTTCAGCATTTTGTGTGTGTTGCTCAAGATTTCCAAGATCTGCAGAAACGCGTGTTTACGCTTCTTTAACCAATTTCCTAAACTACCCCTGCCACTTTCAAAGAAATTATGTACATATCCCCTCAGCTTTTTCTGTACCTCAAAGGTTCAAAGGTTCATTTGTTATCATAGTATACAACTCTGAAATTCTTCTTCTCCAGACAGTCATGAAACCAAGAAAGCAAAGAACGGCAATCTTCAATCCCCAAATCCTCCCTTCCCGCACAAAAAAATCAACAAAAATGGAACAGGCACATCGACTCCCAACTTCCCCTCACCCTCATACAAAAAAATGAGAACGGCCGGGTCCACATCCAAAACATAGAAAACCTGAGCAATATTCTCCCTCTCCGTAGCAGAGTGATCTCACCAGCGATAAAAAGGCAATCTCCCTTCTCTGTAGCAGAGTGATCTCACTAGTGACATAAAGGCAGTCTCCCCTCTTCATAGCAGAGTGATCCCTCAGTGATAAAAAGGTAGGGAGCCAGTGCTTCGATCTCCCTCGTTGCTTTAATTGGCCAACAATTTAAGCTTTAATCAGCAAAATGGAGTCAAACATTGGCTCACAACCTTCTTGCCACGAAGTTACTGCATGCTGCCTCTGCCTCCGGGAATCCCATCGGAGACTAAAGAGCGTTGAAATACCCAAGCAATTTCCAAACTTGAAATCACAGGCTCCAACAGTTCCAGAATCACATTCAAGATGAAAAACAAACATAGAAGACATTAAAAAGTGAAATATATGGTTTCATGATCTATCCAGAAGTTGTTGATCGAAGGAGCATTGTACGCAGGCGTGCATCTTGACTGAAAGTCTTGTACTCTTTTTAGAACTGTACCCTTCAGTTTATTTGGTCTCACATTAATCTTCCACTCTAGGTTTTAGTATCTCAGCTTTAAACTTCATCTTCCACCACCAGTCTGTCCATATGTCGTCATTGAACCCCCAAAGTTCAAGTCACTTGTACATTCATAAATGTTTATTAAGGCAAGCAGAACTTCCAGTACACACCCCAAAGAGATTTTCTTGTACAACTCCTTCTAATATATTAACAACTTTTCATTAGTATTCAATATCCAATTACTTAGCCAGTTTTCCATCTCAGCGACCACATTGTCTTTGTATTTCACGGTCTTCTATCCTGATGTCAAGCCTATCATGCAGCACCTTTATAAATATGCTTTGGGAATCCATACGTATGTACCACATCAGTTGCATTTCCTTCACTGACCTCTGTTAATTTGCTGAACTCTCCTATGAGTCAAACATGGGAATAAAGTGTGGTTACTTGCAGACAAGAGTGACATATCACCCAACTCTGCTCCAAAGGTACCTGGCATTGAGAACCTAATTTAGGAAACCACTGGTGTTCAAGAATAATACTTTCACTGTATGAGTTACGCTGGAAATGCCTTGAAGCACATTAGGGAGTACATTTCCAAATTCAATTGCCTTTTGCACTCTCCATAGTCAAGCTCAGCACTTGGGGTATTTCATGGAGCACTGCTATGGCCGGCAATGCAGTTTACTGTATGTAAAAAGGGATTTTATAATGCATTTGTTGACTTTTTCATTCACTTTGAGATAACTTTATTTAGTTTTTAATTCACAGAGCATGAATGCTATTGACAATGGTGACATTTACCATTGATCCCATTGAACTGCTCAGATAGAATTTTGTCAATCTGAATCAGTAACTCTGTTTTCTCTGGCCACTGATTCTACCTGACCAGCTGAGTATTTCCAACATTTTGACTTTTCATTTCATATTTCCAGTTTGCTCTTGCTTTGAACACAATGGTTTCCATTGGTTAGTTAGTGAAATTGTAATGATGATTCTTGGATTATGAATGTCACATATTTCTTGTACAAATAGGTATTGATAGAGAGAATACAGTAAATAAAACAAAACTATGAGTAAACGGGGTTGAGGGTTGAACAGAACAAAAGGATAAAGCTGTAGTTTTAGGAGCTTAGCAAATATCATGAAAAAGTTGACAGACCTTTCGGCATTTTGACTGTTGTTTGGCTGCTTGGCAAAGCCCACTGCGCATTCTTCTGGTCCCAGTGATCCTACAGGGATGCTAAATTTGTTGGGTCAGTGATTGGGAGAAAATCTGTCACAGAAATAATCAGTTTCCAAAGCTTTATTATGAGACTAATATTACATTGCAAATGGGTAGTTTTGCTTTTTATAGATTGCATGACAGAGATAATCCAGGATGTTTATCAGTTGTACTCAATATATCAATCAGTTGGTGTATTCTTCAAGATTATCATTTTGATGAAGCTTTAAAGGTTTCAGCATCGAGGACCATGTCTAGAAGTCATTATTAGCATAAAGCAGCGGCTGGCATAGTTAGTAAAATTATGACTATATTAAAGTGCTTTCTTCCCATTTGGTTTCTTTGTTTTCTAAAATAGACTTGAAGCACAGTGTGTTGTGTACTGATGGATTTAAAATATTTTTGCTACCTGGAATTGGCATAAGTACACTTTATGGGATCCTGGACCAATAACAATCTTCATTTATCATTTATGAGAAATAATCTTCCAGTCATATAAACCAGATGTTACTCTTGTGATAAGTTCTTATCTTCAGGGTTTTGATTCTCCTCTAATGGAATCAGCATTTTGCCATGTCTCTGTTATTCTTCCATTCCTGTTAAATTCCAGTTTTTGAATTGTTCAGCAAACAGATAACTCATCTTCTGATTGTATAAATTTAACTAGCCCAATCAGTAGTCTACACCAGCTTATTCTTCAATCTATCCTCGATGAGAAGTACCCAAGTACACTCTGTCCACCAGATGTAGCACAAATCCATCCCAACCGATTACTGCCTATTAGTCTCCTTTCAGTCATCAACTTACGGGTGAAAGGGATAATTGAGGGCACTGCCAGACATCACTTGCTTAGCAACAATCTACTCACAGAAGCTCAATCTGGATTCCACCGAGTCATGACATCATTACAGCCAGAGTAACTGCCTTTGATCAAGTTTGGTATCAAGGTACTTGGCTAAACTGGAGCCAACGGGAATTGGGCGGGGGGACCCCTCAGCTAGTTGGAATCATACCCAGCACAAAGGAAGATTGTTGTGGTGGTCAGTTATTTCAGCCACAGGACACCTGTGCCAGTGTTCCTCAGCGTGGTGCCCTCAGCCCAATCATCTTCAGCTACTTCACCAATGACATTCCTTCAACTGGAAGGCAACAAGTAGGGACGTTCGCTGATATGATTGTACAACATTCACAACTCCTTAAAGAATAGCGCAGTTGCAACTAAATGCAGCAAGACCTGGACAATATCCAGGACTGGGCCATTAGATGGCAAGTAACATCAGCACCACAAATACCAGGCAATGACAATATCCAACACAAGGAAATACAACTCCCCCCCCACCCCGACATTCAATAACTGTACATTTCCATTACAGAATCCCCTACACTATCAATATCTTGAGGTTTCCATTGACCAGAAAATGGAGTAGCTATCCCCACAATGTGGCAACAGAAGCAGGCTAGGAGCCCCCTGCAGCAAGTAACTCATTTAACTCCCTCGTGCCTGTCCTCCATCTACAGGGTTCAAGCTAGGAGTATGATGGAATACTCTCCATTTGTCTTGATGAGAGAAGCTTCAATAATATTTATAAAGCTCATTATTGCTGCGTCAAAATCCTGGAACACTCTCCCTTATAAAATTTTGGGTGCACCCACACCTCAAAGATGGCATTGGTTCAAGAATGCAGCTCACCACAACCTTTTCAAGGGCAACTAGATCTTGGTTCAGCCGAGGAAAGTCACATCCCTTAAAGAGAATTCAAAAAGTAAGTGAAGTTGCATCAGGAATTTTCTCTGTGAAACTTCTTCAATGCTTCTGGATATTCATGTTATAATGTGTCTGCAAGTTTCTTGTCTTAACGCTACTAAGGTCAAACTCTATATCAAGTGATCATTTTAATTTAGCATAAAGTGAACTGCAGATCTTATAGGGTACATGCAATGCATGGTCACCTGCAATGCATCATATTTTGCCACTGTATTAACTTAGATACTGCCAAAACTGATGAGTGTTACAGGAAGCATTTACCCTTTGGTAACTTGTTTCCAAGCCTGTTGTTCTGGTGAGGGGTCCCTCCAGTTCCATTGAGAAATGCTGTGTTATTAACCAACCCACAAGTGTACAACAAAGAAAGCTGTTCTTCCAGTCCCAAGTAAATGGATGTCTCTGCAATGTTACCAAGTAAGCCCCTAACCTTCTCTTCCTGTTCCAAATCCATGTGTAAATGTCAGATGTTGCTCTATTGACTAGCCGACTGTGTAGATGTGGAAGTACACACTGTAGCCCTTCTGTTAAACCTAACTTTACTGGTTGTCACAACCATGGATTCCGCAGCGAGCAGATTTGGCAATTGCGCTTGTGAATATGCATGTGTCAGCAGTGTAGGCTTCATTATCCATTTGAGAGTTTTAGTTAACGGCCCTGTTTTGCCTAGCATTTATTGTTTTCTTTTCCCTTTAACACTGATCGCATTAAAATCTGTGAATTATCGAACTACTTCAGTGTCTCTCACTCCGCACTTGGGCCATATTCGCACCTGGTGACAGCAAGTCTTGACCACACGAAGATAGACCCAGCAGAGAGAGGGCAGCTGATCTTGGCCATGAGATTCATTGGTCAGAGCGATTCGTTGAGTCAACAATGTTCCGTTGGAATTCCTATGTATAAACTCTTTTCTGTCTCCATTGTGACAGAAGGATCTTGCCAAGTAATGGACCCAGCATAGTTTGGAAAGTGACATTTTGACATTGTGGCTTGAGGAGAGAGTGCCTTTATTCTCCTGACTCTACATTCCAAGAGTCCTGAGTCTACATACCGAGCTTCTCTGGTCTACATCGAGTTTCTCCGGTATCCATTCCAACTTTTCAAGTCACAAGTATTCAGGTTCCGTGACTCAGGTCTGCATAAAAATGTGCGCTTCAAGCAAGCTTATCAATTGATTCAACAAATCATCATTCAAGTCAATAGTGTAAATTCTGGAACAGCCCTACTCCAAAAGCTGATTCCTGGCTGAAATATGCAAATACACAAGTAACCCTATCAAGAATATTTTTAACCTCTTGATGAAAGTCATGGTACAGACTGGGAAGATTGAACTTTCATGTATCAAATTAAACAGATCTACAGAGAACCAAACAGCTGAGCGATGAAAGAAATCTGTCTATGCTGTCTTGATCTGTAAAATTGAGAGTATATCCTAATTGCCTCTGGAAAAATTGTGAAAGATAAAAAACTGAACAAGATTTGAAAAGGTTCATTCTCTAGGTTTCAAGTTTCATGTTTTCAAGGTTTCTCAAGGACTTTTCTCTATGTTCCCAAGGTTTTTATTTTTCTGATAGTTTCCAAGGATAATTCAATGTGTTTAGGGGCTTTTAATGTTCTCCCCATCTCGAGGACTCCCAAGGTTCCCTCTTGGCCCTGCCCAAGGTTTCTTGATTTCAGTCTGTTCCCAGGTGTCTCAGGATTTCCCAGTATCTCTGTCTGTTGGAGTTCCCAGGTCTCTCGGTCTCTATGGATCCCCAAGTCTCCCTACATCTCGAGTTCCCCATGCCTCCCTATCAAGTTCCCCAGGTCTTTCGTCACCCCTGGATCTCGAGTTTTCAGGTCTACTGGGCCATCAGGTGCTAACTATAGGGGGGGGGGGTCTCTAGTGACTTCTTCAGGCTTGTGCAGGGCATCAGAGCACTGGGCTTTAGGGTTTTTAGAGCACCTGAACTGGTTAATTGTTGCTTAACAACAACTATTAATGGTTTAAGAGTTCCCTATGTTTTTCTTGAGTGACTCACTCTTTGCAATGCGGCTTCCTGGTGCTTTCTGTTTAAGTTTATTTTGATAGGCTCAGGGATTCTGTGTTAGTTCTACTGTTAAAACAGATGCCCGGATAGCTCCAGTCGAGGGTCCTCATTTTGAGAATGATCCATCTCACGGTGTCACTTGGTTGAGCTACCTCTGTAAAAGCTTTTGTTTCTGTCTCCACATGGAAGTCTTTGGCTCCAATATTGGCAGTGCACACCATGGCACTCACTTACCAGCATCACTGAAGGACATCTTGAACAAGTCCCTCATTCAGGACTTCCTGCGGACACGGGTCTGTGGTGCTTCAGGGGCTGTGCCTAAAGAGGGGGCCCTGTCACAACCATGGATTCAGCAGCGCAGCAGATTTGGCAATTGTGCTTGTGAATATGCACATGTCAGCTAATTATGATTCCATTGTGATAGTATTTAACTCCATTCATTCCATCGAAGTATTTGTCGAGACTTGGACACAGCAATGCTTTGCTGCATGCTTGTATTCCGCCTTGCCTGAGGAATTGGATTGTCGAGTTAACTGACTCTGAAGACTAGCGGTATTCATTTTATTCTTCGTTGTTCTTTTCAGCCACATTTTCCATTTGAGAGTTTTAGTTAACGGCCCTGTTTCGCCTAGCGTTTATTGCTTTCTTTTTCCTTTAACACTGTTCTCATTAAAGTCTGTGAGCTATCGATCTGCTTCAGTGTCTCTCACTCCGCATTTGGGCCATATCCGCACCTGGTGATACTGGTAGATTAATCAGCAGGTGAAGTATCAAACTTCAACAAAGCAATTAAAATGTTAGGAAAAATAAATTTATATCTTCCCTTAACATCATTAGATTGAAGGGAAAAGTGAAGGAGATTAGTAGATGTTTTATCGATGGCATTTTAAAAGTGGAGGATAATCCATTAACTATCTTTGTGTTATTGTACTGTCTTTTGACTTGAAAATAGTCGAACTCATTGCTCTGGAGACAAGATGGCATATTCTCCGCCACCATCTTTTTCTCTTTGGAGCAATGGTCACTTGAAACACTAACACACAGCTTTTTTTATTGCCATTTTACTCTTTCAGCAATAACTGCATTACTTGCATTGCTCGTGCTTATGTTTTCACCTCTCTGATGGGTCAGTTGCCTGAATTAGCATACTATTCAGAATTCAACAGACAGTAAAATATTCACTGATTGTCATTGGACTCTACGCCATCTGCTATCATGAAGTCTGAACAGCTGAGTTTCATCTTAAGTAAGCCAAACGCACAGTCTATCAGTATCTTTTTGTCGTAATGTGTGGCCCATTATGCCTCTCCTGGATTTGCTGTTACAGATTTGGAACTGAAGTCAGGTGCCACTGTAACCACTGTAATCTGGCAAAGCGAATGGCATAGGCAGAAAGAGCAAAGAGACTCATCAATTAATTTCCTATCTATAAACCTCCTGCTCAGATCAGAATTGGCAAGGATAACAGAGTCATGAGATGTGCCAGGTTAACTGGCACATATTTTATTGGTGATATTCTTGGCACCTCTGGAAGGTTTTATTAATATGGTAGTTAAGCACAACTACAACAAATGAATACATGAATGAAGTCCTTAGCACCCAGGACGTAGAGAATCCACCAATGGTGGCACAATTCTTTTAAACTGTCAGTTCCTCCTGTGGCTTTATTGAGAAGTGAATAAATGAGGTGTCATCCTGAGCAAAGCAAATCTGACTTGAAAAATAACATTGGATATTGTTGACTGATTGGTCTGTGGCATATTTCAGACCAGAATGAGTGATGTTGAACGATGGTATCTGGCACCATTGATGGGTCTGGCTGCGTATAACTCATGTGAAGAAACTCCAACTAATATTGGCTGATCTTAGTAATAACGGAAAGGGGAAGCAAAGATCTCTAAGCAAATTCAGGTTCTTTCCCCTGACTCTCATTATGGCATCCAACTACATTTTTGACAATCAGAAAGGAATTCCTTTAACTGTCCATAAAGGACAAAATATTATACACTTATATTAAAACTGAACCTCAAACAACAAAATATTTAAGGGGAGTCTATAATTCACATTGTGACCAAGAACATAATAATGCATTTTACCACTGAAAATAATCCATCCCCTACCTGATACCTTTCCATCCTATGAATATTATGAACTCCGATGAAGCTTTATTTTTAGGTAGAAAACTGTGATAAAATTGATAATTTAGATATTTACATCAGTTACTGTGACATTAGAAATCAATGAATAATCCAGGTCGTTTTAAATAAGTGGTGAACATTACAATTATTATCCAACAGGCAGAGGGTTTAGCACTTTCGTATTAAACTATAGTATTAAATAATAATTTCTGTGTAAAGCAGCTGCCTGACTTTCATCACTGAGCCATTAACATTATTTTCACAGTCCTGCCTGTAATATTCCACAGCAGTAAAACTGAAAACGAGAATGGATGTGTGAAAATGTCACTTGCAGTTCCAAACATGTTTAGCAATGCTGTTGTCAAATGTGCTGGTGTACGATGACTATCACAACTCTTTGAATCTCCTTGAGACCTCTGTAAGGTCTAGCTCACCTCTCAAACCTCCCAACAAAGAGACAATTAGAAATCTTCAAGAAAATTTGGCATAATCCCTCAATATTTTAACTTCTCTCCTTCAGCTTAGAATTATCTTTGAACAATAATTCATTCCAATTTTTCCTGAAATTACTAAAAACATCATAATTTTAAACAAGGTAATGTATACTTTCAATGGTAAATATATGGATTTATTTGGGAAAAAAGAAAAATTCTCACTATATTCAAAGTTGAAGAAATTTGATTAATTTGTGGAAAAACTAATGATACCATTGTATTTAACTGAATTCCCCCCCTCATTGATATTAATGAACCTGTTAAAAAAGGACCATAAGGATTCTGACAGCGCATAGCAGGGGATTTTTGGAGAGTGCCAGATAACTGTAATCTGTTTTAACTAGGTGGACAGCAACAGCTCGAGAGGTTATTAGAAACAAGGTAGCTTGCATGGTGACTCCGACCTCCAGAACAGTACATTGCCTGAACAGATGAGAGGTTAAGCTCTTAACCGCAACATCTTGGGTTGTAAGGCAGAACTGTAAGGAGCAGCCATATCCTGTAACAATTTAATTAGCCTTATTTTATTAGCCTTATCTATTTTGGCCATTGGTTATCACTGTTAACAATATTAAGATATTTGCTGAGTTGTTTTCCTTATTCTGTATTGATCAAGTAATTTTACAACATACCTGTCCATAATGACATGGATTACATCAGTCTTTACAATAAAATAGTATCTAAAAACCCTAGCATTACCTTTCTAGTGAGTTGACTCCATGCAGATGCAGTGCTTTGTACAAACCATTAATCTATCTATCACTTAATGTCATTTTGATGTCATTATGATGTCATTTGACCTATTGAGCGTTTCTTGCACTTCCCATATCTTTTATTTTAGATTTTGAGCATTTTCAGTAATACTTGCATTTTTATTCTCAGCCTTTCATTTCTCATTGAAGTACTGATTACCAAGATTCAGACACACATTCTAAACTGCAATCTGTTGATTTCAGTCAAAGATCAAAATCCCCACAAGATTTGGGGCAGAATGTTTGAAAAGAACAAAGTTTGCTTTGTCCTTTTTTTTAATCTACAGAGCCCGTCTGTACTCAAGTCATTCTGTATTGTAGCTTTGGTCAATTATTGATTTAACGTAATAATTATTTATATTATAAAGTATTATTTGGTTCTAATTGATTCACAAATGTATCAGTAATACAATTTCATTAACCTCTCAATTGACAGGTTCTGAAAGAAAATATTTACAGAACAAACACAAGACAGCAAGCTATCAATACAATGCAAAATGGACATAATAATCCTGAACTATTGACTATACATTTCAGCATAAATTAACTGTTTTCTGCTCACTTCACATCACAAGATTGCAATGGAAAAGCAAATCACTGCTTTTGGTTAAGTCTGCTTAAGTCACCATCAACCCCTGACAAAGGAATGAATTACTAAAAGGAATATAAATATTCCAGTGCTCCCTTTATAATATTCTAGATAGCATTGTACTGAAGGTTCTTATGACAGGAGTGTGAAAGAAGAGTCAAGGCTCTATAGAAAAGTGAAGGTGTGTGCACACAGATGGGGAAGCAGACAGACAGATCTACACTGCCTTTTGACTTAAAGGGAAATAGCTACTTCATCTGCAAAAAAAAGAGATAGGAGAGTTAATACCTCATTTTTTAAACTCTGTTCAATGTTAAAAATTTGCCTCTTCATGGTTATGAATGCAGATCAAATGTAATGTTAAGAATAGAAAGCTATTTGTCTAGGTGGTGTCACTTTCGCACCATCTGGAAAAGTAACACCACCCTGGCCTTGCCTAACTCCAACACCATTAACTTTCCAGAAATCCGCAGAATTTAATTTTTGGCTTGATGTTTGTTTGCATAAGTCATAAGTTCAGCAATAAATTCATGCTCTCTAAGGCACAACATTCCTTCTGAGCAGTTTCCAACAATTAATCTGTGTGAATTGTGGGTTGTGGAGAATAACGTAAACCTATAAGATCACTAACAGTACAGTTTGCAAGCCTACTAATTTTTCTTTTTCCAGTTATGTCCATTTGGAGGAGGAACAAAAATTCACAATGGATCCAACAAATTAGAGTGGAGAAATGGAGAGTGGAGCAGCTGAAAAAGTCCAAGGAAGACAGGGTTTGTTCATAAACACTGGAGGGTCCTGCATTCGGGAAATTCGAGATGAAAGGGTCTTGGCCTGTTTATTCCTCTCCATAGATGCTGCCTGACCTCTGAGTTTCTCCAGCATTTTGTGTCTGTTGCTCATTGAATGAGGTGGCCTACAGGGAAGAAGACATCTCTCTGACACAGTGGTGTCAAGAAAACAACCTCGCCCTCAATGTTGCAAAAACAAAAGAAGCTGTTTGTGGATTACAGGAGGAATGGAGATGGGCTAACCCCTATTGACATCAATGGATCTGGGTTTGAGAAGGTAAACAGCTTCAAGTTCCTCAGCATCCACATCACTGAGGACCTCACGTGGTCTGTACTCACCAGCTGTGTGATGAAAAAGGCACAACAGTGCCTCTTTCACCTCAGACAATTGAGGAAGTTTGGTATGGGCTCCCACATACTTAGATCTTTCTATAAGGGCACAATTGACAGCACCCTGACTGACTGCATCGATGGTATGGGAACTGTACCTCCCTTAATCGCAGGACTCTGCAGATAGTGGTGCGGACAGCCCAGTGCACCTGTAATTGTGAGCTTCCCATGATTCAGGACATTTACAAGGTCAGGTGTGTAAAAAGGGCCCATAGGATCATTGAGGACCCAAATCATCCCAACCACAATCTATTCCAGCTGCTACCATCAGGGAAGGGGTATCACAACATAAAAGCCAGGGACAGCTTCTTCCACCAGACCATCAGACTGATGAACTCAAGTGGATTTGAGTGTACTCTATATTAGATTGACTGTTCTATTTATTATAAATTACTATGATTGCACATTGCACAT
Source organism: Mobula hypostoma (assembly GCF_963921235.1). Classification (NCBI taxonomy): domain Eukaryota; kingdom Metazoa; phylum Chordata; class Chondrichthyes; order Myliobatiformes; family Myliobatidae; genus Mobula; species Mobula hypostoma. Next base: position 59,431,595 of record NC_086104.1, on the reverse strand, counting down.
TTAGATGGAGAGGTAACGTAAAGATTTTTACTCCTCATGTATGTGAAGGGTGTAAGAAATAAAGTCAATTCAATTCAACGTGATTTCTGGCTCTGTGCCCACCTTTCTTTCATGCCTTGGTTTATCAGTTATTAAGTAATGATCTTAATACTGGATAAAATACAAATATTATTTCCACAATAGCCAAATATATATAGAATTTAAATTAATATTGTAAGTTATGTGGGAGTAACAAGTTCTGGATTTGAGTTTCCCAAATAGTAAAAAAAGGATAAATAATTTGAAGTAGCAATTTGGGAATTAAGCTGGGAACAAAACTGGAGTATAATCTCAAATAATATTATCCTTTGATGAAGATATATTTCTTCCCTATATTACCAAAGATATTAGTTATAGTTTCAAACACTTGGATCTATTTCAGAAAGTGGAAAGGGCATATAAAAGGATGAATTGAAAAAAAAAATCACATTTGTGCTGCGCTTGTTAAAATGCTGCCAGTGTGCACAAGCTTGCACAGGAGTTAACACTTTCCATTGCCATCTTGTGTTGAAGTCATTTATTGTTTAGTGGATATTTTCCCAATAGTGATAAATTAACCATTTGGGCTTTAAAGATGGCCTCTTTTTGTCATTTTAACCAGATGAGATGGCTTTTGAATTATAAGAAGTGCAGCAAGATATCCAGCAGCTTTAAAAATTTAAGAACTATCTGCAAATATCAGATGCAGCACAGTAGCAATTTGGAATTTAAGACTTCACCTAAAAGGGTTGAAATGTTAGGCTTTTTTTTATTTTTCAAAACAAATGCACAAGAGGCAAGTTACCCAATATCTGGGGGAATGATTACACCTTGGTTACAAAAAGAATGAGAAGAGTATTCTGGGGGGGCTTGCTGCATACCAGGGATGGAATTTTAATTGGGAAATAGGGATGAACTTTGACAACACTTCAACTCCAAAAATATAGCTTGTTTAAAGTTCAGCAATGGGAAAAAAACAGAGATACAATACATCAGAATATGTGGGAGCATATCTGGGTATTATTCAGTAATGGTTCCTTAAGGTTGGGCGGTGGTAACGGGGACAAGCTCCCACTACCTATTAAATGCTCCCAATGGTGTGTGCCTCAAATAGCCTCTGACAAACAAGTCCAATTCCTGGCCTTCATGTGTGGGTTAGCAGGTAAGCCCAGGGGAACCATTTCTACTGACATGAGAAGGAGCAAAGGTGGGTTATTGGCACCTTAAAACCAGTCACTACAGGCAGATGAAGCTCGTCAGCCATGGTTGGCAGCTCATCTAGGAGAAGAAAAACTCTGATCTTAAATCTCTGCTGCCTTGTGGCTATACCCACTTAGGGGGAAGGCTTCAGGAGTAAAGTTAAAGTTTGTTCTGAGCCTTGTGGCCCATCAGGCTGGTGCTTATGTTGGTTTCTGTGGCGTGAAGCGACTGAGAGTACTTCGGGAGTAAACCCCAAGGGAAAAGTCCAGAGCTGGAGTCCCTAAGGCAGTTCTATGTTGAGTTCCAAGAAATAGGAGTAGGCCATTCTGCCCATTAACCTTACCTATCATCCAGTAAGATCATGGGTGAACTAGCTTTTGCACACCTCCTTTCCTTATAGTCCTTGATTCCTTTGATGATTAAAAGCTCAGCTTCAAATAAATTCAAGGATTCAGTCTCCACAACTTTCTGAGACAAGGAATTCCAAGGAGCCACAACCCCTCTGAGAGAAGACATTATTTCTTAGTTCAATCTTAAATAAGTGCTCTCATATTCTCAGACCATGACTTCCCCAACATTTACCCGGCAGGGCTACTTAATAATCCGATGGTTCAATTATGTCTTATGTGCAACTCTACCGTGGTATGCACACCTTTTGCATATGGGTTTGCTGTGTGAAGTAGGTTGAAGAAGTGTATTAACCATAAGCACCAGTCCCTAATACTCAAACTCCATATTGATTTCGTTTGAATAAGGTAATTTTCGTGTGTGATAACTAACTATGAGATGCAGTTAGGCACCCTACCTAATTATATAACTTACAGTTGTAAAAGTACATCCTGCTCTTAACACATGCAAAAGGTAACTTGGCAAAATCTGCTGGGATGCCTGAATAAAGCAAAAGTTTCAGAATACTGGGAATGGATGTCAATAGCTCAGTACCAATAAAGCTCAGCTCAGGAACTTTTGGGAGAAAGAATTTATGGCACAAACTTGTTTATTAGCTTGAGAATTGATAAAGAAGGTTGGAAAGAAATGGATTGGGTCTGGTTGAGAATTGGGATAGAAGGATGGAAAGAAAGTCTAGTTGAGCTAGATGTTAAGACAAGGAAAAGCTGTTTGTTGTAGATAATACTCATTAATGATCATGTTACTATCTCATAACTGTTAATCATCTCGGTATAAACATCAAATTATTCTGATAATCTCGAACAGTAATATATAAAACTAAGAAGTCGAACTTTTGAAGCAGCAAATGAGGAAATCGAAGGTGGGGTGTTATTCAGAGAGCAGCACAGACGTGATTAGGTGAAGGTTCCCATTCAGTGCTTAGCACATATGTGAATGCTTCCAAGCACTGTGACTTCGACTTGTTTAATGAAAGAAGGTAGTGTCACAGTGAGATTTAAATTTCAAATCATAACCTGTGCTGATACCTGCCAAATGAATCTCAGTCTGAATTTCTACAGCAAAGAAGAGATTTTTAAACGGGAAACAGCTCTTGGATGTTATAGCTTTCTTATAAGTAGATGCTGTGGAAACTTTGACATTTGTCACTTATTTTAAGGCAAAAGAAAACCATCTGTTGTTTGAAGGGGAAGAAAATATAATGTGCTTTTACCAGATAGCAACATCCCCTCCGTGGAGCAGTAATTATACCTTTTGTTTTGACATCAGAGACCAAACTGAAAAGGGTTCTCTACTGTTTAAGCAGCTCCCAAAGCAAAGGGAGAGCTGATGGACTCCCTGAAAATGGAAAATGGGGCTTTCATCATTCAAAATCTCTAGACAACAGGCAGAAACCCTTTCTATCTTGTCCTCTAGGTGGAAAGCTAACTGGATCAGTTTGTGTGTCCTGTCTTTTATGCTGTATTCAATTTTGCATTCTATGAAAAAGTATTTGCTTCATTCTATCACCATAAAAGAGCAACCAATTATGGATCTAGTTTTCCTTTTGTTGGATTTTACCACTCCATGTTTAAAAAATTATTTCTATGAATTGAGTACATTTTAGATCACAAAAAGGCAAACCTGCAATTTTGTTATTTGGATAGAGGAATTGATTTACAAATTTATTTAAGTGGTTCAGTGAATTTTCCTTTTGTGAATTTCTGATTAAAAGAGGAACTCAGTAATCCTGAGATGCCAGAACATCCAATTGTATATAAAAGTTGACAGCAATATGTAAACAAAAGTCTCCCAAAATAGACTGTACTGTCAGAGCAAACATAAAAGTCACAGATCTTATTCTAGGAATATGATTATTCTGTGTAGAATAGTGCATTATAAATAATGTGATAGAAGTGTGAATCAGAAGAAAGATCTCAATAAACATTTAGATTTAGATTTTCAACTCTTGCAAAGGGCCAGCTCATGATTGATGCTCAGATGATATCTACAAAACATTCCCTGAGCTCACCATCTCCAAAAAGAGGAATCTTACTACATTCTAAGCCAAGAAAGTCCTACTTTTGTGACAATGTGATATTTTAAATTACAAGATTGGTAAATACTATTAGCTCTTCAGTGGTGGCAGAATAAACCTCAAGAAAAAAATTCCAGAGAAGCACTTTGTTTGTGCTATGGCAAATCTAAAGCTGGACCACCTAGTGATCCAAGACGTCTTAAATAATGCTCTGTTGCAATTTGCACTGGACTTTGAAAAAGATGCCACATTCTACACACACATGGTATCCTGTAGTTTTAAAGTAACCAGCTGCAAACAATACTATAACAAAAAAAATTAGCAGGCATGTTTGAAACAATAGATTGTAAATGAATCAATGGCTGGATGGTGGATAGTTGGTTTTGAATTGAATGCCCTGGGATTTGTTCTGTTACTTTCTCTGCTTCTAATTTATATTAACAACTTGGTTTTTGAAGCTCAATAGGTAGGGTCAAATCACATAATACCTAACTAGGCAGAGACAGCTGAATGAAAGGAGGGAGTCAGAAATTTACAAAATTAATTGGATAAAATATGTAAGTGGGCAGAACAGTACCAGAAAGAATTTTAATATGTTTAAAGTATTGCACAAATGAAGAAAAAGTAATTTGCAAATGTGCAGGCTATTATTTAATATTCATATTTACTCAATGTAGCATGGTGATGTCAGGGTGACTAATCTCATTGTATTGGTCAGTATCATTAAAGAAGTACTTTGCATTCAATGATTACATGCTATTAATTAAAGAATATAATTAAACTAATTATTCTCAGGATCTAATGAGTTCAGTCACTTAAATGTGCCTAAAAAAATCCACAAGTAATTCTTTACAAGTGTCATATTTTACCACATTAAAAGTATTATTGCATCTTCACACTTTTAGTTGTTGCTTCTTGCCAGGATGCCACAGAATCAGTATAGCACACACTTTCCAGCTTCAGTCCTCTGTAATCTGGTTACCATGTTTTATTTCCACACAGGAGTGTGTGAATAGACCCCAAAAGAATAAAATTGGGTATCACAGTGGAGGAATGCTCCTAACACATATTGTGGAGACTTTGTATATCGAACATTACAACTCTAGTTGATGCCCAGGTTGATTACAGAATATGACCTATTGCATTCTCGACAGAAGTCAATGGAAAACTATTCAAAAGTGGAAGTTATAGAGTTGATAAATAGATTGAATTGATTCCTACGAAATGTTACAGAGGCAGTTAACATAAAAATAATGAATACAATAAAGGAATGAACAGTTCACATGTTCTGAGGTGGCTGGGATACTGGTTTCCTTCTCATAAAGAATGACGTTCTTGATTTTGTTTCCTTCACTATCTCCCAATAAACAGGACTGATACCAGATAAAAGGGAACTACAAGTTAATCAAGCTTGCTGGTTTATTCTGATGTTGGAAATATCAGGCAGGTTGAAAGTTTTATTGAATATTTATCCTTAGATTGCCAGTACCTCCAAGGAAGCTTCTGACTCTCTGGCCTAGTAGGTTTGGGTGAATGCACTGAGATCATAAAGCTAACTATAATGTCAAAACTTAAAATAGGCTCCATTCAGCAGGAACAAAATATTGCAACAGAATTTTAAATCAAGTAGTATATCTTAAAGATAATTGAGTAGAAGTCTGCCTGCAAAACTGTGGTCTCAGCTTGAAGATAGACACCATATCCCAGAGATAGTATCATTTCCATTATGAGAGTGTCGGTATGTTTCTTCGTGACTAGATCTCAGACATCCATTCTGACAATTTAAAGCTTCCCTGAATTCTCTAAAGAGAAAAAAAAGTCAGAGAAGATCAATTACTTTTGCCTCTGGAAGGCCCTCAGCTGACAGAACTCTTATAACAAACTCAAAAGCAATACAATTCTGATGCCAGACTAACCTTTTCCCTACTGACCCAAGACTGAACCTTGCCTTACTGATCTTGATTGCTCCACCTGCCTGAATGATGCTGGCTTGGCAACCATTCTTCCAATTCTCAGCTACCTTTACCACAACTCAAGCCATGGCCCTCCATCGCTAGGCCTCAGACTCACCCAATTTCCTTTACGACCTGTGAGATGGTGAAACATGAAAAGCCTTTCTGCACATAAGCCCTCTTCAGTAGCACACAGAATATCAGGATTTATGCCCTGCTGAATTGTCCAATGGCTGACCAGTGATTTACAAATTTACTGACCTAAAGAGACAACATTCAGATAAAATAGACTGACACTTTCAAAATGCAAATTTACTCTGAACTACTCTGCATCTTCAAACCTTAAAATATTATTTTTTGCAAGGGATAGCTACCGAATTTGGCACTGTGTTCAAAAGAAAAAACGCTTCTGCAAGGTAGTAGTAGTAGTGTTATTCAATTATTAGTCATAGTTTTATAACTGCAATGTTAGAACCATTTTGTATCCACAGCAATAGGTCTGAATACTCTTGTGTCTTTTTTAAATGTTGCAATTGCAAATAAAATTTGTTCTGATATGACTCCAGGTTTTTTTAAACCTTGCAAAGATTTTCTTAATTAAACAAATCTCAGAAACCTGTCAAGTTATTTTAGAAAAAGTTAGTTCAAGCCATTGAGAGCAGCTAAATTGGTTGTGAGGAAAGGTTCCACAAAGAATGGAAAATTAACTCTCATGTATTTACTTCCGAATTATTTTTTCCATTTGAATAGATGGCTTCTATGTTTAATGTGATTCACTTTTCATCACAGTTCCAATATATATTAATATGTTTAGTTCAGAAGCACTTTGGTGCTGGGAAAGGCACCTTACATATATGTTTTGGGGGTGTGCTCTTGGGGCAATTCATCTTTTATGTGCGGCCATACTACTGGAACATTCTACTGAATACACAACTGAACAGGCCTTGCATCTTTAACGTGATCAAAACCCTTTCCCTGCTCACATGCGCATTGTGTTCCAGTTGGGCACCATACCTTCATGGGGCAGAGAGGCCTGGGGAATGTCATGTAAGAGGCACTGGTTAGGAGATGAAGAGTTGCAAACCTGAGGAAACTGTTAACGTGGGGGTGGAGTCACAGTCAGTTAATTGGTGGAGATGATGCTTATGTGGATGGAGCAGGTGGGACAGAAATCAGGTGATGAACGAATGAGGTGGATTAGGTCAATCATGGACAGGGGAGTGTGGCTAGAGAAAAGGAAAACCAATGTGAGGGGCAAGAACAGTATCTGCCCATAGTCAATATCTAGTGCTCTCCTCCGTGGCAGGCCTGACATTACTCATCAAGTTTGCTTCCGTTTGAGTGTCTGTATCTATCCATTCCTTCGCAGTGACTTTCATTAAAGTGTAATCCTATGTATGTGACATATCATTGGACACCTCTGCTCATGTCCAGGTAGTGATATGTGGTTGAATCAGAAATAGATTTATTAACACTGTTTTATATAATGTGAAAGTCGTTGTTAGCAGCAGTAAGGAGCAAAGAAAAAAAAAAGTAAATAAATAATTAAAAAGAAAGAAATACTGAGGCATCGCAAATGAGAGAAAATCTGCTGATGCTGGAAATCCAAAGCAATGCACACAAAATACTGGAGGAACTCTGCGGCCAGGCAGCATCTATGGAAAGAGTAAACCGTCGACGTTTCTTGCGGAGATACCTCAACAGGACTGGAAAGGAAGGTGGAAGGAGTCAGAATAAGAAGGTGGGGGGAAAGGAGGAAGAACTACAAGATGGCAGGTAATAGATGAAACCGGTTGAGGGGGTGGGGGTGAAGTATAGAGCTGGGAATTTGATTGGTGGAAGAGATAAAGGGCTGGAGAAGAGGGAATTTGATAGGAGGGGACAGAAGACCATGGAAGAAAAGGAATAGGGAGGAGCACCAGAGGGAGGTGATGGGCAGGTAAGGAGATAAGGTGAGAGAAGAGGAAACAGGAATGGGGAATGGTGAAGGGGCGGAGGGGTGGGCATTACCAGAACTTCAAGAAATAGATGTTCTTGCCATTAGGTTGGAGGCTACCCAGACGGAATACAAAGTGGTGCTCCACCTACCTGAGTGTAGCCACATTGCAACAGTAGAAGAGCCCATGGACTGATATGTCAGAATGGGAAGTAAAATTGAAATGAGTGGTCACCAGGAAATTCTGCTTTTGTGGTGGAAGGTGCTCAATAAAGCAGTCTTCCTAATGTCGGGTCTCACCAATATACAGGAGGCCACACTGGGAGCACCGGATATAGTAGATGCCCCCAACAGACTTGCAGGTGAAGTGTCGTCTCACCTGGAAGGATGATTTGGGGCCCTGAATGGTAATGAGGGAGGAGGGGTAGGGGCAGATTTCCCGGTGGCCACCCATTTCAATTCTACTTCCCATTCCCATTCCAACATTCCAGTCCATGGCCTCCTCTACTGCCACGATGAGGCCACACTCAGGTTGGGTAGCCTCCAACCTGGTAGCATGAACGATTTCTCGAGTTTCTGGAAACTACACCCCCCCCCACTCCCCTCACCATTCCCCATTCCTGTTTCCCCTTCTCTCACCCGCCCATCACCTCCCTCTGGTGCTCTTCCCTATTCCCTTTCTTCCATGGTCTTCTGTCCTCTCCTATCAGATTCCTTCTTCTCCAGCCCTTTATCTCTTCCACCAATCAAATTCTCAGCTCTTTATTTCACCCCTCCCCCTCAACCAAGTTTCATCGATCACCTGCCACCTTGTAGTTCTTCCTCCCAACCCCCCACCTTCTTATTCTGACTCCTTCCCCCTTCCTTTCCAGTCTTGTTAGGGGGGGGGGGTCTCGGCCCAAAAGTCGACTGTTTACTCTTTTCTGGTGATGCCTTTAATGCTAGGCAGAGTTGTGTCCATGATGGAGCTGACTGTCTACAACCCTTTGCAGCCTCTTGTGATTCTGTACATGGGAGCCTCGACAACAATGAGCACAGTTACAGAAATTTGCATGGGTCTTAGTGACATATCAAATCTCCTCAAACTCTTTAGAAAGCAGAGCGGCAGGTGTGCCTTCTTCACAATAGCATCAATGCGTTGAGCTCAGGACAGATCCTTGGAGATGCTGGCACCCAAGAACTTAGCACACTACATACTCACTGGACCAGAAGCAAATAGTCATACAGCACTGGTATTGGAAAACTAGTCACAACATACAACGTCAGAGAGGATTGTCACTTAGTGCACATGTATTGTGTTATGCATGAGTACTTGTAAACCTACATCTTTTGTTTAATAACACCATGTGCTGCCTAAGTATGAATAATACTAAGTTGCAGCTAAACTACTGAAGACGTAGGCACCAGATCTGGAAGATAAAGCACTTCATAGATACAGTACCAAAAACTGATCAAGCTATCAGGAAGAGACCAATGGGCTATAATATTATAAGAATATAATAAGTGCTTAAACAGGACAAACCAGGTTGGGAAGACCCAGAAGTATGACTGTATTCTCTGCATTCATTTTCTAACATTCAGAAAGTGAAAATAAAATAAACCTCCTAGGCAGTTTATAACTTTGAATAAAAAGGGTTCTGGGACGCATTCTTCTAGTTGTTTCTAGAATAAAAATGAAGCTGGTAAACCAAGAGCCCAGCTTTCCCTTGGTGAACAGCAATGCAAGGCTGGGAATATAAATAGGCTTTGCATCATTATAAACAGCACCTTTGGAATTCCTCAGCTCTTATTGATATTAATGATGTGTTAAGGTTATAGTTATACAGCAAGAGTAGTGCCACTTAACTTTTAATCAATTTACAATCTGGATTGTTTTTTTTTAATTACCATGCCCTTACAATTACATTGTGGTTTATTGTGCATGAGCTGTAATGTGCTCATAGGAAATTCTTTATTCTACTATTTTAATGAAGCCATTAATGTATTTAAGATAAATAGAGGTGTTAATATATTTAAGATGTATGGGTTAGTAGTCTTGATAAAATAGCAGAGAAAAGAAATTCATCTAAATGTGCTAAGCATTTATATGCTTGTAACCCACAGTGTAATTTCAAGGCCTATGAATTTTTCTGCTGTTTGGAATAAATTTACATCAATCATTTCTCGCCATGTGTATCTTTGGCAGTATGGTTATTTCCTTCACATTTTATCTTTAATTTGTGCATTAGCTCTCTAAGTTGAGCTCGGGATAAACATTGTATCTGTACACATACATAAGTGTAAAAATCATAAAAACACATGGAATGAACTTACTACAATTTCAGTAGATACTTCTAAGAGATATGCTGACATGAATTTTGAAGTATCCTAAATTACATCAACAACTTAATTATGTGCATTATAGTTTCACTTTAAAATTCTGTTACTATGACTCACTTAAGGGCATTCGGATGGTTTGTCTAGTTTAGTGATATACAAGTACAAATTACTGTTGGTAAGACCATTTTTATAAAGCCATTTTGGAAATATAACTTCTACATTTATTCAGACACTAGAGAAATGACATGGTTATAATGTAAACACTTATAGTTATCAATGTACAGTTGAATCATTAGTTGCAAATCATAAGTGTCAGTTTGAAAACAAAATGGATGCTTTATACTTTTAATTTAACGTATTTCAAATTTTCCTTAATGTATTTTTATCTTCCACTGTATCCTTATTCTTCTTCTCAGGCATTAACAAGGGTTAAAGATGACTGGCTTCTATTCCATTTCTGTGGTATACTCTGGTACAATAAGCAAACCGACACCAATGTCCACTGTTATGTCAGCATCAAGGTTCAGATCACACTCAACCATCTCTGGTGTGTTATGCAGTTAAGAACTTAAGGAATAGACCAGACAAACCTGAATTATAACAGAATCATTCAGCTATTTTCTTACATATTTCAATTTATCTGATTAATGTTTCATTACAATTCATTGCTTTTGTTCCTCTGGTACTTCATTTAAACATAGCGATGCAATTCGATCACTAGCATACAGAAGACTGTGGCTGTGGTTCATATTTCATTGCAGCAGTAGGTGATAGCAAGAGAGAAAGATAATAGAGAATTTCTCCACAACGTTTTGCAATGTACCCAGTAAAATCAAGTGCACTGATGTGGGAGCAGCCATGGACCCATTCGGTTGCTACAACTTAGCTGCACATTTTGCAGGCGATCTGACATTCACACACATAGCCAGAAAAAAGCCAAACACTGTTTAACGCTTGTGATGAGACAGAGAGAAGGCATATGAAAAACTTAATACAACTTGTTGATCAGTCATATTCTGGATCAGCAAGTTGTAATTGCAAACCATTAGTGAGAAAAAAATCATTACAGTTTACATCTTACTTCCTTAATAAGTGGGAAGTCATGTTGCCATGAAATATTTGGGCTCTGGAACAAGATATAGGTAGGATGAGTGATTGGGTGTACGTCTGGCAATCTGAATTTAAGTGGGGAAATATGAGGATATACATTTTGCACAGAGGAATCAAAAGGCACGCTATTATCCAAATGAAAAGAAACGATACAGAGGGATCTTGGTATTCTTATGCAAGAATCACAAAATGTTAGCAAGCAGGTACAGCAAGTAGTTAGGAAGGCAAATCAATGTCAATCTTAATTGCAAAGGGGTTAGAATTTTGAAATAGGGATGTATTGTGGTAAGCATATAGGGTGTTGTGAAGCCACAGCTGGTACCTTTTTGGTCCTCTTATTTAAGAAAACAAATAGTAGCATTGAAGGTAATGCAGAGGAGATTCACTAGGGATAAAAGTGCTGTCTAACACAAACAGCCAAGGAAGTTAGATATGTATTTTTGAAACATGATGAATGATTTTATTGAAATATTTAAGATTCTCATGGTCAGTCTTGAATTAGGGAGCATTATTATAAGGAGATTCTCATGTAAATTAAAAGGGTATAGGAATTTCTTTTCACAGAGGGCGAATCTCTGGATTTCTCTGCCATAAAGTGTTGTGGAAGCTCAATCACTGAAAGTATTTAAAGAGGAAGGAGATTCTTTTTGATTGAAAAATTGAGAGCTGTGTGGAAAGAGGAATCAGGACATGGGGTGGAATAGCAATGCTGAATGACAAGGCCAGAATGCTCCCATTTTCTGTTTTCTTGCATTCTTATGTAATTCAATTAACGTAATTCTGATTTTTTAAACAATTCATTGTTCTCATATTCATGATACAATAATATACTGTAATAGTATATTATAAAATACTGCAGAATAATGGCTGCCCCTTCAAGTAAGATGAGTTGAGAATGCAAGGGAAGATTTAGAACAAAAGTGAACGAGTTTGAGAAGATCAGTGTAGATCTATTCACAAAGCTTTGGAGAAAGCTTCCTCTATTCACTGTGTATAGCCAAGCTGTAAACACATTTTCCATAAATAGGTTTATGACATAATGTGCACAAGATATCTTTCTCATAAAATATGCAGACTGTGTAGTTTAAAAAGATCTTTCCTAAATAAACAGGTAGATAATGAATCCACTCTAAGCGTAAATGCAGTATTGAAAGGCATTTGATCTAACAAAACAAGAAGGAGAGGAGTGCATGTTTTGATAGCTGGTCTGACTATAAATTAGATCTTCTGTTCCTCAGGCATTTTGTGTTGGAAAAGCAATAAATGCATTTTAAATGTTAGAAATGATAGAAATAGGAGGACTATACTTAGTTAAAGGCACTTAACACTATTGTGGGAAAAGGTTTCAATAGAAGCTAAATTCCTGATTTAGACATGATCGGTCATAACATTCTAAACCAGACAAGATGTGAGTGGGGCGTATATATAAAAGAATTAAAGAAGCCAAAACAATAAACAGGTCAAGCAGCATCCAGAGAAAGAGATTTTTTTTTATTAATGACCTTTCATTGAAGCTCAATGTAACTAGGGCATTTATGTGAGTTCTAATGAAGGGTCGGAAGAGTTTAAGATGGGTTTAGTTAAAGATGGGTCTATATGGTTCTGGATTGGTATTATTCAATTGAAAATTGAAAATTTCCTATTTTCTTAGAGTCTAAAATTGGGTCTATATTAATTAGTTAATTTCAACAAGTTGTTAATAACATTGAAATAGTAAAGTTAGACCAAAGGTCATAGTAAATTTTGAATTAAAGAGCTTAAACACAGGAAATATTCAACCATCACGTTGTGACAATTGTTTGCTTGAGCAACTGTAATTCAACTTCTTTTTTCTCTTTCTTTTTTCCACCTTTGTATTATCCTTTATGTGAAATACTAAACAAATTTTGTTTTAAAAATGCAGTGTTATCTGCCCTAGTCCAGCGGTCCCCAACCACCGGGCCGCGGACCGGTATCAGGCCGCAAAGCATGTGCTACCGGGCCTTGAGGAAATGATATGAGTCAGCTGCACCTTTTCTCATCCCCTGTCATGCACTGTTCAACTTGAACACTGTTGCCTATTTGCCGGGACATCCCATATATTGGGCTAGATTGGTTTGTCCCATACAGGACTGCCCTTGTCCTGTATTTCCCCAGCTAACGTAGAGCGTTCCTACGGAATTGAAATGTCGTAAAGTGAAGAAGCAATTACCATTAATTTATATGGGAAAAATTTTTGAGCATTGCCAGACCCAAAAAATAGCCTAACAAATAATACTGTACATAAAACCAAAAATAAATAACACTAACATATAGTAAAAGCAGGAATGATATGATAAATACACAGCCTATATAAAGTAGAAATAACGTATGTACAGTGTAGTTGGGAAGCTGAAGGCAAAACCGATTTGTGGAAAAAAAATCGGCACGTAAGCGCACACAGGTGCCTGCGCAAGGCTTCATGGTCATGGTAGTCTTTCCTGGGATAAAGTGTCCCAGGATTTGACTGCTGCTTTTGTCCCTTATTTGGCAGTGAGAAAGTTGGCAACCCTAACTGTAAAAGACACGTTGAGGTGAGTTTAACCCTACTTGAACCCCACCCCCCCACCCCCTGTCGGCCAGTCCGCAAGAATATTGTCAATATTAAACCGGTCCGCAGTGCAAAAAAGGTTGGGGACCCCTGCCCTAGTCAATTTGTTGTAAAGCAATCATTGATTCAACAAGTTCAATAAAATGAATCTCCAAGCACTTTAGTATGCTACAAATTCAACATTTGTTTTCAACGTTTCAGAGAAGTTTGGATAAGTACATGGACAGAATGGGTAGCGAGGGCTATGGTCCAGATTAAGCTCAATGGGACTAGGCAGAATAATAGCCCAGCATAGACTAGATGGGCTAAAGGGCCTGTTTCTGGGCTGTAGTGCTCTGTGACTCTACAACTCTAAATACAGTGGATTCCAGTTAATTAGACACATAGGGACCAGTATACTTTGACCCAATTAAGTGGCTGCCCAATTAGCCAAAATCTGGAAATAGGTAAAAAGGTATAAAAAGACAAACTGATGTTTAACTGAATAGCAAATTATGTATTTAAATGAAAAACAAAACAAATCAGAACTCTACTATACTATACTACAATAAAACTACAGTCCCTAATAGTTATTAATGGAGAAATTCACCTGGTGTACCCTGTCGTATTCTTTTAATAAAATCAGCGTAGACACCCAGTGCAGATAATGGACTGCCTTCATACAATGCTTACGATGATTGCATCCTCCAAATCTTCATTTTTATTATGGCATTCAAGTTGATTATCAACACCTTCAAATTCTTCAGAGTTCCTAACTTGTTGGAGTAGTGAAATTATTTCATTTTCACTCCCGGCCAATTCTAGCATCTCCAAGCCTAAGTGCTTGAAACAGCAGTGAGCAAAACAGTTTTGAATTGTCTTACCGCTTATTTCTTACCAACCATCAGTGACAAAAATCACTTCTTTGTTGAACACCATTATACGCAAATGGCACTATTTAAAAATTATTCACTCTAAACATGCTGTAGTGTTTCACAGCCACACAAATGCATGAAAGTGATGATAGTCAGAATGTTTGGCAACACTCTCCTGTCCCAATGAAGCATCACGGTGTCCCAAATAAAACAAAGGGATTCCTGGTTATTCTTAAAGAAGAGGCAGAACTGAGTGATGATGGCACTAAGCAGCGACTCATTTGCTTGCATCTTTGGAAACAACATTGTTTCTATCTTTGATATCTCTTTTTTTCCCATTCAAGTTTCTTTTGGAGACCCTGACCTGGAGTTACACTCTGACATCGGTTCTTTGTGGGAATGGGACCCACTCTCAGGGCCTCACAACCGGCCACTTTTCAACATGTCAAGGACATGGCCTAGAAGACAGATGCCTTCAGGGTGCTGGATTTTTGTGGCTCTGGAGGCGGGCGGATTCAAGGCTGGCGCCGCCGCCACTGACTGACGTGTGCGGGAGTACAAGGAAAATCGGAAGCAGCTGGCACAGAGCTTGGAAAAAGTGACACAACAGACTTTTAACAGCGAGTCATTGCCCTGCTGCTGCTTGCGCTGGGGAGAGGGGAGTGGGAGGGGGGCTTTGGGGTTCTAACATTTAACTGTCGTTCATTCTTTGGGGCACGCCTCTGTTTTCATGGATGTTTGTGAAGAAAGGGAATTTTGGGAGGTATATTGTATACATTTCTCTGACATTAAATGTACCTATTGAAGAATTGTCCCAAATAAGCGGCTGACCTGATTAACCGATGCCCCAATTAACCAATCACTTTTTTATAACCATATTATAAAAAAATGATGAATCCATGAAATAATATTATACTAAACAGAATTGTATTTAACAGGGGTGCAGTGATAATTTTTTAGGTGCCGGAGCTGACAAAATGTTTGATATTTCCTATATCCTCTCTATATATACGTCACACCCAATTTGTGTACCTGCTCGTTTCATGTACTGGGCAACTTCCTTGCCCCATTCACGTAATGAGCAGGTACACAAATTGGGTGTGACATATATATATATGAATAGGGCTTCTTATAATGTCAAGCACTAAACCAAGATGAAAGAAATATATGAACTCTAGAGCTCCACAGAAATATAGTGATAGTTAAGACATAAACAAGGTTATAGCCTATCACTACATTTCAGTGTATAACTGGTACAATAAAACATATAATACTTAATTTAATGATATGACAAAGTGTTGCACAGTTGCATTCACTAATTAGCCGATGCTGATTCTCCCATGATCTTTAAGTTCTTAAGGCTGTAGCGCTTTACATAGCTAGCCAGCCATCCCTTACTAGCCTTAAACTCCTTCCTCTCGCTCTCCTCAACCCCCTCACAGTAGTGCTCATAGAGGCTAAGTGCCTTTTCACGTATAATTTTGCCATCAACAGGGATATGCTTCTGTGACATGTCCTCTAGCCACACACTCAATGCTTTCTCAGTCCTTGCAAGCACTTTATCACGAACCAGAGAGACCATTTTTGCTGCTGTAGGGGTAGCACTAACAGTTCCATGAATTTCAGCTTCTTTCTGCTTTATTGTGCGAATGCTCGATTCGTTCTTACCGACCTTACGGCCCACTTTGGCAAGCAACATGCCACTTTTCAAAAGATCTAAGATTTTTATTTCCTCGGTGAACAATGATCAAACAACCAGTGCTGGAGAGAGACTGAGGATCTGTGAAATGGCGGGAGGCTACAGCAGGGTATGCTGGGACAACGGGTCGAGTGAGGAGGAATTTCACAAAACAGTCACAGCTCCAGGATTTCACTAAAAATGATCATATATCCTAATGTTATTAGTGGTATTTTCCCCACCAGCCACCACCCCCTCTCCCCAACCCCCGCTTCCATAAAATTACCTCTATTTAATATGCGGCCGATGTTAAATTCCCCGCTTGTTTATTTTGACTTTTTTTTAAACAGAGGTGCCGGAGTGGCGCTCCGGTGAGCTCCAGCAGCACTGCACCCCTGGTATTTATAAGAAACAAGATTAGGAAAGATTACTTAATTTAGAGCAGGAGTTGCCAACCCTTTTTATGCCATTAACCGAGGTGTCTGTGGATGCCAGGTTAGGAACTCCTGTTTCAGAGGATGAAATGAGAGGCTGGAATCTGTGGTTAAAGGTTAAAGTCTCATGGCTAAACTCTGCATAAATATCCTATTTATGAAAGATTTGATTAGTTCTGTGCCTAGACCAATTTGCAATAATATCAGGAAAGACTTTAAGGAATGACACAATGTTGTCTGTGAGAAGAAGGATATTCATAAATGGGAGAAGATAAAATAGAATTACCTTAAAAGTAAAGTTCCTAAGTCACTTTCATCAGTCATGTGACCCCAATCTACAATAAATGTTCATACTGCATCCCATAAAACACAACATTCCATAGTTTACATGCAGGTTTTGTATTTATGTGCACTCTTTGATGTCAGTGAGCAAAATGCCAGCTGAGTAAAACCTTGCACCGGTTACACATCTAATTATAAGAACCTAACTGTTTGAAAACATTTTCTGATGACTCTCTCCTCCATTCTGTATGTGAGATCATATTCCCCACATGTAAGACAAACTTAAAAACAGCAAGAAGCTGGAAGTACCGAGAACATATTGTACACCTCAATAATGCAGAAAATCATTTACTTAAATAAATGTGTGAAGAAGAGGGCAATTTACAAATGGAGTAAATGCTAACTATTACAAGGAACACAGCTTTGCTCCAGATCAGTCCCACTGACCATGTTGAAAAACAACATTAAAATAAAATAACTTCAAGCAAGATAGCTTAAAATAGAACTGCTTGAAGTTTTCAAGGGTACAAACTGTGAATACTTATCAATTTGCTCAATCTATTGTATCCACAATACCCTAATTATTCTTGACTTTCGCACCCCAATAATGTCTTTGTGTTCCTGAACATTTACATATAATTCATAATTAAAAAAGACATTAGAACAGCCACAGGAGGTTTCAAGGCTTTATTTCTTTCTAACTGGCCAGCACTAAAGCTAGGAATTGTCCCAGTACAGTGATTTAACATTTCAAGAAATCTTTGAAACACACAACAACATTTCATAGATAGAAGTTACTCTGGGATTTAGGCTATAAAAATATGGCCGTGTAATTATTCTGTTCTTGTTATTGCTGAGGTTCCACACCTGATCCCTGGCAGAATGTGTGTGATTAGTGCATGCTGCAGGTTATTACAGCTGGTAATCTCTGAGCCCCCTCTTATGCCCCAGACTATATGATAATTTCCCATCTTCCTCTTTAGTGAGCTCCATCTTCATTTAATAAACAGAAAGCAACAACAGTGACACAATGTAGAGGAAATGATCACAAGTCCTCACCATAAGTGTTTGGATGTTCATTTCAAACATATTAAGCTGTATTCAAACCATAAGGAGAAGATGGTTAACCCAAAATGATTCATGGGTTCAATGCTCCAAACAGTAATTTCAGAGTGATGATAACCAGGTATTTTCAAGTGCAGCCTGAATCCGAGCCTTTTCTAAAATGGAGTCAGAATAAGTACGTTTAAGATTGGCACAATACTAGGATTACTAAGCTAAAACTAGAAGGCAGTGGATATACTCAGCAGGCTAGGCAACATCAGTGAAGAGAGAAAATAAGATAAAATTTCAGGTGAAACCCCCATCGTAAGATCACTCTAATGAAGGGTCACCAGCTAGAAACTTTAATTCATTTTCTTTCACCACCGATGTTGCCTGATCTGCTGAGCGTTTCCAGCTTCTTCTGCTTTTAATTTTGACCTTCTGCATCTAGAGTTACTTTCAAGAGAACTTTAGAGTTTATTGGATGAGATATGTCACAAAATTCCACAATATCACCAGACATTCATTCATTCAGGTCTCTTGAATTTTCCAGGGCAATTAGCCCTGCTCCCTATCCCACTCTTGACGTGCCTTCCTGAATCACCCAATCCATATACAAGTTATCTTCTCTTGAAAGCTAGTAAATCCTTTCTTTCTCAAGTTAAGGTGACCACCCACCTCATTCTGAAACCGGACAGAAATGACCATACAGAATAGTCTATTTGCAATGGAACTGATAGTGTGGATTAAAGTTATTTATGTCAGTACTTGTGCATATTTAAAAGTGAAAGGGACTATTTGTTGCATTAACTAATGAACTCCAGAGTCTTTCAGGATCTTATCTTGAATATGTTAAAAAGAATTCTATCCCTTCTCCAAGAATATAAAATGGATGAAGGTAGTTAATATAAACTTCAGCATTTGGAAAAAAAATAGAATGGAACTAGTTAGGAAACAAAGCAATAGCTTGAAGAATTGTGATTTCTGATGGCAGAAGACATTAACATACCTGACAATAGTAGAAAATTAGGGAACAAAAGAGAAGAATTTAAAATAATCACCATTTAAAGTTCTAGACAAACTGGGGAAATCAAAGGCTGACCAATCCCTAACTCTGATCTTCTTCATTCTGCAGCCTCATGAGAAATGGATATAGAAGTATTGTACACATCGGTTATGAGCTTCCAAAACTCCCCAGATTCTAGAACGATCCCAATAGGTTTAGGAAACCACAAATGCATTGTCCCTATTGAAAAGGGAGAAAGGAAATCAGCTAGCTTAATGTTGTTTTTAAAAATGCAAACACAAGGAATTCTGCAGATGCTGGAAATTCAAGCAACACACATCAAAGTTGCTGGTGAATGCAGCAGACCAGGCAGCATCTCTAGGAAGAGGTACTGACGAAGGGTCTTGGTCTGAAACGTCGACTGTACCTCTTCCTAGAGATGCTGCCTGGCCTGCTGCGTTCACCAGCAACTTTGATGTGTGTAGCTTAATGTTGTAGCAGGATAAATTGAAAATCACAACAAAATTAAACAAATTCAATGTGTTTTTATGAAATAGGAATTGAGTTTGACAAATATATTCTAATATATACTCCAACATATTTGCCAAATTCAATTTCTATTCCATAAAAACACATTGAGTGTAATGAACATGATGGATATAGAGAGGCAGGGCATTAAAGTTTCTGAATGGGCTTTCAAAAGGTGCTAAATAGAAGGCCACTGCTTAAGCTAAGTACTTATGGCCTTGGAGATTTTATATGAAAAGAGTTTTGGCTAATTAAATATGGAGATGATTGAGTTATTTTCAGGTTGCCAAATTGTCAGTGGTGTAGTGCATCAGGAATCAGGGTTGGGTTCTCATTCATTGATAATTTATGTTATGAATGTTATAATGAAGTGTAATGTAGCCAAATTTTCAGAAAATACAAGGGTAAGTAAGGAAGAAAGATATGAGGACACACAAAGAATCTGTAAAAGCAGAAAGATAAGTTAAGTTAGTGGTGAAAGTAGTATAACATAGGAAATGGAAGGGTAGGACTGATAGAATAGCAGAATATTGTTTTAAAAGAGGGAGACCAGTAAAAAGCTGATAGAAGAATCTAGTTATCCTTGTACATGAAACAATGAATGTTAGCATATGGATACAGCAAATATTTAGGAAACAAATGGAACTTTGCTCCATGAAATCCCCTGTTGTGAGGAATGTCCTCCCAGGGGAATGCCATGGAGACCAGGCTACTAGCACTGAGCATGGATCTGTGGTGCAGAAAAGAAAGAGGGAGAAGAAGAGAGAGGTAGCGATAAGGGACTCAATAGTCAGAGGAACAGACAGGAGATTCTGTGGACATGACTGAGATAACTGGATGATACGTTGCCTCCCAGGTGCCAGAGTCAAAGACATCTCAGATCGCATCCACAGCATTTTGGAGGGAGAGGGGAGACAACCAGATGTCATGGAAGATATTGGTACCAAGACGCAAGATGGAAAAATAAATAGATCCTGAAGACAAAATTTAGAGAGCGAGGAAGAAAGCTGAGAAGCAGGGCCTCCAGGGTTAGTAATTTCTGGATTGCTACCTGTGCCACATGCTAGTGAGGGTAGAAGCAGGATGATTTGGCAGATAAATGTGTGGCTGAGAAGTGGGAGCAGGGCGTCAGGTTCTTGGATCACTGGGATCTCATCTGGGGGAGGTATGACCTCTACAAAAGGAATGGATTGTACCTGAACTCGAGGGGGACCCACATTCTCACAGACAGGTTTGTTACAGCTGTTGGAGAAGGTTTAAAATAATTTGGCAGGTGGATGGGAACTGGAGTGATGCGGACTCAGGATAGGATGGATGGTAAAAAAAACCAAAGATATCATGCAGACTGCCAGGAACGGCAGGCAGATGATAGGACAAAATAGCAGGCAGCAGGGTGAGTATCAGTGCATTAGGGATGCAGAATCAAACAGGGTAGCAAATATAGTACTCAAAGTGTTATATTTCAATACACAGAGTATAAGCAATAAGGTGGATGATCTTGTTTGACCTTTACAGATTGTCAGGTATGATGTTGTGGCCATCACTGCATCATGGCCAAAGGATGGTTATAGTTGGGAGCTGAATGTCAAAGGTTACATATTGTACTGGAGGGATAGGAAGGTAGGCAGAGGGGGTGGCATGGCTCTGCTGGTAAAGAATGGCATCAGATCAGTAGAAAGATGGTACATAGGATTGGAAGATGTTGAATCCCTGTGGGTCGAGTTAAGAAACTACAAGAGTAATAGGACTCTGATGGCAATTATATACAGGCCTCCAAACAGTAGCTGAGATGTGGACTACAGATTACAACAGGAAATAGAAAAGGGCAATTTTATAATAGTCGTTGGAGACTTTAACTTGCAAGTAGTTTGGGGAATTCAGGTTGGTATGGATTTCAAGAGAATGAATTTGTTGAATACGTACAAGATGGCTCTTTAGAGCAGCTTGATGTCGAGCCTACTAGGGGATCAATTATACTGGTTGAGTGTTATGTAACAAACCAGAGGTGATTAGAGAGCTTAAGGTAAAGGAATCCTTAGGAGACAGTGATTACAATAAGACTGAGTTGAACTTGAAATTTGATAGGCAGAAAGTAAAGTTTAATATTTCAGTATTTCAGTGGAGTAAAGGAAATTACAATGGTATGAGAGCAGAGTTGGCTAAAGTAAATTGGACGGAGATACTGGCAGGGATGATAGCAGAGCAGCAATGCTCGAGTTTCTGGGAAAATGAGGAAGGTGCAGGATAGATACATTCCAAAAACAAAGAAATACTCAAATGGCAATATAGTACAATCATGGCTGACAAGGGAAGTCAAAGCTAATGTAAAAGCAAATAAGAAAGGCATATAAGAAAGAAAAAATTAATGGGAAGATAGAGAATTGGGAAGGTTTTAGAACCTACAGTAAGCAACTAAAATACTCATTAGGAGGAAAAAGATGAAATACAAAAGCAAGCTAGCAAACAATATCAAGCTGGATAGAAAAGACTTGTTCAAGTATATAAAAAGTAAAGGCTAGATGAGAGTGGATATAGGACTGCTGGAAAATAAGGCAGGAGAAATAATGACGGGGGACAAGATGGCAGATGAACTAAATGAGTATTTTGATCAGTCTTCACTGTGGAAAACACTATCAGTGTGCCAGGTATTGAAGGGTGTGAGGGAAGAGAAGTGAGTGTAGTAACTATTATAAGGGAGAAGGTGTTCAAAAAGCTGGAAGATGTACGAGTACATAAGTCACCCAAGCCAGATGAACTGCACTTTAGGTTTCTGAAAGAGGTTACGGTAGAGATCGTAATGATCTTTCAAGAAAGTCATTAGACTTTGGCATGGTGCCAGAGGACTGGAATATTGCAAATGTCACTCCATTCTTTACGAAAGGAGGAAGGCAGAAGAAAGAAAAGTATAGACCAGTTAGCCTGACCTCAATGGTTGGGAAGATATCGGAGTCAATTGTTAACGATGAGGTTATGGAGAACTTGGTGACACAGAATATGATCAGACAAAGCCTGCATGGTTTCCTAGAGGGAAAATCTTGCCTGACGACCTGTTGGAATTCTTTGAGGAGATTAAAAGTAGGATAGATAAAGGGGATGTAGTGGATGTCGTATATTTGGATTTTCAGAAGGCTTTTGACAAGGTGCCCCACATTAGGCTGCTTACTAAGTTAAGAGCCAATGGTATTACAGGTAATTTACTAGCATGGTTAGAGCATTGGCTGATTGGTAGGAGGCAGTGAGTGGGAATAAAAGGATCCTTTTCTGGTTGGCTGCTAGTGATTAGTGGCATTCCACAAGGGTCAGTGTTGGGATCACTTCTTTTTATGCTGGACATCAATGATTTAGGTGATGGAATAGATGGCTTTGTTTCCAAGTTTACAGATAATATGAAGATTGTTGGAAAGTCAGGTAGTGTTGTGGAAACAGGAAGGCTACAGAAGGACAGAAAGATTGGGAGAATGGGCAAGAATGTGGTAAATCAAACACAATGTTAGAAAATGCATGGTCATGCATTTTGGTAGAAGAAATAAAATGTGCAGATCATTTTCTAAATGGGGAGAAAGTCCAAAATTCTGAGACGCAAAGGGACTTGGGAGACCTTGTGCAGAACACCCTGAAGGTTAACTTGCAGGCAGAGTTGGTGGTGAGGAAGGCAAGTGCAATGTTAGCATTCATTTCAAGAGGTCTAAAATACTAGAGCAGGGATATGATGCTGAGGCTTTATAATGCACTGGTGATGTCTCACCTTGATTATTGTCCACACTTTTGGGCTGCTTATCGAAGAAAAGATGTGCTGGCATTGGAGAGGGTTCAGAGGAGGTTCACAAGGATGATTCCAGGAGTGAAAGGTTTATGATACGAGGAACATTTGATAGCTCTAGGCCTGTACTCACTAGAATTTAGAAGGATGAGGGAGTATCTCATTGAAACCTTTTGAATATTGAAAGGCCTAGACAGCGTAGATACGGAAAGGATGTTTCCCATGGTGGGAGAGTCTAGCACAAGAGGGCACAGCCTCAGGATAGAGGGCATCCATTTAAAAAAGAGATGTGGAAAAATTTCTTTAGCCAGAAGGTGGTGGATGTCATTGGGTGTATTTAAGGCGGAGATTGATAGGTTTTTGATTGGCCATGGCATCAAATGTTACAGGGAGAAGGCCGGGAATGGGGTTGAGGAGGAGAAAAAAAGGTTCAATGATGATTGAATGGTGGAGCAGATTGATGAGCCAAGTGGCCTGTTCAGCTCCTATGTCTTATGGCCTTATGAAATGTCACCTTTATTCTTAGGGGAATGGAGTACAAAAGTTGAAATTCTTGTTACAACTGTACAAGCCATAGATAGATGGATAGATATAGAAATACACAATATACATATTCACATATACATTTATACGTACATATATACAGAAAACACACACATACACAGTGTATATCCACACACATGCTTGGCCTTCCTTGGCTCAGGATGACTAATATGGATAGATTACACAAGCAATCTTGCAAGTGGCAGTGAATGCATCTGCTTGCTTTCTGTCAGAATTTCCTAGATTCCATTGTTGCTCCCCAACAATTGAGCACAAATAGAATGCACTATCAATGGGATAATAAATCAGCCATGATGAAATTGTGAAACAGGCTTGATGGGCCATATGGCCTAATTCTGCTCGTAAGTCTGATAGTCATATTTAACTACAGGTTGATTCCTGAAACGGAAGGTTTACTCATCAAGGGAAAGGGGAGCAGAGCACACTGTACTCAGTGGAGTCTAGAAAAAAAGAGAGGTGCTCTTAGATTCTGAAGGTCACAATTGGGTAGATATTGAGAGAGGTTTTGCTTTCTAGGGTGGGGTTTTAGAATAAGGTGTTTCCTATTTAAGACAGAGGATAGATATTGTATCTCAGATGACCATGAGAGGATCAGGCAAACATCACAGGGATACCTCAAGAATGTGTGCCTAGCCCATTGCTTTACTCTCTACACACTCATGACTGTGTGGCTAATCACAGCTCAAATACCAGCTATAAACTTACCCATGATACCACTGTTGTCGGTAGGTTCTCAGATAGTGATGATAAGGTGTACAGCACTGAAACAGGTCGGCTGTTTGAGTGATGTCATACACAATGTCAGCAACTAGTGGACTTCAGGAACTGGACGTAGGGAGAACATGTACTGAGTGGTCGAGGGGTCAATGGCAGAAAGAGCGAGACCTTAAAGTTCCTGAGCATCATCGGCTTAGAGGATCTATCCTGAGCCCAACACGTTAATGCAATCATGAAAGAGGTGTGCTCATTAAAAGTTCGAAAAGATTCAATGCGTCACTAAAGACTTGTACTAATTTCAACAGATGGACAGTGGAGATCATTCTAATTGGCTACAGCAAAGCCTGGTATGGAATTGCCAATACAGGATTGCAAGCCTGGTGTGGAATTGCCAATACAGGATTGCAAGCCTGGTGTGGAATTGCCAATACAGGATTGCAAGCCTGGTGTGGAATAGCCAATACAGGATTGCAAGCCTGGTATGGAATTGCCAATACAGGATTGCAAGCCTGGTGTGGAATTGCCAATGCAGGACTGCAAGCCTGCTATGGAATTGCCAATACAGGATTGCAAGCCTGGTGTGGAATTGCCAATACAGGATTGCAAGCCTGGTGTGGAATAGCCAATACAGGATTGCAAGCCTGGTATGGAATTGCCAATGCAGGACTGCAAGCCTGGTGTGGAATTGCCAATACAGGATTGCAAGCCTGGTGTTGAATAGCCAATACAGGATTGCAAGCCTGGTGTGGAATAGCCAATACAGGATTGCAAGCCTGGTGTGGAATTGCCAATACAGGATTGCAAGCCTGGTGTGGAATTGCCAATACAGGATTGCAAGCCTGGTGTGGAATTGCCAATATAGGACTGCAAGCCTGGTGTGGAATTGCCAATGCAGGACTGCAAGCCTGGTGTGGAATTGCCAATACAGGATTGCAAGCCTGGTATGGAATTGCCAATGCAGGACTGCAAGCCTGGTGTGGAATTGCCAATACAGGACTGCAAGCCCGGTGTGGAATTGACAATACAGGATTGCAAGCCTGGTGTGGAATTGCCAATGCAGGACTGCAAGCCCGGTATGGAATTGCCAATACAGGACTGCAAGCCCGGTGTGGAATTGCCAATACAGGATTGCAAGCCTGGTGTGGAATTGCCAATACAGGACTGCAAGCCCGGTATGGAATTGCCAATGCAGGACTGCAAGCCCGGTGTGGAATTGCCAATACAGGACTGCAAGCCCGGTGTGGAATTGCCAATACAGGACTGCAAGCCTGGTATGGAATTGCCAATGCAGGACTGCAAGCCCGGTGTGGAATTGCCAATACAGGACTGCAAGCCTGGTGTGGAATTGCCAATGCAGGACTGCAAGCCTGGTATGGAATTGCCAATACAGGATTGCAAGCCTGGTGTGGAATTGCCAATACAGGATTGCAAGCCTGGTGTGGAATTGCCAATGCAGGACTGCAAGCCTGGTATGGAATTGCCAATGCAGGACTGCAAGCCTGGTATGGAATTGCCAATATAGGATTGCAAGAGGCTGCAGAGGGATATAGACCCAGCCAGCCGCACCATGGGCACAGCCCTCCCACCATCAAGGACATCTTTGAGATGCCGTCTCTCAAGAAGGTAGATTCCATCACTAATAACCATCACTATCAGGGACATGCCCACTTCTTGTTATTACCATCGGGAAGGGTGCATAGGAGCCTGAAGACCAACACTCAGTGATTCAGGAATATTTCTTCCCCTCTGTCATCAGATTTCCGAAAAATCCCCAAAACCTGTGAGTACTATCTTCTTATTTCTTTTCTTTGCACTATTTATTTATCTTTGTAATTTACAGTCATTTTATATCTTTTCATTGAACTGCTGCAAAACAACAGATTTCACAACACAGATGTCTATGATAATAAATCTGATTCTGATTTGTAATGTTTTTTAGAATTCTCTTCCCTAGAGAGATGGAAAGGCTGAATTACTGAATACAAATTGAGTGCTGCCTTTGCAGATCACCTCTCTTCAGTCCACAAGGGTGACCGTAACCTTGCAGTTGTTTGTCACTAAAATCCTTCATCCAACTCTGACTGCTCCATCTTCAGTCTACTACATAGCTCCAACATTTTAGTTGTAGTTCTCTTTTGTCCGTATTTCACTGTACAGCAGTTTTAAAAAAAATCTTGATAACCTCAGTCCACACCCCACTGCAATCACTAACTCTATTCTGTCCACACACTCCATTTCTCCAACATAATAAACACATCATTTCTGACTTTTCCCCATCTGTAGAAAGTCCTTGAGCCTAAACATCTACTGGAGCTACTTAACCTGCAAAGCACTTCGACACTTTCTGCTTCTGTTATGGATTTCTAGTAAATGCAACTTTTTGTTCCCAGTATTCTTTGCTGCATATCTCAAATATAGCAGATTGAAAGCTTTGCAGCCATTGCCAGTTAGACGATAAGGGAAAGGAATTCTCTTTTGAAAAAAAACTGACATACTGCACTCACAAGACAATATGAGTGTACTCAATGGAAAGCTTCATATTGGGGACGACTACACTCATGGTTAAGTTTGTGTCCTCTCCACCTACTAGTTTCCACAAGGCAAAAAAGAAGAGAATTAATTGTGACATACAAAATATTTCAGATGTTAAGAACTTCAACTTGCAATGAGTGACATATATTAAGTTTCATTCTACAGTCACCTTAGCAATGTATTCCTGACCCTGCTGCTGTTCTGGTTGGAGAGGAGGAGCAGATTGCAATGATGGCATCTTTGTTTCTTGTTGAGGTTCAGATCAAATGATTGTTCCTGTTCAACCTCATATAGGTGAACTTCTGCTCTTCCACCCGTCCAACATTCCTCCTTCCAATTTATTATATTGAGTATGAGTCTGCTATTATGGCAGTCCTTCTTATCTGCTTGCTCTTTCCAGCCCTGATCATTCTCTGGATCATGGTGCATTTTTCAGGAAATACCTATTAACGCAACCATAGATAGTAATTGGATTACGCATCGCTGAATTAGAGATTAGGGTGTTGGGATGCATTCCCAGGAACATCTTCTCTTACATAAAATGCAAAGCACTCAGAGATCTGTTCCTAGGAAGCTTGGCAGTCTGTCCCTCTTCTGCAGTATTTTCATAATAACTTATTGTCAATTTTGCCTTTATCCTCTCTTTACTTGACTCTGCCAGATGTTTCAGTGACAGAAATTCTTGAGTAATGGCACAAAAATTCTCTTGAGTCTCCCAGCTAATCCACCAGAATGAATTTAGTGAGGCAAGTAGTTACTATTTACTTTGCTATTCTCTAAGTTTGTGGCTTCAGCTTTAACTGGAAGAGACTTCTAAAAATTGCACTAAACATTTTTTAAAAATATCTTCGCAAATTGCTTACGTTTCTTAGACAAGTATGTCCCAACCATACTGATGCAACTAATACAAATAATGAGCAGGCATGGATAATCTTGTTTGAATGCAAATATGGCCACGTCATCAAAGGAATTTCAAGCTGGGCAAGTGCTCCTTTTAACCAAGAAGTTCTTCCAAGGACTGAATCAAGGAAGAATGATTCTTTCCTGGATAGAATGAATATAGAGAACACAGCAATCCTTACAATGTGAATAGCACTGAAAAGCTGATATCTCTTTACTCTTAGTTGTTGTTTGTTGATAGTGGCCATGTCAAGATTGGAAAGCAAAAAGGGGCAATGAAGTTAAGGGATTGCACCATAGTCTAAACTACTGTTTGCTATTTTATAACTTGTAATACCTCATGCAACATTATTTGGAATATTTTAATCTTGATGTTGATAATAGAAGAAAAGAATAGCTGGAGCTTCACATACCATTCACAAAATGGTTTAAGAGTAATGATCTAAGTAGCAATACATTTAAATATCAATTTGCCAGGCATTAGCGATCATTTAAATTTTGACAAATAAACTCTTCTCGGGCTTCCAGCCAGGTACAGATATCGATTTTAACCAATTTTTCGATGACAAACTCTACCATCTTCATCAGAGATTATGCCTGGGCAAGTTTAGTCAGAAGGTATTTATACCCCCATCGAAAATTCCTCCTGATTGGTTAGACCTCACCCAATCAGGTTTCTGCTGTCCCACCTTGTTTACAATCGAATTTCAGTTCTTACTTGGAGCAAGACCTTTGTCTGTGTTAAAATTCTTTTCCTCTAGTTTTATTTCAATGGCTTCCTTCACCAGGCGGTCCCAATATCTATTGGTGTGGCAGAGTAGTGATAATACTTCAGTGTGCTTTATTGACTGGAATCACTGAGACATCCCAGAGTTAAGAACGATGATGTATAAATGCAAGAATTCATGCTACAAGATGAAATATTAGACTACAGATTCACATAGCAAAATTTTGTAAGCAGAAGATATTGCAAATTAGCTTCTACACTGAGAGGTACTTGTTAGTTTAAGCAAGTCACTATCTAGCATTTTGGAAAAGAGTCACTGCCAAACCATTCTCATAGATCAGAAAGTAACCAATAGTAGTTTCTGGAATTGAGGGTTCAAATCATTTGGTCACCCTTGTCTAGAAAACAACATTTAGAAATAATGAAGTGAGAAAAAAGTACAGTTTTTTCCAGGTCAGAAGAAATAGCATACAATGTTATGCATTGTTGAGATTGAGCACAATGCTCAGTATCATAGTAACCAAGACATCTTCAAAGAACAGTGCCTTAGAAAGGCAGTGCCCATTATTAAGGACTCCCCCCACCCCACCCAGGACACGTGGCCTTCTCATTTTTCCCATCAGGAAGGAGGTACAGAAGCCAGAAGGCGCACACTCAGCGATTCAGGAATAGCTTAACCCTTCCATTCAATTTCAAAATGGACATTGAACCCAGGGGCGTATCTACGGAAAATAGCACCTATGGTAAGCACTGAAATTGCGCCCCTGTCCAAACATCTGACACCCATCTTTTAAATAACTTTACCATAATATCAGCTCAAAAATACAAGCTCATTAATCTTTTAATTAACAAATTATGGCACTACATGAAAATTATAACTGCACCTTTCTTGCTTTCACTGATGCAAACTGGTCTATGATGTGATCAAAGTCAGTTTTTTCAGTTTCTTCTCTTTCTACACTCAGCAGAGCAAGATCACAGAGTCTGCCTTGACCATGGAGGCTCTCAAATACAAAAGTATTAGTTTTAACTTGCTGAATGATCTCTCACAGCTGGTGATGGAAACTGCAATGGTTAGCATTATCTGAATAGCAATGCGAAGACTGGGGAAGATGATCTCATCTCCATTCTGAACAATAAATTCAAGAAGCTCTTCAGGTCTTGATATTTTCATGTTGACCCACCTCTATAGCAACATTCTGCAATCCAAAATTTCTTAATATAGCTGCTGTCCATCAACATCAGAGCTGTACAATTCACCCAAATTTTCGCACTTCTTCTTTAGGTCGTTACTGTCGGTGCTGTAACACAGTCCCTCGACATTGAGAAGTAACCCAAACTTGGCGCCAGTGTCATGCATGTAAATGAGTGAACCTTTCATCCATTTCTCTGTGAAGATGATTGAGTGTTCCCTTCATGGCTCTTTCCATTTCTTCCTTAGTTGTTAACCCAGCGTCTCTCAAGTTCTCATCAGCCATTCGTTTCTTTCGTCTCTGACGTCTTTCAACTTCAATATTCTATTCCTGACAGAGACCGACTCCTTCTTTGCGTGACTCACTGACCAACACTTCCCTTTCATCATACAAATGATCTTGGAGGGCTTTCAAATCCATGGCAGTATCATGGAAGTTCACGCCAGGATCCTACAGCCTCGTTTGAATACGGTCAATGTGAATGAGTACTTTGTTCCAAAATCCTAGCAAAATCAGAAAATTGTAACTCAACATGCAGTTGTACAGCTGCCTTGCATCACTTCTTGCTTCACTGGTCTCGTTTTCATTGTCTATCATGTCCTGGAGGACTTGAAGTATCTCCTCAAGGTACTTGTTGATGGGCTTCACTGCTTCTGTCCTTGCACTCCACCTGGTTTCGGACTCCGACTTAACAACCACAGGCACGGCGTTTTTGAGTTTTTCCCAGCGCTGTGTTGAATGAGAGAAAAAACATGTAGAGAGAGCTTCGGTGGTTCCAAAAAACTTGACCATCATTGCATCCTGCTTGGCTGCATGTACACCCACCAAGTTGAGTGAGTGTTTGTCACAATTCACAAACACTGCCAGGTTGTTTTTTTTTCCACTTATTCTTTGATGAACACCACTTCTGTGTCCAGCCATCACAGCAGCGTTGTCATAGCACTGTGACCGACAATCTTGTAGCTCCATTTCGTCCTTCTCTAGCTGTTTCAAGATGTTTTCAACCAAGCTCTCAGCATCCTTCTGGCTTATCTGGATAAAACCAAGGAAGGACTCTCTAACATGGACTGCTTTCCTCTCAAAATCAACTTCCACATACCTCACTACTTCTGACATCTGCTCACGGTGTGCCTGATCAGGAGTCAAGTCGAACATGAGACCATAGTACTTGGCTTTACGAATGCTTCTCAGTAAACTCTGGCGAACAGTGGATGGCATCACGTGGATGAATTCGTTCTGGAGACCCGGTGAAAGATAAGATGTGGATGCAGGATGACTTTCCAAATGAGTGAGGTGTTCTTTTATTACAGGGTCAAAGACGGCCAGTAGTTTCAGTAAGCCAAGGAAATTTCCCACATTGGAGTCATCGTCTAGCTGAAGTGACTCCCTGTGTCCTCACAAAGCCAGGTTCTGAGTCGCAAGGAATTTTATGCAGTGAAGGATTCTCGTCAAGATATCACGCCACTTCTGCTTTTCCTTCTCAATCTGTGACTGAAATATCATGTCAATAACTCCTCTGTTTCCAGCTAAATTTCTTTCCATTTCTTTCCACTGCATGAAGCATTCCCAATGATTCTTGGCATTTTCATGAACACTAATCCTTTCAGGTGCTTTCCACTGGTTGAATCCACTTTCCTGCTCCAATGAGGATTGATGGTCTGACCGGGAATAGAGAAGACAACAGATACAAAATGCAGACTTTTTAGAAGGGGAATAGACCAGCCATGAGCGAGTCACTTCCTCACCATGACCTTTTCCCAATTTCCTCTTGAACCAAGTTTTGTTCATTGAGCGGTTATTTGTTGGTAGGAAAGGTCCCTCACTGTTCTGGAAATACTTCAAACCCAGCTTTATTATTTCTGTTCTCAACGCAACAGGCAGAATTGTTTTTCCAGTATCCTTGTCGAACTTCAGAAGTCCAATGTCATGCTGTTCAATCACTTCTGGTATGACAGTTCGAGGCTCTTTGACACCATCCAGTTCACTAGGTTCAGTGTCGTCAGGTTCAATCTCGTCAGGTAAAATCTCGTCAATAAACTCAACATCACCACCACCACCATTGTCTTACCCTCCTGTCATGTCCACATTCTCTGTGGCAGCCTCACTCTTAATCTTGTCATACTTGTATTTATCTGACTTGACTTCCTCCTCGACTTGTAACGCATTTGTACTTGATCCACCTTTGGATTCTAACAAACTTGTAGCAGGTGCAGGCGACTCCATGGAACGTGTCGAACTACTCGTTCTAGGCTTTCAAAGAAGGCCATGAAGAACTCGCTCGACTTCTTGGCTTCCTCCACCTCCAACTTTCGTCTCTTCTGTCCTTCAGCTCCACTTTCCTTCTTCTTTGTGAAGAAACATTTCATGGTCTTCTTACACAATGCTCTGTAATAAGGCCATCCTAGTGCTTCTCGCCAATGATAATCAAAGACAGATCATACATCTGAAGAAAATTCTTTTTTCACTATCTGAGGATGGCTTGTCTGACTTTAATAGAAACTGCTCAGTGGCGCCCCCTGCAAGTGGCACCCAGGGCACATGCCATACCTGCCATACCTTAGGTACGCCACTGATTGAACCCATGAACAGTACCTCACTTCTGTTTAAATATCTCTGTTTTTGCACTACTTAATTTAACTATTTAATATACATATATATTTCCTGTAATTATTTTTTCCTATATTTGCCATTTATTGCATTGTACTGCTGCTACAACGTTAACAAATTCCACAACATAGGCTGGTGATATTAAACCTGATTCTGATTCAATGAAAGTCTGTCTCATTGACAGCTGTATGAATATACACATTGCAGTACTGGGGCAGATTTAATTTCTTTCATAGGGAAGATTCCTTATCCAACAGAGGCAGTAATGATAATGTCCTCATTCAAGCACCATCAATCCACTTTTCTTCAAGTACCAACTGAATGGAAACAGGTATTTGTCTGGGTGTATCACACACAAAATGCTGGAGGAACTCAGACGGTCAGACAACATCTATGGAGGTAATTGAACAGTCTATGCTTCAGGCTGAGATCCCTGGAAAGAATGAGGGCAGAAGCCAGAGTAAAATGACAGAAAGGAGAGGAAAGGAGTATGAGATGGCAGGTGATAGGTGGATCTAGGTGGGGGTGGGAGGTAGGAAGGTGTGAACAGAGAAAAGGAAATGATGTGACAAGCTGGGAGGTGATAGGCGAAGGAGGCAAAGAGCTGAAGAAGTAACCGGGTGACTGTCAAATCTTACTCATTATCATTAAAAGTGTCTTTAGACATCCATCTAGTTAATGCTAGAATAGTTGTCTGTGCCTTTAAGTGGAGACAGTGATGTCATTACACACGCGCAGGATAGTGGGGAGACCATTTTCGTTTTCTGCAGAAGAATCTGGTAGGGCTTTGGGATTAAGTTTCTCCCAGAGATACTGAGGCATGGTGAGGAAAGGTGAGAATTAATTGACGATATCCATGTGAATTCATTTATGTTTGTTGGTGAATCGAGAATATTGGTAATTTGACATGTTTTACATGTGGATGCTTTAGATTTTCACGAGTGAAGGCATCAGCGCTGGATAGCGTGGCTTGTGCAAAGTTCCTTACTAGCCAAGTAGGTCAGTCTTCCTGCAATTTAACTACCAGGCAATATCTTGTAAAAGTTGTGCCAAAATGTACCTTCTGTCTAACTTTATTGTATCATGACTGATTATGAATGTAACAGCGTAACTTGAATGTTTAGTCTCTGTTCAGAAGTTCAGCACGTGTGAACTAAAAGGAAGTAGACATCTTAGATGAGATGTATTCACTTACATTTTCACTGCTATGTATAAGATACAGGGTTGGTGGGATTCTAATGTTGTTTGTATTGTGTTCCTTCAGAATTGCCATTATCGTATTAGTTTTGTGCAGTTTGCTTTATGTATTTTTATACTGCATATGCAATTCGTCGATACACAAGGGTGTGGATCGAAAGTTAAACTGAGATTGTAACAGCAGGAACTGGTTGTAAATTTGTTCATTTTGTTTTGAGACCCTCTTCTGGCACTAAAACATCTAAAACAGATAAAGGAATTAAAACCCAAAAAAGTATTTGTTGTCCTGTGTGTGTACTACAGAAAGAATAAATCTGATAGGAGAGGAGAGTGGACCATGGGATGAAGGAAAGGATGTGAGAAATCAGAGTGAGGAAGATGCAGCTGATGGGCAAGTTGTGAGGTTAGGGGAGGGGTGAGATAAGGGGTAAGGGGGCCAGAGGGATAAGGGAAAACAAGGTGCGGAAAATGGTTACTGGAAGTTAGAGAAATGAATGTTGATGCCATCGTTGGAGATATGTCAACTATCACCCCCTAGCTGCTCTGATCAAGCCCAAGGACACGTGCTGGTAAGTGGGTTAATACAGGTAGGTACTTCTTGGTCAGCATGGACAAGGCAGGCCCAAGGGCCTGTTTTTGTGTCTTACAACTTCATGACTCTACGGTGTCATTCAGTCCCAATTTACATGAATCAGAGACATAAACGCAGGAAGAACTCAGCTAATCAAACAGTATCTTGCTACAAATTTGCAAGAAAGAAATGTGATCAGTGGAACTGAATTTTGTAAGCACAGTATAATGCATATTTGCTGCCATGTCGCATGCTTAGCCTATGTAAACCAAGGGTCCATTTCTTTTCCATAATCCTTAATGGCTCAATTGCCTCTCTTTAACTACATTCCAAATTTTTAAAACATGATTAGTTACTGGGCAGTTTAAAACTTTGCTAATTGTTATAGCTCATACAAAAGTAAATGGACAATACCAAACAAAATTCTTAATGAAAATTAGACACCTATTTATGTTAAATCTAAAACTACATACATAATTAACAAGCCTCTTCTAATATCAGTAAACCATAATAATTATGATTATTTGAATCCATGCATCCACACAGTACAGTAAACATAAAAAATCTTTGGTTTTAACTAATAATTGCACAATATTTATTTTCCCATTAATTCTATTCCTCAATGTGATATATCAGGCCTCTTCATAGCTGTCGGTCATAATATTACAGGCCTTTTGTAAATTCGGAGAGAAGGAAGACTAATGCTACAAAAAAAACCCATCAAGATGCATGAAGATGGTGCTTAAGTAAAGGGTGGGTGTGACTGAATAACCTTCTCTTGCTTCTGTTGCTTACGTTCTTCTGTCCTCATACTCAAGCCAGAGCTAAATTGACATTAAATAAAAAAAGTCACAGAATGAGAGCTATTACATTAGTGTTAATGAAAAATAAAAGCATTCGCAGAATCACTACTGCTAGGTTAAGTTAAGGAACACAATTCTTTAACAAGCTATGCTTTTGCTAAATTTTGATGTGTAATGCTTGTACTGGATGAAAAATGTACAATAATCAGTTTCCATATACACTGAGAGCAGATATTATTTTAAATCAGAAAATTATAACTTCCAGAGGCAATGCACATCCATCCTAACCTAGCAACATAAGCATTAATCTGTGATATCTGCATAAAGGGTATCCATGATCTCTTTGATCAGAAAAGTTCTGTGTTTTGGCTTATGATATTTCTTAAATGGAAATGTAATTCCCAAGAAATTGAGTTACCAGGAAGTAGTGCTGAATGGACCAATGGACAAACCTGGATTGTTTTCTTTAGACCAACAGAGATGGAGGGATATCCTGATCGAAGTTTATAAAATTATAAAGGCATAGATATGATATGCTCAGTCAGTGTGGATCGGAAATAACATCTCGCTGACAATCAACAATGGTGCACCTCAAGGATGCATGCTTAGCCCACTGCTCTACCCTCTCTACACCCACGATGGTGTGGCTAGGCATATTTGCAGATGACACAACCATTGTTGGCAGAATTTCAGATGGTGATGAGGGGGCATACAGGAGTGAGACCGATCAGCTGGTTGAGTGATGTCATAACAACAACCTTGCATTCAGTGTCAGTAAGACCAGGGAATTGATTGTGGACATCAGGAAGGAGAAGTCAAGGGAACGTGCACTGGTCCCCATCAAGGGAGCAGCAGTGGAAAACGTGAGCAGTTTCAAGTTCCTAGGAGTCATTGTCTCTGAAGATCCATCCTGGGGCCAACATATTGATGCAACTACAAAGACCGCATGCCAGCTGTTATATTTCATTGGGAGTTTGAGGAGACTTGGTATGTTAACAAAGACTCGAGCAAGTTTCTACAGATGTACCATGGAGAGCATTCTAACTGGTTGCATCACCATCAGTACGAAGGGGCTACTGCAGAGGATCAGAAAAAGCTGCAGAAAGTTGTAAACTCGGTCAACCCCATCTCGGGCACTAGCCTCCCAGCATTGAGAACATCTTCAAAAGCGATGTCACAAGAAGGCTGCATCCATCATGAATACCCACCCCCCCGCCCCACCAAGGACAGTCCTTTTCTCGTTGCTACCACCAAAGGAGGAGGTACAGGAGCCTAAAATCACACACTCAACGTTTTAGGAACAGCTTCTTCCCCC
Organism: Mobula hypostoma; assembly: GCF_963921235.1. Taxonomy (NCBI): domain Eukaryota; kingdom Metazoa; phylum Chordata; class Chondrichthyes; order Myliobatiformes; family Myliobatidae; genus Mobula; species Mobula hypostoma. Next base: position 59,395,354 of record NC_086104.1, on the reverse strand, counting down.
CTACTGGCCATTTAGATTTCTGAATGGATATTGAATCCATGTACACTACCTCACTATCTTTCTTCTTTTTTTGCATCACTTATTTAATTTGATTTAATTTAATTTAATTATATATATATAGTAATTTATAGATTTTTATTATGTATTGCATTATACTGCTGCCACAAAAACAAATTTCATGACATATGCCAGTGATATTAATTAAACCTGATTCTGAGTAATTTTTTCCTCTGATGAAAATGTCAGATATGAGAGGCATAATTTTCTGGTTGGAGCCTTTGAAGAAGATTTACATGGCAAGATTTATCTTTTATTGGGCCCATTTAACACAAAATTCCTTTGAAGGTTTCAGGTGACAAAGTATATCAACTGATTTACCTTCCCACATCATTCTACAGCTCATACACCAAAAGAGAACATGTGTGTAATGAAAACAATGCTATCCTTACAGGAGAACACAGAAAAGTATAGCACAGCAACTGGCCTTTTGGTCCTCAATGTTTGTACTAACCATGATAGGAATACACACTAATCCCAGATGCCTGCATATAGTCTGTATCCCTCAATTCCTTAACATGATAAAATCTGCAAACACTGGAAATCGAAAGCAACACACACAAAATGCTGGAGGAACGCGGCAGGCAAGGCAACATCTATGAAAAAGAGTGACCAGTCAATGTTTCAGGCTGAGACCGAAAGGTAAGAAATCATTCTGCAGGGATGGCTCCCTACACATCAGAAAGTAGGGTGGAGGGAAAGATGTGCTTGGTGGTGGGATACCATTGGAGATGCTGGAAGTTACAGAGAATTATGTGTTTTTTTTCACTCTTTCCTTTCTAGTCCTGATGAAGGGTCTGTCTGTCTGTCTGTCTAGGTACCATATCCGATGCAGACTTTGGTGACCATGGTTTTCCATATAGATCTATCCTTTGTTTTTTGGATGACTTCCATTTCCTCGATGTGCAGCCACCTGGCCATGCTTTTGATGTACATAAGCTGAGGTCTTCCTCTAGGTTTACTCCCCCTCAATCTTTCCAGAGAGTATGAGTTTTTCTAGTTCATCTTTCCACATGATGTGTCCTAGGAATCTGAGTTGTCTTTCTCTTATTGTTGGTATGAGTGATTGAACTGCTTGGGCTCTTCTTAGAAATTCTTCATTTGATGTGTGTGGTCCATGATATTTTTAACATTCTCCTGTAGAACCATAATTCAGCTGCTTCTAGTCTCTTTTCCATTGCTGGGGAAATGGTCCAGCATTCACTTCCATAAGTCAGGATAAAATAAATATAGCACTGTAGTATTCTGTTTTTAGTGTACGTGCTCATCTTTCTGTCTGTTAATATGGTCTTCATTTTTTGGAAAGCTTCTTTCGCCATTGCTATTCTGTATTTGATATCTGTGTCGCACCTGCCATCACTTGTTATTAGGCTGCCAAGATATTTGAATTTGTTGACTTGTTTGATGTTTGTATTTCCGATCTTGATCACACATTGTGAGAAGTTTGTCTTTCTGGAGATAACCATGCTTTCTGTCTTCTTGGTGTTGATTGAGAGGCCTCTGCGATTACTTTCTGCTGCCACTATAGTGAGTAGTTCTTGAAGTTCTGTTTCTGAGTTAGCTATTAGTATGATGTCATCAGCATATCTAATGTTATTTTTATTATGGCCTCCAATTGTGAATCCTTTGATGTCTTTGATAGTTCAAGATATTTTCACTATACAGGTTGAATAAGTCTGGGGAAAAGACACAACCTTGCCTGACTCCTCTCAGGATATTCACATACTCACTCACTTCTCCTTCTATTCTGATGGATGCTGTCTGGTCCCATTATAAGTTTCTTAAGAAACGTATACCTTTCCCATCTATGTCAAGATCTTGAAGCATTTCCAGAAGATTTTGCTGTCTGACAGTGTCAAGAGCTTTTGTATAGTCAGTGAAACATAGGTAGATGACTTTTTGTACCTGGATGGCTCGTTCACAGATCATCCGTAGCAGGAAAATTGCATTTCTGGTTCCAGTATTTTCCACAAAGCCGCATTGTTCTTTACTGATTTCTGGTTTTATACAGTGTCTTGCTCTCATCATGATTACTCCGAGAATAATTTTTGCCATGTGGCTCGTTAGGCTTATTGTACGATGTAACTCACATTCTGTTGCTCCTTCTTTCTTTGGAATTGTGAGGAACACTGATTTACTTAAATCATCAGGCATCTCCCCATAATCATAGATTTCATTTGCTATTTCTGTTATTTTCTCTATTCCAAAATCTTCTAAGGCCAGAATCATTTCAACAGCGATGTTGTCTGGACCAGTTGCTCTGTTATGTTTTGTTTTATTTACGGCTGCTCGAATTTCTGATTTTAGAATGCTAGGTCCTTTAAGATTCTTCATGATGTTCGGTTTTTCTCCTCTTGGTCCTCAAAAAGTTCTTTTATATATTCTGTCCATCTGTTTAGGATTTCCTCTTTGTTCATAATTAAGCTGCCATCTTTTGTCTTGATGCATCCACTTGCTGAGCAAGGTAATTTCCCCGTTAGTTCTTTAACCTTATTGTACATCAACTTTGTTCCAGGGTTATGGGTTTGTAGCATTTCTGTCTCTGAGCATTTCTCATTTAGCCATCTGTCTTTAGCTTCTCTGCATTGTCTTTTTATTGTCTCATCAAGTTGTTTGCATTTTTTGCCGTCTCTTAGTTTGATGGTCTGTTTTTGTTACATCAATTGTATTATATCTTCAGTTATCCATTTCTTCTTACTTTTCCATTCTTTTCATGGGATGGTTTCTTTTGCAGCTACAACCATGGATTCCTTCAGTAAGTCCCAGGAAGATTTGCCTCCTTCATCCTGCAGCAATTGAAATCGGTTTTTCACCTTGATTGTGTATTCTTTTTTCAGATGAGGGTTGTTTTGTAGTTGTTGATAATCCAGTGGTTCTGATCTTTTTGGTTTCTTTAATTTTCTCATCTTTATTTTCATTTCGCAAATGACTTGTATGTGGTCGCTTCCACAGTCTGCTCCAGGGTAGCTTTTAGATTCAGTTATCGAGTTTTTGAATGTAATTGATTGTTATGTAGTCGATTTGATTTTTGTTGTTCCCATCTATGAAGGGTGATGAAGGGCGATGAAGGGCCTTGGCCCAAAATGTCAACTCTTTACTCTTTCCCATGGATGCTGCCTGGTCTGCTGAGTTCCCCCGGCATTTTGTGCTTGTTGCTTTGGATTTCCAGCATCTGCAAATGTGCCATTTTGCTCACATCTGCCCTCACTTAATCCTCCCACTGCCATACCAGGAATAGGGTTCCCTCTTGTTTTCACCCACCACCTTACTAGCCTCATGTCCCCTTCTCCCAGGTTCACCTGCCACCTTATACTTCTTCCTTCCCTCCCCCCACCTTCTTAACCTGACTTCTCTCATTCCTTTCCTGTCCGAATGAAGGGTTTCAGCCCAAAATGTCGACTGTTTACTCTTTTCCATAGTTGCTGCCTGGCCTGCTGAGTTCCTCCAGTGTTTTGTGTGTTGCCTCAACTTGCTGGCTGTTCCTGCCTGTCTGAATGCCTCTTTAAAGTTGTCACTGTATGGGCTTCCACCACTTCTCCTGACAGCACATTCCAGACACCTAGCACACTTGTGTTCAAAACAAAACCTGCTGTATAAATCTCCTTTAAACTTACTTTCACCCAAATCTGTTGAAATACTTTGAAGAAATAACAAGATGGAGGAGAATCGGTGGATGTGGTGTACTTGGATTTTCAGAAGTTCTTTGACAAAGCGCCACACAGCAGGTTGCTTAACAAGTTAAGAGCCCATGGTATTACGGAAAAGATACTAGTATGGATAGAGCATTAGCTGACTGAAAGAAGGCAGAGAGTGGGAATAAAGGGAGCCTTTTCTAATCGGCTGCCAGTGACTAGTGGTGTTCCACAGGCGTTTATGTTGGGACTGCTTCTTTTTAGGTTACATGTTGAATTGATGGCTTTGTGGCCAAGTTTGCATACAATATGAAGATAGGTGGATGGGCAGGCTGTTCTGAGGAAGCAGAGAGGCTACAGAAGGACTTAAACAAATTAGAAGAATCAGCAAAGAAGTGGCAGGTGGAATACAATGTTGCAAAATGTGTGTTCATGCACTTTGGTAGAAGAAATAACCACACAGACTATTTTCTAAATGGAGAGAAAATTCAAAAATCTGAGGTGCAAAGGGATTTGGGAGTCCTTGTGCAGGATTCCCTAAAGGTTAATTTGCAGGTTGAGTCTGTGGTGAGGAAGGCAAATGCGATGTTGGAATTCAATTTGAGGGGACTGGAATATAAAAGCAAGATTGTAATGTTGGCCTCACTTGGAGTATTATGAGCAAAGGATATGCTGACATTGGAGAGGGTTCAAAGAAGGTTGGGAATGAAAAGCTTATCATATGAGAAGTGTTTGATGGCTCTGGGCCTGTACTCACTGGGATTCAGAAGAATGAGGGGCATCTTATTCTTCATCATTCACCATTCATCAATGGTGTAAAGAGAGTAAGGCAGAAGGGCTGAAATGTGTGTACCTCAATGCAAGAAGCATCAGGAACAAAGGTGATGAACTGAGAGCTTGGATACATACATGGAATTATGATGTAGTGGCCATTACAGAGACTTGGCTGGCACCAGGGCAGGAATGGATTCTCAATATTCCTGGATTTCAGTGCTTTAAAAGGGATAGAGATGGGGGAAAACGGGGAGGAGGGGTGGCATTACTGGTCAGGGATACTATTACAGCTACAGAAAGGATGAGTAATGTAGCAGGATCCTCTTTTGAGTCAGTATGGGTGGAAGTCAGGAACAGGAAGGGATCAGTTACTCTATTGGGGGTATTCTATAGGCCCCCTGGTAGCAGCAGAGATACAGAGGAGCAGATTGGGAGGCAGATTTTGGAAAGGTGCAAAAATAACAGGGTTGTTATCATGGGTGACTTTAACTTCCCTAACATTGATTGGCACCTGATTAGTTCCAAGGGTTTAGATGGGGCAGAGTTTGTTAAGTGTGTCCAGGATGGATTCCTGTCACAGTATGTGGACAGGCCGACTAGGGGGAATGTCATACTGGATCTAGTACTAGGTAATGAACCGGGTCAGGTCACAGATCTCTCAGTCGGTGAGCAACTGGGGGACAGTGACCACCGCTCCCTGGCCTTTAGCATTATCATGGAAAAGGATAGAATCAGAGAGGACAGGAAAATTTTTAATTGGGGAAGGGCAAATTATGAGGCTATAAGGCTGGAACTTGCAGATGTGAATTGGGATGATGTTTTTGCAGGGAAATGTAGTACGGACATGTGGTCGATGTTTAGAGATCTCCTGCAGGATGTTAGGATAAATTTGTCCCGGTGAGGAAGATAAAGAATGGTAGATGAAGGAACCATGGGTGACATGTGAGGTGGAAAATCTAGTCAGGTGGAAGAAGGCAGCATACATGAGGATTAGGAAGCAAGAATCAGATGGGTCTATTGAGGAATATAGGGAAACAAGAAAGGAGCTTAAGAAGGGGCTGAGAAGAGCAAGAAGGGGGCATGAGAAGGCCTTGGCGAGTAGAGTAAAGGAAAACCCCAAGGCATTCTTCAATTATGTGAAGAACAAAAGGATGACAGGAGTGAAGGCAGGACCGATTAAAGATAAACATGGGAAGATGTGCCTGGAGGCTGTGGAAGTGAGCAAAGTCCTCAATGAATATTTCTCTTCGGTATTCACCAATGAGAGGGAACTTGAAGATGGTGAGGACAATATGAGTGAGGTTGATGTTCTGGTGCATGTTGATATTAAGGGAGAGGAGGTGTTGGAGTTGTTAAAATACATTGGGACGGATAAGTCCCCGGGGCCTGACGGAATATTCCCCAGGCTGCTCCATAAGGAGAGGGAAGAGATTGCTGAGCCTCTGACTAGGATCTTTATGTCCTCGTTGTCCACGGGAATGTTACCGGAGGATTGGAGGGAGGCGAATGTTGTCCCCTTGTTCAAAAAAGGTAGTAGGGATGGTCCGGGTAATTATAGACCAGTGAGCCTTACGTCTGTGGTGGGAAAGCTGTTGGAAAAGATTCTTAGAGATAGGATCTCTGGGCATTTAGAGAATCATGGTCTGATCAGGGACAGTCAGCAGGGCTTTGTGAAGGGCAGATCATGTCTAACAAGCCTGATAGAGTTCTTTGAGGAGGTGACCAGGCATATAGATGAGGGTAGTGTAGTGGATGTGATCTATTTGGATTTTAGTAAGGGATTTGACAAGTTCCACATGGTAGGCTTATTCAGAAAGTCAGAAGGCATGGGATCCAGGGAAGTTTGGCCAGGTGGATTCAGAATTGGCTTGCCTGCAGAAGGCAGAGGGTCGTGGTGGAGGGAGTACATTCAGATTGGAGGATTGTGACTAGTGGTGTCCCACAAGGGTCGGTTCTGGGACCTCTACTTTTCGTGATTTTTATTAACGACCTGGATGTGGGGGTAGAAGGGTGGGTTGGCAAGTTTGTAGATGATACAAAGGTTGGTGGTGTTGTAGGTAGTGTAGAGGATTTTTGAAGATTTCAGAGAGACATTGATAGGATGTAGAAGTGGGCTGAGAAGTGGCAGATGGAGTTCAACCCGGAGAATTGTGAGATGGTACAATTTTGGAAGGACAAACTCCAAGGCAGAGTACAAGGTAAATGGCAGGATACTTGGTAGTGTGGAGGAGCAGAGGGATCTGGGGGTACATGTCCACAGATCCCTGAAAGTTGCCTCACAGGTAGATAGGGTAGTTAAGAAAGCTTATGGGGTGTTAGCTTTCATAAATCGAGGGATAGATTTTAAGAGTTGTGATGTAATGATGCAGCTCTATAAAACTCTGGTTAGGCCACACTTGGAGTACTGTGTCCAGTTCTGGTCACCTCACTATAGGGAGAATGTGGAAGTATTGGAAATGGTACAGAGGAGATTTACCAGGATGTTGCCTGGTTTAGCGAGTATGGATTATGATCAGAGATTAAGGGAACTAGGGCTTTACTCTTTGGAGAGAAGGAGGATGAGAGGAGACATGATAGAGGTATACAAGATAATAAGAGGAATAGATAGAGTAGATAGCCAGTGCCTCTTCCCCAGGGCACCACTGCTCAATACAGGAGGACATGGGTTTAAGGTAAGGGGTGGGAAGTTCAAGGGGGATATTAGAGGAAGATTTTTTACTCAGAGAGTAGTTGGTGCGTGGAATGCACTGCCTGAGTCAATGGTGGAGGCAGATACACTAGTAAAGTTTAAGAGACAATTAGACAGGTGTATTGAGGAATTTAAGGTGGGGGGTTATATGGGAGGCAGGATTTGAGGGTCGGCACAACGTTGTGGGCCGAAGGGCCTGTACTGTGCTGTACTATTCTATGTTCTATCTCGCTGAAACCTATTGAATGTTGAAAGGCCTCAACAGCCTCAGAATACAGGGTCCTCGATTTAGAATGGAGATAAGGAGGAATTTCTTTAGCCAGACAGTGGTGAATCAGTGGAATTCATTGCCAGAGGCAGCCCTGGAGGCCATGTCATTGGGTATGTTTAAGGTAGGGGTTGATAAATTCTTGTGCTGTAAGGGCATGAAGTCATTCGGGGAGAGGCAGGTCGATGGGGCTGAGAGGGAACTGGATCAGCCATGATATACTGGTGGAGCTAAAGGGCTTAATTCTGCTCCTATATCTTATTGTCCCATAACTAGACGATGGTATCAGCCCTCCAGTCAGAATAACATCCTTCTGCCACTACTCTTTACCTTCTCTTGTCAAGCCAATTTTGAATCCAATCTGCTAAGTCTCCATGAATCACACGTGCCTTAATCTTTGGATCATGCAAGCATGAGAGACCTTGTCAAAAACTTTAGCAAAGTCTACGTAGATAACATCCGGTGCTTACACCCTCATCAATCATCTTTGTTACCCTCTGAAAAAAAACTCAATTGTTCATAAAAGGTGACCTCCCCCACACCAAGCCATGCTGATTTACCCTAAAAATCCATACTTTTCCAGATGCTGGTAAATGCTATCCCAAGAATAAACTTCAGGAATTTCCAAACCACTGATTTAAAGCTCATAAATCATAATTTCCTGGCTTGTCTCATGCACTTTTTAAACAGAGGAACAACACTAATTATGCGCAGACCTCTGTGGCTAGAGAAAAATAGAAACATAGAAACATAGAAACATAGAAAATAGGTGCAGGAGTAGGCCATTCAGCCCATCGAGCCTGCACCGCCATTTATTATGATCATGGCTGATCATCCAATTCAGAACCCTGCACCAGCCTTCCCTCCATACCCCCTGATCCCCATAGCCACAAGGGCCATATCTAACTCCCTCTTAAATATAGCCAATGAACCGGCCTCAACTATTTCCTGTGGCAGAGAATTCCACAGATTCACCACTCTCTGTGTGAAGAAGTTTTTCCTAATCTCGCTCAGTTCCTCCATCTCACTGGACCCTATGTCCCCTACTATTTCTGGAAGATTATTTATGTCCTCCTTAGTGAAGACAGTACCAAAGTAATTATTCAATTGGTCTGCCATGTCCTTGCTCCCCATAATCTATTCACCTGTTTCTGTCTGTAGGGGACCTACATTTGTCTTTACCAGTCTTTTCCTTTTTACATATCTATAAAAGCTTTTACAGTCAGTTTTTATGTTCCTTGCCAGTTTTCTCTCATAACCTTTTTTCCCCTTCCTAATTAAGCCCTTTGTCCTCCTCTGCTGAACCTTGAATTTCTCCCAGTCCTCAGGTGAGCCACTTTTTCTGGCTAATTTGTATGCTTCTTCTTTGGAATTGATACTATCCCTAATTTCTCTTGTCAGCCACGGGTGCACTACCTTCCTTGATTTATTCTTTTGCCAAACTGGGATGAACAATTGTTGTAGTTCACCCATGCAATCTTTAAATGCTTGCCATTGCATATCCACCATCAATCCTTTAAGTGTCATTTGCCAGTCTATCTTAGCTAATTCACGTCTCATACCTTCAAAGTTACCTCTCTTTAAGTTCAGAACCATTGTTTCTGGATTAACTATGTCACTCTCCATCTTAATCAAGAATTCCACCATATTATGGTCACTCTTACCCAAGGGGCCTCTCACGACAAGATTGCTAATTAACTCTTCCTCATTGCTCAAAACCCAGTCAAGAAGACACAGAGATCTCTGTTGAGGCCCCAGTAAACTTCTCAATAATGTGTGATAGATCCCATCAGATTCTGGGAACCTATCTACCTCAAGGCTCTTCCAGAGACCCAGTATGACCTCCTTCTTAATATCAACATTTCCAAGAATATCAGCTTACATCTCCTGATCTTGGTAACTTCCATGTCCTTCTCCTTGGTGAATGTGGATTCACTGTTGTGGAATTCATGGCCAAGACCTCAAGCTTCTTTCCTGCTGCATGGATTCATCGGGAGGTGCCTCACAAGGTAGTGTAGAATGGTCCAATCTCCATTACTTGTTATAGCTTTGGCATAATCTCTTGCTAGCAGCAGGGAATCGGAGGTAGAACAAAAGCAGGAAAGGGAGAGAGGATGACAGTTGCAAGACTGTAGATGGAAGGGAGAAATGGCTATCTGAAAGTGAGGAAATGTGAGGGAAGATTTATTGTGAGGGCCAGGCTGCAATTGGAAGTGCAAATTCACCCTGACTGCATTTAGGGACAAGTAGGATAAGATAAGATGAGGCATGAGCTTGCTATTAAATTTAATGGTCACCTGGCTGCAGTCTGTAGGTCTGCTCCAATGATAGCCAGTCATGGAGTCAGAGAAAAGTACAGCACTGGAACAGATTCCTCACTGTGTAAGACTTATCTAGTTGGTACACCTCACACTTGTCTGCATTAAATTCCATCTACTATTATTCCGGCAGGTCCAGATCCCTCTGTAAGCTCTGATAGTCTTCTCCACTGTCCACTACACCCCCAATCTTGGTGTCATCTGCAAATTTGCTGATCCAGTTAACCACATTATCATCCAGAAAATTGACACAGATGATAAACAACAATGGACCTAGCATTGAACCCTGCGGCACTTCACTTGTTCCAGGTCTCCAGTCATAGAGGCAACCATCTACCACCACCCTCTGGCTTCTCCCACAAAGCCCATGTCTAATCTAATTTACTATTTCATATTGAATGTCAAGTGACTGATCCTTCTTGACCAACCTCCCATGTGGGACCTTGTTAAATGTATTGCTAAAGTCCATGCAGACAAGATCCACTGCCTTGCCTTCATCAACTTTCCTGATAACTTCCTTGAACAACTTTATAAGGTTGGTTCGCCAAGAGCTTCCACGCATAAAGCCACACTGACTGTCCCTAATCGTGCAGCTCGGGTGGTTGATGGTTGGGTTGAGTTGTTCTCTGATCTTGGAAATCTATTTGGAAATGTTTTATCACCATATAAGGAAATATCATTAGTGTGCTATTCATTTGTAGTGTGTCCTCCAAATGCTTGACTTTTATATACTCATCAATCAGCTGATTGGTCGTCAGTACGGAAACTCAATTGGGACATAGGGAGAGGGGCCTCATCGCTGATTGGTTGCATGGCAAACTCGGTGCATTTGTGGTCTGGAATTTTGCTCATAAATAAGATTGAAGTCTGCATGTCCGTTTACAGAATTGTATGCGGAAATCCAAGCTTCTAGGAATTCTCTTGCATGCCACGTGGTTGCTTGCACCATGACTTTCACCATCATTCTGCTGTTGATGGTGCCAGTAATGCCTGTTATCGCCTGTAAGAGCCTGGTAGAGCACAGTGCATGGTGGGGTTGAATAGCTGGCAGCATGTGAGAGCTCTGACTTGTGTGGAGTATTGACAACCATGTCTGGGTGCAATGGATATTTGTATTTTTAGTTGGAATCCTGGAGTCCTGGCTGTTAAAGGTTGCTGGTAGATACCCGTTGGGAATAATTCATTAAAATTCCTGCAACAATGGGAGGGATCTAACCTCTAATGTTAAACTCATTCTGATTTCTTTTCTGTACCACTTTTACTTCCTCACCTCTTCTCTGGATTATTGACCAAAGTCTTTCGGGTCACATTTTAAAAATCACAGTATGCTCTGCTGTGGCTTCCAGCAAGCTCTCAACATCTGTGGAAATATTTCATTCACCAGCTGCAGTTACAAAGCAGTTCTTTTCTGAACTGAAGGCATGGATTCAATCAAGGCCAGCTAGCCTCAACTGATGATAGTTGCTCATGAATTTCACCACTGCGAACATGCACCAAGACACGAAACTGTGTAGTTAATGTCATTTTGCAGCAGAACACGTTAATGAATGGAAGAGTCAATTTTAATCATTTGAGTATGACTTTATTGCACAATGTGGATTTAAATACCACAGATTCATAAGAAGGTGCCATTTGGAAGATACTTCAGCTAACACAGAGAAGAGTGGTACCAAATGGTCACTGTAAATTGTCCCGTGATAAGGTTCGGATTGAATTGTGGGATTGCTGGGTGGATTGGTTCGAAGCGCTGGAAAGGCCAATTCCGGGCTGTTTCTCAATAAATAAATAAATTGCTTTAATTCTCGTTTAAATGTTCATTAATGTTTTTGTTTCCAGAACTGTTACCTGCATAGGATATTAACTATTTTAAAAGAGAACAATGAATTGATGTTGATCTTTAAGATTTTACTGCAAAAATCCTTCGGCAACATCTGTGCTTAGTACCACATGCTCCTGGAAATTTGCTGGCACATTGCAGGAAAACAGCTCTATATGAGCTGGGCCTGCTGCCAATTGTCAGTGAACTTCAGCCAAGCAGTGCCAATATGGATATCACAAACAAGAGAGATTTGGGGCAAATTTTGACTTAAGCATCTGATTTAATTGACAGAATGAATGCACCTGTCAGTGTGTAATATTCTTTTGATTAGTTTTGGCCTCAATGATGAGATAATGTAAAAGCTTGTCAGTGCAACAAGGCAGCATCCAACCGTACAGGGATTCTACAGCAATGTGTTCAGTGATGGAGATGGGCAATTGCAAGTACGGTAAAATGTTAATGCATTCACTTAGCGTTAAAGATGAACTGACTGTAAATTTGGAATCCATTAATCATGAAAAATTGTCTCTTTTCTGGAGGACAGCTAGTACCTTTGTACAAATGCCAGAATCTGAAAAATTAAATCAGCGACAATTCCAGAGGTATTTAGCATTTATGCAGGTCACACTTTGCCAACATCCCCATTTGCCTGCTTCTTAGATTCTACATCATTGCATCATCATCCTTCAGCGGAAGGTGAGTCAATTGGACATGAAGTCCTTTTATGACCTTTACCATTTCATCTATTGGACCAAGACAAAGTAGGGTATGTTTGAGACTCGTGATGTTGCTGATGTCATTTCTGTGGCAATTGCTTTTCTTACTGTAATTTCTGTAATGTATGGATCTATTTCTTTCAGGGCATTGACTCCCCCGCTTAGCACTACATATGGATCTGTTGTCTACGCATGCACATTGCTCTCCCTCTCTCTCTCAGTAATGTGAATACACCAGTTAAAATCATCTCCCATGTGCTTGCTTTTATTTACTATACATATAGTTGTGCACAGGTGCAACAAACACTATATTTCAAAGTCTGATATAAAACCACATTATCATTCTACGCGTGAAGATCAGTTGTAATAAAAAGGTGTTGGACCTGAAATATCACATCCTCCACCCCCCCCCCCACTCACTGCCTAATCTGCCGAGTATTTCTTGCATTTTCTGCTGTTTTTCTATAGACATGTCACATTTATTGAAGTTTTAATTTTAATGTTCTTTGAATTAAATAGGACTGAGCAGTTTCTAATCACAAAGAGTCATTTAGACAGGCTAGATTTAGAGTCCTGCAGCCCAGATTTTGCCATGGAAACAGTGATGCTATCACCTTACTATTAGCAAAAGAAATAAAATGGACAGCAGACTCTGTTGTCCGTACACATGGAGTTAAATGAACTTAGTGTTCACTTTAACTTGATCCTCCACATGCTTCCCTGTGCTAGCTTCATCACAATATACATGAAAACTAACTATATGCACAGTGATAAGTTAGTTTATTATTCAATACATTTATTAAACTCCTCCCAAACATTTATGCTCATGCTTTAGAGTACAAGTGAATTTTATCATGACAGCAAGTCTGACAAATACTCTCCCTATCAACAAAATTAACTTCTCCAAAGTAGGGAATATTTTTCCTTCGTATTTTATCCATTGATAGATATGTGTAATAATGCTTGGTCCATTTTACACATCTCACCTTTAGCCACTTCATTCTTCCCCTTTATTTCTTTCTGTACTTGATTTTACATGAATTGAAATATGATTTAAACTCAGCTGCTCTGATATTGACTGTGGTGCAATTCTCAGGCCTAAGCATGAATGGTGCTGATCAATATGGTTGGAACTTTAATTGTTCCTTGTTGAATACAAGGAACACAGCAAAAGAGGTAAAAGCCATGGATCAGCTCCTTAGGGTAGAAATGGTGAGAAAGATGTGGGTAGACATCTTGGTTCAATGCTTTGGTGAGTAATCACAGGACCAAAGTAACACAGTGGCAGAAGTTAGGTGATCAGTGAGGACACAAGCAGAGGTCTAATTCTGTCAGGTGATCCAATTGTATCAACTGTGATGAAATGCTTTGAGGGTTTGGTCATAGAGCCTCAGGGGTGACCCGGATCTGGTCCAATTTGCCTACAATCATAACAGGCCAACAGCAAATGCCATTTCATTGACTCTTCACTCAGCTCTAGCACATCTGGACAATGAAGATACAGTACATTTGTCAGGATATTCTTCATTGACTACAGCTCAGCATTCAACACCATCATTCCCTTGGAATGATGCCTCTTTCTAAACTCCGTGCAACTATACTTTACTTCCTCACTGGCAGATCCCAGTTAGTACCGATTGGCAACAACATCTTCTCCACACGCACCATCACCACAGTGCTCTGTGCTCAGCGCCCTGCTCTTCTCACTTTATTCTTATGTAACTGTGTTGCTAAATAAAGCTCCAATGCCATATTTAAGTTTGACGACATCACTGTTCTTGGCCGAATCAAATGGGCGTATAGGAGAGCCATCTGGTTGAGTGGCGCCACAACAACAACCTCTCCAATATCAGCAAAAGGTGAGAATCAACTACAGGAGGAAGAAGCCGGAGGTCATGAACCAGTCCTCATTAGGGAATGGAGGTTGAGAGGGTAAGTAGCATTAAATTCTTTTCCATTAATACATCAGAGGATCTGTCCTGGGACCAGCACACGTGTCATCACAAAGAAGGCACAACAGTGCCTATACTTTCTGAAAAGTTTACGTAAATTTGGCATGTCACTACATACTTTGACAAACTTCTATCACTGCACAGTAAAAAATACCTCCTAACTGATGGCAACATGGCCTGGTATGGAAACACCAATGCCCAGAATGGAAAAAAGCTCCAGAACATGTTGGATGCAGCCCAGTCTATCACAAGCAAAGCCCTCCCCACCATTGAATGCATTTAAATGGAGCACTGCCACAAGAAAGCAGCATCCAGCATTAAAGATCCCCACTCTTCAGGCATGCCCTCTTCTTGCTGCTACCTTCAGGCAGAAAGTTCTGAAGCCTTAGGTCCCACTGCACCAGGTTCAGAAGCAGTTATTACAGTATACCATATCAGGCTTCTGAGATGGCCTGGTAAGTTCATTCACCACCTCTCTGTACTGATTCTATAACCTACAGATTCACTTTGAAAGGCTCTTTACACCTTAGTGATCTCAATTTTTTTAATTTGCAATTTGTCTTTTTTTGCACTTTGACTGTTTGTCAGTCATTGTCTGATTATGTATAGTTTTTTTGTGAAGTTCTATTGTATTTCTTTTCCCCTGTAAATGCCTGCAAGGAAATGAATCTCAAGGTGGTACAATATGTACGTGTTGTGATAATAAATTTACTTCTGAAGTTAATTTGAACTTTGAGTTGTCAGAGATGGCAGCGAGGTGATATGGACTGTACTGTTTCAAAATCACATTTCCCTGGAAGATATCTTTCAAAAGCCCATAAATCAGGGGTTTACAACCTTTTTTATGCCATGGACCCCTACCATTAACTGGGATTGGTGGACCTCAGATAGGGAATCCCTGCCATAAATACTCTCTGGGCAGCTGTAAATGTATTCATAGTTGCTTGCAAAATTCAGTCCAGTAGTTTTCAGATCAATTGGTATTTGGTGTTTTTGCCAATGTAGTACAGTACTAGATTATATTTCAGGAACCCTCAAATTCTTTTCCCAACTCAGCAACATATGCCGTGGTTGGACTTTCCATAAAAACATGCTTAGAAAATCTGTTATGTGTCATCAATGTTACTTTCCTGAGGAACTGTCCCTTTCTTAGGAAGTTCACCTACTGTGATGAAAAATTTTGAGAGATTGGTGATGAAACAAATAAATTTCTGCCTGGAGAGCGGCTTGAATCCACTCCAATTTGCCTACCATCACAACAGGTCAAGAGCAGAGGCTATTTCATTGCCTCTTCACTCAACACTAGAACATCTGGACAGTGAAGATGCATGCATTGGATGCTCTTCATTGACTACAGTTCTGAATTCAACACTAATATTCCCTAAAATCTAATCAATAAGCTCCAATACCTTCTTGTGCAATTGATTGTCCATTCCCTCACTTGCAGACCCCAGTCAGTTCAGATTGGCATCTCTTCCACAATCTCCATCTGCACTGGTGCACCACAAGGCTGTGTGCTTAGCCCCCTGCTCTATTCACTTCAGACTCATGATTCTGAGCAACTATAAATTCCTCGGCGTTATTATTTTAGATGATCTGTCCTGGGTCCAGCACACAAGTGCCATTACAAAAAAGGCACATCAGCACCTCTACTTTCTTTTGCAAAGATTTGGCATGTCATTTAAAACTTGACAAACTTCTATAGATGCGCTCTGGAGAGTACAGTGACTGGTTGCATCACGGCCTGGTATGTATGGAAGAACCAATGTTGCCAGATGTTGCTCAAATGTTGGTGCTGACAAAACTGAATTGTTGTGAAAATGTTGTTCCATATAGTGAGCTAGGGCAACCTGACAACAAGTGAAAAAAGATATTGTATTCCAACTTAGGTCATTACAGGTGGGTTAATTACCTTGTTGTTCAACAGCGACTGACCATGCGCTAACAGACTTTGCTCGTTAGTCAATTGCCACAGCTACTGCAAGTGAGTCAACAGGCAACATCTATTATCCGAAGGAAGAGACTAGATTGGAATTCATCATGTTTATTGCAGTAATATCGATCTACGTCACATTTCCGAGACCAGTCCCCTAAAGCATGGTGTCACATCTGTGGTAAGAACAGACATTGGACTAAAAACTGTTGGCATAGGAAATGAGGTGGACAGCAGAAGTCAGTTCAACAGAAAGCTGAATCCCCTGCATTGCAGAGGTCAGAAGATTCTAATTTGATGACATAATTTCAACAAACAATGATAGATGAAATGGATATACTGTCATGGTCAAAAATATGCTTCCCTGCAGCCCTTGCTTGCCTTGATAGAGCAAAAACTAGATAGCTTATATGTTAACTTATTGACTGAAAATGAATGTGCTGAATTCTAATTGGATAAAAGAGCTGAGCTAACATGTACAACAAAATCTATTGCCCAAAGGTGCAAAATACCATTGACTGATATCCATAGATGTGCTTATGGTGCTGGAGGACAGAGAATTACACCAATCAAAGGCAAGCCAGTTGAGGTACATCTTGGTCCTCATCTTCAAGAAATCCATTTCTGGGAAGGAGGTGCCTTGCAAGCTCTTCTTTGAATTGGTGTCTTGTTAACTTTAAACTCTATCCTTGAGTTTGTTGAGGGTACAGTAACTTGGAACCTCATGTGGTTGGCCAAATCTGAATTAACCAATCACCCATATGGTTGAAAGATAAAAACACTGTGGCCTACTGGCCTGTTGAATTTATTGGTAAGATGCCACCTCATACTAAACAGTATCCTCTGAGAAGCACATGTACAGAAGGTATTTTATCTATTGTCAACTAACTGGAGGAGTGAGAGTTTCTCGTTAAGGCTCACTGACCAGTCCAGTCTGTCCTGTTAAGAAAGCAAGTAGTATCTGGAGACGGATAGTAGATTACTAAATTGATAATCAATGTATTAACAAGCTAACCCCACTAGTGGCAGATCCATCAATTATTTTCTTCTTTTGTAATTTATTTTTTATTGAAGTTCATCATCAAACAAAACTTTGAAGCCATCACATAAGTTGTTTTTTAGCTATTGATATGGCCAATGGATTCTGGTCTCTACCTTTGGCACCTGAGTGTCAACCATGGTTGAATTTCACAGTTGATGGTCAACAATACCAGTGGACAAAGCTACCACAAGGGCTTTTCAGTAGGTCCACAGTCGATCACATGGCTTTGAGACAACACCTGTCCCTTTGAGACAGGGATTTACCAGCCAATGATACAACTATCACACAATTTGTGGATGATGTCCTGATTGCATCTGAAGCTGCAGTCCAGCGTGAATATTATGTACTTCATTTGCTCGATTATCTATCCTCCAGAAGTTACAAAGCAGACCTAGACAAAGCACAATTGCAAGTATTAGTAGTCATTTACTTGGGACAGAAAAATTCACAAGGTAAGCAGGACATCACTAAGGATTATGCAAATACCATTAAGTCAGCAAAGCCTGCAGCAGCAGTTCCAGTCATTTCTGGGTTTGTATAACTACAACAGAGCATGGGTCAATTCACATGCTGAAATTGCTCAACCACTCAACAATCTGCTGAGGGGCAGTCAGCTTTCAGAGGACCCCATGACCCTTAAAGAAGAACAAAGTGTTTCAAACTTTAATGGTGACATTGTGCACTGCACTTGCATTGGGAATACCTGATGCAGGTAGACCATTTACCCTCAATGTCAATGAGAAACTTGGCTACATGATTGCAGTCTAAACTCAAGAACATGGAGACCTACAGCATCCAATTGGTTATTACTCTGCTAAATTAGACAATGTAGCATAATGGGGTCTATGTTTACAAGATGTACAGGTAACATATCTGGCAGTCATGGCTGTCTCTAGCATTGTGCTTGATCAAGATTTAAGTGTTCGATGTCCACACTGCCGGCACTCCCCAGGGCTGCATTCGCAGCCTGTTGCTATTCATGCAGTTCAAACTGAATGATCAAGTTCACTGATAACAATGGCTAGCTTCATCAACAGCAGCAATGAGGTGACTGGCAGAATAGTGCAAGCACAACAACTTGAGTCTCAATGTGGACAAGACCAACGAGATGATTGTGGCCTTTAGGAATGTGCAGGCTGACTATTGCTCACTGCACATACGTGGCTCCTCTGTGGTGAAAGTTGGGAGTACCGTATTTCTGGGAATGCATACAATAAACGATCTCACCTGTTCCCTCAACCTGTTCCTCCTGAGGAGAGTGAGGGGAGAGATGCTCAACCCCCACCCCTACATACTGATTCTAACCAATTTATAGAGGAGCATCTTTGAGAGTGTCCTGGCCAGGTGCAGCACCATCTGCTACAGAAATTACAAGGCATCTAACTGCAAAATCCTGCAAAGGATTATGAGGAATACTGAATGGTTTATCAGGGTCCCCCTTCCACCCATCAGAGATATTTATTAGGAGCACTGCGTACACACAGCCCTTAGAATTGACAATAATTCCTCCCATCCGTCCAAAAATCTCTTTGATCACCCTACCATCAGGCAGAGCTACTGTAGCATTAGGATAAGAACTGTAAGGATGGGAAACAGATTCTTCTCCCAAGCTCTGAGACTACTGAACTCCCTGCAGCCACCCAGGTCTCATCATGCATGTAGTGCTAGAAGCGAGATACCGTTTACTTTTCAACAAGCATCAGAAGTACACCTTATTATATGTTAATTTAGTAGTGGTAATGTTAATTTATGTGTTATGTAAAAACATATGAATATGAATGGTTGGATAGGCCGTTGTTTCTGAAACAAAAGTGTTGGCATCAAGAGGCATGGCTTCTGGCACCTCTGTGCAGCAAGCAGAACTAAAATCTTAGATTCCAGACATTTACTTGGCAGAAGGAAGATCAACTGATATCGATACTGATTCCTGATTGACTTTTGGAGTTGTTCATGATTTTTGAAACTTATGGAGCCAATAGGGAATTTCTACAGCTGTAGGAACCCCAATCAAGAATGGTCAACTGGTACAAGAACTTACGGATGTCAACTACAGTCAGAAGTTGTATTAAAATGTAAAAGCCACTCCAAAATGACTATAATAGAAAGCCATGGAAATGCATTTGCGGCTGAGGTTCCCAAAAAAAAGGCAGCTTAGGAAGGAGTAAAAGAAATACCAGGTGCAGTGAGCCCAATAACTTAAACGTCAACTGTACCTCTTCCTAGAGATGCTGCCTGGCCTGCTGCATTCACCAGCGACTTTGATGTGAGGTGGGAGAGGGAAATGGAAGTGGGGAATGGTGAGAGAGATATTCCCTCCCTCCCTCCCTGACTCTCAAATCAGAGAACTTGGGAAAAAAGATGACACAGCAGACTTTATCATTAAAAGTCAGCGAGTTGTTTTGTTTGTGTTTCCCCTCTCGCTGTGAAAGGGGGACACCTGTCTGTCCCTTTATTGGGGAGAGAGCGCTTGTGGTATGTCGAATTGTCAGGTGAATGATTAGTTTTAGTTGTACTGCAGATCATGGTCTTTCTGGGGGTTTTGCTGTTGCTTGTTTGGTGGGTGGAGGCTGCTGATGTTTTTCTTTGCTGAGGTAAGTGGGGGGGGGAAGGTTGCTGCTGCTCAAGCATGGAAGGAGGTGAGTGGGGGGGGGGCTTTGAGATTCTAACTTTGTCTTACTGTCACTCCTTCTTTGCTGCACCCTTCTGGTTTTGTGGATGTCTGCGAAGAAGTATTACAGGTTGTAGCTTATATACATTTCTCTGATATTCAGTGGAACTATTGAATAGCAACATCTAGCCTGCCAAACTAAGCCTTCCCACCAGCACTGCATCCTTAGCCCTGCAAATCACTGCTTATTCCTCCATCCCCAAAGTCGCTTCCAGTTCCTATCTTGCCAAACTCAAATTCATGATAGAGAAAGTTTAAAATGTCGACTCGTACTCGGTGAGACAAGTGATACAAGGTATAATTATCTTCATTTGCTATATCTGAATGCTTACAGTATACGGAATAAGGTCGATGTAGCAGAGTTACAGATTGGCAAATACGATGTTGAAGGCATCACGGCTTTTCTTTAGGTTATATGTTGAATTGATGGCTTTGTGGCCAAGTTTGCATACGATATGAAGATAGGTGGATGGGCAGGTAGTGCTGATGAAGCAGAAAGACTACATAAGGGCTTAAGCAGATGAGAAGATTCAGCGAAGTATTGGCAGGTGGAATACTGTGTCAGAAATTGTATGCTTGCGCAATTTGGTAGAAGAAATAACAGCGTAGAGTATTTTCTAAATAGAGAGAAAATACAAAACTCTGAGGTGCAGGGGAATTTGGGAGTCCTTGTGAAAGATTCCCTAAAGGTCAATTTGCAGCTCGAGTCTGTGGTGAGGAAGACAAATGCAATGTTAGCGTTCATTTAAAAAGGACTAGAATATAAAAGCAAGGATGTAACGATGAGACTTTATAAAGCACTGAAGTGGCCTCACAGAGTATTATGAGCAGTTTTGTGCCCTTACCTTAGAAAGGGTATGTTGAAACTGGAGAGGGTTCAAAGGAGTTTCATGAAAGTGATTCCAGGAATGAATGGCTTGTCATATGCAGAGCGTTTGATGGCTCTGGGCCTGTATTCCCAGGAATTCAGAAGGATAAGGGGTGACCTCATTGAAACCTATCGACCAGTAGAAGGGCTTGAAAGAGTAGAT
The DNA here is from genome assembly GCF_963921235.1 of Mobula hypostoma. NCBI lineage: Eukaryota > Metazoa > Chordata > Chondrichthyes > Myliobatiformes > Myliobatidae > Mobula > Mobula hypostoma. The sequence continues at coordinate 59,374,455 of NC_086104.1, read as the reverse complement.
GTGGAGAGGATGTTTCCTGTAGTGGGAGAGCCTAAGACCAGAGGACACAGTCTCAGAATAGAGGAACATCCTTTTAAAATGGAGGTGAGGAGGGATTTCTTTAGCTAGAGATTAGTGAATCTGTGGAATTCATTGCCATAGGCAGCTGTGGAGGCCCAGTCTTTATGTATATTTAAGGCAGAGGTTGATAGATTCTTGATTGGTCGGGGCATGAAAGGACACAGGAGGGAAAACAGGAGACTGGCACAGAGATTTCATTATGGATCAGCCATAATGAAATAGCATAGCAGATCTGATGGGCCAAATGGCCTAATTCTGCTCCTACACCTACATTTTATTATGTGCCATGTCATGTGACATGGGTGATCATGATCTCATACCTATGATTGTTCTTGGCAATTTTTTCTGCACAAGTGGTTTGCTATTACCACCTTCTGGGCGGTGTCTTTAAAAGATGGGCGACCCTAGCTGTTATCAATACTCTTCAGAGATGGCCTGCCTGGCATCAGTGGTCGCACAGCCACGTCTTACCATACAGCCAGGTGCTCACGTGACCACTCACCACTGCTCCCATGACTTCATGGGAACCTGAATGGTGGGGGGGTGAGGGGTGGCCGGAGCTAAGCAGGTGCTACACATTGCCCAAGGGTGACCTGCAGGCGAGCAGAGGGGAGGAACACCTTACACCTCCTTTGGTGGAGATATATTTCAATCCCACCAGCCAAAGGTATAGTACCAGCTACAGTATATTATGGACTAATTGACTACAAACCTCTATACATTTTGCAAGAGCATGGAAAGTACAATCATAAATAAATTGTTACAGATACCATATCGGTATATTATTTATGTGGAAAGGAAGCCTTTGTGCTTTATGGAAAATTTAAGGGCTTTCATGAATGCTCTCTCTAAACATTTACTTAAGCCGAAGGATGCAGAATTGGGCTCAGTATGGAATTGTTTTAACATAAACCACTCATCTGCCATACTCCAACAGGACAGTTGCTTACACAGGCTAGACACATGCAGAGCACACAGCTCATAAAATAGGTCTTCATGTGACACTGGCTTGAAACCAGATTAAACCTTGAAATGTTAGCTGCATTGACAAAGTACACAATAGATTTTAACAACAGAAATCTCTTCTCTGGGCTCCAACCTGAACTATTTAAAGAGGTAAACAATTATGGCTTATTATAGAGAAGTGGTGCCGTAGGCTACTTGGAGAATACATCAGGTTTTTCAATGAAGAGAGGTGCCTGAACTGTGCTGGGAGGACATTGCAGTACCCCGTCATGTGGCTTCCCAGCATTACTGCTGGGACTGCTCTGCACCTGGCAATAATGCATGGTCTGCCCGTGCTGTCATACAGGACATGAAAATCGAGGAGTATGAAGAGAAAGTAGAGAAGAAAAGGTTGCTGTTTCAGAAAGCTAGGATTCTGGGCGTGCCAAATCAGTGTTTCAGTGAATATACTTCCAATTCCTAGTCTTCTCCCACCGCAGCTGATCCCTCCACCACCTCCTCCACCGAGACAATTTGAATTACAATCGATCAGAAACAGGTATGATCAATTTAATGTCTCATATCCTACTTCTACATCAAATCAATTCAGGGTATAAACCCCACAAACATTAAGTTATCAGCGAAGCGCTGTAGTTGAATGGACAAGATGGGCTGTAGAACCTGTTTCCGTGCTAGACCAGTCTGAGAAACACCATCCTAAAAATTGTGCAGTTGAGATTTGTGCAGCAACTAGACATCAACTGTGCTACACTATGTGCCAACCACTCATTTCCATACACTCATCAAATCATGCTTTCAAGTCTGCCCCATCAAAATCTTTTCAGCCAAACTCACTATGACTCTGTCTTCTGGGGATCTGACAAATGGATTAGCAGTTTACCTTACCTTAGACTGTGAACCATCTGACCAGTAAAAAAGGAATTGGAATATTTAGTCAAATCGTCAAACAACTTTACCTCTAACTGGTATGTGTTACTGGAAACCTGGTTTAATTAGTGGATTGACCCAGCACTGGCCGTAACCTTCCCCATATAGTCAGAGATCCAATGAATCATTAATGATCAATCTAGTGCAGTGCAGAAGATCACGCTGGAGTTGCAGTGCTACTGTTTGTTCCATCTGAAGCTGAAGCTTTGGCTACTGAGTCCGATAAAAATATCATTATGACATTAAATATTATGCCTCATAATTATGATGGGTCAGGAACTAAACAATTTGCATTTGATTTTCTTCTATAAAATTGAAAATACAGTTTTTGCTCTCACTTGTCTGAAGGCTTGCTAAATTAACCATTGATTTTTGTTATTTCTACTTTCAGTCCATTATTCCACCACAAAGCCAGCTAGTTACCTTTTCAAAAATCATATTAAAAATGATGTAAAGCCCATAGAACATGATTGCCCTCTCCCTTGTGAGCAGCACTTTTACTTTCTAAAGCATCTTGGCACATGTGGCACTGCTTTATCCTCTGGGTCCTCATTGTTAAAATTTATGCAAGTGGAAGCTACCTTGGCTGGTGCCAATTAATTAGCACAAAAATGTTGCATAGTGCGCACATTCAAATCATTATTGTTAGTGCCCTTTTCAAACATACAGAATGTAATCAGAAGGATTATATTTTTAATTAAATAAAATGCATCAAGATGGCATGCTACCATATATTGATGAGGCCTACGGTTGGACTTTCAATGGAAAACTGTAATAGTTTTAAAAAGCAGAATGGTTGTGATTAACCATCAGCATAAACCAGGGGGAGATATTGAACTCAAACTTCTAATATGACTGATGGCACACTTATACTGCTGTCTGTACTGATCGATCTGGGCAATTCCATTTTCCACCTGAAGCAGTTTCAAGCAGACCGCCAACGATTACAGGTCTGTGAATATTTAGCTGCCTTTGTGAATGGCATTGGGCATTAATACTTCCAGTGGCAAACTATTTGCACCAGAATAACAAGTATTATTGCTCATGCTTTAGATATCAGTATTAAATAATCCATTATCTGACAAATTACATCCCAGAAAAATGAACAATATCAGTTATGCTATTCAAATGAGATCAGCACCAGTAATTGTCCTCAATGTTGGTTTAATCACACTCTATTCAATTAAGTTAAGTTGAAACTACATGGCTGTTACAGAGGAGATGCAATTACTGGAAGTTGCATTTTACAACCAATAGTAAGTATCTCAATTCAGCAACAAACGTCGCTCAACATTCTCACAATCACAATGACAGCAGCATTGCCAACTCTGAAAAACAAGTAAATGCATGTTGAAATACACACACATAAATATGCAATTGGAGACCATTTAGCTTGCCATAACTACCCAGGTATAGTAACTGATTTACAATGGAAACAAATGGAACACACCAGACCATAGCATATAGAGATCATGAGTATCCAAATTTGCAATAAAAGGAAGTATGCATCTTCTATTATATGTAACATTGCATGACTTCTGCCCTTTCCCTTCCATAACTCAAAAACTTGAACACCTGTGTCTACTTCACCATTTGGTATGTTCATATAAATTCCAACACTTCAAGCTTACTTTCTCATCCAAATTCAAAATCAATTAATTTTCTCAGCTTTTCTCTCTAGAACATAGTCTTGAATATACTCATCAACTGAGTGTCCATTGTCACTTCTAGTAGAGAAACATTCCTAACTCTTCAGGTACTGAAATGTCTCCTCAAATCAGAATTAAATTGCCAATTTCTTATCCTGAGACAAGGCCCCAAACTCTAGACTGTATCTTGGATTAAACAAATTCATGACATGTATCCCAGAACCATGGAATACTGAATGAGTTCACCTCCCAGCTTTCACCATTAAATTTCCTATTCTTAGAGCATCCACAGAGAAATCATCTCAAATACTTTATAGATTGGCACATAAAACCTGGAGCCAGGCCGGCAGTCACTCTTTACAGAAGGACGAAGTTTGTGCCGCTGCTCTCCTCTGATGCAGCGAAAAGATGTTTCCCGTATTCTGAGATTTATGTGATAATTGTACTTCATCTTGTTTCCCTTCAGTTTTCTGGTGCTTTCCTCTGGATGGTTAGCGGGTGGGTGATCTGGTAATTTTTTTTTGTGTGTGTGTGGGGATTTGGTGCTACTGTTGCTGTTCTTTTCTGGGAGTGGGGGGAGTTGGGGATTGTTATGTGTAGGGGTTCACTGATTGTTATTGTGGCTGTTTTTTTTTGCTGTGGTGGGGGTGGGGTGGTTTGGACTCTGCGAGTTTTGTTTCATTTCTTTTTTGTGCCAGTTGGGGGAGGCTGGTTGATGTCTTTTCTTTCATCAATACCCATGGTCCTTATGAATTTAATGGCTATCTGGAGTAGACAAATATCAAAGTTGTATTATACAAGCCTTGACAATAAAAATGTACCTTTGAACCTTTAATTGAATTCAAACAATACTTCACTGATGCATTTCACAAATTACTCTGCCCTGTCACGACAGCAGCAGGTGAATATACACCTTGCTGCAAACTGCTTTCATTCTGTCACTGACAAGTATTAGGGGCACAAAGGAAAACGCACTGGGTTAGCATGTCACTAACAGGCATCTACTTACCAAGGTGAATATATTCTGCAAAGCCCCACAAGGTATATTGCAATTAAAGTTATACATATAAATGCTCAAGTACCCACCTCACAAAAAGTGAGCCTCTCAGCATCTGCTGTGTCAACATTTGTGGTAAGGATCCATCTCATCACCGGTTGGTTTTGCACTCCACTGACTTCCACAATTAGAGGCAAGAATTGTGAGATACAGAGTGCAATTTATTAATTGTGTGCTACCAATCTCAAACTTAATTACAGAAGCATAAGAGAGCAGAAAATGGATTATATGAAATTCTCCACTGTCTTAATGTAGAGCTAAAAAATACTAGCTGCATTGGATGCCATTTTTCAGTTAAACATGCCAAGGACCGAAATGGAGGAACATTACAACATGAATAAATTTCAGCTATGTTTCTCCTGCTCTTCATTGCAACTCTCTCAAAAAATTCAGACATACTGGATGGACTCCAGAACGATAGCACATTTTCCACATTTTCTGTGGCTCATCACAAACGCACTCCAGTCACATGAGGAACCCTCCTTGTAAATCATCCCCTTGTAATGAAATGATCCATTCTAGATCCCCGGCAGCTCAGTGGATCAGTGCAATGTAAGTCTGATCCAAAGCTGTATTGTTTAGGAAATATAAAGCCTGAACTAATTCTCAGCAGCCGTGCTGTTACAATTGACTTCAGTGCTTTTGGACTGGAGAACGAGAAAAGAACAGGTATTGGTTCTGATCACAATCCAACAACTCCTGCTGGCTCAGACATTGCACATGTGAACTGAGGGCAGGTTTGGCATGGTTGTACTGCCTTCTGTGGCCATGTAATTGTTTGACATGCACTGTCTGGATTTACAATGAAACAATGGTCACTGAGGTGAGGCAAAGGACAACTGAAATACAATCCTCAGCAAAAAGCAATACCACAGGTAAAATAAAAGGAAAATAAATGAACACGATTGCATTTTGTTTATGGTTCAACTAGTCGTTCTTCATCACGCCACAAGCAGAAAAACAAAAAGATATCAGAATAGAGATACACCATCTGGCAGTTAGAAATTACAAATAATTGTAAACATTTAACCAAATCAACATCTGATGCATAAATTTGAGGTGCATAATTTCATGGTATAATGCCAGGGCAGACAAAAATGTTTTTTTTAAAGAGCTTTGGTACTTCAAAGTTGTACCATTTGTTTTCTTTTAGCTTCTTTCAGAAACTTGATATCCTGAGGTGCACTGATACAGAGCATAGAGATTTCAGGGCAATACCATTTTAAACTTGCACTCAATATTTTTTTTAAAAACGTGCGTGTCTGACCTTCAGTTCTTCATCAACTGTCTGATCGTATTCTGGGCTCAGACAGTAGTCTGAAGCATTCCACTACCTCTTCCCTCTGGAGGCTGCATTTGGAATGCAGCCCAGAGCAGGGTGACTTTGTGACGGCTGTAAAGGATCCCATGTGAAATGAGTTTGAGCAGGCTTGGAGTGCATAAAGATGCTTACCTGCTGACATCCTGTGGCCATTGACTCAAAATCAGGAGGAGGCTGACATTCCAACCTGTCTGCCATATGTGTTGCAAGTTCCTTTAGTTTCAACCTAAACCATGGGACGGAGCATCCCACTGAAATGGGGGAAAAAATAGCATTGCAGCCTCTGGATAGGGGTGGGAGGAAACCCATCCATGCATGAGTTTGGATGGACATCAGACCAAACGGATGGGTTTACGCTGCTGCACAGTCACCTAAACTGTGGGGGGGTTTCTCAGTTTTTCTCAGCCTGCTGAGTTAGGTTGATAGAGCAGTGGCTATGAAGATTATTAAACTAATGCCGGACCACGGCATGACGTTAAAGTAAACAGCAATCCTTTTAGTAGTTACATCAAGGTACTGTATTTATTTAATTAAATATTATCACTTTAAAGCTGAACACACCCAGTTTCAGCCTCACAGTGAATGCAGGTACAGTCCCTGCACCTAAAAGTATTGGCTATCGACACACTGACAGTCGGCCCTCAGCATCACGATAAAATGGGAAATTGCAGCTACCAAGTTGGCAGCTGACAGAAAAATACTTTGAAATCTTGGGCGCTCGGATGCTTTGAATGGTTGAATAAAAAGAGACTACTACTGTTGGGATGGGGATGAATTGCTGTTGAGAAGGGATCAATGAGTAAGGGTTGATTGTGTTGGAAGAGCAAGTAATCGATCTTTAGTGCAGTTGATCAGGCCAGAAGGTCGGCGATCAGTCAGGAGAGGAGATGAGTGGTTTGGACAATAGATATTCAGTGAAGAGAATGTGTGATAAGCCCAATGGGTGGCTAATTAGTTAAGCAGATAAGTGATAGGTATACAAGATATTTAGAGGAATAGATAGAGTGGACAGCCAGCACCTCTTTCCCAGGGCACCACTGCTCAATACAAAAGGACATGGCTTTAAGGTAGGGGGTGGGAAGTTCAAGGGGCATATTAGAGGAAGGTTTTTTACTCAGAGAGTGGTTGGTGCGTGGAATGCACTGCCTGAGTCAGTGGTAGAGGCAGATACACTAATGAAATTTAAGAGACTACTGGACAGGTATATGGAGGAATTTAAGGTGGAGGGTTATATGGGAGGCAGGGTTTATGGGAGGCACAACATTGTGGGATGAAGGGCCTGTACTGTGCTGTACTGTTCTAGGTTCTATGCTGGACATTCCACAAACTACTCTTGATGCATGTGAGCTCAGTCAAAGCTCTTTTACCTATTGCACCATCCTACACTGCCAATATGATTTATTGGCTTCTGTTTTGATAATTTTGCAATTTAAATATCCTCACTATTGTTTTCCAACACCACCCTGACAATGGTCCTTCTTTTCTACATAACTACTCTGAGCCCTTCAACCTTCTGAGATAGTTGCACTCTATTTTGTTCTTTCCAAAATTAATCACTCCAACACTAACAATCACACCTTCAAATACCAAGCTTTAGACTCTGAAAATCCCACCCCCACCGGACCTCCATGTCCCTCCAGTTTTCATCAAAACTTTCCTTCAGTCTTTCTCTCTGACCAAACTGATAAAGAATCTCACGCAAAGTGTTGAAAACTCAGGAGGTGAGCAAGCACTTACAAAAATAGATGCTACATGGAGTGTGCTGTAATTTAACTATAGATTTTTAACTTTTTGATTATTGTCACAGTAAAAAGGTGTTACATTGGGAAACTACTGGACTTGAAATCTCAGAAATAGCTTGGAGGTCAGTAGGGAAACTAAATGATTGGTCACCATATCTCATTACAAAAATGGCAAGCTATGAGCAAATGAAAACATGGGCTGCTCAAAGTTCTGCTGTGAAATGGCAAAATGAAAATGTCTTTGTTCTCTGACTTAACCGTAATATGCATACGTAATGGGCAGCTATATTTTTTGTGATATTAATTCAAACTCCTGACTATATTATGATCTTATAAGTAGCTACTAATAATTGTCATTTTGGTTTTCATGAACAAAGAAAGCACTGTTTTACATGAAAACAAGACTTTAGATGCTGGTATTTAGAACAAAATATTGTAAACACTTAGTGGGCCAGCTAACCTCTGTCCAAGTAAAAGATGCAAGTTGATATATCTGCATCCTGTTTCTGTTCATTGTTTTGACAAATCTTCAATCCAATATTATCTTAGAACAAATTAAAGGACGATGAAATAAAAATATGCAGAAATTTTCAACTACAGAAGTGTGCTCAATGGTGAAAGCAAGTTATTCACTGCACAATGACAAGCTAAACATGGGGAAACATGGAAAATGCAAGTACTGTATAATGTTTCAGAATAATTGATTTCTTTTTATATAAATGTTTTTTTTAAAACTTGATCTCTTCTGAACTTAACACCCATGAATTTCAGGACAAATGGAGAAAAATGTATCAAAAATCAAAGAGACCTTGAGGAATGTATGAAGTAAAATGTGAGGGGGTAGAAGTTTATCTTTAGCAGCAAGCAGGTGCAGAATTACTGTCACCTGCTGGGTTTTAAAAACCCCCACACTGATTTTCAATTTCACTAAAGTCAAAGGAACCAGACATCAAAATGGTTGTGCAATTGGATGGAAGCTGAATTCCTACCTCAAAAAATAATTCCAATTAATATCTATAAACCTATGTTTTAGATGTTTCTATGGTGGATATAACTATTAATACTGCCACCGAAGATAGTTGCTATTCTCAAGAAAGCCATCTTTTCATGAACAGAATAGTTCCAACTGGCAAATGAATAGACAGGTCACACCTCTGGATGTTTGAAGAGTCAGAGATGAATTTGATTTAGAAAAGGGCTGTAGCAGCATTAAAACTAATATTAACTACAACATAAAAACAAAAATTGCTGGAAACTCAGCAGCAATTGTGGAAGGAAAGACTTTCTAGGTTCATCAGGTTAGTTTTCAGTAGGAGAGATAATGAGGGAAATGATCTGTAGAAAGGGATTATACTGTATCTAAAAGGGCAAGTCCAAATGGCCTAATGTATTCCAGTACATTAATCTATGTTTGTTCAATGAAAGAAACAGATTTAATATCACCGGTATATGTCGTGAAATTTTTTAGCTTTGTGGCAGCAGTACAATGAAATATATGATAAATATAGAAGGAAGACTGAATTACAGTATGTGTATGTATATTAAATAGTTAAATTAAATAAGTAGCGCATAAACAGAAATTTTAAAAAGTAGTGAGGTAGTGTTCACGAGTTCAATGTTCATTCAGAAATCAAATAGCAGAGGGGAAGAAGCTGTTCCTGAATCACTAAATGTGTGCCTTTAGGCTTCTGTACCTTCTTCCTGATGGTAACAATGGGAAGAGGGCACGTCCTGGGTGGTAGAGGTCCTTAAAAATGGACACCACCTTTTTAAGGCACTGCTCTTTGAAGATGTCTTGATATTATGGAGACTAGTACCCATGATAGAGCTGACTAATTATACAATTCTCTGCAGCTTACTTCGATCCTATGCAGTACCACCTCCCCCCATACCAGACAGTAATACAGCCAGTCAGGTGCTCTCCATGTTATATCTGCAGAAATTTGAGTGTTTTAGGTGATATACCAAATCTCTTCAAACTCCTTATGAAATATAGCCGCTGTCTTGCCTTCTTTATATCTGCATCAATATTGGGACCATGTTAGATCCTCCGAGATAGTGACACCCACAAACTTGAGATTATTCACTCTCTCCACTTTTGATCCCTTTATGAGGTTTGATGTGTGTTCCCTCGTCTTACCCTTTCTGAAGTCCACAATCAGCTCTTTGGTCTTACTGACTTTAAGTGCAAGGTTGTTACTGTGACTCCACTCAACTATCTGGCATATCTCTCTCCTGTATGTCTTCATGTCAAAATCTGAGATTCTGCCAACAATGGTTGTATCATCAGCAAAATGTATAGACGCCACTTGAGCTGTGCCTAGCCACATAGTCATGGGTGCTACTGAATGATAGTCATTAAGGCAACAACACTGCACTTCTTGGGCACTGGTATAATTGTCACCCTTTAGAATCAGGTGGCAACTTCTGACTGTAACAATGACAAATTGAAGATATTAATGCTAAATATTAACGCTATGGGACATGACAAGTAGAAAATATGGTTTGAATAGAATCAAACAAAGTCAACACAATGACAAGCAGAAAAGTGCTGTATTTGTCCAGGCAGAAGGAAAACATGAGCTGCCTTAGGTATGGGAATTGAAAGCGGGGGAGTGGGGATGACTGGGAGAATGGGGTCAGCCCATGATTGAATGGCGGAGCAGAGTTGATGGGCTGAATGGCCTACTTCTGCTCCTATATCTTATGGTTGTAATATTAAGTTCAAAAGGCTGAATGTGTACAGACTTAAAGTGGGCCTCATTGTAACAGTGCAGGAAGTCACAGACAGAAAGGTCAGAATGAGAGTGGGATGTTGAAGTACAGTGGCAGTGAATGGGGAGCTCGGCGTCACTCCTGTGGACTGAACACAGGTGCTCTGCAAAGCAACAGTCCAATTTGTATTTGGTGTCTCCATTGAGACCGAATTGGAAGATGGACAGGTAATTGCTGCTTCAACTAGGGACTGTGAGTCCTTGATAATGTGAAATGAAAGGTCAACCGTTGCATACCCTGTGAATGCATGGGAACTGATTGGTGGTGATTGAAGGGAAGGCCGGGGAGTCAAAAGGGAGTGACATCTGCAAATTGCTAAAAGGGCAGGCAAGGGGAATATATGCCTGGTGTTGGAGATGGTAGAAAATGCAAAGGATAGTCCATTAGCCATGGTACAGGAGAAGCAGCTGGCCATTTGGCTAATTGAGTCTGTGCAGCCAATCATGGCTGATTTGCTTTCCCTTTCAACACCATTCTCCTGCCTTCTCCTTCTGATGCCCTTACTAATCGAGAACCTAGCAACCTCCACTTTAAATGTATCCATGACTTGGCCTCCACATTGTTGTGAGGCTACTGGGTGGAAGGACCAAGGGAGTTCTGTTCTAGCTCTGTTAGTTTGGTACAGGCAGAGATGTCTCCCTTCCCCATTAAGCATTTCACAAGGATTTCCCTCTTCACAATTTCCTTGTTGCCCTTCTTTCCTCAACAAGTGGTCTCATTTTAAATATTTTCCCATACAACCATAGGAAAAAAGTGAAGACTGTCAAAGCAGTGTGGAGTTTGTGATTTGTAATGCATTTTCTGTGTACAAAATTTACTTTGCAGTTCAGCCCTCAATGATAGTAGCACATAAATTTCCACTTAAGTTTGTGGAACTGTCAGACATTATTCAAACTATTTTTTTGTACATCCTATATCTGTGCCATTAACTTCATGGCAATCCTATACTGAATCCCTTACCATGACAAATTCATTGATCCTTGCAGTTGTCAGTTGCTCCAGAAAACCAGGGTGAGTGTATGGAGATCAGTAAGGGCAAAAACATCCATTCACCAGTGAAACTCTATCCATGGATGTAATCTGAGAATGCGGTTTGGCTCAGTAAGTTCACCATGGTTGCATACCTTGCTGATAGCTATTATCAAGCTTCAGCCAACAAAAGCTTTAATATAATGCAGAATGTTGGAACAATTATGAAATTGTACCCTCCAAAGTTGCCCAGTGCCTTTAGGTGTAGACAGGATTGAGTAGATGTAGGATGCTAAAATAGGTCACAGAAGGAAAGCAAAATGGTCATCCTGTTAAGTCATGTAGAGAAAGTGGCAATTAAAGTTTAAAATAAATGAAAGCTAGAGCACACCTTCCAGAGATGGTGGGTGGAAATATGATCATATAATTTATTAAGACAGGAATTTGCTTTCTTTAATTATTGTACAAGCTTAATGCTCAAATATAGAAGTGAAACTAATATCAAAATTACTCAGAATAAAAACTGAAAACGAAAGAAGAGAAACATAAATCAAAACAGAAACGTTTATTTTAAATACAGGTCTCCTGTGCATGGGGTTAGAACTAAAATTAAAGCAAGACAAGCTCACAAATACACTGTAGGTTGTACACTGATTTACTGATACCGTAGAAAAAATAATTCAGTACCTACTGTTGGAATACCTTGCATTCGGATGTTTCTTATCATGTGTTTCTCAGATCAATGATCAGAAATCAGTCATCCTAATTATGGCTGCAATAATGCAGATATATTCTATCATATGATAGTTATTTAAAGAAAACATGAATGATTTCTCTCAGAAATGAAACTGCTTTAGCAATATTGTGCAAAAAAGGTGTTACAGAATTGAAGATGTAACCAATTTTGGTTGTGCACTGTGGTTATAATTCAGTGGGATTTTATTCCTACCTTTGATAATTGTTTAAATACCCTGATAAAGTTACCCTCTATTTTGATAATTATTTTACAGGCATTATAAAGAAAGTTACACATAAGAAACATGCTGTGAAATACTTCTAAATCAAAAGTACTTCTGGATTGAATAATAAATTGAATTGAAAAACAAGAAGAAGATTTAGTTGAACCAAGCTGTCCAATCACCAAGATCAAATTGAAAAAGATCAACAGTGGCATCTACTGGCCATTTTCTTTCTTTACAACCTAAAATATCTTCTTGGAAAATACCCAACTCAGTAGGAATTCACAGATAATAATCAGTTTCTCTGGGCTTGTGAAACTGGCTCATTAAGCATCCTTTTTAACAGAAAATATTGGAAGCGATTAAGCCTGCTTTACTGAGCGGGCATGAAATGGCTAACCTCCGACCACCCACAGCTCCAGTGCGGCTGGCACCGATTATGCCCACTAGATAATACCTTCACTCAAAAGGTGTTTATCCATCACCTGCATATTTATTTCCTTGTATTTGGCAGTTATATCAATCAATGTTCAAACACCACCTGAGGTTATTTGTCTTCCTTTAACATTCAAGACCTTTTCAGCAACATCTACCTTAATGCCACAAATGGGCTTGACAGATTTCATGCCTTGGCATCAAGCCAGACAACCTTTCTGTGCACAAGCGACTTTTTTTCTTACAGTCCAGTGGACAGTAGTGTGTCAGATCTTCTTAGTGTTGAATTTCAAAGCAGACCTCAGCAATAACTCCTTCCTCTTGATCTTGGTTCTAGTTTTTGGCTTGTCAGGTAGGCTATATTTGAATAAATGCTTCTGAAAGAGTGCTGGTGCTTAATGAAGCTTAACATCTAATTTTGTGATAACAAAAAACAAAACTCTTGCAATTTTAAAGACTTATCTTTGCAAAGAATTAAGAGTACCAGCATTAGAAGTTTTGTTTTTGCTGAAGATTGTGCATTTTTGGCTACTGTTACCTCAGATAAGAGTACATTACATTTTTCATGAAAAATTCAGCATTGAGCTTACCTTGGTCAAGGGGAGAAGAGAGGGGAAAAAAAAACAAGAATAGAATTGAATCCCTGAGGGGGTAACATTGCATCATTTAGCAGGAAAGTGAGCAGTGTGGAAAGACGAGGGGTGGTGGAGGTTACAGTCTGCTTTCCTTATGGTGTTTTTGGCTCCCGGTCTAACTCAAGCCTGCAGCTGTAGGTGGGCAGCACTCAAGGCCGCTAAAGCAACACAACATGACATTTTTATCAGCATTTGAAGAGATGAAAATAAATTTAACAGCAAAGTAAGCTGGCAGTCGAATACAGTCTTGTTACATTCCCGGAAAATGAAGACTGGCTTAGCCAGAGAATGTTAGATCATCCAAAAGTGAATTATAAGATCAGTGTCCAATTTCATTCGGTAAATACTTCCTTGCTCGTTAGTTTAAAGGGGCCTGGTATCTGCTGACATTACAAGTCAAAGCTTCCAGAAATAATAAAGTAACAGAATGCAACTGGATGAGCAGTTTTAGGAGAGTGTGTGGTTTGAACTCTGTGCTTAGTTGATCCAACAATTGGCCTCAGTTCTGCTCAAGTAGAAAGAAGATCAGTGCTCCCTGCCCCTCCCTCTTCCTTTTGCCATCTAGAGTCCTTTTTTTTTGGAAATGTGTTGTGATGTTGGATGGAAAAGGAGTAGGTCTGGCAAAGATACTTGATAGTTTGATACCATGCTGACAATCTCTGCTAGGGCACGAATGAATTCTGGCTAACTGGACAAGATAGAGGAATCTTTCTTTTTGTTGTTGCACAGTTTGTGTCTTTTGCATACTGGTTGAATGTCCGAGTTGGTGTGGTCATTCATTGATTGTCTTATGGTTATTATTCCATTATGGATTTATTGAGTATGCCCACGAGAAAATAAATCTCAGGGTTGTAATACATTTGTTTTAAACTTTGGTGATGTGTACCAAAACAGCCAGCAGGTATTCCATGAACAATCAAAAACATAGAGATACTGGAAATTTAAAGTAGGATCAGATTACACTGGAAATATTCAGCATGTTAGGCCACATTTGTGGGAAGAAATACAAAATTAATGTTTCAGGTCAAACCGAGGAAAAAGACAAAAGAAGCCCATGAAGCTCCTGAGAGGGTTGGGGAGGGGATGTCTCTGTCAGGATAAAATGGGGGCAATAAGCTATAAACAGGGTACCTAGTCAACGGATGGGGAGCAGTTAGAGAACAAGAACATCGACAAAATAAAGTAGGAATTGTGAGATGCAGAGCAGGGTAACACACCGGGCAGGTCAGGCTGGGTATGTCCTCCAATTCCAGAGCAAACTAAGGTGGGTATTTGGAAGTGGCACTGGTTTATTTCTGTCATATGCCTGAGGCACAGCTGTCCTTCTACCAGGTGGTACATGATTTCAAGCTGATGGGAGAGAGGAGAAGAGAGAATGACTAAGGTGGGTGGTGTACCCTATAATGCTGGATGCTTTACTGAGGTAGCAGGATGTATAGACAGAGTCCATGGAGGGAGGCCTGGTTTCCATATTGTGCTGAGGTGCTTCCTTAAATTATTACAGCCTCTTGTGGTCATGGGCAAAGCAGTTGTGAAACCAAGCCATGATATATCCTGATAGGATGTTTTCGATGGTGCATAAATGAAAACTAGCAAGGGTCAACTGGAACATGCCTAATTTATTTAGCTTCCTGGGGAATAGAGGTGTTGGTCAGCTGACTAGGCCATGATGAATCAGGACAGGCTGCAACTGAAAGGATGGAAGAGTCCTTACAGAAGGCAGGGGCATATGAAGACTAAGATAGCTGTGGAATTCAATGGGCTTGTAATGGATTTCAACAACTGGTCTAATGCTTGAAATGGGGCAGAGATCCAGAAAAGGGTGAGAAGAGTCAAAGATTGACCGTGTGAAGGTGAGAGCAAGATGAAAGTCTGCAGAAAGAAGAGTTAAGGGAGTGGATCAGGACTGAAATAAAGACAGTTTCAAATGACCCACATAGAGACAGGCATAGCTTTGGCATATACATGTTCCATGGCTACATCTTTGAACTGGAGAAAATGAGTGGAATAGAAAGAAAAGTTGTTCAATGCAAGAACACATTCAGCCAGGCAAAAGAATGTGGTGGTGGAAGGGAAATGGTTAGGCCTCTGCTCAAGGAACAAGCCCTCAGATCCTCCTGATATGGAATGGAGGTGTAAATTAATTGCATTTCCATGCAAAGAATGAGTTGCAGGGATAGAAGGAGTGAGAATGATGAAAATAGTGGAGGACATCAGAAACATCACAAATACGGCTAAGAACGGTCTAGACCATGGGAAAAATTTGACACATTCAAGAAAGACAGAAGAAAATATAATGAGACAAGACCAGGCAAGAGAAATCTCACAATCATGTCTTCATTTCCTCAGGAGACTTTCCCTACAAAACCTCCAGCTTTATAGTGACTCAGCTCTGCACAGCTCACTTGTACATCCCGCCCAAGGTTCACAAAGCAGGGCTGCCCTGACTGACCCATGTGTTCAGCTGGCTCTTACACTGCCAAACTTGTGTCTTCCTTTTCAGTCAAATTACTGACAATGTTAGAAATACATGGCTTTTGAGAAAGAGAAACAGCTTAATATTTTTGGTGAAACTTTCCTCATGCAAGTCATGCATGAATCAACTTAGTTTTCTTTTCAGATATATTCTTCTGTGCATTCCAAACATTGTGTTACATTTCAAATTCCTAACATCTGCATTTCCTCATTTATCCTCACGTTCTTACAGTTCTACTTTCCAATTGCTTTTACATTCTCTAAAACATCTTTCAGATCGTTTTGAGGTCTTGAGTTTTATCAAAGAGAATTAGTCTGAGTTTGGAACTGTGAAAGGCAGATTGCCTTGTGTCTTTCTCTCCCTTCTTCTTGGTAAACTCTTCCCTCAGTTCATCATTTCTCTCTGACAGCGCATTCCATGCAGGTTCTGCTTGTGAGGAATGGTGAAGATAAATCTATGTCCTTGCACTCCATGAATGTAGGGCACTTTGGTAACCAACATGCTAATTCACCTTTTATTATGCATTACAAATAACAATAGATTGGTGGAATGTCATATACTCAGGTCAAACAATCTGTTTGGGTTTTCTATTACCACCGATTAACACAAATATAAATATTGAAATAATACTTTTTCATTCTTCTTGTATTAGAATTCCCCATTAATAAACATAAACAAATTAAAAATTGAGTCACCAGGATATGAAGTTGCAGAAATAGAATCAACAAATGATGATTGCACTTACAAAGTTTTAATATAATAATTTGAAATTCATAAGGCCTGAAATTCCAACTGCCTGAAAATAAAAACTAAATCTCTCTAGGTCACTATAAAAATGATGCTGTCTCCTAACCTGAAGACCAACATTATCAATTCATAGTAATATTCCACCTAGCTTGATGTTGGATGCAATGAGGAAAATGTACAAGAGGAATTTATAGTGAAACAATGTGGATTATTTACATTCCTGTAAACAAATGTGTAATACACAGAGACAAGTTCACATTTAAAGATTGCACCTCAGTAAAATTAAATTGCTATTACACTATATGTGGGAAAATTTCATCATAATTAACAATAAAAAGAATCATTTGGCACATATATCCCCATAGCAATATGTCACAAGATGAGTAATATTTTCAATGTGGTAAGGAAAGATTAAAGTGTAAATTTTTTGATGTTTTTCATGTTTTAATCCATGGAGTTGGGAGCTTAATATACACTCACTCTGTCAGATACCTGCTTCTCACTTAAACAACCTATTCAGTATAGATATTTCAGCTAGATTTGAAAGAGCTTTAATGTTTGTATCAGGTGTGTACAGAGACTTTCAAGCATTTTGTGCACCATGTAGAAGTTGGTTGAAAAGTTATTAGACCTTGGGCAACCTTGCTGCCTGGCACGACTACCCTGAAGAAGAACTGCCAGGCAATCCCTTTTCTGAACGAGAAGTGATTTGATCATTCTGAGTTTGTTGTTAGCTAATATTTCATGTGGTTGCAGCTATGCCTTGATTTTAGGCTGAAGAAACCTTAGACTCATGTTTTATTCATGCAAATATTTAGAATGTACTTAATTTTAAAAAATGCTTAAAATTTAAATCAGCTTCAATGCGGAAATTTTGGATGGTACCTTTCCAGTGAACAATGCAAGTGTAATCTGTACTGTGAAAATGCTATTGTATGGATTCTGCACATTGTGGCATTCAGCAAATAAAAGCATTCTCAGCTCTTCTAAGTTGAAGCAATATGACAGCAATAATTTCTTTCAATTAGTCCCAATTTTCTCTGGCAGTGCTGCGGTGAACAGTGATAACCCTTACACAGCCAAAGGAGTGGAACATCCATTCTTTCCAAACAGGACCTGCATTGTTTCATATAAACCATTATTTTACCATTAACATAACAATAATGTACTTGACCAACCTTAAATGCCCCATCCGGCCTTAGTAACAGCTGCTGCATCAACATGAGGTGACCGCGAGTTACTCCTATTGCATGCCACATTAATGCTGTTGGCTTTTCAAAAGTAGATCAGAATCCTGGAATATTTTGTGCAACGTTGATAATATTCTAATCTATAAAATCTTGATATAACCGCAGTGTTGACTTGGATTAAGCTTCTAATTGCGCACATTTCAAACCAGTTTATTTATGTCAGATAATTTGCTCCAACCACATTTTAACTACAATAAAGTCATGATGGAACTGAATCAGCTGAACAATGCTTCCTTTCTGTTCCAGGATATGCCAGGAGGTCTTGTAGATTTATCAATGTGTTACTATAATTATGTAACACTGAGAAGTTCTTTAACTAGAGGGTGGTGAATTCATTTCCACAGGCCAGGTCATTGAGTGCAATTAGGGTGGAGGTTGATAGGTTCTTGATTTGTCCGGGTGTGAAAGGCTACATGGAGAAGGCAGGAGAATGGGATTGAAAGGGAGATGGATCAGCTATGATGAAACAGCAGAGCAGACTGGATGGGTCGAATGGCCCAATATCTCTCACAGTCTTATCAAAACAGAGAATGCGGGAAATCCAAACGAAAAGAAAATTCTGGAAATACTCAGCAGCAAGGTAGAATCTATGGAGAAACAAATTAATGTGTCAAGTCAGAGAATTGTAATGTTAACCCTTGTTTCTCATTTCACTAATGCCACCTGACCTGATAAGTGTGACTGGAAATTTTATACTACATCAGTGAATTTAAAAATTACGTGAGAAGATTAGAACTTTAAGGCATGTGCAGGAAATTTTAAAGGTGATGTGCTTGGTAAGTTTTGTTTCACACAGAGTGGTAGGTGCCTGGATCGTGGTAGTGGTGGAAGCAGTTTGTTAAATCCTGGTGTTTAACAATCTGTGAGGTAGAAACATGAATATACGGGAAATGGAGAGATTATAATAATTTGACATCATATTTTACCAAATGGCTTGTTCATGTGCTGTACCTTTTCACTCTCCTATATTCTATTCCTCACTCCCAATTGTGCTGGCCCTGTTGTCTTTGTTGAGATGGAAAGGTGGGAAGATCCAAACACTGTTCTCTGTGATGCTGTGGAAAGAATTCATCTGATTTTTATTCTCTAAATGTAAATTAAAATAAAGGATTAAGATCAACTCTCTGGTTGGGACTACACAATTTTAACATTCAAGTATCAAAAACCATTCCAGCAGGTCCTTCACTAGCTTCAATCCTCACCACACCCTGCCCCCCCCCCACAACCCCCACCATTCCCTCATACTCACCCCAATCACAACCTGTCTGTATGTTGTTCAAAATCAAGATGTTTGGGAATAGAGCAAATTTGAAGAAATATTTGCCAGCACCGGATTCCATGTAATGAAAACGTTAACAATATGACAATACAAGCTTCACATTGTAATAGACTTTGGAGTACTCAACAACATTTAGCAGTTTTGCATACTGTCAATATAGACATTTTTAGAAACATTGACGGACAGGCAAAAGGAAAAATTAAAATGATTGACTTTAGACCATAATCTTTAGTTAGCACTTTACTTGCTTGGCGTTATCAAGTTTATATGCAGTTTTCATTCAGCCACTGCCCTTCTCTTGTTAACAGGTAAAAAAAAAATCTGCTGTTTGGATTCCACATAGATCACTTCAGCTTTAATCTAGAAACTACGGGATGAACTGTCATTGTAATGCATTATTCTCCAAAGCATAAAAAGAAAGGTTTTCTGGGTGACACTTCTTTCTTCTCCCCTTTGTCCTGTCGACTCCATCCTTGATATCTTCATACAGTGACATGCCCAGATGTACTGTGAATGCTGATGTGAGCAAGCCCCCTCCCCCTTCACTGCTCGTGTCATTAAAACAGGAAGGTGGCTGTTCCCCTGGCATCATTGGCAAGGCTCATTGTATACTGCGGAGTAAATTATTAATGAAGAGCACTTCTGTCGCAGAATGTTTTACCGGTAGTTAAATGATACAGTGAGGATAGAGCTGTCAATGCTTCCTCACTCCCTGCAACTTCTACATGACATTTATGATGTGGTTCAGACTGCACACAAGCAATTAATTTCCATTGGGGGCCACACTTTGAATAAGGATCCCTGACAATTACTGAGGAGTATTTGTCAGTGAGCACAACAGTGTCATTGGGACCTTGTACATAGCGGCAAGCACACAGCTACTTGATTTAAGTATTAGCTGATGGATGTTTATAGATGCTGTTACTTGCATTCCAACCGATTATAACACTGCACAAGCTGATGGATTGTGAAAGAGCATCCTGAGGTTGTGTTTCACATTTTACATTATCTGGAAATTGGATTTAAAAAAAAGGTACCCGTGAAGTTTAGGAAAATGTTATTTGTTTCACTCATCTCCCATGATAAAAATGTGCTTTTCTTTTTAAAAATTTGTTCATTCTCTTATCTTTCTCCAACAGTTAATAATTCATAAAAATCTTTTGAGCAGTGGTTATTTACCAAAATGCCAAGCACCAATAGAGTGTTAGCAGGCTATGTGACCACTGCAGAAATTTCAGTTGAGCCTGGTCCCATTACCATATGAAAATGTTTCCGGATTCAATGAAGAGAAAAGGGATCCTGACTACATTTCCTCTTGTCTTACACTGGGTGCTGAAACCTATTATAGGGGCTGTGCTGTCCCATTTGCTTGTGGTCAACCAGTTCAACACTGATTGAAGACTAAAGCTCGTGATGTAAAACTCCTTACCGGACAAACTTGTCGAGCTATTTAAATCCATCAGAATTGAAAAATATCATTTGGTGGTTCTTCATTGGTTCTGATATTAGTTCCATTCTTAAAAATGAACTGAAGCCAGGTTTCATTTCTTAGTTTTGCCAGCACCCCAGGATAGGGGAAGTAAAGGTTTTGTGTCCCTGCCTGGTCTATATTTTTTAAAAGGGATTATTTGCTTTATTCTGTGGGGACTTTCTCAAGCTGTAATAGGGCAACCATTTCCAGTTACTCAGATGATGGCCAGGTGAATGGCTTCAAAACCTGTCAGGCTAGTTGTTGCTGTTGCCATATAAAATATGTAACCAAGAGGGAAACAGTGGGGTGATAGCTTAGTAATTAAGGCAGCTGTAAGTGTACAATACTGACAGCACTTTACAAAAGGTTATCAGCCTGTCTTTTGCAGCAAAAAGAAATGCCAGCTTACTTTCAATTCTCATCATGGGTGGAGATTTCAGACTTAGAACATGGGTAGCACAATGGCCTGCATACACAGCAGTATTCCAAGTAGTCTGCTGGCATTGCACAACACAGTACTGATATTAGCTCTGCCAAAAAGGACCCCTGTGATTCACCCAATGTCAGTGTTATTTCCATGCAGGAAACCTGCCAATTAGTGACAGGAAGAACTGTGTCCCTCTTCCTTCTCTTTCACCTGCCCTTTCCCACAGCCTGTGTTATTTAAAGGGATCTTCGGCAAATTGCAGTCCGGCGATCGATTGGGAGTAGAATAGTACAAATCACTCCCTGTGTCCTCGTCACAGCTCGCAGTCTCCACAAGTTCAGCTCCTCCATCTAAATCGTTCATATCCGGGGTCCAGACGAAGGGTATCGTCTCCCTCCAAATCAGACGTACAGATACTGTTGGGGGATATGAAGGAGAAGGCAGCAGCAGCCAAGGTCATGGCATCGTGAATGCTCAGTTGCACAGGAGAGCAGGAGATGCAACGGTAGGGGATTCTGCCGTAAACGGAATAGACAGGTTTGGGGCCACAGAAAGACGAGACTTCTGATTGGCGTGTTACTTCCTGGGTGCGAGGGTCACGGATGTGTTGGGATGGCTGCAGAGCATTCTAAAAAGGGTGGGTGATCAACCAATTGCCGTGGTGAATGTAGGTATTAACAATATAGGGATGTCGTGGGATCAGGTCCTACAGACTGAATTTGAGGATCTAGGAGGTAAATTAGAAAGTAGGACCTCAAAGATAATAATCTCAGGATTGCTACCTGTGCCATGTGGTAATCAGAGGAGGAAAAGCAAAATAATTAAGATGAATATGTGTAAGAGAGAGGGTTTCAGAATTCTTTGAGGCATTGGAACTGGTTCTGGAGTACGTGCGATCAGTACAAACCAATTGATCTATATCTGGCAGGTCCAGGATCAGTCTTCATAGTTCAAAGTACTGTACATTTGTTATCAAAGTATGCACACAGTATACAACCTCAAGATTTGTCTTCTTGCAGACAGCCACGAAACAAAAATAAAAACACATACCACCTGTTTAAAGTAAATCCCCACACAAGACCTCAGACATGCGGAAAAAAAAACAAATTGTGCAAACAGCAAGAAGTGAATAAATAACACACAAATCAATAAGCATCAAATTGCAGAGTCCCTAAAAGCAAGTCCACTGCCACCAGCTGCCGAGACAAGTCAAGCCAGTTTCAGAGCTTAAGGCAGTCATCTCAGTCACAGCCACCAAGTCAGTCAGTTCAGAGCACATCAAACTGCAGCCGCAAATGAGCCCACAGCCCCAAGACACCAAGGCGATCGAACCTTGCAGTGTGAGACCCAAGACTCCTGCATATTTCACAGGCAGTACTGAGAGGGAGACAGGTCAAACACAGACAGATGGCACTGACCACCTGTTCATTTTAATCTTGTTCCACACTTTAACTGGCACAGGGTATGGAGCCAACCACAGGTTCGTATTCCGCCATTTGGAATCCACACAACACACACCCCCAAAGATGGCCATAGCTGCACTCCATGCTGAATCCCCCAGCAGATGGCAGAAGTACTAGATCGTTCAGTTGGCCCAAAAATAAATTCTTAAAAGAGAAATTATAGGCTGCAATTGATCCTAGTTTAGAAGAAGATGAGAGTATCCAGTAGTTTTGTAAGCTGTCTGCAAGATGTCATCATTGGTGACTGATGCCATCTTGCTGGTCACTCCTTTGGGAGATTGTTTGCTACTGATGTTCAGGAGGGTTAAAAACTGTCATGGCAGGAGGATGGGAATAATCCTGAGACGTGGAGGCAGATAGGCAGATGGAAAAATGCCGAGACCAAAGCAAAATTTGAAAAGAGAGAAAAAGAGTCCAGAAAAAATCTAGTGCAAAAGACACAAACATTACCAGATTCTAAAAGGACAAGGAGTGTGAGGGCTCTTGATGTGAATGCCTGTACCATTTGATACAAAGTTAGTGAAGTTGTGGCACAAATCAGAACAAAGGTGTATAATTTAGTGGCCATTACTGAAACAAGGTGAGGATGAGTGGTAATTAAATATCCAAGGCATCAGGTAATACAGAAGGATAAGCAGGAAGATAAGGGAGGTGGGGTATAACTCTTAATTAAAGATGAGATCTGGTTGATAGCAAGAGATAATACAAGATCTAAGAATCAGAATGTGGAATCCATCTGAGCAGAGATTAGGAACAATAAAGAGGGAAAATTCACCAGATGATGGTTGTCTATCTCCGACCAAATAATAGCCTGTCACGAGAGGTTAAGTTGCCTGGGGCTGTACTTGCTGGAATTCAAAAGAATGAGAAGGAAGTTGTTTTTATTTCAAGATACAGCACAGAACAGGCCCTTCCAGCCCACCAAGCTGTGCCGACCAGCCACCCACTGATTTTAACCCCAGCCGATTTACAATTTACAGGATAATTTACAATGATCAGTTAACCAACAAATATATATTTGGACTATGGGATGAAACTAGAGCACCCAGAAGAAACTCATGCACACAAGGGCAGGAACGTAGGAAACTGCTAACTGAGGACGCCAGAAATAAACTCTGAACTCCAACGTCCCAAGCTGTAATAACCTTGTGCTATTGCTATGCCGCCCTGGTGCTCCAATCTTATAGAGACATACAAAATTACAAAAGGGATATGTAATACAAAGACAGGAAGGTTACTTCCACTGGAGATTCACGAGACTAAAACTAGGGGACATAGCCTCAAGATTCAGGGGAGTAGATTAGAATGGAGATGAGGAAGAATGGTTTTCCCAGAGACTAGTAAACCTGTAGGACTTTCTGCCCAGAAAGGCTCATTAAATATATTTAACACATAGTTAAACATATTTTTGCATAGTAGGGAAATTAAGGGTTATGAATCCTAAACCAGATTAGCCAATGACAAAGCAGGCTGGACAGGCCAGGGGGCCTTCTCAAGCTGCTACTCCTGTTTCTTATGTTCCTAAATGTTGACTGCCCACTTCCCTCCACAAATACTGCATCACCCATTGACCTCCTTCTTGCTTGTGGCTCCAAATTTTAGCATTTCCAGTCTTTTGTGAACCCTTTTTAGTTCTAGTTATTTGCAGATTTTTGCTTATTGTTATCGCACCCTTTGACAATTTGGACCACATCTGATGCAGAGGCTCAAGTCTTCAACCCTGCACATCTGATCAGAGTAAATCCGGATGGGGAAGGTCTTTTAGTAGAAAGTCAGGGTATCAAGCCAAATTTAGCACCATCTGGCCTGATTGTTCTTTAAAGTTGTTCCAATTTTGTGAGCGAGTACTTCCTAAGAACCTTACATTTGTTTTGAAATGCATGATATTCTAATATCAAGGCACTTGGCATTTTACAAAAGCCTTGACTTGCTCAGATTATTGAAGTACAAATGAAGTTCAAAACTATATCCTATTCCAGCTACCTCTCCTCACCTACCTTTTCAAGTCCAGCTGCTAGTCCTTTTCCTGCCCAACCAAACATGGAGAAAGTTACCAGCTGGTGCAATTACTGCTATTATAAGCCAATCAGTTCACCTGCTTGAATAAATCTATTGTCAGTTCTTCTCCCTCAACAGTCATTATGAAACCTAAAACTGTCAATAAGGGACCACTGCTGTTATTCCCAAGTTTCTAAACTCACTGACTGGTGATTCCAGCAAATTTATTGATTAAATGTAAATGTACACTGCATTTGTAGTCCAATGGAGTTAATTAAGGTCTTACTGCCCGTAAGATGCAAGCATTTTCAGACATAGATAACTACATTAATCTTAATAAAAAGTATCTTGGAAAACA
The DNA here is from genome assembly GCF_963921235.1 of Mobula hypostoma. Classification (NCBI taxonomy): domain Eukaryota; kingdom Metazoa; phylum Chordata; class Chondrichthyes; order Myliobatiformes; family Myliobatidae; genus Mobula; species Mobula hypostoma. The sequence continues at coordinate 59,349,491 of NC_086104.1, read as the reverse complement.
GTCTTCTGTGCATGAATGCATTCAATGCTTTGGAAAGAAGGACCTGGTCAAGCTTTACAGACTCTTAAGATTTCCTCCCAGTAACTTTTGAGGTTATGAGAACAAGTCAGGAGAAAGCTAGCTATGCAAAGGTTTCCTCTAAGTAATTCCACACTTGTGTTGATACTAAAGAGCCAGCTTCAGAATTTTTTAGAATAGATTGTTTCAGTATCTAGACTGGCAAAATTCAATGTATATAAGCAATAGTTAACCACTGTAACATTATGAATTACTATCAAATTAAGCTGGGTTCAGTTCAGATGAAAGTTCATTGAGCTGAAACTTTAACTATACTTCTTCCTTGATCGGCAAGTTTGCAGATGACATGAAAATTGGCAGGGTTGTGGAAAATGAGGAAGTTATCAAAGGATACAGCAGAATGTAGGTCAGCTGGATACCTGGGCATATGGAAGTTCATCTGGACAAGTGTGTGATGTTACACTTTGGGACATCAAATGCAAGAGGAGAGTAATTGGTATGAACTTTAGGAGCATTGATGCACCAAGGGGCCTTGGGGTTCAGATCCATATCTCCCTGAAAGTGGTAAAGAAGGAATGTGATTTATCTGTCGGGACATTGTTATGATTTGTAACTTCAAAACAGTAAACTGATTCGAAGGAAGACACAGGAGTCTGAAATGCAGGTCTAAAATCAAGTTTACTTTAAGTGAGGCCCGCACGTATCACATGATGATATGTGCAATTCATGTATTTATACATGTAACTCATAGTGAATAATTTAAATGAACAAGAACACACACAAGATTATTCAATTATTATTGAAATATCAATTACACAACAGACATTGAGTAGAAAAGTTGGCAAGTAACATTGTACCTATATGTAATTTTAGTGAAGCTGCATTTCGAGTACTGTGGTTCACTCCATGTAGGAATAATGTGGAGGTTTTGGAGAGGGTGCAGAAGAGGGCCGCCACAATTTTGCCTGTATTAGATACAAAGAGAGAATAGAGAAACTGGGATTGCTTTCTTTGGAGCAGATACAGAGTGTTGATCTGATGGAAGTATTGTACATTAAATTATGATAGGCATAGATGGAATTGATAGAGCCCTTATCAAGTTTGGAAATGTCAAGTACTAGAGGGCATGAGTTTAAGGCAAGAGGGGAAATCTTAAAGGAGATTTGTGAGTTTTTTTTTCTAAGAAAACAGTGGTGGGTATCTGGAATCTGCTGCTGGGGAGGTGTTTGAATTAAACACAATGGGATTGTTTAATCCAAATATATTTGGATTTATACTGTACTTGAACAGGCAGGGACAGAGGAAGATAGGCCAACGTTAGGTAATCAAGTTGGTGGAAACATGGTGGAACAAACAATTATAAAACACAGGAACAGGCCCCATGTTCTAGACCAGGGGTCGGCAACCTTCTTGCCTCTGTGGGCCGGATCGCGTATTTATGAGTGGATGGTGGGCCAGATAAATGCCATAAAAAAAACTTGAAATATGGGAATTATCCAATTAAATACATCTAGTTATGTTTTGCCTCAAATTAATGAATAACGCATGCTAGAAAATCATTTGTGCTTAAGGTTGCCTACCCCTGTTCTCGAGGTTGCTGGACCTGCTGAATATTACCAGCATTCCCAGTTTTGAGATTCTCAGCATTTCCACGTTTTATTTTGTTTTAGTTCCTATTTCCATGCCTTAGACCCTTCTGAAACAAAGTGCCATCTTGGGAAGAATTTCTCAACGTATGACAGGAATTAATTTGGACATCTGAAGGAATTTAAAGGAAAGAGAGGAAGAGTCACCTTCCATTTCTTTTTTAACTGTTATTTTCCTAGTAAAATTATTGCATATTGAAGAACAACATATTAATTTGCAGTATGTACCACTTCAGGAGTGCAATTTGACTCTCACACTGATTTATGCTGGATGGGATTTAACATTTGCCTTTTTACTCTATTCATTCCCTGGCTAGTATTTTTAATCAGATTTCATGCATTAAGCTGAATGCCTTCAGCATATTACCTGTTGCAGCTGTAACTATTTCTGGAATGTCCTATCAAACACAGATGGTGCCGCTTTCTCCCGTGACTCCTCTACTATTTTTAACATGTTCACAAAAACGCTGGCTTAACTTCAGCCAGTCATTCTAGAAATTATATTTTTTCACATAGGTAATGCTCAAATTAAAACTAGATCATTTGGGATGCTCAGCTGTGGATTTGGAATCTGTTGATATTATAAAGACTGAGGTTAATAGTCCTTTTTGTTGTAAGGGAAAGGTATCAAATGATAAGAAGCAAATTCAGATAAATGCCATTGACTCCTGATCCATAGTGACAGAACAACCCCATGGGGCAAAATGACCTATATCCGTTCATTTCACAAGGTATTGGAATATTCTTTTTCCATATCCATATTCAGTGTAATGCATCATGTTATACTGAAACACCCAGCAATGTGGGCCGTTACCATTATCATGCTAACTCGACATAACTCAGCATGCCTGAAAGTCTTATCTTTTTGTTGTTGATCTATTCTGTCAGATAGTTTGAAAAAGTTGCCTTGATTTGTATTGGTTTTAGTCTGTCAGTGTTGTTAAGATTTGATCAGTTTGATTTATAGTGTTGGTTTAATACATTTTATTTCTAATCAGAACATGCAGAATGAATGGAGTTAATTGGATTTGCTGTTCCTCACTCTGTTAATTGGATCAATTGACCCAACATGTACAAAACAATTACTATGTTAAATCTACACCAGATTTTGCAAATTGGTATTAATATCACTCAAGCTAACTTCAATAACAGAGCTAAGATGACTTGTCTCACAATATCTGTCTGCAAAATTCACTGGTCGTTCAACTACAGATGACTTAGCCTGGAATTTTCATACTCACCACAGCAATTTTGCAAGTGAGAGTGCAGCACACAAGATTTAGTGTGAATATTCAGGAGTTACAGAGAATGTGAAAATTTGCACAATATAATCAAAAAATGTTTTGTGCCATTACTAGTGAATCATTGTGCTACTTGTTAACCTATCTCTGTTCACATAGTAAAGTGCTGCTAATGAGAAATTTATAGAGTGCTTTTTATCTCCCAAAATTATTTTTAAGATCTGGGTGCTGCTGATAGATCAACGCTTACTTCCAATGCCTCAGGCATCCTTAGGAAAAATGGTGACAAGTTGCCATTTGAACTGCTGAAGTCTTACCAGTGAAAGGACTCCAGCAACACTTCTGGGAGGAAAGGGTTGGGACTTAAACACAACAGTAAAGGATTTTGTAGATGATACACAATGCAGCTTAACACACATGGATGGTGGAGGCAATGAGTGTTTAGGGTAGTGATTGGGGCACAAAGCAAATAGATTGTTTGTCTTGGAAGATTGAAATGAAAAACAGAAAATGCTGGACACACAACAGATCAGGCCAATTCTATAGAAAGAAACATTATTAACGTTTCAAGTCAAAGACACTTTGTCAAAACTAAGTGTCATTCTGGATGCAGTTGAGCTCTTTAATAATGGTTGGCATGATTTCATTTGGACAAGTGTTATGTATTTTATCATTCTCCTAATCTATGCCTTGTAAATGATGGAAAGGACTTGGGAGGAGAGGCACTTACCATAGCTTCAAAGCTGGTCTCATATTGGTGTCATTACTGTTTGTGGTTGAGTTTCTGGTCAATAAGGACCTCCATAGCTCTGATGTGGGGAGACTTAGCAATAGTAATGCAACTGAGTTTAAAGATGAATGCTTCAACTCGTGTTGGAGATGGGCAGTCCCTGGCACTTTACTGACTTGAATCTTACATGCCACTTTTCACCTCATACCTGGTTACTGCCAGTTGCTGCTGCTTGTAAGCATAGGCTGCTTCCGGTAAGATGGTGGTGCACTCAAATTCAGCAGCTACTACATGGTCAACCAAGGGTGTTATTATCTTTTAAACTATTTTTGTTTACAATGGCAAGACTTCACTGGGCATTAAGAACTTAAAGTACTGCAGGTCTGCCCCAGCAGCAAGTTGCTGGTTGGTGGAGAAAGTGAAGGAGCTGCACTTGGTGCAGATCGTGCTACTGCCCATGTCAGAGGAGTGGGTGCGTGAAGGAGGTGTGCAGTGATTGGCTTAGTCACTTTTCTTGTGAACGCAAGGAATGTTGGACATTGGTGGAGTGGAGCGCTGCAAGTCCAATTCATTGGTTTATTGGCAAGCAGCATGGACTGGATGGCAAGAATGCTGTGTGGCCTTGGTTGTAGCAAGGACTAGGCCTCAAGCTACGACGTTGCTTGCTTGCAGCTGCCCAGAGGGAGGTGTTGGAGTCAGGCAGTTCACTAGAGTGTTGGAGGCAGTGTGATACAGCGCCCATGCTGGCCTCCCATATTTACCCAGAAGAAGACAAGCTGAATTGTTTTCAACTGCAGACAGCTGCAACTTTCGTGGACTCAGGGACTTCTATTTTTTGTGTGACTGCATTTTACTGCTATCTTATATGTGCTGTGTATGACTGTTGATACTATATTTTGCAGCTTGGCCTCAGAGGAATGCTGTTTCTTTTGGCTGTATTCACATACGGTTGAATGACAATTGAACTTGAACTTGATTTGCTGAGGAGTTGAACATGTGTAGTCAATGAACATAGCACCTTTGACCTTATGATAAAAGAGAGACCATTGATGAAGCAACTAAACGTTAGGCCTAGAACATTGTCTCAATGAACTCCTACAATGATATCCAAAGGCTTGTATTATTGACATCTTTAGAGTGAAAAGGAAAACTTTCCAATGACTGAGTCATGTATAAGGCATTACTCAGCACACTAGATTAAATGAAGTCAAACGCTTACCTTCTCTTAGTTACTTCAAGGATTTAGCTCTTTGTTTCATATCTGTATCAAGGCTGTTATGAAATGTTTGAGTTAATTAGTACTGATGAAACCAAAAGTAAACAGATTTAATGCACAAGTGTAGATTAGTATACAATAAGTGCCAGTTGACAGCACCATGAGCCATCAGCTTGCAGATTATTGAGTAGACTGATTGGGTGATTATCAGCCTGATCAGATTTGCCCTGCAGAGTGTGAAAGTGCCTAGAGGAAAATTGAGTTTCTGTTAGGAAGAGCTGAAGGATACAATGGGTCAGCAATTACCCAGTGATCTAAAAAATTAAAAAAAACTTGTTGTGTGATGGTATTGGGTTTACTGACTGAAAAATTCTAAACTCAAATGAAGACCTGAAGCCCTATCAAATATAAATAGCCATAAGCACTATTACTAAAGGGAGATTATACTTTTACTACCCAAACTTCACAGATTAGTTTACTTCCCTGTTTATTCCCTACAGCAAGTTTGAGCTGCCAATATCCACTATTCAGGTGGTGGGATCCCCCTTTGTACCAAGGAGAAGAACTTCCAGCGAACAAAGAAGTTTAAATACAGTTCATTTACTTTCAGTGATACTTTTAAATCCAAACAACATCAAATACATTTAAAACTCAGAGTATTTCTATTTTATAAAACATTTTCAGAATATAAAACCTTTCTAAAATACAAAGGATTTCCAAAACATAGGAATAATTCTTATAAACTAAAATATAGCAATAATGCAGATGAATGAACACTTTTAACACAAAAGGGTCTAAAAGCATTTTGGAGACATAGATCTCAGATTAATGTTTACAGTTCCCAATTAATACTGTACTGCTAACTGTTTTGAGCACACAAAACTTCCAACCATAACCACATGGTTATATGATATACTAAATGATATTATCCATCTGGTTCTGCAAGCTTCCTTGATTGAAGCAACTTAAGAGTCAGCTGGTATGTTTGAAGCAATCTAAATTAAATAAGCCATTGTCTTATACTGCATCTCAAGCATGATAAATCGGGTGTAGTGAGCTAAATCTTATTTCTTATGGACAAAGTATCTACTATCTACAGAGCTTGTTTGTAAAGTTGACCGATAGAAGTACAGTACATGTTTTAACTTCAAGCTGATTACTGCTTGCTATTTACATTTTAAGAACTGAAGACTGACTTCCCTTTATGACCAGAAGTCAAACCACTGTTGGAAATTTACTTGCAATCATTTGTGATTTTACAAATCTTTTTAAACTTTGTTCAGAAAACAAGATTAGCAAGCAACCAAGAGGCCTACAGGCCAAGAGGGAATATCCATCAAAGTTTAAACTAGCAATATTTACCACCAAGTGCCTCAAACCAGGGGTATGGACAGAAGTCATGACATTTAAATTAAACTTGCAATTAAATATTGGAACCTGTGATATTTTTAGAAAGTGACCCATAGAGAAACATCTGCAGGTGGGTTTATGGGTCCTCCTTGGCATTTGAATTTTTAACATCCCAAACCTTTCCTGCCCATCATGATGTACCTTATTCCCCATGTTCCAAGGCTGCGCTCGCCTTTATCTCTGTCAGCTATTACTTTCTCTTGTACTCAAATAAGCCCATTGGATAATTTTGTCAGAAGTTCCCTTTAGCATTATTGGCAAGATAGCCAGCATACATTCTGTTGATATTTCATTGTCATTAATAGAGGATACCTGAGGCTACAGTTCCAACACAAACAGTTAGATGGTTAAAATTTAGTGATGGGGAGAGCAAGGGAGATTTATCTGGCAATTACTCAGAATATTACTTCTGCAAAATGCTGAGCTTGAAAAAAAGATATCTTGACAAGGAAGATAGATCAATAAGTGAGCAAAGAATGCAGGATCAAAGCGTTAACTGACAGATGGGAAATAGTCGCAGTGATTAGAGAGAAGATCCATAATTGGAGCACTGAACAAAATATTTAATTGCTGGGATTCAGTTTCTACTTTAAGAAATGCCTGGTGATCCTTTACATCCTGGTGGTTTACATTAATTTGAGTACTAGAAATTTATAAACATGGACTGTATAATGCAAAAGGTGGAAGGTTAGAATGTATTCTTTGCACCTCTGGGATTGGGAAATGGGATGAAATCTTTTCCCTTTGACAGCTGTTAAGGGCACTAAAGGAAATTAGTTTGGTCAGACTCAATAGAATTCTCATCCTACAAAAATCTTACCTTCAGCAATTTACAGTGCATAATTGGCACCAGATTATGAAAAACTTAAATTTAGAGAAATTATATCTCCAGCCATGATCAGGATGAAGAATATCTAATGATTGTAAGAGCTGCAAATAATGTTGGGACTAAAAGGGTTAAAATGCACATGGATTGATTTTTAAGCAACTACCTGTATTAATAAATGTACAAATAACTATAAACAAATGGAATGGTGCAACAGAATACCTGCTTGTGGTTTGAAATAGTAATTTCAAGACAGCCAAAGGACTATTCTACTTCATATTGTCCAAATTAGTCCATTTAAAGCAATTAAGCTTAAACTGTCCTAACAGACTGCAATCATTGTACTAGAGAAGGAGACACATGTAAAATATTACCTGACTGGGAAGCTGTGTGCTGGTGTGGACCCACACTGTCTCCAGAAGCAACACCACAAGGGAAAATCAGGGGTCAAGTGGCAAATATGCAGAACTCGTTTCACTGCACTGAACTAATAGAAGATTTATTACTTGCCAAGTATTCAGGTATTCCAGAACTCTTAGCAAAGCTCTGCACTTGGCTTTAGGTTAAATCTGAAGAGTCACAGAAAAGCAGCAATTATTAATGTGTATATGTGCTCACAGATTGTAACAATGGCAACTTTTGTTATTCCGCAAAACATTTGATATCAAGAAGCAGACAACATTCAACCGTTGCTCTATCCATTCCCACAACAATTAAATTACAGTACTCTAGGGCTATTCACCAGATCACCCCACACTCACCACTCTCTCTCTTCCTATAACTGATGAAGCTGCTGAACAACTTCAGAGCAACGACTGTCAGGAGGATATTAAAGAAATCAGTAAATTTTAAACAATAACAGTGTTCACATCCTTAGAAGAGGGCAGATTGTCTAGGGAGTTCATAAGAGGGGAAAGGACTAAAAAAATAATAACAATGCATTTTCCCAACCAGTCAGTTGAAGCAATATTATAAATAGGCCAAATGTTTACTGCTGAGTTAGAATGGCACTGTAATTTATTGTGTCCAGTACCAAGCCGGGCAATGACTTTTCTAAGTTACCTGCAGACAGGTTTGAGGAAAAATGTCTTAGTGCTTAACTGCATCTCCTTTCACTTCCTTCCATATTTCCTACACTATGATTCTTCTGATCTTTCATCATCTCCCAGTTTTTTCTTTTGATGAACCATCAGAGCATCTAATACATTTGCAGTTACAATCCACTTCATTATGATCTTGTACCTTATTGTCTACCTGCATTACACTTCTCTTTACTCTGCATTGGACTTAATTTCTTTGTATTACCTCAATGCTCTGGGTAATCTGCATGCAAAACAATTTTTTCACTGTGCCTTGGTATCTGTGCCAATAATAATCTAATGCCAATTCCTCTACTCTAATCTTGACATTCCCCATTAATCCAGCACAACACTCTGACTCTTTCTGTCAACCCATTCTTTCAGAGGCCAACTGCTGCTGGATATCTACTGTAATCCTTCATTTTTATCTCCATATGCAGTGACTTTGAACCAACATCTTCCAGTTAAAAGTTTTATCCCATTCTCTGCCTAAGAACCAAAGGCACTAAATCTCTACCTGCAAATCCTTTGAATACTACAAACCAAAATTACTTTGCCTCTTTCCCCACTTGGCATTTGTAATAACTTAAACTTCAACAACATTTACAACGTACACTATCCCCTCCCTCAACCTTGTATCACATATGGCCAAAGGACTTTAAATGTCACTCCTACATAGGTGTCCAGTATATTACATTGGTTGGGAACAATCACAGCAGTGGTACCATTTCAAGGTTGGCATCATCTGCTGTGTTCTTGCAACAAAGTTTAGCATGACAGTTTCAGTAACCTATGTGACTCTGGAGAAAACCACAGTAAGAAATATAATACTACCCCAAAGCACTTTTTCAAAAAGGACCTTTGATGTTAGTGTGAATTCCTGACTATGTTCCAGCTCCTTCAAAAGAAACAACAAGACAGTCCCAGTAACAAACAGAAGGTATTTCTATTAGTTCTTATTCACTTTCCCACGCAATTAAGGCTGCCCAATTCAAAATCTTTTACTGTTTTCTCCTCCTCACCCCTCCCAATGGAACAAACAATGGTCAATTCCCTCAGTATTCTACCTGACTGCCAACACCTACTTATCAAACTGGGAACCCTCTTCTTTAATCTAACAAACACTAATTTTTACAAAAGCTATGAAGGTGGGGGAGGAGGTACTGCCAATAATTTCCAGGCTAAGTACTCACATGGATTTTTAATTCACTTTCTGGGATGTGGGTGGCTCATCTCCAATTGACCCAAAGAAGTTGGTGGTCAAGGGGAACATTGACTCAGACCATGAGAAGCCTGCATCGGGCATTTTCATGCCTTACAAGGCGCAGATTGGAAGTCTGTGTAGGGCGCCACTCCTCGCACAGACTAGAGCAATGTGTGATTAAGTGCCTTGCTCAAGGGCACAAACACACTGCCACAGCTGAGGCTCGAACTAGCGACCTTGAGGTAACTAGACGAATGCCTTAACCACTTGGCCCTGTGCCCAACACAAAGTCAAAGTGGTGGTGGTCAAAGTCAAATTAAATTCATTATCAAAGTACAAATATGCCATCGTATTATCTTGAGATTCATTTTCTTGCAGGCATTTACAGAAAAGATTACAATAGAATTTTTATATAAAGCTGTACATAAACAGAAGGAAACTAACAAACGCTAATGGCAAAAGGCAAAAAACACGGGAAATGAATATAATACTGAGAACAGAGTTGTAAGAAGTCCTTGAAAGTAAGTCTGTAGGTCAAAGAATCAGTACAGAGTTATGGTGAATGAAGTTAGGCAGATGTTTGTAGGGTAATTACCTGGTGGTGTGGACTTCTGTACCTCCTCTTTGATGATAGTAGCAAGAAGAGCACGTGGCCTGGATAGTGGGGGTCTTTGACGATGGATGATGCTTCAATTGTGGAGAGGGCTTTGATGGATTGGGCTGTATCCCAATTTTCTGTAGCCCTTTCCATTCTTGGGCATTGATGGTTCCATACCAGGCCGTAACGTAACCAGTCAGGATAATCTCCACTGTGCATCTATAGAAGTTTGTCAAAGTTTTTGGTGACATGCTGAGTGTAGAGGCACCATTGAGCCTTCTTTGTGATAACATTTAGGTGCTGGTCCCAGGACATCCTATGTTAAACACCAAGGAATTTAAAGCTACAGACCGTCCCCAACTCCATTCCCATAATGAAGACTGGCTCATGAACCTCTGGTTTCATCATCCTGTAGTCAATAATCAGCTCTTTGGTTTTGTTGACATTGAGTGAAAGGTTGTTGTGGCACCACTCAGCCTGATTTTCAATCTCACTCCTACATGCTAATTCATCACCACCTTCAATTTGACCAAAAACAATGGCATCGACATCAAGCTTAAATCAGGCAGTGGAGTTGTAATTAGCTATATAATCTAAAGTATAGTGTGTAGAAGTCTACCACCATTCCACAGGTGAAAGTACGCTCTGTGGTATTGACAAAGGGAGAAGAGTTTAGACAGGCAGCAGTGAAGGACTGATGCTGTGTTTCTAAGTCAAGCTGGGGAACTTGCAGTGGAGATGTTCCCATACAATTGCTGCCCCTATTGTTCTGGAAGCAGATGTCATTGCTCCAGGAGAGACTGTAGCAGTAGCCTGGATGGTTAACTATAAGCAGTGCTTATGGCAACAATAATGCACAGTTGGTAGAGGGAATGAATGCTTAGAGTTGTGAATTGAATGCCAATCCAGTGTGTGGCTTTGTCCTGAATGAAGCCAAGCTTCCTAAAAGTTACTAGAATAGGGGATACTTGATCATACCTGAGACTTGTGATTTGTAGATGGCTGACAGAGACGAGTCACTCACTACAAGATAATAGCTTCTTACTCTTCCAGCTTCTTCCCTGCTCAGTTTCCACACTGATGATCTGAAAGATTTCCTGGTTAATGGCAGGTCCCAGGATATTGATGGTTGGAGACTTAGTTAGGGTACTGCTAGTGAAAGTCAAGGGCAGGCGGTTAAGTTCTCTCCTTTGGAGATTGTCATTATCTGGCACCTGAGTGGTATGAATGTTACCAGTTTTCCTAGATAACTTGGCATTTTTGGTACCTTGAACTTCAATCTCTATATCCTGACAGAGTTGTGAATTTGGCAAATTGTAAAGATTTGCATTTATTTATAAGCTGGCTCAGAAAGTTGATTTTACTCTTGATCATCTTTGACAATCAAAAATGAGATGTTCATGTGCTGCAGCCAACTTGTTGATTTCCTGTAAATAAACACACCCATTTACTACATGACCATGGTGCTAAACTGTAATGTGGAACTACAGATCATTTCATTCTTAAACAATTACAGTGCAGATATTTCCATTTACAAAAATGCATTAATAGTCTCTTCCTTCTGCTAAATATGCTAAAGCTCACTTATCAATTAGATTGTAGACCACTTAATTATAAATTCACTAAAGCTGTTGGTAATGGACAACACAGGAACACTATTATTTTTCATTTTCACTTCTTCATACAAATGAAAAATTAAATTTTGCACCATCACTCCAAAATATCAATTTTTTTCTCTCTATCCTTTAATTGGAGTGGTGTTATTGATCACAGGATGCAACAGCAGCAAAATAATTATAATTAGATATGCCCAGAGTTTATTAAAGGACCTGTTAACATTCTTCAAGCCAAGCAACGATAACAATTTTTGATCGTCCAAATACAAAAGTGAACTTCCTCAGAGTGAGTGGTTTTGAACAAGTACTCTTTGACTTGTATTATGATATTTGACCTTACTGAAAGATTCCATGATATGGGGTACAACTTGGCTCTGTTGTCTTGCAGATATGGGGACCTGGGTTTGATCTTGACCTTGGGCGGCGTTTATGTGAAATCTGCAATGTTTTACCATTGGCTGGTCTATGTCGGTAGATTGACGGGTTATTGAAATTTACCTCTTCACGTAGCCAAGTGGCAAAAATAGCAAAGGGAGCTGATGGTCATGTGAAAGAGGTTAAGGTTGTAGGAAAGAGGAAATAAGTAGAGCAGGAGGGAATGACATTAGGTGTCAGCAGGTATCTGTTAGGGCAACTGAGCTCTTCCCTGACCTCGTAATATAAACTGGTTTTGTTTGGCTAAACAATTAAGGTGGATTAATATCTGAAAGCTGCTCAGAGAGACAAGTTAATTTCATACCAAGCAGTGGTAACAAGAGATCTTCAAGCAAGGGAGAGATCAAGGATTTCACTTGATATTAGTCTACAGTGAAGGGAGTGGGGAATCAAATAAGAGGTGAGGCATATAATGCTTTGCCTTTAGAGATATACAGTACAAGGGCTAGATCCACAATAGATTCAACTACACATTAAAACCCCAAAAGCTAATACTAACACTCCACTTTGTGACAATCATTCCTTTTTGCTTGGCCTGAATGATACTGTTTTTGCTACCTGGAAACAAAGAGGCATCTGAAGTGTAGGTGACTTATATATTAAAGGAAACTTTGCCTCATTTATGCAGTTACAAGCAGCTTACAATATCCCGGTAACTAGTTTTTTTAGATATTTACAAATTCGAGATTATGTTAGGAAATATATACCTAACTTCAAATTTTTAGATGAACATGAGTCCCTGGAGGCAATAAATAAATTTGATCCTGTTACTCGTAGTGTGGTATCCTATTTTTATCAGATCCTACATAATGGAGCTCGGGTATATACTGCAGGTCTTAAACAGGCATGGGTGGATGAATTGGGTATAGAACTGACAGAGGAGGTCTGGGATGAGTGTTTAAAGAGTATACATGATCGTTCGGTCAACGTCAGACACAGACTTATACAGTTTGAAACAATACATAGACTTCATTATTCCAAAGAAAAGTTGCACTGTTTCTACCCAGATGTTTCACCAGTTTGTAATAGATGTAAATCTGTGAACAGTAATTTGTCACATTCATTCTGGTCATGTTGTAAGCTTTATGCATACTGGAAAAGTATTTTTCACTGTTTTTCTAAGGCTTATGAGAAGCAGTGGGAACCAGACCCACTTATAGCCATCCTTGGAGCAACAAGCTCCCTATCTTCAACCAATAAGTATGAAAAATTGGCTTTATTGTTTGGAATGGTGATTGCTAAGAAGTTAATCCTGCAAATGTGGAAAATGGACTCTGTGCCTACATACGATCTGTGGCTGAGAGAACTGGCAAATACTTTACATTTGGAGAAACTGAGACTATGTAATGAGGACAGCGGGGACATCCTTGAAAGGATATGGGGCCCTGTATTGACTTTCTTATGGGGTGAGGACTGAGGTTTTTTGGTGCAGTGCACCTCTGCTGTGCGTGTTTACTTTTGCCTTTATATTTTTCTCCCTTTTGCTGCTCAATATTTAATTAGATTTTGTTAAGGTCGTGGTTTTTGCAGATGGGCTGTTTTTTTTTGTTTTGTAATAAAAAAAGACTATAAAAAAAAAGAAAAGACCGAACTTTCCTTTATATAAGCTTCTGACTTGGTTTTACTGAGAGCCACAGTCAGAGGTTTTTAAAAAAGTACATTCATTTACGAGGCATGAGATTTTCAGATGGACACAATAAATGCACGTACACTTGTAATGCACAGCTCTTCTGCTGCAGTGTTTAAAAAAGTTATCGGCCCGAACAAAATGGGAAATGGAGCTATCCCAATTTAATTAATTGCACATCACCTTTACACCATCAGAGAAGATGAAATTCTGTGTTTCCTGCTCATATTAGAGTTAATATTAAAAAATACATTTATCCAAAGTTTATGAAACTTACTGTACATAATACTCACTTTATGAAGATAAGTAATTTTATTGCATACCCAACATCTGATAGGTCAGATTGGAAAAATAAATGTAATGACACGGAAACCTAATCCGTCACAATGCTCTATGTGTTAATTTTGGAAATAATTGAAAATTGATGTTGACCACTTTTGTTTAAATGACAAAATATCTTGCGACTTAAACATCATCATGTCAAGAAAACATGCCATACAATTAGAATACAATGAATAACCCTGTGACTTAGCCAAAAATAGCCTCATTATATTCTTCTACCAGTCAAGTGATCAATAACTTGTGTTCATTGACATTGAAATATGTCACTTGATATTCATTTTCCATGCTTTGTTTGTACCAAGCAAGAAAATTAGACAAGCAAAACCTCAAAAGATTGAATCTGGCAAACTAATTGCAGAAGATCATGGCGCAAATAAATCCCATATCCCTGCTGGAACTGCAATTAATATCCAATATTTTCAATGGGATTTCACAATCAATATCACAAGATTGAATGGAAAAGGTTGACTGAGGCACTGGGATGATGCATCAAATGATTCAGAGAAGAATGAAATGAATGAGTTATTAAGCATAATTCAGATTGGAACTGAATGGACATTGAACCCATGAACACTACCTGATTCCTTTATTATTTGTTTTTTTTTCCACTTCTTATTTTAACTTAACTATTTAATTGACAAATATATATACTTAATATAATTCAGTTTTTTCCCCTATATTTATTTATCATGTATTTCATTGTACTGCTGCCATAGAGTTAACAAATTTCATAACATACGATGGTGATATTAAACCTAACTCTCATTCTGAATATGTTGCCATACTGTGACATTGATGTCAGGGATCTCTGTACACAAAGTACGTGATAGTATACTGGAGTATCTTTATATATGCAGAGAAACACAGCATAAACATATCTAGCAACATACATCAAAGTTGCTGGTGAACGCAGCAGGCCAAGCAGCATCTATAGGAAGAGGCGCAGTCGACGTTTCAGGCCGAGACCCTTCGTCAGGACTAACTGAAGGAAGAGTGAGTAAGGGATTTGAAAGTTGGAGGGGGAGGGGGAGATCCAAAATGATAGGAGAAAACAGGAGGGGGAGGGATAGAGCCGAGAGCTGGACAGGTGATAGGCAAAAGGGGATACGAGAGGATCATGGGACAGGAGGTCCGGGAAGAAAGACAAGGGGGGGGGGTGACCCAGAGGATGGGCAAGAGGTATATTCAGAGGGACAGAGGGAGAAAAAGGAGAGTGAGAGAAAGAATGTGTGCATAAAAATGAGTAACAGATGGGGTACGAGGGGGAGGTGGGGCCTTAGCGGAAGTTAGAGAAGTCGATGTTCATGCCATCAGGTTGGAGGCTACCCAGACGGAATATAAGGTGTTGTTCCTCCAACCTGAGTGTGGCTTCATCTTTACAGTAGAGGAGGCCGTGGATAGACATGTCAGAATGGGAATGGGATGTGGAATTAAAATGTGTGGCCACTGGGAGATCCTGCTTTCTCTGGCGGACAGAGCGTAGATGTTCAGCAAAGCGGTCTCCCAGTCTGCGTCGGGTCTCACCAATATATAAAAGGCCACATCGGGAGCACCGGACGCAGTATATCACCCCAGTCGACTCACAGATGAAGTGATGCCTCACCTGGAAGGACTGTTTGGGGCCCTGAATGGTGGTAAGGGAGGAAGTGTAAGGGCATGTGTAGCACTTGTTCCGCTTACACGGATAAGTGCCAGGAGGGAGATCAGTGGGGAGGGATGGGGGGGACGAATGGACAAGGGAGTTGTGTAGGGAGCGATCCCTGCGGAATGCAGAGAGAGTGGGGGAGGGAAAGATGTGCTTAGTGGTGGGATCCCGTTGGAGGTGGCGGAAGTTACGGAGAATAATATGTTGGACCCGGAGGCTGGTGTGGTGGTAGGTGAGGACCAGGGGAACCCTATTCCTAATGGGGTGGTGGGAGGATGGAGTGAGAGCAGATGTACGTGAAATGGGGGAGATGCGTTTAAGAGCAGAGTTGATAGTGGAGGAAGGGAAGCCCCTTTCTTTAAAAAATGAAGACATCTCCCTCGTCCTAGAATGAAAAGCCTCATCCTGAGAGCAGATGCGGCGGAGACGGAGGAATTGCGAGAAGGGGATGGCGTTTTTGCAAGAGACAGGGTGAGAAGAGGAATAGTCCAGATAGCTGTGAGAGTCAGTAGGCTTATAGTAGACATCAGTGGATAAGCTGTCTCCAGAGACAGAGACAGAAAGATCTAGAAAGGGGAGGGAGGTGTCGGAAATGGACCAGGTAAACTTGAGGGCAGGGTGAAAGTTGGAGGCAAAGTTAATAAAGTCAACGAGTTCTGCATGCGTGCAGGAAGCAGCGCCAATGCAGTCGTCGATGTAGCGAAGGAAAAGTGGGGGACAGATTCCCCCCCATCCCTCCCCACTGATCTCCCTCCTGGCACTTATCCGTGTAAGCGGAACAAGTGCTACACATGCCCTTACACTTCCTCCCTTACCACCATTCAGGGCCCCAAACAGTCCTTCCAGGTGAGGCATCACTTCACCTGTGAGTCGACTGGGGTGATATACTGCGTCCGGTGCTCCCGATGTGGCCTTTTATATATTGGTGAGACCCGACACAGACTGGGAGACCGCTTTGCTGAACATCTACGCTCTGTCCGCCAGAGAAAGCAGGATCTCCCAGTGGCCACACATTTTAATTCCACATCCCATTCCCATTCTGACATGTCTATCCACGGCCTCCTCTACTGTAAAGATGAAGCCACACTCAGGTTGGAGGAACAACACCTTATATTCCGTCTGGGTAGCCTCCAACCTGATGGCATGAACATCGACTTCTCTAACTTCCGCTAAGGCCCCACCTCCCCCTCGTACCCCATCTGTTACTCATTTTTATGCACACATTTTTTTTCTCACTCTCCTTTTTCTCCCTCTGTCCCTCTGAATATACCTCTTGCCCATCCTCTGGGTCACCCCCCCCCGTCTTTCTTCCTGGACCTCCTGTCCCATGATCCTCTCGTATCCCCTTTTGCCTATCACCTGTCCAGCTCTCGGCTCTATCCCTCCCCCTCCTGTCTTCTCCTATCATTTTGCATCTCCCCCTCCCCCTCCAGCTTTCAAATCCCTTACTCACTCTTCCTTCAGTTAGTCCTGACGAAGGGTCTCGGCCTGAAACGTCGACTGCGCCTCTTCCTATAGATGCTGCTTGGCCTGCTGCGCTCACCAGCAACTTTGATGTATGTTGCTTGAATTTCCAGCGTCTGTAGAATTCCTGTTGTTTGCGTTATAAACATATCTAAATAGGAGGATTTTAACAAGGCAAGATATTTAAGGAAGGCATTCGATAAGGTGCTGCAAGAAAGACTTATCCATAAGATAAGGATGCATAGAATTGGGGATGATGTACTAGCATGGATAGAGGATTGGTTACCTAATAGAAAGCAGACAGTTGTGATAGATGGGTGTTACTCTGGTTGGCAATCAGTGGGGAGCAGTGTGCCACAGGGGTCAGTGCTGGGCCAGCAGCTGTTCATGATTTACATTAACGATCTGGAAGAGGGGACCGAGTGTAGTGTATCTAAGCTTGCTAATGATACTAGATTGAGTGGAAAAGCAAACTGTGCAGAAGTTATGGAGAGTCTGCAGAGAGATATAGATGGGTTAAGTGAGTGGGCAAGGGTCTGGCAGATGGAATACAATATTGGTAAATGCAAGGTCATCCACTTTGGAAGGAAAAATGAAAGAGCAGATAATTATTTAAGTGATAAAAAATTCCTGCATGTTGCTGTGCAGAGTGACTTGGGAGTGCTTGTGCATGAATCACAAAAGGTTGGTTTATAGGTGCAGCAGGCTTTCAAGAAGGCAATTTTGGTCTTCATTGCTAGAGGGATTGAATTTAAGAGCAGGCACTTATGCTGCAACAGGACAGGGTACTGGAGAGGCCACACCTGGAATACTGCGTGCAGTTGTGGTCTCATTATTTGAGGAAGGATATACTGGCTTTGGAGGCAGTGAAGAGGAGGTTCACCAGATTGATTCCAGAGATGAGGGGGTTAGACCATGAGAAGAGATTGAGTCACCTGGGACTGTACTCACTGGAATTCAGAAGAATGAGAGGAGATTTGATAGAAACATATAAGATAATGAAAGAGATAGGTAAGAAAGAGGCAAGAAATTTGTTTCCACTGGGAGGTGAGACTGGAACTAGGGAGCATAGCCTCAAGATTCAGGGGAGTAGATTTAGGGCAAAAATGAAGAGGAATTACTTTTCCCAAAGAGTGATGAATCTGTGGAATTCTCTGCCCAATATGGCCATGGAAGCTACCTCACTAAATATAGTTAAGACAAGATTAGATAGATTTTTGCATCGCATGGGAATTAAGAATTATGGGGAAAAGGCAGGCAGGTGGAGATGAGTCCATGGCCAGATCAGCCATGATCTTATTGAATGGCGGAGCAGGCTTGATGGGCCAGATGGCCTACTCCTGCTCCTATTTCTTATGTTCTTTGTTAAACTGTTTACATGTTTCTATTCTTTAAGCTAGTTTTAACTGAATGTCACTTTTTCATGGATATTTGGGAATATCACTGAAATCTACAAATAAATTAAAACATGGAAGAGAAGAGGACATAGCATTTTTCCCCATCCAATGAAAATATAAACACCCACAGATGCAGAAAATTAGCTCGTTAATTTATACTGTTAAATCTATCAGAGAATTTAAATACATACCCGACAAGGTGTTAAGGAATCATTTTTACCAAGTCCACATTACTCTTCTGGAAGGTTGGTGACTTAAAAGTTTATTTCTATCTCCACAGGCTATGATTGCCTCCAGTATTTTCTACTTTGTTCCAGCCTCAATAGCATTTTACTTTAAAAATTGTACACAATTAGGCAGATGTCTGATATCCCGCAGAATCATGTCCAGAGACCCTGATGAGACCTAATTGCTACTCTGGTTATGTTTGTCGCAAAAGCACAGCATAAACTATTTCATCTCACCCAGTGAATGCAGCTCATCATCTTTCCCCATGAGATTGTGTCACCGAGGTCCAAAGCTGGCAGTACTAGGCTCATCTGGGTTCCGCTGTTGGGTCAGGAAATTGTCCTGGGGAAAGAAAGGTGGGGTGGGGGTGGTAATCATCTACAGAGCATTGTGTGACAAAACATAGAAACATAGGAAATAGGTGCAGGAGTAGGCCATTCGCCCCTTCGAGCCTGCACCGCCATTTATTATGATCATGGCTGATCATCCAACTCAGAACCCCGCCCCAGCCTTCCCTCCATACCCCCTGATCCCCGTAGCCACAAGGGCCATATCTAACTCCCTCTTAAACATAGCCAATGAATTGGCCTCAACAGTTTCCTGTGGCAGAGAATTCCACAGATTCACCACTCTCTGTGTGACGAAGTTTTTCCTAATCTCTAAAAGGCTTCCCCTTTATCCTCAAACTGTGACCCCTCATTCTGGACTTCCCCAACATCGGGAACAATCTTCCTGCATCCAGCCTGTCCAATCCCTTTAGGATTTTATACGTTTCAATCAGATCCCCCCTCAATCTTCTAAATTCCAACGAGTACAAGCCCAGTTCATCCAGTCTTTCTTCATATGAAAGTCCTGCCATCCCAGGAATCAATCTGGTGAACCTTCTTTGTACTCCCACTATGGCAAGGATGTCTTTCCTCAGATTAGGGGACCAAAACTGCACACAATACTCCAGGTGTGGTCTCAATTCCAGGTGTGGTCTCAAAAAGCCATGATTTACTCTGTCTCTAATTAGAATCTCACGGTAGACAGGTAACTTGTTGGATGATCAACCAAATCTGGAATTACTGATTTTCTTTCTCCAATTGCAATTCGCTTTGAAGTCACTCCAGCCAAGGATCAGACTCCAGCCTTGTGTGAGGAAATAGGAAAGTTTAAAAAAAACAGATTTAATGCGTCAGGAGTGTGATTACTTTGGATTAAGAGAAGGTTCACCAAGAAGTTGTCTAGAATGGAACATTTCAGCTATAAGGAAAAACTAAAAAGGCTGGGCTTGTTTTCCTTGAAGCACAGAACGCAAAGGGGGGATTTGACTGAGATTTACAAACTAGTGAGGGGCATAACATCTGATTGAGTTCAACTTGAAATTTGATAGGGAGAAAGTAAAGTCTGACGTAGCAGTATTTCAGTGGAGTAAAGGGAATTACAATATGAGAGAGGAGTTGGCCAAAATAAATTGGAAGGAGATGCTGGCAGGAATGACAGCAGAGCAGCATTGGCGTGAGTTTCTGGGAAACCTGAGGAAGGTGCAGGATAGATGTATTCCAAAAACAGAGAAATGCTCAAATGACAAAATAGTACAACTGTGGCTGACAAGGGAAGTCAAAGCTAATTTAAAAGCAAAAAAGTACAACACAGCAAAAATTAGCAGGAAGACAGAGGATTGGGAACCTTTTAAAAACCTACAGAAAGCAACTAAAAGAATCATTAGGAGGAAAAAGATAAAACACAAAAGCAAGCCAGCAAACAATATCAAAGTGGACAGTAAAAGATTTTTCAGTATGTAAAAAGTAAAAGAGAGATGAGAGTGGATATAGGACCACTAGAAAATGAGGCTGGAGAAATAATAACAGGAAGGTGCTCAAAAAGCTGAAAGACCTAAGGATACATAAGTCACTCGGACCAGGTGAACTGCACCCTAGATTCTGAAAGAGGTAGCGGTAGAGATTGTGGAGGCATTAAGGTTGATTTATACTTCTGCGTAGTTGCCTACGCAAGTGGCCTACGTCGTCGTTAGCATTTATACTTGTGCACTGGCGTGTCTGTGTCACTCTGCAATTCACCACCAAAACCCTAGTTGGCGGTGGGGTCTCTATGCTACTGTGTTGAGTTTCTTCGTGTTGAAACTCAACACGAAGAAACGCAAACTTCAAACAATGGCTACTGAAACTGAAGGAGGGTGAATTTTCTGTGCTTGTCCGGCCACTGAGAGACATGGACGAGGAAATGCATTTCAAATATTTTCGGATGTCGGCAGGTAGATTTAACAATTTGGTTCATTGTCTCCAAACATTTTGCATCAGTGTATGCACAGTTAAACTTAAAAAATATCATGGACCACACACATATCAAATGAAGTTCTTAGAAGAGCCCAAGCAGTTCGATCACTCATACCAACAATAAGAGAAAGACAACTCAGATTCCTAGGACACATCATGCAGAAAGATGAACTAGAAAAACTCATACTCTCTGGAAAGATTGAGGGGAGCAAACCTAGAGGAAGACCTCGGCTTATGTACATCAGAAGCATAGACAGGTGGCTACAGATCGAGAAAATGGAAGTCATCCAAAAAACGAAGGATAGATCTACATGGAAAACCATGGTCACCAAAGTCCACATCGGATATGGTACCTAGACAGACAGACAGACAGTATGTACAGTATACTCAGAAACTGGCAATCACCATTCGAGTTCTAGCTTCAGGTGGATGTCAACAGGCTGTAGCAGCTAGCTACAAACTGGCGTCAAGCACAGGGTCCTCCATAAGTTCAGAGGTCTGTAAAGCTTTATGGAAAGCATTGCAGCCAGAGTTCCTTCCCTGCCCTTCAGTCGCCCAATGGGAAACTATTGCAGCGTAAGAGGAAAAGTGATGCTACCAAGCGGACCAATCACAGTTGTTGCGGTCTGTGTCGCCGCAACACATAGTTACATTTTTGGGGAGGTGCGCGTCAGGCTACGGCAGAGGGTACGTGGTTACGCCGCACCTACGGTGTCGATTTGATGTACAAGTATAAATTGGCCTTTAGTAATGATCTTTCAAAAAAAATTATTGGACTTTGGCATGATGCCAGAAGACTGGAAAATTGCAAATGCGACTCCACTCTTTAAGAAAGAAGGAAGGCAGCAGAAAGGAAATTATAGACCAGTTAGCCTAACCTCAGTGGTTGGGAAGATATTGGAGTCAATTGTTAAGGATGAGATTATGGAGTACTTGGTGACACAGGACAAGATAAGACAAAGTCAGCATGGTTTCCTTAAGGGAAAATCTTGCCTGATGATCCTGTTGGAATTCTTTGAAGAGATTACAAGTAGGATAGATAAAGGGGATGTAGTTGTTGATGTATATTTGGACTTTCAGTAGGCCTTTGACAAGGTGCCATGAGGCTGCTTACCAAGTTAAGATTCCATTGTATTACAGGAAAATTACTCGCATGGTTAGAGCATTGGTTGATTGGGAGGAGGCAGTGAATGGCTGGCTGCCAGTTACTAGTGGTGTTCCAAAGGTGTCAGTGTTGGGACCACTTCTTTAAATACTGTATATCAATGATGTAGATGATGGAACAGATGGCCTTGATGCCAATTTTGAAGATGATACAAAGATTGGTGGAGGGGAAGGTAGTGTTGAGGAAAAGGACTTAGGCAGAGTAGGAGAATGGGCAAGAAAATGCATGCTCATGCATTTTGGTAGTAGAAAAAAATGTCCAAACTATTTTCTAAACATGGAAAAAATCCAAAAATCCGAGATGCAAAGGGACTTGAAAGTCCTTGTGCAGAACACCCTAAAGGTTAACTTGCACATAGTCAGTGATGAGGAAGGCAAATGCAATGTTAGCATTCATTTCAAAAAGAACTAGAATACAAGGGTGTGGATGTGATGCTGAGGCTTTATAAGTCACTGGTGAGACCTCATCTTGTGTATTGTGAACAGTTTTGGGCTCCTCATCGAAGAAAATATGTGTTGGCATTGGACAGGGTTCAGAGGAGGTTCACAAGGACGATTCTGGGAATGAAAGGGTTATCATATGAAGAATGTTTGATAGCTCTGGGTCTGTACTCACTGGAATTTAGAAGGATGATGGGGGATCTCATTGAAACCTTTTGATTATTGAAAGGCCCAGACAGAGTGGATGTGGAAAGGATGTTTCCCATGGTGGGAGAGTCCAGGACAAGAGGACACAGCCTCAGGATAGAGGGGCATCCATTTAAAACAGAGATGTGGAGAAATTTATTTAGCCAGAGGGTGCTGAATTTATGGAATTTGTTACCACAGGGATCTGTGGAGGCCAGTTCATTGGGTGTATTTAAGGCAGAGTTTGATAGTTTCTTGATTGGACATGGGATCAAAGGTTATGGGGAGAAGGCTGGGGAGTGGGGCAGAGGAAGGGAAAAAGAATCAGCCATGATTGAATGGCAGAGCAGACTCCACAGGCCAAATGCTCCTATGTCTTATGGTTTTAATAACAAGGCTAGATCATAAGAAACGTGTGGAGTTGATCATAATGAGAGGGAATATGGTTAGAATAAGGGATAGGAGATTTAGAGAGGGCGAGGATGACTATTTCACCCAGAGAATGGCTGATACTTGGAAAATACTGCCTGAAGCAGTGGCAAAGGCAGTTGCATTCCACACTTAAGAAGTATTTTGATGAGCATTTGAAATGCTTAAGGCCATGGGCTAAGTGCTAGAAAATGGGATCAGTATAGATGAGTACTTAATGGCCAGAGAGCCTACGAACATGTAATAACATTTTATATCCAAGACTCCAGTATTAAAAATAATTTTACATTATTTTACTATCACAAATTTATTGCACACAAAGTTGGGAAGGTACAGAAGTTAAATCTAACCCAGTTTAAGTAATACAAAACGCCTGCATGAGATAGCACGTGCAGAAAGTGACTCCAAGCTAAACATGCTATCAACTATGTGACATCTGATATCATACATCATTCACATTGACAAAATTAAATTCTAGCTATAAAGGAGGACACTTTCTAGTGAATCTTTTTATTCCATATAAAGATAGGAATGTTATTGTGCTGCATGTCTTAAACATACACCTCTGACTTCAATTTTAACCTTTGATGGTATCGCTTGGAGTAAGGTGAATGACAAGTTCACAGACCAAAGCATAGAGGGATTTTAGCTCCCAGGCCACAAAACATTGACAGGATCTCAGCCAAAGCTGCTAGGCAAGGAACTGGGTTTTATCAACAGGACCACATGTCACAAGGAAAGGCTATCCTTAAAGAATCAAGGAGAGAACCTTCTATCAAGGCCAGAAAGTTCATCTTTGTGCGCTGGACCCACAAATAAACTAAAAAAAAGTTAAAAACTTACCCCTTTCGTTTCTGATTGTTATTTACAACTGTGACTGAGGCCTCAAAATTTCACAACTGAGTAGGTCTCTACAACATCATCAGAACAATTTGCATATTTAAAGAGAACCAAACAGCCTGCAGTCTTTTCTATCTGCAACTTGGAGAACAGTCATTTAGGTTTCATTTATGTTTAATGACCCCATCCTTCCTACTCCTCATCTCCCTCCCCAACACCCAACATCTTGCAGTAATTAAAATGGAGGCCACATGTCAGGGAGATAGGCAGTGAGAGGAAAAGCCAAGTCTATTGGTTGGTTTTAGACGCAGCATTACTTGTGGAGGCGTTTAAGGATGAATCTGATACACCGGCCACAATCCCCACCCCAGGGTTGGACACAGTTCACCAAAGGAACTGATCCTCCACACCTGGGGAGCACATGGAGAAATGCAGCAAAGCCATAGAAATGAGGTCTTACCTCCTTATAACCTTCATTTCTGCCCACCTACCTCTTCATTTATCATGAAGCTGTGATTTATTTCTTCCAATTAATTAAACGATTCAGTTTGTTCTTTCATTCACTGAACTGTTAAGTAAGTCATTTGGATCTTCATCTTTTTCTGCTTCTTCAGTAACTATCTAATGATGTTTCTGGTCAGTTAGAAGACAGCTAAACTGGAGGAAGGAACCTCTATTTGGCTCAGGGAAAGAGCTTAGTTTCCAGTTGTTTACTCATTTGAATCCTGATTGGAAGATGATACCATCCAAGAAAATACCAAAGAGGATTAGTAGCTGTGCTAATGAGTGTGAAAGCACCCAGACATTGTATTAGAAAGCATGGAAAACCTACAGCACAATGCAGGCCCTTCGGCCCACAAAGCTGTGCCGAACATGTTCTTACCTGAGAAATTACCTAGGTTACCCATAGCCCTGGCTGTCTGGTGTGACAAGCTATGATGATGATGATGACCCTCTATTTTTCTGAGCTGCATATACCTGTCCAGGAGTTTCTTAAAAGACCCTATCGTATCCGCCTCCACCACCATCACTGCCACGCACTCACCACCCTCTGCTTAAAAAAACTTACCCCTGATATCTCTTCTGTAACTGCTTCCAAGCACCTTAAAATTGTGCCCTCTCGTGCTAACCATTTCAGCCCTGGGAAAAAGCCTCTGACTATCCACACAATCAATGCCTCTCATCATCTTAAACACCTCTAATTATGAAGTAGCACAATAGCATAACAATTAGTGTATTGTTTTACAGCATCAGTGATTGGAGTTCAATTCTTGCTGCTGTTTGTAAGGAGTTCGTACTTTCTTCCCATGACCGCGTGGGTTTCCTCCCACATTCTGAATGAGGTATAGGTCAGAATGTTGTGGGCATGCAATGTTGGCACCAGAAGCATTGCGACACTTGCAGGCTGCCCTCAGCACATCCTCCGACAGCGCAGGTCATTAATGCAAGCGACACATTTCACTGTACGTTTCGATGCACGTGTGTCAAATAAAGCCAATCTTTGTCTTTTTAATTTTTATTAAAATCTGAAGACAGAATAACTAAAAAAAAAAGTAAGATTAGAATGAATGCTTCCACTGTGTTTAAGATGGTGATCAAGCATAGTATATACTTAACTGAATCATCCTCATGGATAGGGAGTCTAAAAGACTTATAACAGTCTGCAAACAAAAAGCTCATTTTAATTCCCAATCTTATTCCAAGTTATTGCTTCTTTGTTCTAGGGAGAGGAAGCAATGCTGAAGCACCAACCCTGATGATCCCTCTCTGAGTCCTTTCTGTCTCAAAGAGATCATCTCAATCTCCCGAACTCCAGAGAACACTGACTGTACTTACTCAAGCCCTCACGGAACATCCTCCTTATTGTACACGTCAATCAAATTAATCAACCTATAAGCCAAAAGGACCTTGTAATTTCTGATGTAATGGTCACAAGTTGTAAAGGTGCTCAATAATTTGCTGCTCCAGCTTGATATTCTAAAATTCCCATGATTTGAATCAGTCACCAACCCACGTATCTAGATGATGTACTTGAGTAAATTTATACATTCGTTGAATAAAAATACTTTGTGGAATAGAATGATTGAATTACATCCATCATCTCTCTTGTTTTGGATCTCTACAGACTCAAATTTTATTGCATTATTAATGCTCATTCTTACCTGAGGAGCAGATCAGGACAAGTTGTCATATCTGAACCTGACTGACGTTTAACAAGTCCTGAAGGAAAAGAAAAAGAAGTTAATTCTAGATCTGTACATTAAATCAATCTGCCCACCGAGAGAGATTTTGGAACATCAACAAAATTACAAAAACATTTACTCGCACCTAAAACACACATTGATTTTTATAGTAAAACAGATGGAGCTCTAATCCAGAAAGGAATTTGACATAATTGGAATGTTCTTATTGTTTGCCTTAGGGGAAAATTTTTAATTCTTTGGACATTTACATCTGGTGAGAATACTGTCTCCTGCTCTCAGTTTCTTTATCTTTATCACATCAAAACTTGATAGATGTTCTTAATGCTCAGTTAAGGATTCACCTCAGATCCAAAGAATAAAACCATAGACTAGCTGGAAGCAAAGGGTATTGGGTGTAAATGTAATTTCCAGGGGAAAGGATAAAGAATGAGACAGGTCCCTGTGGTGGAACACACCCATCATGAAGGTGGTTTCCAGTTTTGACCTGCCTGTACGTCGGGCAGGGTCCCACTGCAGAACTTGATTTATTAAAAGCATGGCCAGTCACAAATTCCTAAGGATAACAGATACCATAAAGCTTTTAGTCTGCCTCGAACAGTCCGAACACAGCAGAACATGAAATGAAAGAAAAGGTTTGCAATCATCATATAAATAATTCACATTAAAATTAAAATGCTAAACTACTTCATAAGAAAACCAGGCCAATGCCATATGTACAAATTCTAGAGTTTAGTACATTAAGAAGGGCAGCAAATTGATTAATTGCAGCTCCTCTTGAATCACTTCCTTTTCTTTTCTATACTTGCCTTCAGTTCCTCTTTCATACAGACAGATTTCTGTTCACTCTCAGAAACTCCTTAGGGCTATGGAATCATACAGCATGAGAAAAGGCCCTTCAGCCCACAATGATCATGCTCAATGTCGCACTCTTTCCAGGATGCTTCCATTTTGCATTCATCTACCAAGCCAGCCTTGAGGGTTAGGATATCAAAGGTAATCCTTCAGATATGACCTCTGACCCTATTACAATATCCATAGAGGACTTGCCTTGAAGGATTGCAATGAAAGATTTAATTCCTGGGGTGAATGGGCTATCTTGTAAGTGGAAAAAACTGAGTAACTGACTTTAACAGCATTTTGAACTCAAGTGAAATTGAGCTCATGATATCTGACTAGCCATCCATATACAAAAGATAACTAAACGGCGGTGGGGGGAGATGAGGTACGAAGGTAAGCTAGCCAGGAATATAAAGGAGGATAGTAAAAGCTTCTTTAGGTATCTGAAGAGGAAAAAATTAGTTAAGACCAAAGTTGGGCCCTTGAAGACAGAAAGGGGTGAAATTATTATGTGTAACAAGGAAATGGCAGACGAGCTGGACAGGTACTTTGGATCTGTCTTCACTAGGGAAGACGCAACCAATCTCCCAGATGTAATAGTGGCCAGAGGACCTAGGGTAATGGAGGAACTGAAGGAAATTCGCATTAGGCAGAAAATACTGTTGGGTAAACTGATGGAACTGAAGGGTGATAAATCCCCAGGGCCTGATGGTCTGCATCCCAGGGTACTTAAGGAGGTGGCTCTAGAAATCATGGACGCATAGGTAATCATTTTCCAATGTTCTATAGATTCAGGATCAGTTCATGTGGATTGGAAGGTAGCTAATGTTATCCCACTTTTTAAGAAAAGGAGGGAGAAAGAAAACAGGCAATTATAGACCAGTTAGTCTGACATCAGTGGTGGGGAAGATGCTGGAGTCAATTATAAAAGATGAAATAATGGCATATTTGGATAGCAGTAGCAGGATAGGTCCGAGTCAGCATGGATTTACGAAGGGGAAATCATGCTCGACTAATCTTCTGGAATTTTTTGAGTATGTAACTATGAAAATGGACATGGGAAAGCCAGTGGATGTAGTGTACCTGGACTTGCAGAAAGCCTCTGATAAGGTCCCACATAGGAGGTTAGTGGGCAAAATTAGAGCACATGGTATTGGGGGTAGGGTACTGGCATGGATAGAAAACTGGTTGGCAGACAAGAAACAAAGAGTAGGGATTAACAGGTCCTTTTCAGAATGGCAGGCAGTGACTAGTGGGGTACCACAGGGTTCAGTGCTGGGACCGCAGCTGTTTACAATATACGTTAATGATTTAGATGAGGGAATTAAAAGTAACATTAGCAAATTTTCAGATGACACAAAGCTGGGTGACAGTGTGAACTGTGAGGAGGATGTTATGAGAATACAGGGTGACTTGGACAGGTTGGGTGAGTGGGCAGATGCATGGCAGATGCAGTTTAATGTGGATAAATGTGAGGTTATTCACTTTGGTGGCAAGAACAGGAAGGCAGATTACTATCTGAATGGTGTCAAGTTAGGAAAAGGGGAAGTACAACGAGATCTGGGTGTCCTTGTTTATCAGTCACTGAAAGTAAGCATACAGGTACAGCAGGCAGTGAAGAAAGCTAATGGCATATTGACCTTCATAACAAGGGGAGTTGAGTATAGGAGCAAAGAGGTCCTTCTGCAGTTGTACAAGGCCCTGGTGAGACCCCATTTGGAGTATTGTGTGAAGTTTTGGTCTCCAAATTTGAGGAAGGACATTCTTGCTATGGAGGGAGTGTAGCGTAGGTTCACTGGGTTAATTCCAGGGATGGCGGGAATGTCATATGTTGAAAGATTGGAGCGACTGGGCTTGTATACTCTGGAATTTAGAAGGATGAGAGGGGATCTGATTGAAACATATAAGATTATTAAAGGATTGGACATGCTAGAGGCAGGAAACATGTTCCCGATGTTGGGGGAGTCCAGAACCAGAGGCCACAGTTTAAGAATAAGGGGTAGGCCATTCAGAACGGAGTTGAGGAACTTTTTCACACAGAGGGTTGTGGATCTGTGGAATGCTCTGCCTCAGAAGGCAGTGAAGGCCAATTCTCTGGATTCTTTCAGAAAAGAGTTAGATAGAGCTCTTAAAGATAGTGGAGTCAAGGGATATGGGGAGAAGGCAGGAACAGGGTACTGATTGTGGATGATCAGCCATGATCACAGTGAATGGTGGTACTGGCTTGAAGGGCGGATGGCCCACTCCTGCACCTATTGTCTATTGTCTATATGAGGGGTGATTGATAAGTTTATGGCCTAAGGTAGAAGGAGTCAATTTTAGAAAACGGAGCACATTTACTTTTCTTACATTTACACATTTAGTCCAGCGGTCATGGAGCATACAGATCCCTTCTTTGTAGAAGTTGGCGCCTTGGACCTCCAGAAGTGGTCACAGCAGGGGTGATTGATAAGTATGTGGGCTAAGGTAGAAGGAGATTAGTTATTAACTTCAAACTTTCTGTATTTTCACTCAAAGAGTTGAACTGCACGTGCATGTAACAAGAACTGTATAACTCATCTCGTTCTACCCAAGGCCACAAACTTATCAATCACCCCTGCTGTGGACCACCTGGAGATCCAAGACGTTCTCGTTACATGCACGTGCAGTATAGTGGTTTGGTTTAGATTTATGACACAGTTCACATTGTTGTTCTGGCAACTGTTATCCTTTTAAAGATCTGAAGTGCAACCCCCTCCCATATCATGTGGGCTCATTCACCATGTAACTCACTCATAGGCTGCTTATTTTTCTTCATGGAGCTCCTACCAGGCAATCTGCATTCAAAAGAAGTAATGTATTTGCAAAGGTTCTCTTGATTTAGTGGATTTTCCTGTTTCCCTGGTGATGGGTAAAAGGAGGGAACATCCCTGTGCCCAATTTCCAACCAGAAATACATTGGCTACCAGGAACAGCATCTTCATTGGTTTGACTTATGTTCCTACTTTGTGTGGGTGGAGTGATGCCAACTCTCTCCGTAGACATTAGACTGCTGGGAATAAATGAGGAATTACCTGTCAGGGTAATTGCTAAGTCTAAGTAGAATGAGTTTGAAGATATGTGCTCCCTACTTATTTTACCTTTTTATCTATTTTTCAATCAAAGGCTAGCATTTACTGCCCATCCCTTATTTCCGTTCACTTAAGCACCTTACTACACTATCTCTGAAGGCACCTCACATGTATCTTCTCGGATGGACTGGAGTATTGTAGAGTCCACACTGTACAAGGATCATAGATTTCTTCTCCGAACCTGCGTGGGTGTGTTTTAATGAATCCAGCAGCTTTGTGATCACCATTACCCATCATATGAAATGTTATTCTTAAAACTGGGTTACTAATTCAGAACTAGAATCAGGTTTATTATGACTGATATACTGTATGTCATGAAATTTGCTGTTTTGTGGCAGCAGTACAGTGCAAGAGCTAAAAGCTGTAAGTTTCATTTAAAAAAAAATAAATAATTAGTGCAAAAGGAGAAAAGTGAGGTAGTGTTGATGGGTTCATGAACCATTCAGAAATCTGATGGCAGAGGAGATGAAGCTGTTCGTAAAACACTGAGTTTGTGTCTTCAGGCTCCTGTACCTCCTCTCTGATGGCAATATGAGAAGAGCTCTTGTCCTGGATCGTGAGGGTCCTCACTGGGGCCTTCTTGAAGCATTGCCTTTGAAGATGTCCTTGATGGTGAGGAGGGTTGTGCCCATGATGGAGCTGGTTGTGTTTGCAACCACCTGCAGTCTTTTTCAATCTTGTGCATTGGAATCTCCATACCAGGCCGCGATGAAACCAATCAAAATACTCTCCATATTACATAGAAAAACATAGAAATCTACAGCACACTACAGGCCCTTCGGCCCACAATGTTGTGCCGACCATGTAACCGACTCTAGAAGCTGCCTAGAATTACCCTACCACATAGCCCTCTATTTTTCTAAGCTCCATGTACCTATCTAAGAGTCTCTTAAAAGACCCTATTGTATCATTTGTACCATGTACGATCTGTAGAAATTTGCTAGTCTTTGGTGACATATGAAATCTCCTCAAAATCCTAATGAAGTATAGCAGCTGGTGTGTCTTCTTCGTAATTGCATCATAAGGTTGAGGCCAGGATAGATCCTCTGAGATGAATAAACTCTTCTCGGGCTTCCAGCGAGGTACTGGTGTTGATTTTAACCATCCTTTCAATGACAAACTCTGCCATCTTCTTCAGGGACCCCTAATAAAGATGGCAGAGTTTGTCATCGAAGCATTGGTTAAAATTGATATCTGAACCCCACTGGAAGCCCAAGAAGAGTTTACTTGTCATATACACTGGCAAAGCACTAGTTCCTCTTTCATCCTCTGAGATGTTGATGCACAGGAACTTGAAGCTGTACTCCCTTTCCATTGCTGACACTCAATCGACTAGTGTTCTCCTGACTTTCCCTTCTTG
Source organism: Mobula hypostoma (assembly GCF_963921235.1). NCBI lineage: Eukaryota > Metazoa > Chordata > Chondrichthyes > Myliobatiformes > Myliobatidae > Mobula > Mobula hypostoma. Next base: position 59,317,919 of record NC_086104.1, on the reverse strand, counting down.
ATGTCCACGACCAATTCTTTGGTCTTGCTAACACTGAGTATGGGGTTGTTGTTGTAACAGCATTCAACCGGCCAATCTACACTCAGTGGTCACTTTATTGGGTACACATGTACACCTGCTCATTAATGTAAATATCCCATCAGACAAACACGTGGCGGTAACTCAGTACATAAAGGCATGTAGACATGGTCGAGAGGTTCATTTGTTGTTCAGACCAAACATCAGAATGGGGAAAAATGTGATCTATGTGACTTTGATTGCGGAATGATTGTTGGTGCCAGATGGGGTGGTTTCATTATCTTAGAAACCGCTGGTTTCCTGGCATTTTCATGCATGACAGTCTCTAGAGTTTACAAAGAATGGTGCAAAAAACAGAAAATATCCCGTGAGCAGCAGTTCAGTGGGTGAAAATGCCTTTTTAATGAGTGAGATCTGAGGAAAACGGCCAGACTGGTTCAAACCAACTAGGAGGCGATAGTAACTCAAATAACCATGCACTACAACAGTGGTGTGCAGGAGAGCATCTCTGAATGCACAATATGTTGAACCTTGAGGTAGATGGACTACAGCAGCAGATGATCATGAACATACACTCAGTGGTCACTTTATTAGATACAGGAGGTACCTAATAAACTGGCCACTGAGTGAATATTCACCAAACTTTTATAGCTTATGAACAGCATTATACAATATTTACTTCATTTCAACAAGTTTGAAAGGTTGCCCAATCCCTTTGCAAATAGCAATGCACTATGAAAAAGGATTAAAGTACAGATACTACTGCAAAAAAACCCCAGAAATGTTCTATCCATGTATAAGTTGCCTTAAATTGTTACAATCATTAAATTGCATATTCAAATCAATATGCACTTCACAGTGTAATTCACTTCTGCAACAAAAAATTTTACTTTTAAATTTCTATCAATCAATTTTTAATTTACGTTCCAAAAGAATGATTCCCCCATTAATTTCTCTACCTTTCATTTAGTAAAATAACATTACAGAAATGAAGATTTCAGCTTTAAAGCACTGTTAAACTGTTCATGTAAACCGTTGCTGTGGTTTGCTCGCTCGTTGGAGGGAAAAAAAAATGATGTTTTACTGCCCTCTACTGGAAAGGTAATTCCCTATAAATTGGTGTAAGTAAAATGGCAAATGAATGTGGCTTTGACAGGAAGAGCTGAACTTTCCAAACACTGGGAGCATGGTGGAGACTGACAGGAGATATTAGTTTTCAACAAGTCCTAGCAAGGGAGAAATATTTTTTCCTAACATTCGGCTTGATGGACCAGATTCAAAGTTATTATTTAGCAGTGTTAGTTCTGGGTTTCTAAATCTATGAGAGGTTGGTATGACTCAATTTCAGGTATTGAAATGTTCCCTGCAAATGTGAAATCTGATTAGCAATGCCACTGGCAGTATTGCGAAGGAGGAAGAGAGGAAGAGAAAATCTGTACAACAAGATGACTGCTCGAATCTGTGATCATTCTCTGGATGCCAAGTTGAGAGTGAAAGGATTCACAGGGGACATCAATTTGTCTGATTACTGGCAGCAAAAACCTGCAGCCAATACCAAAGGCACATGGCTGAAGCTGGTTGCAGAAGTCAGCACCCCAACATTCCTGATACATTGGTGTCAAGTGTTTAATAATTTCAACGGATCAGGAAATGTAAGCAGCTGACACATTCATCTGCATGCTGATCTGCCTATGAATCCAACCCCACACTTTGCCCTGTGCCTTCGACTACAACACATCAATTTTACATCTATACCTGTGCTTCTAGGTTCCTCACACTCCGATCTCAAACTACCCAAACATTCAGCCTTACTTTATGCAGCCTCTCCCACAAAGCCACTGACAACAAATATGTTCTGCTCATTCTACTAATCAATGTATGTCATTACACTCATTCATGGTTCCTTTTGTTTCCTGCTTACAGTAGGAAAGAGCAGAGAACACCAGACACCAACCAAGTGTAGTGCTGAGGAAAATTACAGCGGTAGAGTTATCAGCAAAATGTCAGCAACACAGCTTCATAGGTCCAGTGACCCACCTTCAGTTGTGATCTCCTGTACCACTTGTGGAAAATTGGTACATTCATCATGTGACCATGCAAGCCTCCTCCGTGTGCTCCAGTTTCCTCCCACATCCCAAAGACAGGCTGATTAGTTGGTTAAATAGCTACTCATGTAGCTGAGAGATAAAGCTTGGAGGAATTGATGGGAAGCAAAGGAGAATGAAGTTGGACTGGTGAAGATGGATGCCTGATAGATTGAATCGGCCAAACTTTGTGTTGTATGACTCAATGCTAGTAGCATTAACACAGTGACTCTCAACTAGTAGCTAAAAGTCATCATTCATTGTAGACTCTCTTTGCCTACCCTCTGTATTGATGGAACATTTTCATTTTTTGCCTTTCGGCTTCAGTCTAATCTGGATCTACTGACCCTTCCTGAATTTCCCTACTATGCAACATCTGCAATTTTCTTCCAGAATGGTGGTTTACCTCCTTTCAAGGTCTTATTTCTAACTGCTTGGCTTCTGGTAGATGGTGATGCACTTAGACTCAACCGTTTCTCCAGGGACAACCAAAGGTGTTATTGTCTCTTCTAAACTTTTTTTTTATGATTGCACGAACCTACTGGAACTTAAGAACTTAAGGTACTGTGGGTCTACCGCATCAGCAAGTTGCTGGTTGGCAAAAATACTGAAGAAGCGGGACTTGGTGTGGATTGTGCCGCTGCCTATGATAGAGAGGTGTCAGTGTGCCAAGGAGGTGTGCAGTCTAACAGCGAGTGATTGTCTTAGTTGCTTTTCTTATGATTGTAAGACCCTGTTGGAATCTTTTAATGTAGAATGCTGTAATTTCAATACACTGGCTTACTGGCAAAAGGTGGGGGAGCACCGTGGCCTTGGTTGTAGCAAAGACTAGGCCTCAAGCTGCAGTGTTACTTGTTTGCAACCGCCCGAGAGAGGTGCTGAAGTCACTGTGTTCCACTGCAGTGCCAGAGGTGCTGTGGCACTGTGTATATGCTAGAGTCAGTGCTGCCCTCCAGTGTTCGTTTGGCAGGAGACAAGATGTATTGTGTTTGACTGCAGACTGCTGCAACATTCATGGACTCGGGGACTTGGAATATGCTTTCTAAGTGACTATATTTTACTACTGTCTTATATGTACTGTGTGTGCCTTGTGCTATGTATGACTGTTTGTACCGTGTTTTGTATCTTGACCCCAGAGTGTCACTGTTTTGCTTGGGTGTATTCATTTATGGCTGAATAACAATTAAACTTGAAATCGACTCCACATACAGCCCAAGGTTTACTTTCCTCATTGCAAGTGCTAGTATCAAATTTCATCTGTATTAGTCAAATATGGTCAATAGTCTTTGATCATTTACTGTTTAATCTCATTGCCACTTCTCTTCCAGAAATGCCCACCTTAAAAAAGTTTATTCTTCCCGCTCACAGGATTCCCATCTGTGCCTGCTGCCTTGTTGATGTTGAAGATTTCTGTTATCCTTTGCTGAGGTATTGCCTGAATTTTTTAATTATGTTTATTTCAAGTTTTCAGTATGTTTTTAAGGGACATCCCATGACAAACAACTATTCAACATGCTCTTAGGGATTCATAAGACTGGATTTATTTTGAAGACAAAAGATCTGTTGCTATGCAACATTTGCATTCTTCATCCAGGCTTGTTCACCTCTTATCAAGGTATATATAAGGTGATCCAGTCTGCAGGAAGACTGCTTGAATCTACTTCTAGCCCAAGGTACACACCACTTGTCAGATATATTAGCATCACATTCCGTCTGTAATAGTAGAAGATGGTCAATAGTTTTTAAAAACTATAAAGCCATTCCAGAGACTTGGTTGTCACAAGGGCAGGAACGGCTGCTGAATGTTCTGGGATTTAGATATTTCAAAAGGGTCAGGGAGGGAGGTAACAGAGGTGAGGGAATGGCTTAGATAATTAGGGATAGTAGCATGGCTGCAGACAGGGAGGATCCATCATCTACTGAGTCAGTGTGGGTGAAAGTTGAAATCAGGAAAGAAGAATTTGCTTGATTATGAGTATTCTATTGACGTCCCAGTAGCCAAGGAGACACTGAAGTACAGATGGGGAGGCAGATTTTGGAAAGGTACAAGAGTAACAGGGTTACTGTCATGGGTGACTTCAAGTTCCTAATATTGACTGTCACTTCTTTAGTGCAAGGGGTTTAGATGGAGGAGAATTTGTTAGATATGTCCAGGAAGGATTCCTGCCACAATATGTAGACAGGCCAACCAGAGGAGAGGCCAGTCAGGATCTGATACTAGGCAATGAAACTAGTGAGGTGACAGTTTTCTTGGTGAGTGAGCATTTTGTAGACAGTGACCACAATTCCTGACCTTTACCATAGCCTTGGACAGGGATGGGAAAGTATTTAGAGGTTGTATACGGAGCACTTGCATGGGGTTCTGGATAGTTTTGTGCAGGAAAGGATGGTAAGATGAGGGAACCATGGTTGACAAGAGATGTAGAACATCTAGTTAAGAGGAAGAAAGAAGCATACTTAAGGATTAGGAAGCAAGAACTCTACGGTCTTACAAGGTAGAGAGAAAGCAGCTTAAGAATGGACAGGGCAGCTAGAAGAGAGAAGGCTTTGGTGAGTAGGATTAAGGAAAACCTCAAGGAGTTCTACATTTGTGAAGAACAGGAGGATGACTATCATTAGCATAGGACCGATCAGGGTTAAAAGAGGTAACATGCCTGAGTTGGAGGAGGTAAGGGAGGTCTTTAATGAATACTTTGCTTTAGTATTCACTAGTGAGAGGAACCTTGATGAATGTGAGAACAGAACAGGCTAAGATGCTAGAACATGTCAATGTTAAGAAAGAGGATGTGTTAGAACTTTTGAAAAACATTAGGATAGGTAAGTCACTGGAGTCAAATAGGATATACTCCAGATATGTAGAGGAAGTAAGATTGATCTACTAACCTGAGGCATGTCTCACATGGCCACTGGTGTAGTACCAGAAGAATGGAAGTGATAAGTGTTATTCCTTTGTTCAAGAAAAGTAATGGGGATAACCCCGGCATGTCAACAAGTACGCTCAAAAACTTCTATAGTTGTACTGTGGAGAGCATTCTGAAAGGCTGAATCACTGTCTGGTATGGAGGGGCTACTGCACTGGACCGAAAGAAGCTGCAGAAGGTTGTAAATCTAGTCGGCTCCATCTCTGGTACTAGCATAAAAAGTACCCAGGATATCTTTAGAGAGCGGTGTCTCAGAAAGACAGCATCCATTATTAAGGACCCCCAGCACCCAGGGCATGCCCTTTTCTCACTGATACCATCAGGTAGGAGATACAGAAACCTGAAGGCACACACTCAGCGATTCAGGAACAGCTTCTTTCCCTCTGACATCTGATTCCTAAGTGGACATTGAAGCTTTGGACACTACCTCACTTTTTTTAATATACAGTATTTCTGTTTTTGCTCATTTTTAATAATCTATTCAATATATGTAATTGATTTACTTGTTTATTTATTATAATTTTTCTCTCTCTCTTTGCTAGATTATGTATTGCATTGAACTGCTGCTGCTAAGTTAACAAATTTCACGTCACATGCTGATGACAATATATAAGAAAATAAAATCACATAAAATAGATATGATAAATGAAAGTTACAGTACAGTACAAATTTCTTGGTGTTCACCTGACAGAGAATCTCACCTGGTCCCTCAACACCAGCTCCATAGCAAAGAAAGCCCAGCAGCATCTCTACTTTCTGCGAAGGCTTTCTGTGCTGTAATGTTCTATGGTTCTATGGCTGAGAAAAGTCCATCTCCCACCCTCCCATCCTCACCACATTCTACAGAGGTTGTATTGAGAGCATCCTGAGCAGCTGCATCACTGCCTGGTTCGGAAATTGCACCGTCTCGGATCGCAAGACCCTGCAGCGGATAGTGAGGTCAGCTGAGAAGATCATCGGGGTCTCTCTTCCCGCCATTACAGACATATATACCACACACTACATCCGTAAAGCAAACAGCATTATGAAGGAATCCATGCATCCCTCATACAAACCCTTCTCCCTCCTGCCATCTGGCAAAAAGCACCGAAGCATTCGGGCTCTCACGACCAGACTATGTAACAGTTCCTTCCCCCAAGCCATCAGACTCCTCAATACCCAGAGCCTGGACTGACACTGTCTACTGTGCCTATTGTCTTGTTTATTATTTATTATAATGCCTGCACTGTTTTATGCACTTTATGCAGTCCTGGGTACGTCTGTAGTCTAGCGTAGTTTTTGTGTTGTTTTTATGTAGTTCAGTGTAGTTTTTGCATTGTTTTATGTAGCACCATTGTCCTGAAAAACATTGTCGCATTTTTATTGTGTACCGTACCAGCAGTTATGGTCGAAATGACAATAAAAAGTGACTTGATTTGACTTGACTTGACTTGAGGAGATTTTAGTTAAACATTACAGCAAAAAGAAAAGTTTTAAGCCTTGATTTAAAACAGCATAAATTTGGGACAGACTTCAGATCCTCTGGAAGGTTATTCCAGATATGTGAAGCATAGTAAGTAAAAACTGCTGCATCATGTTTAGTTTTGACCTTGGGAATGGTGAGTAGACTCGCTCCAGCTGACCTGAGAGCTCGGAAAAGTTCATAATGCAGCAAGAGATCGGAGATGTATTTTGGCTCTAGACCATTCAGTGCCTTATAAACCAGTAGCAATATTTAAAAGTCAATTGTCTGATGGACAGGAAGCCAGTGTAGCAATCTGAGAACTGGAGTGATGTGTTCTACTTTCTTGGTCTTAGTGAGGACTCTAGCAGCAGTGTTCTGAATGAGGTGAAGGTGACTGAGGGAAATTTTACAGAGACTGTGAAAACAGCTTTACAGAAGTCAAGCCTATTAAAAATAAATGCATTGACGAGTTTTTCTAGATCTTGCCGAGACATAAGCCCTTTAATTCTCATTATATTTTTAAGATGGTAGCAGGCTGGCTTTGTAATTGTCTTAATGTGGCAGTCGGTGTGCCACATTAATTTAACTCGGAGTCATTACAACACCAAGGTTTCTGGCTTGATTTGTAACGACATGGATTCAAAGTGAACACTGACTTTTAATTATTCTTTTTTTGGTACCAAAATCAATTATTTCAATTTGTTTAACTAGAGGACATTTTGGCTCATCCAATCAGTGATTTGTTCAGTGCAGTTTTTTCGTGATTGTAGGGGATCATAGTCACTTGATGACACTGTTATATAAATCTGAGTGTTATCCACATAATTAAGGTAAGCTATTTGGTTGCTACTGTGATTTGAGCTAGAGAGAGCATGTATACGTTAAACAGAAGAAGTCTTAGTATGAACCTTAAGAAGCTCTTAGTTAGTTACATGGATGTAAGGACAATGGAGGGCTATGTGGTAGTGAAGGGGTGGATTGACCTTAGTGCAGGTTAAATGGACATTGAATTAAATTGAATTGACTTTATTTCTTACATCCTTCACATACATGAGGAGTAAAAATTTTTATGTTACGTCTCCATTTAAATGTACAATGTGCAATCATAGTAATTTTTAAAAATTTATAATAAATAGAACAGTTAATGTAACATAGAAATACACTCAGATAAGCATGAGTTAATCAGTCTGATGGCCTGGTGAAAGAAGCTGTCCCGGAGCCTGTTGGTCCTGGCTTTTATGCTGCAGTACTGCTTCCCGGATGGTAGCAGCTGGAATAGATTGTGGTTGGGGTGACTCCTGTCCCCAATGATCATTCGGGACCTTTTCTCACACCTGTCTTTGTAAGTTCACAACTACAGATGAGCTGGGCTGTCCACACCACTCTTTGCAGAGTCCTGCGGTTAAGGGAGGTACAGTTCCCATAGCAGGCAGTGATGCAGCCAGTCAGGATGCTTTCAATTGTGCCCCTGTAGTAAGTTATTAGGACTTGAGGGCCTATACCAAACTTCCTCAACCACCTGAGGTGAAAGAGGCACTGTTGTGCCTTTTTCACCAAAGAGCTGGTGTGTACAGATCACTTGAGGTCCTCAGTGATGTGGATGCCAAGGAACTTACAGCTGTTTACCCTCTCAACCCCAGATCCATTGATATCAATAGGGGTTAGCCTGTCTCCATTCCTCCTGTAGTCCACAACCAGCTCCTTTGCATTTGCGACATTGAGGGAGAGGTTGTTTTCTTGACACCACTGCGTCAGAGAAATGACTTCTTCCCTGTAAGCCACCTCATTATTGTTTGAGATTTGGCCAATCGTTGTAGTGTCGTCAGCAAATTTAATTAGCAGATTGGAGCTGTGGGTGGAGACATAGTTATGAGTATACAGGGAGTAAAGGAGGGGACAGCGCAACATTGTGGGCTGAAGGGCTTGTACTGTTCTGTAGTAACAGAATGGTGTATTGGCAACATTAAGAATTAAGCTTCCGTTGTTAACAAATTGATAAGAATATGTTACATCATTTTCTGATTTTCATTATAATTAACACATAATTGGAGTTCTTTCAGCTCCTGATAACTACCGAGAATTCACGACTGACTGTCTATCTTTAAGACACTTTCCTGCACTAATTCAGTATCTTTGATTCCACTAATATGCAAATTCCATCTTGAATACACCACGCATCTAAGCCTCCATTACTCTCCTGGGTACAGAGATCCAAAAATTCAGTTTAACCTTCATTGCGTTCCCTTTACTAAATTTATTATCCCTCCTTGGTTAGCGAGTCTAGCCCAGCACACAATATTCTCGCTGTAGTTTCACCAGGAACAAATATAATTGCAGTAAGGCATCCCCCCTCTTGTTCTCAAACCATCACTATCTGCTGTACCAATAACAATTCTTTTGAATGGCAAGTGGTCTTTTAAGTTGTATCAGATGGGGAGTTGAGAAGTTCTGTGACATTGGTTTGGACGTGTCATTAAACATGAACCACGGGAAAGAGATGAAAAATAAAGTAAGAACCAGTAATAGCTCAGAAACCAATTTTGAGGGTTGGGCATCACTTTCATTCTCCGAACATGGAAAGCTAAGCAAGCACAGGGCAGATAGTAGAGGTCTGTTGCAGCTTTTAAGGGGCATGATAATTGCAATCAATTTCAAACTGATGACTTGACTCAAATGAATAGTCATGGATTAACTGCTTGTTTCCTCATAGGATGCTGATAATATTAAGCATGGTGAATTTTAGCAAAGAGTTAGAGAAGCCCATGAATTTCATTCAATACTTTCTTTCTGCAGCTTTTTCCTCTACAATGCTGAGTAATAATGTTTGCGGGAGGAAGGTGTTTCCTCTGCCGCATGTGTCAGAGCATTGTAGTTGTATAGTGCTACAGACTGTGCAGAGCATCACCATTCTTGACATCCCATAATAAAGGGCTCCTCACATGATATTAAAACACACTCTCACCAATCAAGTCATTTCAGGCGAACATGTGACACTGTTTCTACCTACACCTTATTGCTTTGGCTTGTCAGCCATGTTTCAGTGGGTTTCATTCACACCAGGGGATGCAATCCTTAACCCTTTAGGCAGTTGAATACAGAGGGGAGAGCCAGGTGCTGCTGGAAGCCTGCAGGAAGGCAGATTCCTGAGAAAACCTTGCGCACACCTGAAGAAAATACTTTCCTGAGGTTGCAGACACCAGAACATTAATGGAAAGGAGCCACTTTAAAATAATGGACACCCCAGATAATCAGGAATCTATGCGCGATCAGCACCATAGGAAGTAAGTCAGGGCCATGAACATGACTGCCTTCTCTTCCAGACTGACTTCATCCAGAGAAGTAAACTGAGGTAATGGCCACACTGGTAAATAAAACACCTGTTACTGCACTTCTTAACAGTTAGAATCCTACACTGTTTCTGGCAGAGTCCAAGATAGATCCAGCAGTGCACAAGTTGGTGGCTGTTGCCTTTTTTATTGCATTCAGCAGAGTGTATCCCCTAGGTCTACTAGGCAGCAGGTCCTCTTCCAAGAACTGCACAGGTCCCCGGAGAGCATGCACAAGTCTGAGACCCCAAGGCTCTGATGTTTCCACATATTCAGGACACTGAGCCTGTGTGCAGAGCATAGTCTTTTGTGGACTACAGCTCAGACTCAAGTCCATCTTTGGTGGTCTGGAGCAGCCAGCTACCCCTTCCATCACTCCAGTAGTTGGCCTTCTCATTTTCTTCAAGGTCTGGGTATTGTTGCATAAGCAAAACCCTTCACAAAGTCTCCTTGAATACCCACCAGTTACTGTAAGAAAATGTGCAAGTCCAATGATGACAACATTTGTTTAGGATTGAGCTGGTATAACTCCACCGAAGGGAGCCAGTGATGGAGACATCAAAGTTAGCACCTACACATTATATTGTCAACTGTAAACCATGTTTTAATCATAATCTGGAAATTTATACACCTAAAGTTAATCTGTTAAACTGCTGTTAGGATCACTCCTGATGAACAGTAAATGTACTACTTTTGGTGAAATTTAACCAACTACCTGCTCAAAGCACATCGTCTCTCACAAGCTAAAAGTTCAAAGCTTCAATGTCCAAGTTCAGGCTTATCATCATGGGCATACGTACCCAGGGTATAAATGCCATGAACAGTAGCTTTTTGCAGCAGCAGCACAGTACATTACAAGTCTGCAGTAGATACAGAAAATATGCCTTAATATGTTGGCATGAATAACTATAGTAGGTTTTAAATAAGTTATTTTGATGTCTTCAAACTTCATTGCTACCATTTGATGGCTTGGTTGGATAATTGAAAAGGATGTAAGATGATAACTGGATTCACATTCTGGCAGCCTTAGTGAGGTATGGTTCCTGAAGGACAATACCTGATTTCCCTTTTTTTCTGTTCTTAAAACACTACTTCTCTTGACAAAAATCAGATTTATTTGTACTCTAAAAAGCCAAAGATTAATGTTCATTATAGTTTACATTACTTAATAACTTATTACAACAGCGACTTGTAAACATTTGACTCCTCATCTTTAATATCTCTTGTCCCAATCCAGTCAAAGCTGCACCCCAAACAAATAAAACTATGTTTAAATCTGTAACTGATAAAAATATAACATTCATATCCATTGTTGCATGGTGGATTGTAAATTCAGTTTAAAATACTCAATTACAATTTTAATAATTGCCCTCACTCAGTATTTCACAAATGTTGATTGCTAAATTTGCTTTTATTTTAGTCAAACGCAAGGTAACTCACTTTAATTACTTCTTTCCTCTTGAAAAGTGAATTCCTAAATTTCAATGGATGAGATCATTAGTTTGAAAGAAATCAAACTAGTGCCAAACCTTCAAAAGGTTTGTGGGAATTTTTTGATATTTGAAGGGTAATTTTGACCTCTTCTGTTGTAGCTTTTCAGTATGATTCTCGTCATAGCAGTCAGGGTCACAAGTTTAACAGGGGAGTGTCACTAGATATTGTTTCTTATAAGTCTGCCGGGGCCCACTGTCAAAGCTCACATCTGAAGAATGGCCACTTGGGCAAGAGACTGAAAGATGCCTCGTGCCTGTGGAGGATCGGGAAGGGAATTAAGCTTCCTACGGAAACTTAAGAAAGCATGAAACAAGAGAATATAGCAATGCCCCCTCTGTTCACAAAGCATCTAAAAGCCACTCAATTGTCAACTCAGTTCAAGAGGGGCAACAAATGTTATATGCAAGGTGCAAAGTATGTGCAAGTCACACCGATCTAGCAGCAGGATGGCCTTGACCCAATCCACATAAGTATTGGCCCCAAAGGAACCCAAAATATTATCCATAACAGTCATGTAAGTGCTTGGGGAAGATGGAGTGGTATAGGAGAATGGAGATAGTTGGGGGGTGGGGAGTGTTAGTATTGGCAGGCACCACGGTTTGGGAGGGAGAAAGTTTTCACATCAGTTGAGTTTTAAAATATTTCTATCAGCAGTCCAGAAGATTTTTATAGTGGCTTAATTTTCTGATCTATTTTTATCAGTATTTTAACCATTCATCCTTTCTTGACCTAGACAAATAAGACTAAACTTGGAATTCTTGTCTTTTTACGTCAAACTATTTAAACATTTTTAGTTATGCATCATAATGGTGAACAATTTGTAAATTAGGAGATCATCATTTTAGTAATTAATAGTATTTAGTCCAATCTATTGTAAATACTTGAAACTGATTTGAAATGAATTACATTAAAACTAGGTATTTCTGAAAGCTGTTTTATTATTTTACAATATTCGCTTTTTACTTTTTTGATTTAATTGAAGTAACTGCAGCTTTCCTTTTTTTTATAGAAAGGGATTAAAATTCAGTACTTACATCAGTGTGTCCTTGTGGGACCATCTTTTACTTTGTAGGTCAGACTGATTTTGAAAACATTATCTTCTCACTCACAGAAAAATGACGTGATAACAAAGATTGCAAGCCACAATTTTTTGTAGAATTGTACACAGTATCTTGTAGGTGAATCGCAGAAAATTTCCAACGTTGGAGGCCATTTAGCCTATCATGCCTGTTCCAGTTAATAAAGAGTTATTTTAATCTCAGCACATGTTCTAACACCTGGTTTGTAGCCTTGATGTTCCCAGCTCCTCAATCACATTTAAACCTCTGACTTCACTATTCTTTCAGGCAATGAGGTCAAACTTCCACCATCTCTGTGTTCATTTATGGGAAACTGCTTCTATATTATTTCTTCCTCTAATCATTTTGAAAACATTGAGAAATTCCCCTTCAGCTATTTTTATTGTTATTATTGCTGTGTTATTATTGTGAAATCTGGTTTTCAAACTTCAAATATGAACAGTGTCTAATTTGAACATTCATGAGTCAAAGACAGAACTGACCTCTGTTCTCCAACTCATTACAGATATTACCAATGCTAACCTTTCCAACACAGGTACAATTTGTCTGGTTTTGTTAAAGTTGGAAAATTCCAGGGGAAATCATTGTTGGATTATCACCCAGAGATGGCAATAAAAGTTAAGGTGGGAGCTTAAATGAATTTTCAATATGGGAAGATATGTAGCTAATTAAAACCCAAAATGCTCCAATTTACAGTATTTTCTAAATTAAAGTGATATTGGCTGGATCATTAAATTGAAATATCATTAATGAATCCAGCAATCACAGAGGGATGGATATTGCTAAAGAAACTAATTCCCACCTTACAGGACTGTGATTCCTACTGTGAGTGATTTTAGCAAAATATTCAGCAAGTGAGTCCAACATCGCTGACTCTATGCCATTTACCTGACTTCATGAAATTATTAACAGCGAGAATTTTCTATCTATAACCAGTAAGCTTGTTCTTTTACATGAGCTTTATTGAAATATGTTTATATATTATCCAGATATATATTATCTCATACATATTTCATGTCCTTTGGTGGCTGCAAATCACATATTAGCTGGTTATTCCATCATCATTCAGGAATACAGACAGGTCACCTCTTGTCCTTCTCCTCCTCACTCCAGCATTTGCAAGTGCACAATGAATCACTGAACCTTCCACTTGTACAGGTCAGATACAAGATCACATTTTAACAAGGGATAACATGGCAACATAGCCGCTAGCGTGACGCTATTACTGCTCGGGGTGTCAGAGTTCAGAGTTCAATTCCGGCGTTGTCTGTAAGGAGTTTGTACGTCCTCCCTGTGACCACGTGGTTTTCCTCCCACAGTCCAAAGATGTACTGGTTAGTAGGTTAATTGGTCATTGTAAATGGGCTCGTGGTTAGGCTAGTGTTAAATAGGTGGATTGCTGGGCAACACGGCTCATTGGGCTAGAAGGACCTGTTCTACATTGTAAGTCTAATTAAAACAGAATAAAATAAAACAAATCCTCCCCCCCTTACTTCTATTAAAATAAAGATACAAATTGCAGATACAGAAAGGAAAGATCTCTTTTCCTTTATTATTTACTCTGGCCACAGTGACTCCATCCATAGGCAACAATCAATTGGCGATTTTTCATTATACAGTACCCACTAGAAAGTTCACAAAGAAACCTCAATAATCCCTAGCAACCGGGGGTGTGTGTGAGAAAACCAAAGCACCCATAAAAAAGCATAGGGAGAACATGTCAACTCCGCAGAGACAGCATCAGAGATCAGGACTGAATTTGGATTGCTGCAGCTTTGAGTCAACAACTCTTCCTTGTGTGCCACTGTGTCAGTAATGAAATGGCTTCATATCTCTATTCTGATCTGTATCTGCATCTGCTGAGTTGCCTGAAGATTGGGTTTTCTTGTATAACTCTAGCTCCTTTCATTGTCCATATGGAAATTGCCTTTTTGCTGTAAAGTCTAAATTTTGCTTCCTGTGTCCAATCCCAGACTGACTACGACAGTTCCTGGTCAACAACAGATATGATCAGCCTTCCCAGCATGGACTGGTTAAACTTTGTATCCTTAAGTATAATTGCCAACACACCATATATCATAACACATAGATAATGTCTTCTGCTTATCCTTACCCAATGCCACAATTATTCGTCCCTTAATAATTGATGAAGTAGAGTCATTGTTGTGCTCGGGTAGGTAGAAATCTCATGTATTCCGGATTATTGTGTGAAATACCAAAGCTCTACATTTTTTATGGGTTTTCTAGTTCAGATTTTCTAAGATGAGAGAATCTGGACATAGTGAAGGGGATTAAGAGTTTATTAACATATAGATGACAAAGAATAGGATTAAAATAAGGAGTCCTTCACATGATGGCAGGTTGTAATGAGCAGCATACCCCAGGGATCAGTACCTGGGTTCAGACTACTCACAACCAACATTTGGCTGAGGGGACGAAATGCAAGAACTGGGATGTGAGCAGTGATAAGAAAGCAAGGATGCTTCATGTGGATATGGAAAGGCCAAATGAGTGAGCAACAACACAGTAGGTAAGTACAGTGTGGAACAATGTAAAGTTAGGCTTCTTAGTGGAATAAAAGAAATATTAAATATATTATTTTAAAACTGTGAGACACTGGGAAACATGGATGTTCAATGAGACATGGGTGTCCTTACACAAAGCCACTAGATGCCTACAGTAAGGAGCAGCATGGAGCCACAAAGGCAAGTGAAATATTGTTCTTTATTACAAGAGCACTGGAGCACAAGAAGAAATGCATCTTGCTACAATCAGGCATGGCCTCAGTGATTTTGCACCTGTACAGTTTTACTCTCCTTATGCAGAAAACAAAAGACATATATTTAGCAGACAGAGTGCAGTGAAGATTCACTGGAATGGTTCCTAGGTTGGTATGTCTGTTGATTGTAGAGGGTTGAGTGGGCAGAACCTCTGTTTTCTGGAGCTTGGCTGAATGAGAGGACTTCATTGAAATTAAAAATTCATATTGGATTCAATAGGGTAAATGTGATGAGAACATTTCCCTAGGCTAAGAAACCTAGAGTTAAGGATTACAGTCTCAACATAAGAGCTTAAATAAGCAGAGATATCTTCACTCCAAGGGTAGTGAACCTTTGGAATTCTCTGTGCCCCAGAGAACAATGGGAGCTCATTCACAAGACAGCTATCAATAAATTGCTGCATATAAAAGAAATCAAGACACATGGGGCTAGATCAAAAATATGGAGTTTGAAGAAATTCAGCTGTGATCTTGGTGAATGGTGGAGCAGATCTGAAGGGCTTAAATATTTGTATTTGATGCCATTACATCCCACAGTTCCACACTGCTGTGCACAGGTTTGAGGATCTGGAGTGCACTCACCGGTAGCTAAGTGGCTGGTTCTCTGCAGGGCTGGTGGATGAACAACTTTCCATCACTCTCTGGTCTATTAAAGGACCATATTGCAAAGGTACTAAGTGATATCATCTGTCCGATATCTCAATAACATTATCATAGATACACTGAGCCATTCCTGCTTGGTTAGCTTTTCCTCTGATGGAGCTTTCAATACATCAAGCACATGGATATCTGTTTTAATACATGCATCATTATTGTGATTTTTAATTAATTTTAATACATATATTCTAATGTCACTGAGATTTTAACAAATTCAAATGAGTTGGTTGGATCACTTATCTTCCCAGCAGCTAGCTTACTGCACCTGGCATGCCCCCAGTCTCCCAGGAACTGATCAGGTCCAAGTCTGCAGGGAGCACAATAAGAAAACGATGCCAATCCTTAGCATGTCACATACTTGCATGTAAAATCAGAAGGCTTCAGTCTAACATCCTGCTTCCTCCTTAAAGTTTGCATACCAACATCTCATTATGAAACAGCTTTAATACACTTGCAATGAAGCAAACATGATGACCTTATATGCTGTAAGCCTAATAAAGTTAGTGCTTATCCAATCCAGATTCATTGCAGTAAGTCTGAATTATTGCCAGATAATCACCCTGGTGCGCAAAATGAATGATCAGAAGGACAGAACTACATTCCTTAATATTTTAATCATTAACATTAGAAGTCTGCTTTTCTTCTTATCTTTTTCCATCTCCCTTTCGGTCTTACCTTTCTTCCCTCCCCATTTTGAAAGTCCTTAAATTTGGCATTATCTATTATAACTTAGTTCTGCTTTGGATTCTGCATACCTTAAGAGTCCTTTTGTTTGGTTCTTAAGGTCCAGTTTTCATTTCATGTTCATACAAGTGACAGCATCTTGAAGAACACATCATTGCTAATCATCACAGGAACTTGTAGAAAAGCTGTGAGCAAGCGCAGATGTATTCAATAGCTGGAGCTATCCCGTGTCACTGATCACAAAATCTAACCAGCAAAGCTATATTTTGCACAATATTTGCATTGTTTCCTAAAGCAAGATTTGCTACATCTTCACTAGCATTGAATATTTTTTGTTCTTCATCAACCTTCATGATATTAAGTGATAGTGACTGTCCTAAAGGGCTGGAAATTTTTTATTTTGTATCTGCCTGTCACATTTTGTCATCTTTCCACGTGGATAGAAGACCGCCTGAGACATTCCACGTGGCATAAAATATAATGAGGCTGTAAAACATGCCATACAGCTCAATGAAACACACAGATTCACCATCTTACTTAGCTTTTTTTCCCCCTTGGATATTGTAATGTTCTGGTATGCTTTGCAAACTGTTTAACTTTTATGTCAAAGTGCATTTTTTAAATACCCTCTTTGTGGAGTAGGTCTCACTTAGCCATGTATAAGACCGAGAGTAGAGTCATCAAAAAAAAACAGGCCCTTCAGCCCATCTAGTCCATGTCGAACTATTATTCTGCCTAGTCCCTTCAACCTACACCCAGACTGTTGCCCTCCCCATACCCCTCACATCCATATTCTTATCCAAATTTTTCTTAAACTTGGCGATCAAACCTGCATCCACTACTTCGCAGGCAGCTCTTTCCACATTCGGAGTTCCTTCTCAGGCTCCCCTTAAGTTTTTCACCTTTCACCCTTATCCTATGACCTTTAGTTCTTGTCTCATCCAATCTCAGTGGAAAAAACTTTCGTTCATTTTTCCTGTCAATATGCCTCATAATTTTGCATACTCTTATCAAATCTCCCCTCTTTCTACTATGTTCCAGAGAGTGAAGCCCTAAACTATTCAACCTTTCCTCACCTTTTTTCCTAAATTAATCTGGTGTTTGATTCTCAGTTTTATTTACATTGAAGTCCAAGGTGAAACATGGGATTTAACCATTCTCTGTTATTAACTGAATGTCTATTTATGTCAAAAAACTACTGATAAATTAATATGCCAATCACAGGAAATATCACAAAAATTTGAATAACTGTTATTTTTCAGAATTGCACAATACAACAGCAAAACTGGGAAAAAAAATCTGAATAATTTTAGGAAAGGACCCCAGTGTCCTCATACCTTTAACAATGTCAAGTCCATGTTTCTGATTAAACACCTGATATGACAATAAATCAACACACTGATTTCTAAGTAATTTGACTTAGTCAAGGTCCTTGAAGCAAACGGGAGGGTAGAGACTTCTCCTATCCAGCAAACTATGAACAATTATGCCAGGTTGAGGTCTTGAACTTCACTCTTCACATCAGATGTTATTGGCTGTGCTGGGGCACATGTAGCAGTGGTGAATTTCATTGCTGACTCCTACCTTTACTGAGAGATGACTCTCAAAACAAACTTGGTCTGCATATTCTGGGGTCTCGTCGTAGAACTTTATTGTAGTGCTATGCAACAAGGAAATGTTGCTAGATGACTTTCATTTTGCATATATTTTGTATAGGCCCCATTCTCTTGTGTATTTCAATGAATGAATCTACCGCACTGGAATGATACCACGAACAGTGTCTTCTCAAAATTCTCCAAATCCATTGAGAGGATAAGTAAACCAAGGTAAGGATCCAAAATCACAGCTTTAATTACACTCAGCCTATTCAATTGAACAGGGCACAGTGAGAACATTGAGTGTCTTTGTCAGCATTCTGCAAAAGCCCAGTAGAAACTGCCAAGGGAGAGTAATAATTAGTTCATGCTCAAGTCCAGGTTTCCCTAAATTGTGAAGTCCAAACTCTTAGACATCTTGATAACACAATGTCAGCTTATGATTTTCCACTGGAACAGGAGTGGCTAGTGCTGCAGAGTAGCATTGGATCTCATCCTTTACTGACCAGTCCCCTCTGGAGTATTTTGTTGATATTGGGAATGAACTGCACTGGCTAATAGTAATGAGGACTTCAGGAAAAGGCCAGGTAGGATTTGTCCTCTCAGCACATTTCATTGAATCATAGAATAATTACAGCACAGGAGGAGGCCATTCAGCCCATTTCTGTTCTGCCAGAGCAATACTGAAGTTTCACCAACTGTAACCTTTTCTATTGTGCTGCAAATAACTCCCTCATGAGGCCAATAGTGGAACCTGCATCCACCATCTACAAGCAGTACATTCCAGATTTCAACCACATGCTGCCTAAAAATATTTTTTTCTCATATCGTTTTTAATTCTCTTATCCCTCAGCTTCTCTTCTCATCTTGAACCAGTCTGTCAAAAAGGATAGCCTTCCTTCCACTCTCCACTTTGTGCAGATCCTATTCTTTACTAAATCTTCCTTCAGTCTTCTGTTCCGCACTAAAAACAATTACAGGTTCTCTAATCTGACTTTGTATGTGGAGTTGCTTACCGCCAGGAAGTATTTTTGTAAAACTCCTCTGAACTCTCCCCAGTGCCTTCAATTCTTTCCTATAGTGTGGCAACCAGCACTCAACACAATATTGTGTACTAACATTTGTTTCCACTGATGTTAGTGGAAATATTTTATATGCTTAATACCAGTTACTTTGAATGAATTACAATTGCTCTGTGGCATCAAGGAATCATTCTGTTGCATTTAATGTATGCTATTAATGTGCAACTGTTCAGTAAATGATCTGAGGAAATGCAGCTTTTAAATGCTTACGATGTTAAGAGAAAGCATTTATATCCAAAAATAAGAACATCAGTGTAAATGTTAAATCTAACATCCTCTGCAAACAATTATAAATCATTAACTCCATTAAAAAGAGACAAAGTAAACATTGGTAATGCACATTTTCTACAGGATGTCATGTCAGGTGCAAAAAAACTGTTTACCAACCAATGAGATATTTTACCAGTGTGCAAGTATCTAGTTTCAGTTATTTTTTCCTTGTTTGCTAAAACACAGAACTATAGACCTGAAGCATCAGTTTGGGTTAATTTGCAAATTATGGCAAATGTGGCATTTATCTGCATATGTACAAGTTGTGAAATTCTGAACCTACTGATGGGTTGACAAAGGGTCTGTCAGTATGCTCAATTTCAACACATCTCTTTGACCTAGATTTTACTCAATTCCCTTAATATCTCCTTATATGTCATTTGTTAAATGATAATGCTCTTATAAAACACCATGGGCATGTCAACTTACATATACATCCTGAAGTGGTTCTTATTTGTTATTATGAGAATTTATAATATCTGGCATATTATGTAGTTTATCAAGAATACTTATAATATTATCTTGCTCACTAAAATGAAATACAAAATATTCATATTTTAAAAAAGACAAAAACAGAGTAAAGTTTCTGGTCAATATTAAACTATGATGAAGACTAGACAAAGGGAAAACTTGATTTAATTATTACATAGGGAGCAATTTTTTTGGCTTCATAAAGGCAACAGTTGAATTAAGTATAGACTAGTTAAAACACAGATTGTAGTACAGAGGATTCTGGTTAATTGGGGCAGCTGCATATTTGGGACAACACTTAAAGAACAAAAGCAAATCAAGAATATAGCCCAGATTCCCTGGGTTTATTTGAGACACTATGCCACTTAATTGGGACAAGGGATGGTCAGTCACAATTGTGACTGTTAGACACTGTGCCGTGCTCAGAGCAAGCAGTTGCATTAGTTGTATGTGCTTGTGTTAAGTTGTCTATTTGGGCTGACAGACACTGATTCACAAAGCGGTGATTTTTGATCATTTGATTTTTATTTTGACTTAAAAATAATTTTGAGACCCTTGCCATTAAAAAAATTTGACACTAGATGAAAATATTTTCCTACTGGACCAAATTTAAAGCCATCCGCCTAACAGCACTCATCATCAGCTGGCAGATATAACCGGAAGTGCCAAAATCTACACTTGCACGCTTGATACATCAGCAAGGTAAACTGTGAGAAGAATGGGCATTACACAAGGGAACTGGGAACACCCCAAAAACAAAAGCGTGAAGGTAATGATCCAGATATTAAAGAGGCCTTCAATTGTTTTCTATTATAGCTGGATGAGGTGTGCATGTCAGTGGACCAATGTTAAAAAACAAGTCAGAGGACCTAGCTAAGAAGCTGGTCACGAAGATTTTGAAGCAACAGATGTTTGGTTGTCTCGATGGAGGTAGGCACAATATTAAATTCAAGAAAGCATGTGGTGAGAAAAGTAGCGCCGATGCTGTACGTGCATAAACATGGAAATCTACAAAACTCCCTGACATGCTTGAAAAAACTTGTGCAGATGATAGCTACAATGCTGATGAAACAAGCCATTTTTAAAAAAATTGTGCCATACAGAACAGTTCCCTCGGCCACAAACACTCAACACTACTAGAATCAGGTTTAATATTACTGACGTTTGTCGCGAAATATGTTAACTTACTGGCAGCAGTACAATGCAAGACATGATAAATATATTAAAAATATCGATTACTCTCTCGCTCTCTCTATATATATACATATATATAATATTAAACAGTTACATTAAAAATGGTGCAAAAACAGAAAAAAAAGTGAGGTGGTGTTCATGGGTTCAATTTCCATTTAGAAATCAGATGACAGAGGGAAGAAGCTGTTCCTGAATCACTGAATGTGTGCCTTCAAGCTTCTGTACCTCTTCCTATTTCTAGCCAGTAACAATGAGAAGAGAGCATAATAATGGGTGATGAGGGTCCATAATAATGCATCCTGCCTTTTTGCACCACTCCTTGGATACTGCGGAGGCTAGTACCAATGATGGAGCTGACTAATTTTACAACTTTCTATTGTTTCTTAAGATCTTGTACAGTAGCTCCCCCCACCCCCCACCCCCCACATCAGGCAGTGATGCAGCTTGTCAGAATGGTCCCCATGGTACATCTGTAGAAGTTTTTGAGTGTTTTAGGTGACAAACCAAATCATTGGAGAGGAGGTGGTGAGGGTCAGTTGCTTTCAGTTACTTAGTGTTAACATATCAGGGGATCTGTCCTGAGATCAGTACAAGAAAGACACGTCCACATATCCCTCCAAGTTACCACACAAGTCGATAAGGTGATTAAGAAGGCATGTTGGACTTCATTAGTTGGGGATTGAGTCCAAGAGTCGTGAATTAATGCTGAAGCTCTGAAAAACTCTGGTTAGACCACACATGCAGTATTGTGTTCAGTTCTGATTGATTAATTATACGTAGGATGAGGTGTTTTAGACAGCGATGTATCAGGATGCTGCCTGTTCTAGAGACCATGTCTTATGAGGATAGATTGAGCCAGCTAGGGTTTTTCTGTTTGGAGAAAAGGAGGATGAGAAGTGACCTGAGAGAGGTGTATAATATAATAATAATAATCATAGATAGAGTTGGCAGCCTGGGCCTTTTTCCCAGGACAGAAATAGCTATATGAGACAGCATAATTTTAAGGTGATTGGAAAAAAGTTTAGATTTCAGAGATAGTTTCTTTTACACAGAAATGGTAAGTGCTTGCAATGCACTACCAGGGGTGGTGGTACAGGCAGATACTTTAGGGACAAAAACATAATATAAAATATACTATAGATTGAAATAGTGCAAAAACAGACATAATATAAAAAAAGTGAGGTAGTGTTCGTTGGTTCAATGCCCATTCAGGAATTGGATGGCAGAGGGAAGAAGCTATCCTGAATCACTGTGTGTGGCCTTCCAGCTTCTGTACCTCCTTTCTGATGGTAACAATGGGAGGAGGGCGTGCCCCGAGTGATGGAGGACCCTAATAATGGATGCTGCCTTTCCGAGGCATTTTGGCTACCATGCAGGCTAGTACCCAAGATGGAGCTGATAATTTTACAACTTTCTGCAGCTTATTTCAATCCTGTGCAGTAGCCTACCCCACTCCCATACCAGACAGTGATGCAGTCAGACAGAACGCTCCTCATCTGCAGAAGTTTTTAATGTTTTAGGTGACAAACCAAATCTTCTCAAAGAAAGTAGGTTCAGAGAAAGCAATGGATCACATAACTGAGTTGTGTTGTTCAAATATGCCAGGAACTGTTAAAAAAAAGAAATTGTTGGTCATTGGAAACAATGTTAAACTGGATACTTTAATGGCTAAGATTGGCTAGTTTACCAGTCGAGTACTATTCCAGCATACACTTGATGAATTGCTTGTTGGTAACCATTATGAACTAATAAACAGTTTTATAGTACTGTAGTAATATTGGTACTGTTTCACATATCAGTATTTCCCTTAAATACACAATTTGCTACTCAGTTAAATTCTAATTTGTCATTTTATACCTTTCTACCTATTTCCATGAAACTGCAGATAATTAGGGCAACTGGTTAATTGGGCCAAGGCGTTCTGGTCCTGATGTATAACAATTAATTGGAATCCACTGTAGCTGAAATCTAGAAGACTGCATTTTTAGATATTGATTTGCAATTCAAAGCTATGCATGTTTCTAATTACTGTTAACCTTGAAAACGTAATAAACATAATCAGGAACATTCATTTTCACTTCTAAAACCTATACTCAGTGGCGACTTTATTAGATTCACCTGTACACCTACTTGTTAATGCAAATATATAATCAGCCAATCACATATCAGCAACTCAATGCATAAAAGCATGCAGACAAGGTCAAGAGATTCAGATTTTATTCAAACCAAAAAACAGAATGGGGAAGAAACGTGATCTGAGTGATTTTGACCATGGAATGATTGTTGGTGTCAGACCAGGTGCTTTGATTAATTATCTCTTAAATTGCTAATCTTCTGGGATTTTCACGTACAACAATCTCTAGGGTTTACAAACAATGATACAAAAAAAAAACATCAAGTGAGCAGCAATTCTGTGGGCAAAAAAGCTTTGTTAATGAGAGAGGTCAGAGGAGAATGGCCAGATAGGTTGAAGCTGACAGGAAAGCGACAGTAACTCAAATAACTACGTGTTACAACAGTGCAGAACAACTTTGACTGCACAGCACATTCAACCTTGGGCTACAGCAGAAGAAGACTTGAAACATACAGAAATAGATTCAGTGGACATTTCATTAAGTATAGGAGGTACCTAATAAAGTGGCCACTGAGTATATATTTCCTGTTCATGCAACCACAGTAACTGTAAAGGTAGCAAAGACTCTACAATCAAAGTCTAAGGAGAATGTAATCACTTATTCTTATATAAGATTTGAAAAGAATGGAAGGATAAAATTTAAGACCAGCATTTCAGTATTAGCACAATTCTGAAGTTACTTTTAAGTTTGGAAAAATGCAATATTCATTTCTATTTTTCTCCCTACCCATTTTGTGTTACTTTTATACATGGGATTTAGGTAGTATATCTGAAAGCTGGACAAATTAATAAAAGGATGCAAGATGATAAAACAGTGGGTAAACAAAAATGGGCTTGTAAATTCAAAATATCAATCTGTGTAGAGTACAAGATAAGTAACACACAAAATGCTGGAGGAACTCAGCATGTCAGGCAGCATCTGACCTGGAAGTATATAACTGTCGACGTTTCAGGCTGAGACCCTTCATCAGGACTGGGAAGGAAGGAGGAGGATGCCAGAATAAAAAGGTGAGGGGAGGGGAAGGGAAGGAGGATAGCTAGAGAGTGATAGGTGAAGGCAGTTGGGTAGGAATGGTAAAGGGCTGGAGAGGAAGGAATCTGATAGGAGAGGAGATTAAACAGTAGGAGAAAGGGAAAGAGGAGGGGACATGGTAGGGGGGGGGTAATAGCACGTGAGAAGAGGGAAGCAGCCAAAGTGGGGAATAGAAGAAGAGGGAAAGGGGAAGGAAATTATTTTTTACCAGAAGGAGAAATCGATATTCATGCCATCATGTTGGAGGCTATCCAGACAAAATATAAGGTGTTGCCGTTCCACCTTGAGGATGGCCTCATCTTGGCACAAGAGGAGGCTGTGGAGTGACATGTCAGAATGGGAATGAGAATTGGAATTAAAATGCATGGCTACTGGGAAGTTTCGCTTTTGGCAGATGGAGTGGAGGTGGTCGACAGAGTGGTCCCCCAACTTACGATGAGTCTCACAATGTAGAGGAGGACACATTGGGAGCAGCGGACACAATAGACAACCCTAGCAGATTTGCAGGTGAAGTATTACCTCACCTGGGAGGACTGAATGGAGCTGAGCGAGGGGGTGAATAGGCAGGTGTTGTGCTTTGGCTGCTTGCAGGGCTAAGTGCCAGTAGGAAGATTAGTGAGGAGGGATGAATGGACAAGGGAATCATGGAGCGAGCAATCCCTGTGGGAATCGGAGAGGGGGGAAAGGTAAAGATATGGGGTTGGTTTAGGATCCCTTTGGAGATGGTGGAAGTTGTAGAGAACAATATGCTGGATGTGGAAGCTCATGGGGTGGTAGATAAAGACAAGAGGAACACTATCGCTGTAAAGCTGGTAAGAAGACGGGATGGCGCAGACATTCGGCTAATGGAGGAGATGTGGGTGAGGGCAGCAACAATGGTGGAGGAAGGGAAACCCCATTATTTGAAGAATAGGACTCCTCTGGTGTCCAGGAAAGGAAAGCTATATCTTGGGAACAGATACAATTACAAGGTAAATAGCTTAAAATATGTCCATTGTGTTTCAAATTAAAAGCTTTGGTTGTGATGTGATGGGATTGTTACTGAGACTCCATTATTATTGACAAAGTTAATGAAGCTAATTTGGTTCCACCATACATTGCAAGAATAACAATGCCTGCAAACTGTAAGAGGGCCAATACATCATTGAATCCTATTTGAAAATTCTGCGGAAATCCTGTCTAACAATGTTACTCGCGTTACCATTTTTTCCCCCGTCTAAGTAATCATTAATCATTCAAAGAATCCTCATGTTGGTGCTTTCAGCTGCAAGATACATAATTGGAGAAAATCTTCTAATGTAAATGCAAATATGTTATGCCTTTGAGACATAATGCATTTGGAAACTGGACATGGTATAACTCAATTAAATGAAAAAAAAATCATTTAACTCCAATTCCAGAACAACAGAACAAGAATAATGGCATGCTCATTCAGGTGTTTAAGGATTAAAGCATTCTAGCTAGGTATAACAATTTGCTAGGCAAACTTGAACTGACTGGAATTCACAGGACATGTCATAATTAAGGTAAATCTTAATATTGTTGTAACGACTTAAACTACATTTGTCTCGAGGAACTTGCAACAGATCTTTATTGGATGGAGTGAAGGCTCTGAATATAGATATTAATCCAATGACTGGTAATTCCTCAAATCCTAGTGCTTCAGATAATTGAGTCAACAGCAACTTCATATGAAATTGAGAACTCCTGCCTTACCTGTTAACTTATGTTTACATGTGGCAGTCAGGGAAGGGTGACTGGCAACACCTGGTTGGTAACAGGAGTAAAGGAAATTAATGTTAAGGCAGGACATTAGTGAAGAGCCATTTTCTTGCTGTTGGTCCTACAGATAAAATAATCCAGACCTAAGCCTGACAGAAAATAATTCAGCTCAGTTCGGACTTCCAAGTGTGTAAAGGACCACAGCGCTTGAAATGCTGCTGTGATTGGTCTTTTCATCTTGTTTCTAATTTAGAACTGAGGAACACTGTCTTCAACAGTGCCTGCTGACGGCAGCTGAAGAGGCCACCTGATTCAGACAGCATGTATGCTGGAGCACTAAGACATGGAAAGGACACGTGCAGTGGAGTTTGCTAATACAATATATGCCATGATTTATCAGGCAGAACATCTAATAAAATGCCAACAAAGTAATGATGAGAATATTTTTGTATTGTCAATAATACAAAGGAGTCTAAGTCATCTCAGAGTATTTTAAAAATGAGATAACTAGGAAAATAAAGATAGTGCAGTGGATATTGCCTATATGAATTTTAGTATTTGGTAAGGTCTGGCTTGGCTGGCTATTCTGGATGCTTAGATCCCATAGGATCCAGGGAGAGATAGCTAATTGGCTCAGTGATAGGAAGCAGAGAGTGATAGGCAAATACTGTTTCTTGGACTGGAGGCCTGAGACTAGTGATATGCCACAGGGGTCAGAACTGAGACCCATGTTATTCATTATGTATATAAACAATTTGTATATGAATGTACAAGGCATGTTTAATAAACCTGTGGGTAATATTAAAATACATGGTATTATAAATATTGAAATAAGTTATCAAAAATTACAATGGTAATGAGAATCAGAATCAGGTTTAACATCACTGGCATATGTCATGAAATTTGTTGTTTTGAGGCAGTTGTACATTGCAATACATAATAAAACCTGTAAATTACAGAACAAAGCATATGGGTGTTTTATATATAACACATAAATTAAATAAATAATGAGAAAAGAGAAAAATAGGAGTGAGGTAGTGTTCATGAGTTCAATGTCCATTTAGAAATCTGATAGCAAAGGGGAATAAATTATTCCTGAATCACTGAGTATGTGCCTTCAGGCTCCCTTACCTTGTTAGTAGCATTGAGAAGAGGGCATGTCCTAGTTGATGGGGGTCCTTAATAATGGATGCTGCTTTTTTGAGGCATTGTTCTTTGAAGATGTCCTGGATACTGAGGAGGCTATTGCCCATGATGGAACTGACTGAGTTTACAACTTTCTGCAGCTTTTTCTATTTCTGTGCAGTACCCCCATTGCGCCCCCCCCATACCAGATGGTGATGTAACCAGTTAGAATGCTCTCCACAGTATATCGGTAGAAATTTGCGAGTGTCTTTAGTGACATACCAAATTTCCTCAAACTCCTAATGAAGTACAACTGCTGTCAGGCCTTCTTTGTAACTGCATCAATATGCTGAGCCCAGGATAGAACATAGAACATAGAAAACCTACAGCACAATACAAGCCGTTCGGCCCACAAAATTGTGCCGAACGTGCCCCTACCTTAGAAATTATTAGGGTTACCCATAGCCCTCTATTTTTCTAAGCTCTATGTACCTATCCAAAAGTCTCTTAAAAGACCCTATCGTATCTGCCTCCACCACCATTGCCAGCAGCCCATTCCACACACTCAACAGTCTCTGTGTAAAAAACATCTGCTGACATCTCCTGACATCTCCTCTGTACCTACTCCCAAGAACCTTAAACCTGTGCCCCTTTATGGCAGCCATTTCAGCCCTGGGAAAAAGCCTCTGACTATCCACACGATCAATGCCTCTCATCACCTTATACACCTCTATCAGGTCACCCCTCAACCTCCATCGCTCCAAGGGGAAAAGGCCAAGTTCACTCAACCTATAAGGCATGCTCCCCAATCCAGGCAACATCCTTATAAACAAGAGGAATTCTGCAGATGCTGGAAATTCAAGCAACACACATCAAAGTTGCTGGTGAACACAGTAGGCCAGGCAGCACCTCTAGGAAGAGGTACAGTCGACATTTCAGGCCAACGTTTTCAGTCCTGACGAAGGGTCTCGGCCTGAAACATCGACTGTACCTCTTCCTAGAGATGCTGCCTGGCCTGTTGCATTCACCAGCAACTTCAATGAACATCCTTGTAAATCTCCTCTGCACCCTTTCTATGGCTTCCACATCCTTCCTGTAGTGAGGCGACCAGAACTGAGCACAGTACTCCAAGTGGGGTCTGACCAGGGTCCTATATAGCTGCAACATTACCTCTCGCCTCCTAAATTCAATTCCACGATTGATGAAGGCCAATGCACCGTATGCCTTCTTAACCACAGAGTCAACCTGCGCAGCTGCTTTGAGCGTCCTATGGACTCGAACCCCAAGATTCCACTGATCCTCCACACTGCCAAAAGTCTTACCACTAATACTATATTCTGCCATCTTATTTGACCTACCAAAATGAATCACTTCACACTTATCTGTGTTGAACTCCATTTGCCACTTCTCAGTCCAGTTTTGCATCCCATCAATGTCCCACTGCAACTGCTGACAGCCCTCCAAACTATCCACAACACCTCCAACCTTTGTGTCATCAGTAAATTTACTAATCCATTCCTCCACTTCCTAATCCAGGTCATTTATAAAAATCATGAAGAGTAAAGGTTCCAGAACAGATCCCTGATGCACAACGCTGATCACCGACCTCCATGCAGAACATGACCTGTCTACAACCACTCTTTGCCTTCTGTAAGTAAGCCAGTTCTGGATCCACAAAGCAATGTCCCCTTGGATCCCATGCCGCCTTACTTTCTCAATAAGCCTTGCATGGGGTACCTTATCAAATGCCTTGCTGAAATCCATATACACTACATCTACTACACTTCCTTCATCAATGTGTTTAGTCACATGCTCAAAAAATTCAATCAGGCTCGTAAGGCATGACCTGCCCTTCACAAAGCCATGCTGACTATTCCTAGTCATATTATACCTCTCCAAATGTTCATAAATCCTGCCTCTCAGGATCTTCTCCATCAACTTACCAACCACTGAAGTAAGACTCACTGGTCTATAATTTCCTGGGCTATCTCTACTCCCTTTCTTGAATAAGGGAAAAACATCCTGCAACCCTGCAATCCTCCGGAACCTCTCCTGTCCCCTCAAAGGGATAGATCCTCAGAGTTGATAACACCCAGGAATTTGAAATTGAAACCCTTTCCACTTCTGATGCTTTGATGAGGACTGTTGTGCAATACCACTCAACCAGCTGATCAATCTCGCTATTGTACACCCTCTCATCACCGTCTGAAATACTGCCAACGATAGTTATATCGTCAGCTAATTTATAGGTGGCATTTGAGCAGCAGTTAGCCACACATTTATAGGTGTAGAGGGAGCAAGGTAAATGGCAGAGGATTGGCAAATTACTTTCAATTCAGATAACTGCAGATGAAAATTAATCCAAGGTCGGACTTGTACAGTGAATGATTGGTGCTGTGAAGTGCTGTGGAACAGAGGGATCAGGGAGTACACGTACATAGTTTACTGAAAGTGGTATCCCAGGTAAGCAGGGTGGTGAAGCAGGTAGCTAGCACGTTGGCATTCAACATTCACGTTATACAATACAGGGACTGGCACACTATGCCTGCTCTTGCACAATATATTGATGTCAGTTCACTTGGAGTATTTTGTATTTGGTCACCCTACTAAATAAAAGACATCATTAAACTGGAAAGGATACAAAAAGATTTATTGGGATCCTGTAAGGATTCAAGGGCCTGAATTATATTATATTACATTATTATTATTATATTGACATGTAGGAGATTGAGGTGTGAACTCATTGAGGTGTATAAAGTCATGAGGGACAATGGATAGGGTGATTGCACATGGTCTTTTCCCACAGAAGAGTAACTAAAAACTAGAGGGCTGGGGTTTAAGGTGAGAGTTGTTAAGGTAAGGGACAACCTGATCAAGCAGAGGGTGGTGGGTATACAGAAAGTGGTTGAGCCAGGTATAATAACACCATTCAGAAGACCTTTGGATAAGTACATGGATAGGAGGTTTTTAGAAGGATATTGGCCAAAACCGAGCAAATAAGATTTGCTTGGTTGGTGCCATAGTTGGTATGGATGAGTTAGGTTGAATGGCCTCTTTTCTTGCAGTATTACACTATGGTCCACACCGAGCATCATTTATCTTCACTGCGTTTGATACTGTAGGTCAGGAAACCAGAAGGGTTCATGTGAGAATCCATTTGGATCCTGCACCCCAGAAACAACATAATAATGAACGGTGCTTTCAAAGTGGACTATGACTCCCACTGAAACATCTGATAGTCCAAACCCATTTTCTTATCATTAAATGTAGGACCGGGCAGGTGGATGACTCTCAGGACTTGTAATACCACCACAAACTAAAGCACAGTTGCTCCTGTTGCTCTGGACTAGTCTCACTAGTCTTTGAAAATAAGTTAATGCAATTAATGACCTTTACACACTTGCCTCATTAGCTAATTCATCACAGACACATTCCAGTTTGGGCAGAAGAAGGACACAAGGCTACTCATGATTTGATTTCAAAGCACTTGATCCTCTAAGGTATTGGCTTGCAGACTTTAGAACCAAACAAATATTTGCACAATATTCCACCTCAATCCATGTATATTTTCAATATTCTTTGATACCTGAAGTATGACTCTGAGTCTTTAGTCCAAACGGATATATTAAGAAGGCAAGCGACTAATGAAATATTTTACACCATATCATTTTGATACTTCATGTTTATAAATCGGACATTTGAAAAGTGCAAAACAGTTTTTGTTGCCTTAAGCAATTTTAAATTGGTAGGACACAGTTCAGCAAACACATTATTCACCTCTGGTGGTGTAGTTAGAAGGGGATTTAAAATCAATTGTGAAGAATAATGAAGAATTATTCAATTATAGTTAATATCCAGGAGGCACAGATAGTACTTCAACGTTAAATTGCTCCAACCATAAGATGATATTAAATGATTAACCAATTTAAAATAAATACATCTCCAATTCTTTATTTTAGTTTACTCTCTTTTATATCTTCAAGATATGCTGGGCTATATTTTCACTGTTTCTTGCATTTACCTACTATCCTGGCCAAATGGCTATTCTCTGTGAACCTGCTTAGCAAGGCACCTCCAACACTGATTTGCCTGAAATTTAGCTGGATTACACATGGAAGAATAATGGTTCTTCAAGAGCATCCATATGATGAATGCCCTAGATCCATCGCCACATATCCAAGAATTTCTCTTAAAGACTGAAGAAAAATTACAGTTATACATATATCATAACTGAGGAAAAAGTGCCCAAGTAAATATACAATTTGAACAACAAATGCACAAATCCTATGACAGAACAGAAATTGGATCATTTTTGGAGTCCTCTGGTGGTCTCTTTACTTATTCTCTAGGGTCTGGCAATTCCAGTGTGTAAACGCATGCGGCAGAATGCAGCTCTATTATAATAAATTGTTAATTATGATAAATATTCTAAACGCTTTATAATGCCAAATAAAGAGGAAAACTGCCATTTTCTCACTTTGTTTGTGACGTTACTACATACAATTCCTTGGCTAAAATGAATACTCAATTAACATTTTGAGTCAATATGGGTGGAAGTCAGGAACAGGAAGGGAGCAGTTACTCTACTGAGGGTATTCTGTAGGCCCCCTGGTAGCAGCAGAGATACAGAGGAGCAGATTGGGAGGCAGATTTTGGAAAGTTGCAAAAAATAACAGGGTTGTTATCATGGGTGACTTTAACTTCCCTAATATTGATTGGCACCTGATTAGTTCCAAGGGTTTAGATGGGGCAGAGTTTGTTAAGTGTGTCCAGGATGGATTCCTGATACAGTATGCGGACAGGCCGACCCGGGGGAATGCCATACTAGATCTAGTACTAGGTAATGAACCGGGTCAGGTCACAGATCTCTCAGTGGATGAGCATCTGGGGGACAGTGACCACCGCTCCCTGGCCTTTATAATTATCAGTGAAAAGGATAGAATCAAAGAGGACAGGAAAATTTTTAATTAGGGAAAGGCAAATTATGAGGCTATAAGGCTAGAACTTGTGGGTGTGAATTGGGATGATGTTTTTGCAGGGAAATGTACTATGGACATGTGGTCGATGTTTAGAGATCTCTTGCAGGATGTAAGGGATAAATTTGTCCCGGTGAGGAAGATAAAGAATGGTAGGGTGAAGGAACCATGGGTGACAAGTGAGGTGGAAAATCTAGTCAGGTGGAAGAAGGCAGCATACATGAGGTTTAGGAAGCAAGGATCAGATGGGACTATTGAGGAATATAGGGAAGCAAGAAAGGAGCTTAAGAAGGGGCTGAGAAGAGCAAGAAGGGGGCATGAGAAGGCCTTCGTGAGTAGGGTAAAGGAAAACCCCAAGGCATTCTTCAATTATGTGAAGAAAAAAAGGATGACAGGAGTGAAGGTAGGACCGATTAGAGATTAGAGATTAGGTGGGAAGATGTGCCTGGAGGCTATGGAAGTGAGCGAGGTCCTCAATGAATACTTCTCTTCGGTATTCACCAATGAGAGGGAACTTGATGATGGTGAGGACAATATGAGTGAGGTTGAGGTTCTGGAGCATGTTGATATTAAGGGAGAGGAGGTGTTGGAGTTGTTAAAATACATTAGGACAGATAAGTCCCCAGGGCCTGACGGAATATTCCCCAGGCTGCTCCACGAGGCAAGAGAAGAGATTGCTGAGCCTCTGGCTAGGATCTTTATGTCCTTGTTGTCCATGGGAATGGTACTGGAGGATTGGAGGGAGGCGAATGTTGTTCCCTTGTTCAAAAAAGGTAGTAGGGATAGTCCGGGTAATTATAGACCAGTGAGCCTTACGTCTGTGCTGGGAAAGCTGTTGGAAAAGATTCTTAGAGATAGGATCTATAGGCATTTAGAGAATCATGGTCTGATCACGGACAGTCAGCATGTCTTTGTGAAGGGCAAATCGTGTCTAACAAGCCTGATAGAGTTCTTTGAGGAGGTGACCAGGCATATAGATGAGGGTAGTACAGTGGATGTGATTTATATGGATTTTAGTAAGGCATTTGACAAGGTTCCACACAGTAGGCTTATTCAGAAAGTTAGAAGGCATGGGATCCAGGGAAGTTTGGCCAGGTCGATTCAGAATTGGCTTGCCTGCAGAAGGCAGAGGGTCATGGTGGAGGGAGTACATTCAGATTGGAGGATTGTGACTAGTGGTGTCCCACAAGGATCTGTTCTGGAACCTCTACTTTTCGTGATTTTTATTAACGACCTGGATGTGAGGGTAGAAGGGTGGGTTGGCAAGTTTGCAGATGACACAAAGGTTGGTGGTGTTGTAGATAGTGTAGAGAATTGTCAAAGATTGCAGAGAGACATTGATAGGATGCAGAAGTGGGCTGAGAAATGGCAGATGGAGTTCAACCCAGAGAAGTGTGAGGTGGTACACTTTGGAAGGACGAACTCCAAGGCAGAGTACAAAGTAAATGGCAGGATACTTGGTAGTGTGGGGGAGCAGAAGGATCTCGGGGTACATGTCCACAGATCCCTGAAAGTTGCTTCACAGGTGGATAGGGTAGTTAAGAAAGCTTATGGGGCATTAGCTTTCATAAGTCGAGGGATAGAGTTTAAGAGTCGCGATGTAATGATGCAGCTCTATAAAACTCTGGTTAGGCCACACTTGGAGTACTGTGTCCAGTTCTGGTCACCTCACTATAGGAAGGATGTGGAAGCATTGGAAAGGGTACAGAGGAGATTTACCAGGATGCTGCCTGGTTTTGAAAGTATGCATTATGATCAGAGATTAAGGGAACTAGGGCTTTACTCTTTGGAGAGAAGGAGGATGAGAGGAGACATGATAGAGGTGTACAAGATAATAAGAGGAATAGATAGAGTGGATAGCCAGCCCCTCTTCCCCAGGCGACCACTGCTCATTACAAGAGGACATGGCTTTAAGGTAAGGGGTGGGAAGTTCAAGGGGGATTTTAGAGGAAGGTTTTTTACTCAGAGAGTGGTTGGTGCGTGGAATGCACTGCCTGAGTCAGTGGTGGAGGCAGATACACTAGTGAAGTTTAAAAGACTACTAGACAGGTTTATGGAGGAATCTAAGGTGGGGGCTTATATAGGAGGCAGGGTTTGAGGGTCGGCACAACATTGTGGGCCGAAGGGCCTGTACTGTGCTGTACTATTCTATGTTCTATGGTCCATAACATTAATATATTGGCATTATTAGTTGAGACATAAAAAAATGAATGGAAGTGATTTGGACTGATTTTACTCTCTGATTTTTCTCTGCCTCTTTAATAGGAGGTATCTTCAGGTCAGTTTAGTATCTTCCTTTGACATTTCAACTAAGCTCAGAGTTCTACATGAAAGTTATCAGGAATGTGAAGCCTCACCAAGCTATTCAATGACACTCTATGTTTGGAAACCAATTCTTTGCTTCACTGGGCTTTTCTGTAAAACTACTTGATGAATGCATTAATTTCAATTGATAGAATAATTTATGCTTTCACTCCCTGACAAATATGAACCCCTCATAACCCTACAAATCCATAAAAGCTGCATTCTGCTTTTTCACAAAATCATAAATATATACAAGATATAAGGAGGTTATTTAGCCCATTATGTTCATGCCATCTGAAAAGTGATTTATGTTAATCCCGCTCCCCAGGTTTTGATCCATAGCCCTGCAGTTTATGACACTTGAAACGTTTACTCAGCTACTTTTCTGACTCCATCATCCCTTTAGATAGAGTGTTCCAGACTATCACACAGAGAGAAATCAATTTTCCCCTCCCAACTATTATCCATCACTAATCAACCTAGTATCTATGCAACATAGTCACTGACCTCCCTGCTAAGGATTTCTGTTTTTCTCTGCTGATTCTGTTTTTGCCTCTCATAGTTGTATGTACATCTCTCCTCTGTTGCTTTTGTTCCAAGAAAAGCAACCCTCGCCAAATGATCTCTCTTCAGAATTCTAATTCCCCAGCCCAAGCAACTTTCTGTAAGTCTGCTCAGCTCCTTTTCCAGTGCTTTTACATACTGGTAACCAACACTGTAGATACATGTATGATTACACACTACTATAGTGAAATGTTTTATATAGTTCCAGTGTTACATCCCTGTTCTGGCATCCTATGCCTCAGCCAATAAAGAAGCATATTGATTTCTGTATCATTAATTACCTACAAGATCTTCATAACGAGGAGCAGGATTTGGCCATCTGGCTCTTTGATCAAGATCACTGGTGGTCTTTTAAATTAACACCATTTTCCTCCAACATCCTGATTCCCTTAATGCTCAGAAATCTATTGATCTCAGCGTTGAACAAGTAGAATCACTGAGACTCTGAGGAAGAAAATACCAAAGGTTCATCACTCTCTGCATGAAGACATTTTTCTTCAACTCTGTTTCAAACACCCCAATTATGCAGAGACAGTAACCTGTGGTTCCAGATTCCTCAGCCAGGGAAACACCCTCCTGCAATCAGCCTATTGAACCCTGTAAAAATGTCTCAATGTGACTTCCTCTCATTTTCTATCAACATAAACCTCATCTACTCAAACTCTCTCAGTACAGTGAATCTTTGCTACACTCACTCAGTGCAAAGATTCCTCCTTTCTTTAAGGATAAAAATGTTGTCGTACTCCAGGTGTGAATGATATCAGCAAGGCCCTATATAGTTATAGTAAGACATCACTCTCAAATCTACTTGCAAAAACCTTATAATGCCAAGCTTATTTGCTGTACCAGCATATTAGATTTCAGTAACATTTACATTAGGGTGCTCAGGTTTGAACATCAACATTTTCCAATTAATTGTTTTTCTATCTGTGAATTGAATTGAATGACTTAACATTTTGCCACATTCTATTCCAGCTACCAAAATCTTGCTCACATAATTAATTTACCTTTATCCTTAAATCCTGTTTATGTCCTTTTTCCTACTCAGAATCCTACATACATTTGTCCATCATCAACAAACTTGGAAATATAATTTTTGGTACTCACAGCCAAATCAGCAACATAGATAATAAATAATTGAGGCCTAAGCATGATTCTTGTGGTTTGTCACTAACAACAGCTTGAAAACTTGTAAACAACTCAATCATTCCCACTCTCCATCTATTCACCAACTCTCACTCCATTGCCTTTGATTCCATATCCCTCAAACATACTGAGCAGCTTAATTCATTATATCCATCTGTTCCCTGCTATGTGTTTCACTAGTCACACCTTCAACAAACTCCACTAGGCCTATCAAATATTATTTTTCTTTCATAAATCTAGGACAAATCTGCTCAGTCCTGAAATTCTTTTCTAGATTTGCTGTTATTACATCCTTCATTATAGATTCTAGCAACTTCTTGACTACCCAATTTTCTCTTTTCTCTATTTTCAATTTTTAATTTTCTCTAACCGCTTTTAAATAGTGGGATCTGATTCAATGTATGGGAAAAAGTCCAGAATCTGTAGAATTTTGAAAGATGATATCCAATTCTTCTACAACTTTTATGATCTTATGTTAAAAGAATTTAACATTAATGAAGAAATATTAGCAGCAATTTCAACCCAACCAAATGTGCCTTGCCGAATGTCATTTGTCTCAATGTTTAAGACAGTCAAGGAGAGTAGCTGCTAATCCACATTTTGCTTAGTTTGCCACTGTGCGTGAATAATGATCTCATGCAGAGGACTGGAATCATATCCCTGTAAACTGTCAAATAATGCAGAATCCTGTGGTCATTCTGAGCTAGTCAATTCAATCTGGTCATTGTGTTGGAAACAGAACAATGTGAAAATATGTGCTCTTTTGCTGACTGCCCAGTTGTACTACAAATAAATATAAATTACAGATCCTACTTTGGAATTTTTGAAATATATTCAATTTTTATATAAGTTGAATGAATTTTCTGTAATTTGTACCTTGCTGGGCAAGAACCATGATAAATAATTGACTGAATCTGTTTGCAATGAATATAAATAGCTAGGAAAAAAATTAAAAATAAAAGTATAGATGTTCGCCTCCCAGAGATCACTGTGGGTATTAAAAGGAAATTAAAAGATTTGTTAGGCTAATATTATATCCACTCTCAAAATCTATTCAAAAATCATAGCCTTAACTTCCTTGAATTATATAATTAAATTGTAACTTTTTTCTCAAGTGGGTTAAGGAACCAGGCCAATATTAACTCTATAATGGAATATGTCAGCTACAAATGCAATTCAGATCACCTAAATATTTCTTGAATAAACTTTAGGGAAGTCATATGTAACTAATGTTTCCAATAGTGGAAGAGTCTAGGACCAAAGGACGTAGTCTCGGAATAGAAAGACGTCCATTTAGAACAGAGATGAGAGGAAATTTTTTTAGCCAATGTTTGGTCAGTCTGTGGAGTACAATGGTGTATAATGAGTACAATAGTACAATAGTACAATAGTACAATGATAGCTGTGGTGACCAGGTCAGTGGGTATTTTCAAAATGGAAATTGATATGTTCTCAATTAATAAGAACATCAAAGGTGAAAGCAGGAGAATAAGATTGAGAAGGAAAATATATACTTTATATTTTATTGTCGCCAAACAATTGATACTAGAATATCACAGCGATATTTGATTCTGTGCTTCCCGCTC
Organism: Mobula hypostoma; assembly: GCF_963921235.1. Taxonomy (NCBI): domain Eukaryota; kingdom Metazoa; phylum Chordata; class Chondrichthyes; order Myliobatiformes; family Myliobatidae; genus Mobula; species Mobula hypostoma. The sequence continues at coordinate 59,280,231 of NC_086104.1, read as the reverse complement.
CCTGGATTACAAATATTAAATATTAAAAATATTAAAAATAGTAAAAATTAGCAAATATTAAACATTTAAATTATAAATCATAAATAGAAAATAGAAAAATGGAAAGTATGGTAGTGCAAAAAAAACGAGAGGCAAGTCCAGATATTTGGAGGGCACGGCCCAGATCCGGGTCAGGATCCGTTCAGCAGTCTTATCACAGTTGGAAAGAAGCTGTTCCCAAATCTGGCCGTATGAATCTTCAAGCTCCTGAGGCTTCTCCCGGAGGGAAGAGGGACGAAAAGTGTGTTGGCTGGGTGGGCCATGTCCTTGATTATCCTGGCAGCACTGCCATGACAGTGGGCGGTGTACAGTGAGTTCACGGACGGAAGATTCATTTGTGTGATGTGCTGCGCCGTGTTCATGATCTTCCGCAGCTTCTTTTGGTCTTGGACAGGACAACTTCCATACCAGGTTGTGATGCACCCAAGAAGAATGCTTTCTACGGTGCATCTATAAAAATTATTGAGGGTTTCAGGGGACAGGCCAAATTTCTTTAGTTTTCTCAGGAAGTAAAGGCGCTGGTGGGCCTTCTTGGCAGTGAACTATATCAGTCAATATCAAATGACAGACCAGAATCAATGGGCTGAAAGGCCTTATCAAGCATTTTGCATTGCAGGCCTATTTCCTGAAGTAACTTTTTTATGATGTTAGCAGATACAGACCGTTTAGGTAAAATACTGTACTTAAGTACTTCAGCGTGAAGGCCAGACTTAACCTTCACAAGTATTTGGGGAACTGCTAAATTCACTAGCGTCCATGTAGTATGGCCCAGGCACTCAGCTCAAATGTGCATAGAAGGTATCCTATCCAGTTTCAGAAAACTGTATTGAGCCTACTCTCAACAGGTTAGTTTAGGTACTGAAATAGGAAAGAGGAAGTAAATCCTCAGCCCCTTGACTGACTTTGTTTTACTTGCAGTGATCAGGTTACTCAATGAGCCTGTGTACAGAGAAGAGAAAATCTGCCCGTTCTCTGTGATCAGAGTAGGTACAGGAGTAGTTCACGAGGCTCCTCAAGCCTAATGATCTGTCCTACACTCAGTTCCCCTTCTGTGAGAGTTCCTTATAATACTTAACTACACAATCCTTCAAATACTTATCAAATTCCATCTTAAATATTATAGAAACATAGAAACATGGAAAACCCACAATACAGGCCCTTCGGCCTACAAAGCTGTGCTGAACATGTCTTTACCTGAGAAATTACCTAGGGTTACCCATACCCCTCTATCTTCTGAGCTCCATATATCTGTCCAGGAGTTTCTTAAAAGACCCTACTGTATCCGCCTCCACCACTTGTCGTCGGCAGCCCATTCCACGCACTCACCACTCTGTGTAAAAAACTTACCCGATATCTCCCCTGTACCTACCTCCAAGCACTTTAAAACTGTGCCTTCTTGTGCTACTCATTTCCGCCCTGGGAAAAAGCCCCTGACTATCCACACGATCAATGCCTCTCATCATCTTATACACCTCTATCAGGTCACCTCTCATCTCTCGTTGCTCCGTGGAGAAAATGCCGAGATCACTCAACCTATTCTCATAAGGCATGCTCCCCAATCCAGGCAACGACCTTGTAAATCTCCTCTGCACCCTTCCTATGATTTCCACATCCTTCCAATAGTGAGGCGACCACAACTGAGCACAGTACTCCAAGTGGTGTCTGACCGGGGTCCTATATAGCTGAAACATTACCTCTCAGCTCTTAAACTCAGTTCCATGATTGATGAAGGCCAATGCACCGTATGCTTTCTTAACCACAGAGTCAACCTGCACAGCAGCCTTGAATGTCCTATGGACTCGGACCCCAAGATCCCTCCGATCCTCCACACTACCAAGAGTCTTACCGTTAATACTATATTATGTCATCATATTTGACCTACCAAAATGAACCATCTCATTATCTAATCAGAAATTGATACCTTCCAGTAACATAGATCATTATCTAATGATCTGGCCTCTACCAGCCTTGGGGAAGAGAATTCCAGATGTCCATTATCCTCCAGGAGAAGATTTTACTCAATTGAGCTTTAAAGGACTTGTCTCTTGTTGTTATTTCCCCATTGTTTGGCAGTCTCTCATTTGTGTAAATATACCAACATCTATCCTGTGAAGTTCTCTTAAGATCTTTAATGTTTCAATAAGTTCACCCCTCATTTTTCTAAACTCCAAGTAATATGGAGTCCAACTGTTTAGCCTCTCTTGATAAGACAACACTCTCATCCCTAGAACTAGCAAGGTGAATCTCATTTAAACTTTGCCTATTGCTACCATATTATTTTCTTAGATGAGAAGACCAAAACTGTGCAATTCCGGATGCAGCAAAAACTATAACAATACCCCCTTTTTCTTAAATTCCAACTTCTTTGCCATAAAGTACAAGGAATTCAAAACTGTTTAATCCACTCACCTGGTTTTACCTATCACCTGCCAACTTGTACTCATTCCCTCCCCCACCTTCTTATTCTGGCTTCTGCCCCCTTACTTTCCAGTCCTGATGAAGGGTCTCGGCCCAAAACATTAACCGTTTATTCCTCTCCATAGCCGCTGTCTGACCTGTTGACCTCCAGCATTTTGTGTGTGTTGTTAAAGTATTTAGGATTTTGATACAAGTGCATAGAATTAAACTTGTCCAGTGGCAGAAAATTAATCCTTTGATGAGAATTATCAAAAATTGCCATGAAGTTTAAAATCTCAATTGCTTCCTGTGACCGATAAGGACTGATATTAAGAGAACACATCATTTTTCTCAGTTTTCTCATTTTTCTCTTCTTTGCCAATTTGCATTATAGTCACTGATGCATATGATATAATCTTATGGGGTTATATCAGTTACAACGGATAGATTTTGAGAATCTGAAAGATTACTTTGCAAGCATAATTATGCACATCTGGTGTTCTGTCATGAATAACCTACAATTGCAGCTCAAGTGATGGAAAACTGTCAGAATTTTGCACACAAACGAGAAAAGTATCTGACAAATATACTAGACTCCTGTCAATTTAATGCCTTGCTTCATACAAAATATTATTAATTTATGAGGAAATTACCATTGGAATCTCCTATTAAAATATGTGTTTTCTATGATTAGAATCTGTGGTAATTCGTAAGTAAACAATAAAAAAGATTGAATCATATGGAAGTAAGTTCTATGTTACTGAAAGATATCAACTTCCAATTAGGTGAACACAAAAGTAGCAAAGGGAATTCAATTTAAACAAGTGTAACCAGGTGACCGTCGGATCTTGTTCATTATCGTTAAAAGTGTACTTAGGTAGCCATCCGGGTAATGCTAGAATAGTTGTCTGTGCCTTTAAGTGGAGACGGTGATGTCATTATGCACACGCGGGATAGTGGGGAGACCATTTTGTTTTCTGCTGAAGACGCTGTTAGGGCATTGGAACTGAGTTCCTCCCCAAGACTGGGCACGATGAGGAAAGATTTCCACGATTGAAGAAATCGATGCTGGATAGCGTGGCTTATGCAAAGTTCCTCACCAGCCAAGATTGCCACTACTGTATTAGTACCATATGAGTTCTGTTATTTTTTATACTGCAAACGCAATTCTGTCCATACACAAGCGTGTGGATTGAAAGTTTAACAGAGATTGTAACGGCAAGAACTGGTTGTAAGTTCGTTCTTTTTGTTTTGCGACCCTCTTCTGGCACTTAAACATCTAAAGCAGATAAAGGAATTAAAACTCGAAAAAGTAGTTGTTGTCCTGAGTGCGTACTTTTCCCCAGGCTACAAAACAAGTGTGGGATCATTTGGAAAAAGCAAACAAGGAAAAGGAATAGACTGTAAATGGTAGGAAAGAGCAACATAAGGACTTAGAATGCATTTCCATAGATCCCTCAATGTAAAGGACTTTCATAAATAGTAAACAGCACCTTAAATCAGTTTTGAGTACAGAAGATGTTCTAGGGGTCACAGACCTAGAATATGGGGAGAACTGCAGTGAGGAGAAATTTTTTCACTCTGATGGTGGAGAATCATTTGGAATTCTCTGCTGTGCAGGTGTGTGGAGTCTCAGTCATTGAGTTTATTCAAAACTGTATGAGTGTTGTAAACATTACGGGAATCGAGAATGATGTCAACACCGGAAAATGGCATTGAGATATGTCAGCCCTGACCTTGATGAATGGGGGAGAAAGTACAAAGGATCAGTGACTAATACCCATGTTCTGAAGTTGCTGTTTTAGAATACATACTATAAATACGGGAGTTTACTGTAGAATCAACTGCAGATGAATTCTCTCCACTCTATCACAAAATCAGCTTTTAGCTTGAAATTCCTTTCAACTTTATAGCATGTAAAAAGGAATTACTTCAAACCTGGATGCTCCTGTCACTCTGTAACAAAGAAACAAAGGTTCTGAACTTAAAGAGGGGTAACTTTGAAGGTATGAGACGTGAATTAGCTAAGATAGACTGGCAAATGAAACTTAAAGGGTTGACGGTGGATATGCAATGGCAAGCATTTAAAGGTTGCATGGATGAACTACAACAATTGTTCATCCCAGTTTGGCAAAAGAATAAATCAAGGAAGGTAGTGCACCCGTGGCTGACAAGGGAAATTAGGGATAGTATCAATTCCAAAGAAGAAGCATACAAATTAGCCAGAAAAAGTGGCTCACCTGAGGACTGGGAGAAATTCAGAGTTCAGCAGAGGAGGACAAAGGGCTTAATTAGGAAGGGGAGAAAAGGTTATGAGAGAAAACTGGCAAGTAACATAAAAACTGACTGTAAAAGCTTTTATAGATATGTAAAAAGGAAAAGACTGGTAAAGACAAATGTAGGTCCCCTACAGACAGAAACAGGTGAATAGATTATGGGGAGCAAGGACATGGCAGACCAATTGAATAATTACTTTGGTACTGTCTTCACTAAGGAGGACATAAATAATCTTCCAGAAATAGTAGGGGACAGAGGGTCCAGTGAGATGGAGGAACTGAGCGAAATACATGTTAGTAGGGAAGTGGTGTTAGGTAAATTGAAGGGATTGAAGGCAGATAAATCCCCAGGGCCAGATGGTCTGCATCCCAGAGTGCTTAAGGAAGTAGCCCAAGAAATAGTGGATGCATTAGTGCTAATTTTTCAAAACTCGTTAGATTCTGGACTAGTTCCTGAGGATTGGAGGGTGGCTAATGTAACCCCACTTTTTAAAAAAGGAGGGAGAGAGAAACCGGGGAATTATAGACCGGTTAGCCTAACGTCGGTGGTGGGGAAACTGCTGGTCAGTTATCAAAGATGTGATAACAGCACATTTGGAAAGCAGTGAAATGATCGGACAAAGTCAGCATGGATTTGTGAAAGGAAAATCATGTCTGACGAATCTCATAGAATTTTTTGAGGGTGTAACTAGTAGAGTGGATAGGGGAGAACCAGTGGATGTGGTATATTTGGATTTTCAAAAGGCTTTTGACAAGGTCCCACACAGGAGATTAGTGTGCAAACTTAAAGCACACGGTATTGGGGGTAAGGTATTGATGTGGATAGAGAATTGGTTAGCAGACAGGAAGCAAAGAGTGGGAATAAACGGGACCTTTTCAGAATGGCAGGCAGTGACTAGTGGGGTACCGCAAGGCTCAGTGCTGGTACCCCAGTTGTTTACAATATATATTAATGACTTGGATGAGGGAATTAAATGCAGCATCTCCAAGTTTGCGGATGACACGAAGCTGGGTGGCAGTGTTAGCTGTGAGGAGGATGCTAAAAGGATACAGGGTGACTTGGATAGGTTGGGTGAGTGGATTCATGGCAGATGCAATTTAATGTGGGTAAATGTGAAGTTATCCACTTTGGTGGCAAAAATAGGAAAACAGGTTATTATCTGAATGGTGGCCGATTAGGAAAAGGGGAGGTGCAACGAGACCTGGGTGTCATTATACACCAGTCATTGAAAGTGGGCATGCAGGTACAGCAGGCGGTGAAAAAGGTGAATGGTATGCTGGCATTTATAGTGAGAGTATTCGAGTACAGGAGCAGGGAGGTACTACTGCAGTTGTACAAGGCCTTGGTGAGACCACACCTGGAGTATTGTGTGCAGTTTTGGTCCCCTAATCTGAGGAAAGACATCCTTGCCATAGAGGGAGTACAAAGAAGGTTCACCAGATTGATTCCTGCATGGCAGGACTTTCATATGAAGAAAGACTGGATGAACTGGGCTTGTACTCGTTGGAATTTAGAAGATTGAGGGGGGATCTGATTGAAACGTATAAGATCCTAAAGGGATTGGACAGGCTAGATGCAGGAAGCTTGTTCCCACTGTTGGGGAAGTCCAGAACGAGGGGTCACAGTTTGAGGATAAAGGGGAAGCCTTTTAGGACTGAGATTAGGAAAAACTTCTTCACACAGAGAGTGGTGAATCTGTGGAATTCTCTGCCACAGGAAACAGTTGAGGCCAGTTCATTGGCTATATTTAAGAGGGAGTTAGATATGGCCCTCGTGGCTACGGGGATCAGGGGGTATGGAGGGAAGGCTGGTGCAGGGTTCTGAGTTGGATGATCAGCCATGATCATAATAAGTGGCGGTGCAGGCTCGCAAGGCCGAATGGCCTACTCCTGCACCTATTTTCTATGTTTCTATGTTTCTATGTAAATGAACCGTTCCATCAGAGTAAACTTCAGTGCACTGATCTGCCTGGCAAAATTGTTCCTTCTTCAACAGACATAGGTGGGAGCAGGAAAGAGCAGCATCCATCAATAACCCAGACGGAAAGTTGAGGGACCTACTTCAAATTAATAGAGGCCAGATACTTCATATAAAATGATTTCACTATATCTCTATATCGATGCGTATGAATTCTGTTTACTATTAATATGAGAAGTTTTCCAATGTGCATAATGTATATTAAAACTGAAGTTAATTTTTCAATCACAAGCCAATAATGGTTTTCTAAGAAAAAGAACGAAAGGGTTTAAATAGTGACACTAACTGAATTCAATTTCATTTCAGATATAGGAGCAGAATTAGGCCATTTGGCCCATCATGTCTGCTCTGCCATTTCATCATGGGTGATCCATTTTCCCTCTCAGCCCTCAGTCTCCTACCCTTTCCCCATATCTTTTCACGTCCTGACTAATCAAGAATCTATCACCCTCTACCTTAGATATATGTAAAAACTTGGCCTCCACAGCTGTCTGTGGTAACAAATTCCACAGATTCACCACTCTCTAGCTAAAGAAATTAGCTCCTCATCTCCATTCTAAAAAAGACATCTCGCTATTCTGAGGCTTTGTAACACATCTGGGATTAGGAAGAGGTGAACAATCCACCTGAAGGAAGTGAGTTTTATATTATGGTTGCCTTCTCCATTACATCTTCCATTCTGCTGAAACCATAGGGTGCTGGATTTCCTAACCCCGAGGAAAGTCGCCAACTGAAATCAGGCAAGAAGAGGTGAACGGAGTAAGCTAGTGTCCTCATAGCACACCTTCTGGAAGAATTGAGTTCAAAAGATGTTCTATTGCAATTAGATAAGACCATGGTGAGACTGCACCAGGACACTTCTGCAATGCCACAATGTGGCCCCAAAATGCTATTGCTCACCCCATTTGTTACCCCTCACACCAGACCGTCTGTCTGCTCCCCTAACCAGCCCCAAACCATGATCCTGATACTACCCATGTGATCATGACAGCCCAACAGTCAGTCTTAACGCCCGATCTACATGTTCTAGCTGGCTTCAGCCTTCAAAGCAGTCTTTTTGTCAAATAAGCCACCAATTATGACAACCAGTGCCCTCTAAAAAAGAACCTGCCGTTACATTCTACAGAATGCTTGAGAAATTTCCTAGTTTAGGTTCGGACAACAGTACTCCCCACCCCTACCCACCTTATACACACACTGCGTCCACATAGGGCCACACACTAAATTCACATTCAGTCTGAAATCCAGGCCATTAATTTGGTTTATCACTTCACAGGTGTGATCTGAATTTAAGGAGTTCCAGTATTGTTTAGCTTGATTTGAACATCCTACCATAAGTATTTTTATATTGGTTCTTAGCTCCGCATTTAAAATGCATACAGGGATGGAATTTCAATTGGTCACGTTATATGACTGAAATTTCTGGTGGCAGGAGAAGCTTTGCTGGAAACCTAAGTAACAACAAACAATTCTAAAAATACTCAGCAGGTCAGGGAGCACGTCCAAAGAGAGAGAGTTAATATTTCACGTCATTCACCTTTTCACCTGCAATTTTATTTTAGGAATAACAGAAATAGCCAGGATGAGCAGTCATAGGTACTGTGCTCATACTACTAACACGAAGGAGTATCTGAGTCAGAGTCTAATTTGTGCCGCAGCTGCTGCAGCCATTATGCTAAATATCAACCATGTCTTTATCCAGTACTCTCCAATATTGCAGAGAATAGTCATTGCCAATACCTTCACGTCAACTCAGGAGATGCTGTTTTATTGACAGTGTGCAAAATATTCATTCACTCAGGGAAAGAGCTGTGTTTCTAGGCATTAAAACGACAATGAGGAATATGGGGAAAGAAAAGATTCTCACGTGTTTTATCAGCTTTATTTTCCACTTTTGCCACTTATTTATCCTGCTGTCCCACAGAAGTGATCACCAAGCAAAGGAACAGAATATCTAGAGCTGAAAGAGTATGCTCAACTACCACAGAGTTAAGATAGTGGAGCAATATCACAACCTTTCTTAGCAGGAATGCCGGACCATTACAGCACGATCTTTGACAAAAAGCAAGTTGTTTCCACTGTTGTGTGTCAATAGCTCCATATGTGTTTTTCCTTCAACCAGTTCCTTAGTATTCCATATTTAAATATCTGGGGTTTATTATTCAGTGTTACATTAATTTAATTATAACTAGAATATTCATATTCTATGTAACAAAGGATAGAACTGCTGCTGTAAAATTCACTACTGATACCCTGAGCAGACACTTAATTAAAATTGGCTTTAAAAGTAATTTGTTCACAAAATGTTGCTGCCAGATATGCATATATAATTTTATGGTGCAAGTTATTGTGTGTTAATCAATATTGTATATACTTTCCTGAAAATCAGTCATATAAATGTCAAGGCTGTTTCATGTAATAACTTCAGAGCCCTATAAAATTTTATTGTTTTTTATTACCATATAAAAATGTATTGTAGAAAGTACTGCATTAAGGGTACCAACATGTATAGTGAAATAAATGAAGGATGTCTATGTATTTCAAGTTTAATGTTTAATATATAAGCTCTCAGCATGGAAAAGCAATTTGTTAAATCTTAAATAATTTCAAATTATGTACTTCATGATGAAGATAAAATCTCCACACATGATGATTTTATCTGCTGTATTTTTTAAAAGCATAGCCATATAAATAGATAGTGATAATTATTTACATTGCCGCATTTATTTCACAATGGACTGACATCATAACATTGTAAAAAAAATTAATGCAGTCGATTCAAAGGGTTTGAAAACCACGCAAACGTATAAAGTGCAGCAAGTCCTGAACAAGAAAGATTTAAAAGAACTATTATTGTGGCACTGATCATGTTTTAAATTACAGCTGTTTGTATGTTGTTTAATTAAATCAGGTTTTGTCTTCTTTTGCTATTTCAACTCAGTGCAGTGAGTTTACAGGGGCTGATTTTTCTTGTCTTTGTGCTTCCTGCAGGACAAGGGAAAGGTCAATTATTTACTTTGTGGTGGAGTTGTAGTCAGAGTGCCCTGTATCCTGCCCAAACCCATAACGCTCTCAGGTCCCCAGAGCATAACGATGAGAATGGCTGTTTTCACCATTTGTGTCTTCTTGGTCAGCATTAGGAAGAGTTGCTTCAAAGAGCCTCTTTTGGTGCCCTTGGTGTAAAAGCATTTAAAGAAACTTTAAGAGTTCAGTTAAACTATTCAAGTATATGCATCATACATAAAAAGAGAAACAGAGTGGATTTTAACTCTGCTTTCATTTCTATGTATGCAACATCCAGTGCCTTAAAAATGTATTCAGCCCCCACAACTATTTTCACATTTTATTGTCTCATTTTATAAATTTAAAATATATTGAAGTAGGAATTTTGAGCTGATCTACAAAACTGTGTGCATCATGTCAAAACAAAAGAAAAATTCCAAAACCTGGCAATAACTTACTAAAAATAAAAACCAAAGTTGTGAGGCTGAGAAAGTATTCATCCCCTTTGTAATTACTATGCTAAATTTCCTCAGATGCAACACATCACCTTACCAACTCACCCAATTTGATGACGTAGAAAATTGGAGAATCACCTGTTTTCAATGAATTCATAAGAATGTATACCCCCTCTCTCTGAAAGGTCTAACAGTATGGTAGATTTTCAGCAGACCAAATAAAAATAAAGATAGAAGAGCATTCAAGACAAGTCAGGGAAATGACAATAGAGAAACACAAATCCAGGGAAAGGTACTAGACCATCTCAAAGGCAGCACTGAATATACCTCAGAGCTCAGTGGAAAAAATATGAAACCACAGCCACACTGCTTAGGTCAGGTTGCCCCTCTCAACGTAATCACTAAAGAAGAATGGCACTTGCAACGGAGGCTACTGTGACGCCAACAGTCACTCTGAATGAGCTGCAGAAGTCAGTGGCTGCAACTGGAGATGAGTTCATGGCTCCACAATCTCTAAGGTCTTGCACCAACAGGGTATTTATGGAAGAGTAGCAAGGAAGAAGCCCTGGCCAAGAAAAAAAGCATATCCTTTCCCATAAAGACTTTGCTAAGCATCACTTAAAAGATACTGTAAAGACATGGAAGAAGGTTTGTAGTCAGAGGAGACTAAAGTGGAACTTTTTTGCCCCAACACTAAGCGGTATGTGTGGCATAAATTTCATATTGTGTATCAGCCATTTCACACCGTCCCCACTGTAAAGTATGGTGGATGTAACATCGTGCTATGGGGATGCATTTCAGCAGCAGGGACTGGAAACCTGGCCAGGACTAATGGGAATATGAATGCTGCTAAATACAGAGAGATCCTTGATAAAAAAAAAACCTGCTAGCCTCTGCCAGAAAGAATAAACTAGGGAAAAAGTTTGTCTTTCAGCAGGACAAAGCACACTACCAGAACAGCCTTGGAGTGACTTCAAATGAAGAAAATTGATGTCCTTGAGTGGCCCAGTCAAAGTCCTGACCTTAACCTAATTGAACGTCTTTGGCAAGACATCATGATTGCCGTCCATGCCACTCTCCAACTAACCTGGCACGGCTTGAGTAATTTTGCAAGGAGGAATGGTCAAATCTTGCTCCACTATATTGTGCAGAACTAATAGGGATTTATCCAAAAAGACTACTCCATGTAATAGCTGCGAGAGCTGGTTCAACTAAGTCCTGAGCAAAAGGGGATGGATAATTTTGAACTGCTGACATTTCAATTTTTGAATTTTTAGTTTTTCATGCTTTACAATTTTTTTTAGATTATGAGGACACTCAGTCCTCATTTATTGTCATTTAGAAATGCATGCATTAAGAAATGATACAACGTTCCTCCAGAATGATATCACAAAAAAAACAGGACAAACCAAAGACTACACTGACAAAACCACATAATTATAACATATAGTTACAGCAGTGCAAAGCAATACCGTAATTTGATAAAGAGCAGACCATGGGCACGGTAAAAAAAAAGTCTCAAGTCCCGATCGACTCCAATAGTCCCCGATAGCAGGCGGCAAAATGGGAGAAAACTCTCCCTGCCATAAACCTCCAGGCACCGACAACTGCCGATGCATTGGAAGCACCTGACCACAGCTGACTCTGAGTCCATCTGAAAACTTTGAGCCTCCGACCAGCCCCTCCGATACAGCCCCTGAGCACCATCCTCTGCCGAGCGCCTTCGACCCCACCCCGGCCACCGAAACAAGCGAAGCCGAGGACTTCGAGGCCTTCTCTTCCGGAGATTCTGGACCACACAGTAGCAGCGGCAGCAAAGCGGGCATTTCAGAAGTTTCTCCAGATGTTCCTCCGTGCTCTCACATCTGTCTCCATCAAATCAGGATTGGCACAGTACCCTAATTAACAAGTACAGATAACATTCGGAGTGGCCACGTGTGTTGCGTTGCGCTGCCATCTTCTCCTCCCTTCAGTTTTCCCTGCTTTTTTAAGCTCTACTATGAAAAAAGGAATGTGTAATTTGCCTATAATTATTCTCAGTTAAATTGATCAAAATCCTGATTGTAATACTCATTTATGAATACTTTTACAGGGCACTGTATACTCTAGGAGAAAGGAACAGAGCTGAAGACAACATTTGATTGTTTTTCCCAGATGCTGCCTGAACTGTTGAGGTTCGAACATTTTCTGTTTTTATCTCAAATTTCCAGCATCTGCAGTTTCTTTTATATTCAGAATTATGTTTAATATCACCAGCATATGTTGTGAAATTTGTTGACTTAGCAGCAGCAGTATAACACAATACATAGAAGTATAGAAAAAAAGTAACCCATGAACATTATAGCCAGCATATATGTATATTAAATAGTTAGATTAAAAACAGAAATAATATAAGTGAGGTAGTGTTCATGGGTTCAATGTCCATTCAGGAATTGAATGGTAGAGGGGAGAAACCATTCATTCAGTGGATTAAGAACCTGACCAGTGAACACCACTGGGTCAGAGAGCAATATAGCATGGAAGCAGGCCACATATCCTACTCATCCATGTCAAACTCGTCCCACTTACCTGTGTTTGGCCCATGTCTCTCTAAAACCCTTCTATCCAAGTACACCTTCAAATGTGCTTTGGATGGTACAAGTCCTAGCCTGCCAAACCTCCACCTATAACCTCAGGCCCTCGATGTCTGGCATCATCCTCATAAATCTTCTCTGTACTCCATATTGATATCAGGGCAACCAAAACTGAGCACAATTTTTTGTACACAGGGAATCTAATAAATGGTTGTGTATTTACTTCAGCCATTTCTTGTTATTTTAATTGTGATGTAGTAGGCATTTGTTAGAAATGCTAATGTTTTGTCCTGAAGAAAGGTCACAGTCCAAAATATTGATAGTTTATTCATTTCCATAGATGCTGCCTGACCTGCTGAGTTCCTCCAGCATTTTGTGTGTGTTATTTTGTGGTAAACCTAGTTTTCACTGATTCTTAACTTAATCAGTGTTTGAGAGCTTTTCAGATACTTTTGAATTGTATCATTGCACTGAAAATATAATTCAATTTTAACCAACTATTTCTGGCATACCTTGCATTGCAGCAACACAAAGAAATGGCTTGGAAGAGTCATGTTGCTCAAGATAAAGATCACTGCCAATGCTCTCTTCATGTTATTAGCTCTAGTTAATGAGCTTGTCTGGAGGAACTACAGTCTCTTAACTCTGAGTGCTGATTGCCTCCAATCATTAATGCTAAGGCCTTCAAATTGTTGGAGGAATGAGATAAAGCAGGAATTTGTGAGGTTCCACAATCCCTTCTCCCAAAGTCACCAAAAAATTCTTTAAATCGATTGAATCCAGTTGTGATGCTCCCTAAAATTTGTAACTATGATAGCAGGGCAGCATACAGAATCAAGTTTAAAATCACTGGCATACAGTATGTCATGAAATTTGTTGTTTTCCAGCAGCAGTACATTGCAATACATAACAAAAACTATAAACAATAATAAGATATAAATATGTATAATTAACTAACTAATGCAAAGAGAGAACAAGAAAAAACAAAAAAAATATTGAGGTAGTGTATGTGGGTTCATTGTCGATTCAGAAATCTGATGGCAGAGGGGAAGAAGCTGTTGCTAAAACATTGAGTGTGTATCTTCATGCTCCTGTACCTCTTCCTTGATGTTAGCAATGAGAAGCGGGTGTTTGGGGTCCTTAGCAAACGATGCCTCTTTTTTGAGGTATCAGCTTTTGAAGGTGTCCTCGATGCTAGGGAGGCAGGTGCCCATGATGGAGCTGGCTGAGTTTGCAACTTTTTGCATCTTTTTGTGATCCTCTGCAGTGGTCTCTCTATACCAAACGGTGACAACCCAATTAGAATGCTCTCTGTGGTACTTCCATTGAAATTTGCAAATATTCAGTATTTAGATGAAATGATAGCTGCAGGGGCATAGCTGTTGGAGCACAATGTACATCAGATTTCAGTATTACTATTTGTTCAATCCAATTGTATTCCATTTTAGTGTTGTTATACAGGAGGCCAGTGATCTCAACATCTTCTGCTGCAAAGCAGGTCCACTGACATAATAAACAGAAGTTTGGATGTGATGCACAAAGCAAAATGATCCATACCTCTCAATATGGGTAGTTTGAATGCATATTTATCCCTGCTGAGAGAACTAATTTCAGTACTTGGTGCTTAAATCAAAAAAAAAAAGAAAATCGTGGAAATTCCCAGTGAGACAAGCAGTATTTTGGAAATGCAGTCGATTTAAACACAGGAGTTGATAAGATTGATTTTGACTGTTGGGTTTCTTAAAAGTGTCTATTTCCCATCTGCCAGCCTCATGGAGATCTGCAAGCATGAGGTGTAGGTGTTGAAGTGCATACTGAGGACAATGGTGAGAATGGAGCAGCAAGTAGTATAAGACCATAAGACATAAGAGCAGAAGTAGGCCATTCGGCCCATCAAGTCTGCTCCATCATTCAATTATATGCTGATCCAATTCTTCCAGTCATCCCCACTCTCCTGCCTTCACCCCATACCCTTTGATGCCCTGGCAAATCAAGAACCTATCTATCTCTGCCTTAAATACGCCCAATGATTTGGCCTCCATAGCTGCTCATGGCAACAAATTCCACAGATTTACCACCCTCTAACTAAAGTAATTTCTCCACGTCTCTGTTCTAAATGGACGTCTTTCAATCCTGAAGTCGTGCCCTCTTGTCCTAGAATCCCCTACCATGGGAAATAACTTTGCCATGTCTAATCTGTTCAGGTTTTTTAACATTCGGAATGTTTCTATGAGATCCCCCCTCGTTCTCCTGAACTCCAGGGAATACAGCCCAAGCTCTGCCAGACATTCCTCATACGGTAACTCTTTCATTCCTGGAATTATTCTTGTGAATTTTCTCTGAGCGCTCTCCAATGTCAGTATACCCTTTCTAAAATAAGTAGTTTTAGTGGCCTAAACCACGTGGATCTCAGAGGGGCATCCTGGTTCCCACTACCACTTCAAAAATCAATCATCTTTCAGGATCTCTTCATTGTCCAAATCTATTCCTTCAGTAGCTGGAAGTTAATGAAATGATGCTTTCTTTGCATACAGGTGTCCCCCGCTTTTCGAACATTCGCTTTACAAAACCTCACTGTTAAGAAAGACCTACATTAGTACCCTGTTTTCACTTTCAGAAGGTGTTTTCACTGTTACGAAGAAAGGCAGCGCGCGATAAAAAATCAGCACACGAAAAAATCAGCACGTGATAAAAGGCAGCCGCTCTCCCCCGGATCCGGAACAGCATTGCTTTAACACGTTAGATTGAGCAGCCGTTAGCAAGATGAGTTCTAAGGTGTCGGAAAAGCCTGAAAGAGCTCGTAAGGGTGTTACACTTAGCGTAAAACTAGACATAATTAAGCATTTGGATCGTGGTGGGTGAAGCAAGGACAAAGTGAGTTTGGCTTGTGGAAGCTGACGAAGGTGATGTTGAAGAGGTTTTGGCATCTCATGATCAAGAACTGATAGATGAAGAGCTGATGCAATTGGAAAAGGAAGGGATAACAATCGAAACTGAATGCAGTAGCGAAAGTGGAGCAATGGATGAGATGACACTCCCATGTCCCACCACCCCAACACCCGGGCCCCGGACAGATACTGTACCGATTCGCGGAGAATACAGCGGTAGCCGGGAGGCACACAGCACATCGGCACTGATCTGCGCCGACATTTACGTGCCGGGCAGCACCTAATTAATTGGCATGTTTATTTCAGCTTTTTTCTTAAAGATGTGCTGTGTGCCTCCCGGCTACCGCCGCGTTCTTCGCGGCAATGTATCAGTCGGCGGCATGGAGGGTGGGGGCCACTGCACCACCCCAACCTGCGACGACTCAGTCAAACACACCATCATCAGTGTGCTTGGCAAGCTCTTTTCCCGATTCCCGTAAGTGATACTACACTGTACATACATTATTTCTACTTTGGGCTGTGTATTTTTACGTGTTATTTGGTAGATTTGGCAGCTTCATAGTTTAAAGATTACTGGACAGCGCGTTTATGCCAACAGCGCTTGCGTGAGATTTTCTGCCGAGAGCGCTCGCGTGAGATTTTCACTACGGAAATCTGTGCAGGCAATCGTTGTAGAGAAGTATTTCTATGTTATATAGGCTGTGTATTTATCATATCATTCCTGCTTTTACTATATGTTACTGTTATTTTAGGTTTTCTGTGTTATTTGGCATGAATTGGTAGGTTATTTTTGGGTCTGCGAACGCTCACAAAATTTTCCCATATAAATAAATGGTAATTGCTTCTTCGCTTTACAACATTTCGGCTTACGAACTGTTTCATAGGAATGCTCTACCTTCGGATGGCGGGAGAAACCTCTACCCGAATTACAGATTATAAGTATGTCCTGCCAAATTCTAACAGCCATATCCAGTGGCAAAAGAATCAGAAAGAAAACTCCAGATATGCAAGATGGTATTGGTATTGGTTTATTATTGTTACATGTACCAAGATACAGTGAAAGGCTTGTTTTGTTTAATGTTTATACAGATCAAATCATTATATATACATTGAATTAGAATAAGGTAAAACAGTAGTAATACAGAATAAAGTATAAGAGCTACAGAAAGAGTGCAGTGCAGGTAAACAAGTGCAAGATCATAACAAGATGGATTGTGAGGCCAAGCATCCATCTCACCATAACAGGATGTCTGTTCAAGAGTCTGATAATAGTAGAATAGAAACTTCGACAGTGTTGGTACATGCTATCAGGCTTTTGGAAATTCTGCCCAATGAGAAAGGGGCGAAAAGAGAATACACAGGGTGAGTGGGATCTTTGATTACGTTGGTGGCTTTACTGAGGCAGCGAGAATTATAGACAGGGTCCACAGAGTAGAGGCTGTGCTGAGCTGTGTCCACAACTCCACACTTCCTTGCGATAACGTACAGAGCAGTTGCATACCAAGCCATTATGCATCTGGGGTTTCCCTTCCTCCACACTGATGCTGCCCTCTCCCACATCTCCTCCATTTCCCGGACAACTGCCTTCACCCCACCTTCCTGCTGCTTCAACAGGGACTGACTACCTCTTATCCTCACCTACCACCCCATGAGCCTCTGTATCTGGCACATCACTCTCCACAACTTCTGCTTAATCTTCATCAGGACACTACTGCCAAACACCTCTTTACATCCACTCCCCCACCCTTCGCTTTCCTCCATGATTCCCTTGTCAATTTGTCTCTCCCCACTAGTCTCCCTTCTGGCACTTATCCCCGCAAGTGGAAGTGCTACATCTGCCCATTCACCTCCTCCCTCACCTTCATTCAAGGTGCCAAACCACCACTTCAGCTGTAAATTTGTTGGGGTCACCGACTGTATCTGGTACTCTTGATATGGCCTCCTCTACATTGGTGAGATCTGATATAGATTGGGGGACAACTTTCTTGAGTACCTTATCTCCACACAAAAAGCGGTATTTTCTGGTGTCCAGCCATTTTAATTCCAATCCCCATTCCCATTCCAACATGTCCGTCCTTGGCCTCCTCTACTGCCATAATGAGGTCAATCTTAGGTGAGAAGAGGATAGCCTCCAATCTGATGGCATGTGTCGTGCATTTAATATTTCAGTAATATTTGAGTAATATTGTAAATATATTGATTGATTGAGCGCTCCTTGTTATTTACGTACAGTATTTCATTATGGGTTATTTGTCAAAGTACATGAATGGCATACATCATCACACCCACCCTGCCTCACTAAAGTAAGAACAAAGAATACATACTCATCATGGCTTTGTGTTTTTCTTTTGTTCAGTTTTATATTTTGGAGTTACAAAATATAACAGTGGCAATGAGTAAGTTTTAAAATGAACCTGAGACGACTTATCCCTATTGAAGTGGAGCAAGATGTTTGACTTTAAAAAAATCTAGTGAGATATTCGAGTTAAAAAAAAGTACAGCACATTTTTTTTCTTCGCAAGAGGAGAAAGATGTTTGAGTTTAAAAAAAAAGCAGAAAATGGACGAATTTGCAGGTTCATAAACCGTGAGTACCAGGTGTGATAATAACCACAAACAAAAATAAAACAGAAATAGCTGGCTACATTGAAAAGACAGACACATTTGATTCCACAAGAGATAACTTGAATATGTATACTAAGCAAATTGAGCAGTATTTTGAAGCAAGTGAAATATCCAATGAAAAGTGAATGCTGGGTTTGCTGAGAGCATTGGGTGGAAAAGCACAGAGTTTGCTTAGAAGTATGAGTGGTCCAACCAATCCAGCTGAAATGGGTTTTTGTTAATATCATAAAAAGTGCAGGAACATTTAGAACCAAAACAATTTTTGATTGCAGAACACTTCAGATTTCATACATGGAATCAAAATGAAAGGGAGTCCATTTCAGTGTATGTGGTTGTATTAAAGAGATTGTTTGAGCATTGTCAGTTCAATGATGGGCTTAACGATACACTGAGAGATTATTTAGTTTCTGGAATCTTACAAGAAACAAGCGCGAGTCCAAACAAGGTTCCAAACTGTTTCTCACCATAAATACTCACAAAGGGCTTTATTGCCATAAAAGGCTTATTTTTGGAGTAGTATCGGCACCTGCACTCTGGCAAAAAGCTAATGGACCAGGTGTTGCTCAGTGTTACCTGGATGACATCATTGTTACCATCAAAGATGACAAGGAACATCTCCAAAACCTCAATACAGTGTTAAGAAGATTAGAAGATTATGGGCTCAGAGGATGACATGACAGGTGTGAGTTCTTAAAACCAAGCATCACTGACTATGGTTACACAATTGATGCACAAGATTTCACGCAAGTGTGCTGAGAAAATTCATGCAGAAGTGGGCGCCACTGAGGCCAAAGGATGTGTCATAGTTGTGGTCCTTTTTAGGACTTGTCAATTACTATAACAATTTCCTGCCAAACCTGGCCACTGTGCTTCACCCCTTGAGCTTATTACTAGAGATTGGGAAGAAATAACAAAGCAGTGTGAGATCACTTTCCAAAAGGCAAAGGAAATGGTGAGGTCAGTCACTGTACTCACACATTATTATCCACAGCATTCAGTGAAGCTTGCCTGTGACACCTCACCTTATAGTGTGGATGTCATCATATCACATGTTATGAGTGATGGATGTGAACACCCAATAGCCTTTGCATTACGTTCCCTTACCGCTGCAGAAAAAAGAATACATAGAGAATGACAGAGAGGACTTTGAGTCTGGTTTGGGGGACAAAAGCATTTCAACCAGTACTTGTATAGGAGAAAGTTTACCCTCATTACTGATCATCAACCACTAGAGTCCATTTTCAATCCACAGAAGGGTATTCCACTAACAGCATGAGCATGTGTGCAGAAAGGCTCTGTTTCTTGGAGGACAGAATTATATGATCAAATTCAAGAGGATGGCTAATCATGGCAATGCTGATGGATAGCCTCATTTACCCTTGGAGAGGAAACACTGGAAAAGTTAATAGAAGAGAATTTTTTCAGAATGTAACTATGAAAATGGACATGGAAAAGCCAGTGGATGTAGTGTACCTGGACTTTCAAAAAGCCTTTGCTCAGGTCCCACATAGGAGGTTAGTGTGCAAAATTAGAGCAAATGTTATTGGGGGTAGGGTACAGACATGGTTAGAAAATTGGTTGGCAGACAGGAAACAAAGAGTAGGGATTAATGGGTTCTTTTCAGAATGGCAGGCAGCGACTAGTGGGGTACCGCAAGGCTCGATGCTGGGACCACAGCTATTTACAATATACATTAATGATTTAGATGAAGGGATTAAAAGCAACATTAGCAAATTTGCAGATGACACAAAGCTGGGTGGCAGTGTGAAATGTGAGGAGGATGTTATGAGAATACAGGGTGATTTGGACAGGTTGGGTGAGTGGGCAGATGCTTGGCAGATGCAGTTTAATGTGGATAAATGTGAGGTTATCCACTTTGGTGGCAAGAACAGGAAGGCAGATTACTATCAGAATGGTGTCAAGTTAGGAAAAGGGGAAGTACAACGAGATCGATGTGTTAGTCACTGAAAGTAAGCAAGCGGGTACAGCAGGCAGTGAAGAAAGCTAATGGCACGCTGGCCTTCATAACATGGAGAATTGAATATAGGAGCAAAGAGGTCCTTCTGCAGTTGTACAGGGCCCTGGTGAGACTACACCTGGAATATTGTGTACAGTTTGGTCTCCAAATTTGAGGAAGGACATTCTAGCTATTGAGGGAGTGCAGTGTAGGTTCACGAGGTTAATTCCTGGGATGGAGGGACTGTCATATGTTGAAAGGTTAGAGCGACTGGGGTTGTATACACTGGAATTTAGAAGGATGAGAGGGGATCTGATTGAAACATATAAGATTATTAAGGGATTGGACACACTAGAGGCAGGAAACATGTTCCCGATGTTGGGGGAGTCCAGAACCAGAGGCCACAGTTTAAGAATAAGGGGTAGACAATTTAGAACAGAGTTGAGGAAAAAATTTTTCACACAGAGGGTTGTGGTTCTGTGGAATGCTCTGCCTCAGAAGGCAGTGGAGGCCAATTCTCTGGATTCTTTCAAAAAAGAATTAGATAGAGCTCTTAAAGATAGCAGAGTGAAGGGATATGGGGAGAAGGCAGGAAAAGGGTACTGATTGTGGATGATCAGCCATGATCACAGTGAATGGTGGTGTTGGCTCTAAGGGCTGAATGGCCTACTCCTGCACCTACTGTCTAAGAGGACACTCCTCTTGGTATATTCACCATAATGCAAATCAGAAGTCTCCTTATTACAGCAGAAATGATTCAACGGGAAACCCGAAAAGACCCCAAACTGTCTCAGGTCTACATGGCCACCCAAAATTGGTAGAAAGTGCAGCTGAAATTCCAGTTCCCCCACTTTACCGGCACTTGGACAAACTTTCCCTTGACGGGGATCACCTTATGTCACTGTACTCTACTTGAGCAAGTTTGTAAATCTGGTGGGAGCAAAGGATATTGTGAAAGGTGAAGGTGGAGTGCCATGGGAGGGTGTGTGACAGGTGGCAGAGAAGAAATTCCAGCGGCGTTGGATGGCACGAGGGCAGACACACCCAGCCTTGAGACATCAGTCAAGGCAACTTGATTCCAAGCAATTAGTTTATTGATCATTGCAGAATGTCTCTCTGGTGCTTCTTGCGCCCTCCTCTTTCCCTTCCCCTTTTCTCCAACCTTGATTCCCCTAATTTTTGTTTGTATAATTCATTATGGGTTATATGTAAAAATATGTGAATGGCAGACATCATTCTGGCACCACATCATAAGTTCCTGCCTTGCTAAAGTAAAAATGAAGTACACACACATCATTCCGGCTCCGTGTTTTTCTTTCAATTAGTTTTATGTTTTGGAGTTACAAAAACATGAATATTGATTTCTCCAACTTCTGGTAATTTTTCCCCTTCCACCTTCTATTCCCCACTCTGGCCCCCCTCTTATCTCTTCTCTTCTCTCCGCTTGCCTATCACCTCCCCTGGTGCCCCTCCTCCTTCCATTCTCCTATTGCCTACTCTCCTCTCTCATCAGATTATTTGATCGTTAGCCCTTTACCTTTTCCACCTATCACCTCCTAGCTTTTTTCTTCACTCCCTCTTCCCCACCCAGCTAGCTTAACCTACCAGCTTCTAGTTGTACTCCTGCCACTCTGCTCACCTTCTTATTCTGGCTTCTTCCCCTTTCCTTTCCAATCCTGATGAAAGGTCTGATTGTGAAACGCTGACTCTTTATTTATCTCCATAGATGCTGCCTGACCTGCCTCGAGTCCCTCCAGCATTTTGTGTGTGGTGCTTTCAGATAGGATTCTTTCTGTGGTGCATCGATACAAATTAGTTTGGACATACAGAATTTCTTTAACTTCCTCAGGAAATAGAGGCATTGGTGAGCTTTCTCAGCTATTAATTCAACATGGTTGGACTAGGGCAAGTTATTAGTGATGTACATAACTAGCAACTTTCTCAACCTCAACACCATTTATGTAGACAGGAGCATGTGCACTGACTCTCTTTCTGAAGTCAATGCCTAGCTCTTTTGTTTTGTTGACATTGGGGTAAACATTATTGTTTTGACACCATATCACTCAGCTCTCCATCTCCTTCCTGTACTTTAACTCATCATTATTTGAGATGCCACCCACTGCAGTGATATCATCCACAAACTTGTAAACTGTGTTAGAGCAGAATCTGGCCACACAGACATGAACGTAAAAGGGAGTTTGGTAGGGGCTGAGAAATTGTGGAGCACCAGCGTATAGAATAAAGTTGTTGCTGCCTTTCCTTCCTGAATGCAGTCTATTGATCTGCAAGTCAAGGATGGATTTGTGGAGGGAGGAATTAACTGCAAGGGTTGGAGTTAGGTGATGACTTTTCTTGGAGTCTGTGGTGGCCAGTGCTATTATGTTTGCTGTTGTGTGCTGGGGCAGCAAGCTGAGGGTAGCAGACACCAACAGAATCAACAAACTCATTCGTAAGGCCAGTGATGTTGTGGGGATGGAACTGGACTCTCTGACGGTGGTGTCTGAAAAGAGGATGCTGTCCAAGTTGCATGCCATCTTGGACAATGTCTCCCATCCACTACATAATGTACTGGTTGGGCACAGGAGTACATTCAGCCAGAGACTCATTCCACCGAGATGCAACACTGAGCGTCATAGGAAGTCATTCCTGCCTGTGACTGTCAAACTTTACAACTCGTCCCTTGGAGGGTCAGACACCCTGAGCCAATAGGCTGGTCCTGGACTTATTTCCTGGCATAATTTATATATTACTATTTAATTATTTATGGTTTTATATTTCTATATTTATACTCTATTCTTGGTTGGGGCAACTGTAACAAAAATCAATTTCCCTCGGGATCAATAAAGTATGACTATGACAATAAATAATAACATTGATGCAGAGTTACCAGGATCTTGGTGTAATCAGTACCTAAGATCCATGTTGTCAAGTCAGAATAAAATGAATATTACTCCAAAATACCTTCCACTGTACTGTTTATTCAAAGACAAGAATGAAGTCTTCATAATCCGTAGGTTCAAACTCGTCACAGTGCCATGAACTGCAATTTAATGAATTATCATAATGTTTTCTTTCCGTTTTCTTGTTTTCTTTTTCCAGAAATGTAATACATGCTTTCATTTCAGTCTTCAAAATTAAATTTTGGACATTAAATTTAGAAGTAATGATCCAATTTTGATAGTTTGGTGGAAAGCTATTGGATCTAAAACAATACTATAAATATGAAAGCAATAACATTGTTGTATTTACAGATTGGCTATTAAATAAAGCGAAATCTAACCCCCTTAAGTTGTTTCACTAATCTCATCCTCCTGTTGTAAACTGCATTAAAAGTAAGTGTGCTCTGAAATAATACACAGATTCTCCAAACAGAAAATTCTTTCACGAAGAACTCCCTGATAAAGATCCTTGAATTGAACTTAAAATACAGTAATTTGTATTTTGGAAGGAATAGTGTACAATTTAACTTCATAAAGATGTATATTGCAATCAGTTACATAAAACTGATGCTAATATGTTATGAAGCTAAAGTTATTTTACAAAGGAGATTTTCATGGACTCAGTTGCCTTTTCCACAATTTAAAAGCAAACCCATTTCAAGTATGCTGTAATTGTTAATTTATCATGTCAATCTGAGAAACCTCAGAGTGCGCATGAAACAATAGCCAGTGTTCAGCACACTTTGGTGTAGGTTTTAACCTTGTGTCATTTTGTAAGATGACTGACAGCAAATTCACAGTGCCTTTTCCATTGTCCTGGTTTTTATTGCCCTGGAGGTCCACCACTAAAATCAATAGCACAATGATGAGTAAGAAATAGATCTGGTGCCTTTCCAATCTCAAGTGCTTATTAAGCGGTCAAATAACTCAGCCAAATGGTGAAACCAACTTGTTAGTTTTTAATCATCACAACAAACGAACAAAGGAAAAGCATAATTTTTGTAATGAATCAGCATATGTTTCAACTATCAAATTGTAACACTTTTTTTTGGCCATTCTTAATGAATTCTGGGGTTTGAAGTGTCCACTGCTGCTATTTTAATGATTTTTGCTGACCTTGATCTAATCTAAGGAATTTATGATTTAACATTGGCTTGAACTCTGAGTCACTTTGTGCAATCTATAAGTACGGAGATGATTACCACTTATTCATAATCATTGCAGTATAAAGTCAACTTTCAAAGCATATGATGACTGGAACAGTGCATGCGGCATTAGTCACTCAGTGTGTCTCTAAAAAAGAATCTTTGATAGTGTGTCAGAGCAAATTAGCTCCTCATTGTTGCCAATTTGGCAGACAAAGCTGATTATTCTCAGAAATCACACTGCATATGTGCACAAAATTATAATTAATAACCATAGATGTCAATCATGCTTTAATAATAATAATTTAGTATTTAAAGGCCAAAGTAGGTTATTGGCATCAGTGCCATCAAATGTAAAATATAGGGCAATTAATAGCGATGAATTCAGTTTCAGTTCACTGCTACAACAATTCACGCATTTAATTTCAAAAGTCAACTTTAGCAGCTGGACACATGACCCACAATACAATTGCGTCTGGGATTGGCCCACTGAAAACCAACTGCAGTAAATATATGCAGAATGTGCTCAGCTCTTTTTCGCATTCAGGCAAATGAGAAAAGCAATCAGCCTGACATTCATCTGACATGGGTTAAGGTACTGAGTTCATAAATTATTTCTCTTTTGCATTTTATGCTCTGCAGAGAATAAGAAAATGATGTTATTTTCAGTAATACAAGGCACAGATGGGAATACTCTAGTGCAAGTACTGAAAACCAAGAGGCTGATGGATGGTTTCTAGTGGCAGGGTCCAGCTATCAAATGATGAAATAAACCTGAATTACACAGTTTGAATGGAAGGCTGCTGAAATGTAGCATAAAGTATACTTATGAATCAGCCTTTGTCTTCTGTTGGAATCTGTTGATAAGGAATATTAAGAACCTAGCTCCTGACACTTGAAGATTTGCTGCAGGCAATATATTTTGTTGCTTTGGGGTTTTATTCAAATATATAGACTGTCAAATGGGCTCTTTTCTCATTAGCTGAGGAATGTCATTTTCACAAAACATTTTACAAACCTAGACAAGTTGTGGTGACATACAAAAAGAGGAGGAATAATTTCCTCCTTTAAATGGACAGATCTATACATAAGAAAGAAAGCACTTGATGGTGTTCCAGTGTCTAAAACCATTGGCAGTAAAGAACAATGTTTGCGATAAATCATTTTAAGCTTTGAGAGTTGAAATTATATTTTAAGTTAGTTATGCATTTTTTTGCCTCTTCGCCAGAGCAAATGCTAATTCTGAAGAAGGCAGACTGCTGTACCTTTCCAAAATACACTGTAATGCTACTGTTTCTGTTCCTTTAACACCAGCAAACAATAAGATCAATGGCTATGGAAAAGATGGTATCAAGTAAATGGAAGAACAGCCTGAGTTTCTGACATGATCACCAAAGATATTAAACTAGTCATGTTCAAACTTTATTTAAAATTTCTGTCTGATATGAAAAATAGTTGTAATTGCAATTAAAATGGCAAACAACATATGCTGGCTCTCTAGAGATTTGCTTTGCAGCAACATGCAATCATTCAAATTAAAGGTGATATTTGACAAATTACAATTTGATTGGTACCATGATTCACTCGCTGGTGATAGAAGCTGAATATTATAGCAGTGTTGAATGTTATTGCGTAGAGAGGGGTAGGAAATTATAAAATAAAATCAGATAATCAAGGAAACCATGTTTAGCAGGCAGTTTCTTGATTTGTCAATTTGAATCCTTTGATTAACAACTGAAATGCAAATATTGGAAGTGCATGTTTGTAAACTAAGATACCTTCCAGGAATAGACTTACGTTGATGACTTGTTGGTTCAGCCACCAGTTTCACTTGAAATAAAGAGTTAAAAGCATGTTCAGCTCAACGGAAAGTTAGGAAGGTTATTTTGCATGGTAGTGGGACACCAGGGAGCACTCGGCTTGAGTAAACAAGCATACAGCACTAATTATCAGTGCACTGGGCTCAGAAAGGAGTCCTAATGAAGAGAAGGCTTCAATCTGCCCAGTTTGATGAATGTCCTAGTCCCTATTGGCAGAGGAAGAGAAGAGCACTTGTCTCGACTGATCTTCTCAGATGCAATTACTGCAGTGGAAGTGATTGCTGACCCATGGTAAATGATAGGGAGGTTACACATGCTGAGTGTCATGAGTGCAATGGGCAACTTGTAAGACAGCCAATTACTTTGGACTTTGTCACATGACTGACAAATGTAGTGCATGTACATCACATGACAGTGATCCACAGACAACAGCACATTAAATTATTTTGAATTATGACAATACTCTCGACAACAATAGCTTCTTTCATTTCATGACATCTGCCTTAATGATAATTGCTGGAACTCAACCAACAGTAAACTGCAGGAGCACTGGCATACTTATCATATAATATCCCAGCTTCATCTCTTTGGGGTTTGTGGGAACAATTTAAACAGTGAGTTATGCTGCTTCCCAAGAGCAATTTGCTTGTCCCTGTCTATGTAAATTTATCATTGTTTGCCCTTGTGTCTGCATCTTTATCATAGAACCGACCTTTTATTTTCAATAGACATTAGCAGATTACACTTTCTGGTTTTCATTTCTTCCTGGCAGCCTTTGCTTATAGGTTTTTTTGGTTTTTTTAAAAAAACTGATGATGTGTAATGTTGCATTAGTTTCTGAGTTTATTATACAATATATGGATCTCAATGGAGAAGTTATTTACAGAAATCTATTCAAAATTCTGCTCCTCAAGCACATATTGACTTTCCCCTTTAAT
Organism: Mobula hypostoma; assembly: GCF_963921235.1. Taxonomy (NCBI): domain Eukaryota; kingdom Metazoa; phylum Chordata; class Chondrichthyes; order Myliobatiformes; family Myliobatidae; genus Mobula; species Mobula hypostoma. The sequence goes on along the minus strand of NC_086104.1, from coordinate 59,253,199 downwards.
TCAGTTAGTAATAAAAATACATAGGTCTGCCAGAAACTTATGTATTACCTCAGCAAGTTTGCCACCCCGTGTATCACAGTACTGTATAACAGAATTGCTGTGACAGAAGAAAGGATTGTTGGTAAATGTCAATAGATGGTGAATAATCTAAAAGTAGACAGCGATTTTACAGCAGGAAGGATTAAATGTGAAATCAACTGAATTGGTATCCACATTTATTGGTGCTAATGCACTACTTTAGCCCAAGTTGGTTAATCTTGACTTATGTTTCCATTGTGGAAAACAAATCTGTGGTAAATGTTAAGGAGGTTTTCAAATCCCTATTAAGCCTCTGGCCGAAGTGAGAGATAGATATGTTGTACACCATCCGGCAAGGGGAAGATCCATGGTTTGAATCTACTTACAGGTGTTAAGCACATCAGTGGGAGAGGTGTCATATGCAATATGAAATGAAGGAACACACTGGCCCAGGTCCATGGTCTGCAGCCATTCAATAGACTTGTAATTATCTACCTGCTATTTGTGGACTTCTGCATTGGAAATTGTGAAGGATTTTTGACTTGTGTGAAATTGTTATGAGAACCAGCATCTAATGTACTGATCTGTGCAATTCATCAGCAGGGAAGCAAGACCTTGCAGCTGACCGAGCTGTTTTATGAAACATACAAGATGAAGCCACTAGTGGGTAAGGCATGATAACTCTGCCAAGTGCTTCGGTCACTTCTCACTCAGTTCTGAGAAATAGCATCTTCGCAACCTTTCAAAACACAAATAGGAGTTTGAGGAACAGAAATAAAGATTTCTAGAGCATGATTAGAATAACATTGTCTTTTAGAGAACTAGTAAGACTAAAGGGATGATTAGGTGCAGACTGACCACTCCTCACTGCACATACACAGATTCTCTGTGGAGAGTTAGGAGTACCAAATTTCTGGGAGTGCACATAATGGACAATATCACCTGGTCCCTCAACACCTCTTCCCTTTAGTTAAGAAAGCACATCAGCATTTCCACTCCCCGAGGAGATTGAGGTGAGTAAGGCTCCCCGCCCCCCACAAGCTCATTCTGACCAATTTTTACAGGACCACCATTGAGAGCATCCTGTATCACCATCTGGTACAGGAATTGCAAGATATCTGACCACAAGACCCTACAAAGGTTCGTGTAAACTGCTGAGAGGATCATCAAGGTTTCTCTTCCACCCATTCAACATATTTATCAGGAACATTGAAAATGCAGGGCCTTTAGCACTGTCAAGGATCCCTCTCATCCATCCCACAATCTCTTTGACTCACTACCATCAGGCAGGAGGACTGTATCATTATGACAATCATCTTAGAATGGGAAACAGATTCTTCCCCAGTCAATGAGTCCACTGAACTCCTTGCCATCACCCAGGTCTCACCATGCATGAAGCACCAGTAGCATTATACTGTTTACTTTCTAACTTGTGTCGGAAATGCACCTTATGCTAAAAACCAATCTTCTGTACTGTACTGTGTTGTGCACCTCCGTCTGGAGGAAAGTTGTTTCATTCGGCAGTATACATGTATGCAATTGAATGACAATAGGCTTGAACTTGAACTCTGTCTTTTCTCAGGATGAGATATCTCACATTCTCAAACATAGTGATTGCGTTGCTTCCAGATTGCCACTTGCATTAGGATCCAGATTGCTGTTTTTATTGTGCTTTAGTTTTCTTTATGGTTGCTTTTATGTTTGAATAATCACCTGTTTATCTGTAAACCTTTAGTAATTTGTAGTATATTTGATTCTATACTTCTGTAGCATTTTGTTTTTGCCTTCAAAGCTGAAATGTGACTTAGTCAGTACCTATTAAATAGTTTCTTATCTGATCTGATCCAGACCCGTTTGCAGAATAAAAGGAAATAATGTGCTCAGGTTCCTTTGTTGCTTACTTTTGACTTGCTTGTACAGTTTGACCCTGCCTGACCTGTACAATGGCGGGCATTTAATTAAATGGCAGTAACTATAAAGATTTGTGACTCCTTCTTGACTTTTGAAGAATCTTCTGGACAACATTTCCTGATCTAACACAGCCAAGACAATAGATATTAGTCAGACTTCAAAGGTCAATATAATTGGAAATCATCCACCACAGGTAATTTAACAAGTGCTCAATGTGGATAATCAATAGCTTTTTGCCATCCAGAATACGGTGACAGGCAATCATCATTGCACAGACAAGAAATATACATTGGAAGAGCAACCATAAAAGAAATGCACAAGAGCATCATGCTGCAGATGCTGGAAAGGAGAGTGAGGAGAGAAGTAAGGATAGAAAATGATGGAGGTACTTGGCAGGGAAAGAGCATCTTTGCTAAAGGAAACACTTCAGGTCAATCAGTCTCCTCTTAGGTCATTCAGTTTCTGCTGCCTTCCATCACAGACCTTTCCCAGACAGACATTCTCCTCTGGTGTGCATCTTTCTGATCACAAACTCTTCCTAATTCTCATGTAAGGATTTTTAACTCTATCTCTCTCTGCACAGATGCCACCTAACTAGGCAAGTATGTTCGGAAATTCAGAATTTAACTCACAAAAGACTCACCCCAGGATGAATTCACATTTACTTATATTCAGTAACTATACAATTAAAAGAAAAAGAAATTAAGTTTTAACCACGAGAAAGTCTGCAGATACCGGAAATCCAAGGCAACACATACAAATGCTGAAGGAACTCAGCAGGTCAGGCAGCATCTATGGAAGTGAATAACCAGTCGACGTTTTGGGCCAAGACCCTTCTTCAGGGTTGAAAAGGAACGGGGAATTTGCCAAAATAAAAATGTGGGGTGAGGGGAAGGAGGCTAGCTGGAAGGTGACAAGTAAAGCCAAGTGGATAGGGAAGGTAAAGGGCTGGAGAATACGGAGTCTGAGAGGAGAGGAGAAGGAGGGCGGAGAAAGGGAAGAAGGAGGGGACTCGGGGGAAGTGATAGTAGGTAAGAAGAGGTAAGAGGCTAAGTGTAGGGAGTAGAAGAGGGAAGCGGGAGAGATAAAAAGTTTTTTACCAGAAGGAGAATTTGATATTCATGCCATCAGGTTGGAGGCTACCCAGACGGAATATAAGGTGTTGCTCTTCCACCTTGAGGATGGCCTCATCTTGGCACAAGAGGAAGCCGTTAGCTGACGTGTTGGAATGGGAATGGGAATCGGAATCAGAATTAAAAAGTTTGGCCACCGGGAAGTTCTTCTTTTGGTGGATGGAGCAGAGGTGCTCAATGAAGCAGTCACCCAGTTAATGAAAGGTCTCACCAATGTAGAGGAGGCCACATTGTGAGCACCGGCCACGGTAGACAACCCCAGGAGATTCGCGGGTGAAGTATCGCCTCTACTGGATGGACTGTTCAGGGCCCTGACTGGGGATGAGGGAAGAGGTGAATGAACAGGTGTAGCATTTAGGTCACTTGCTGGAAATAAGAGTCAGGAAGGAGATTAGTAGGAAGGGACGAATGGAGTAGGGTGTTGCGAAGAGAGCGATCCCTGCAGAAAGCAGAGGGGGTGGGGAGGTAAACATATACTCTGAGGTAAAAAGTCTTTGGAGGTAGTGGAGGTTGCGGAGGATGATGTGTTGGATAAGGACACTCATGAAGTGATAGGTAAGGACAATAGGAACTCTATCACTGTAAAGTTGGCAAGATGATGGGGTGAGTGCGGATGTTTGAGAAAAGGAGGAGATGCGGAGAGGGCAGCATCAACAGTGGAGGAAGGGAAACTCCATTCTTTGAAGGAGGAGGACAACTCTTGTTGTTCTGGAAAGGAAATCCGCATCCTGGAAACAGATGTGGCAGAGGCAAAGGAACTGAGAAAAGGACATCGCATCTTTCCAGGAGATAGAGTGGGAAGAGGTATAATCAGATAACCTTGGGAATCGGTAGGTTTATAAAAGATGTCGGTTGACAGTTTATCTCTTTGGAGACAGAGAGAGTGAGAAATGGGAGGGATGAGTCAGAGATGGACCAAGTAAATTTAAAGGGCAGGTTGAAAGTTAGAGGTAAAGTTGATGAAATTGACGAGCTCAGCATGGGTGCATGATGCAGCACCAGTGCAGTCAATGTAGCAGAGGAAGAGTTGGGGAGTATTATTAGGGAAGGCTTCAAACATGGATTGTTCTATGTAGACAATGAACATAGCTGGGGCCCATGCAGGTGCCCGTGGCTACCCGTGAGTCTGGAGAAAGTGAGAGGAGCTGAAGGAAAAACTGTTGAGGTGAGGATCAGTTCTGCCAGTCAGAGGAGGGTAGTGGAGGAGGGGAATTCGTTGGTTCTTTTATTGAGAAAGAAGTAGAGTGCTTTGAGGCCTTTTTGACGGGGGATAGAAGTGTATAGGGACTGAACATCCATGGTGAAACTGAGGTGGTCAGGGCTAGGGAATTGAAAATTACTGAGGAGATAGAGAGCATGTGGAGTGTCATGGATGAAGGTGGGAAGGAACTGAACCAAGGGCGATAGAATGGAGTCGAGCTAAGAGGACACAAGCTCAGTGGGGCAGGAGCAGGCAAAGTCAATAGGCCTACCCAGTCAGTCAGATTGGGTAGGAGGTAGAGGCGAGCAGTGTGTGGTAAGTAAGGTGGCCATGGGTTTGGTGGCAGTGGATAGGAGAGAATTATTTTTTCATTGTTATCTCTCCTGATCATCATTCAGTCTGGTGATGATAACCCATGAACTGGTGATGTTGAAGGTCCTCTTGAAGGTCTGGGTCAGAAATCAGGTTGGACATTTCCTTTAATGCATTGAGCAAAAGCATGGTGTTTTTACATCATCCACACCTCTTTCTTCATTAATCTCTGCCATATCGTCATCATTATAAGACCATAAGACATAGGAGCAGGACAAGACCATTCAGCCCATTGAGTCTGTACAACCATTCCATCATGGCTGATTCTGGATCCCACTCAACCCTATACACCTGCCTTCTCACCATATCCTTTGATGCTCTGACTTATCAGGATGCTGCCTGGATTAGAGACCATGTCTTTGAGGATACATTGAGCCAGCTAGGGTTTTTCTGTTTGAAGAAAAGGAGGATGAGAAGTGACTTGATAGAAGTGTATAACATAATAATAATCATAGAGTGGGAAGCCAGGGCCTTCATCCCCAGGACGGAAATAACTAATATGAGAGGGCAAAATTTTAAGGTGATTGGAGGAAAGTTTAGAAATCGGAGGTAGTTTTTTTTAAACATAGAAATGGTAAGTGTATGCATTGTACTACCAGGGCTGGTGGTAGAGGCAGATACATTAGGGACATTTTAGATACTCTTTGATAGGCACATGGATGAAAGAAAAATGGAGGGTCATGTGTGAAGGAAGAGTTAGATTGATCTTGGTTAAAGGGTCGGCATGACATTGTGGACCAAAGAGCCTGTACTGTACTGTACAGTCTTATCTTCTACGTCACCAAATTCTTCAGAAGACTTCTATAGATGCACAGTGGAGAGTATCCAAACTGATTGCATCACTGCCTGGTATGGAAACACCAATACTCAGGAACAGAAAAGGCCACAGAAAGTGGAGGCCACAGCCCAATTATCACAGGCAAATCCCTCCCCAACATTTACAGCATGAGAAAACAGCATACATCAAAGACTCCCACCATCTAGGCCATGCTCTCTTTTTGCTACTACCATCCACCAGGAGGCAGTGAAGCCGGAGGTCCCAAGCCACCAGGTTAAAGAATAATTCTTAACTTACAACATCAGGCTCCTGCACCATGTGGATAACTTCACTCACAATTACCCTGAACTGGTTCTACAACCAACCAACTCACTTTGAAGGACACTTTATAACTCTACTTTTTTTATTTGCATACATTGTCTTCTTTTGAATATTGGTTGTTTGTCAGTTATTGTCTGTTTATAGTTTTTCATAAATTCTATTGTATTTCTTTTATTCCTGTAAATGCTTGCAAGAAATGAATCTCAGGGTTGTATGTGGTAACATATATGTACTTTGATAATAAATGAATCTCAGGGTTGTATGTGGTAACATAAATGTACTTTGAATTTGAAAGAAAATGTAAGGCCACTGTTAGCTGTACAGCCAAAGTCAGTTGTGTGTGCACTCTGGTGCTTGTGTCAGTAGGTCAGGGTCTTTCTGTGGACTGAAGTGCAGCTTCCACAGTAATACGCTAGCCCTCATGTTGAAAAAGAACAATCTTTTGTAAAAATATCACGCTGTCCTCATTACCCTCGTTTTTAAACTCCTTCAGTCTCTGGCACCAATTCAACTTTTCCTATTCTCACCTTAAGCGCAATGCATTCTTGTAGATCTGTAGCCAGTAAAGTGACAAGATATAACTGCAGCCAAAATTCAATTCTTCGGCAACATCTGCATTTAAAGACTTTGCCAATTCAAACTAAGCAGCTATAGGAAAAAAACAATATTCACCAACAATCAGAAATTATTATCCAGAATCTTATTTCTATCATTATTTCTTCTTCTCACTTTACTTCGTCATTCTTTCTTTCTTCATCTCTCCATCTTTCATTATGCCACACATATGCACACTGAGAGCTTTAAAGTTAGTACTTCTTGTATCATGTCAGTCAGTAAACTAGAGGTGGGGTAGGATGTATAACTCAAGCCAAATGGTGTATTGCATAACAAAAACAGACAAATTATTGGGTAAATTCCCTTTTTTAAAGTGAAGAAACAAATTGCATTTTGTTCTCCTGGCAATGGTAGGATAATTTCTTCAGAAAAATGAAGTGAATGGAGAAAAGTTACAAATAAATTATGTGCCTAAGATTAATTGCATTCATTCACAGCAGTATAAATGATAAGCTTAACAGATAGGAATTGTCTAGTCACTATATACTTTCTTTAAATAATACTTAGAACAATGTTTACCTCCATTAAGAGTTTGATATGTGTCTTTTTTTTTATCTGAAGAAATAGTTCTAGAGTCACACACACATAAAAATGCCCCTTGGACCCACTTATTCATGTTGACCAAGATACCTTCCTGAGCTAGTCCTATCTTCCTGCATTTGGACCATAGTACTCTATAGACTTTTCCTATCCACGTACCAGTCCAAACACATTTTAAGCATTGTAATTAGACCTGCTTCTACATCTTCCTCTATGATCTCTTTCTATGTTCTCACCACTCTCCATGTGGAAAGACTTTCCTCCTAGGTCCCTTTCAAATCTCTTCCTTCTCACCTGAAACCTATGCCCTCTAGTTTTCGACTCCCCTACCCAAGGACAATCTTATTTATGCCCCCATGATTTATAAATCTCCATAAAGTCACCCCTTAGCTGCCTCTGCCCCAGAGAAAACGGTCTCAGCCTACCTATCCTCTCTTCATAATTCATGTCCTCCAGTCTGGCAACATTCTTATGAATCTTCTATGCACCCTCTCTAGCTTATTCATATCCCTCCAGAAACATTCTCACCAATGTTTTGTAAACAAGATGTCCCAACTTGAGAATTCAATGCCCTGTCCAATAAAGGCAAGCATGCTATATGTGTCACCACTTTCAAAGAACCAGGCATTTGTTCCCCTCGGTCTCTCTGTTCTACAACACTCTCCAGGGCCCTGTCATTCACTGCCACAGTTTCATTTTCAATCACTTCTCGCTTTCCTATGGCAAGTTCCATTTACCATTCCTTCACCCACTTTCCCAGTTAATCTAGATAACGGCTGAACAAAATGCTGAAGCTGAAGAAAATCATTGCATCACGGAAAAATATTGCTACGTTCCAGGAGCAGCTACTCAGCATGTACTTGTATCACCATATGAAAATTCAACTTCTGGTAAACAATGATAGAAAACTATCTCCAAGATCTCGTTTAGGAGAATGCGATGCCTTCAGGTGAAAAGTTCAATGAAAGCTTTATGAAAATATGTTCAACTTATAAATATAATCACCTATTTGCAATGCAAGTCATTTTTACTGAAAAAATATTTTACCGAAATTTTTAAGCAAACAAGCACTTCATTGCAGAATTTTCATTTGATTAGCTCAACTTCTGTCCTTCTTTTCTCAAAAATGAATGGAAAATATGTAACACCTGAGTCAGCATTAAAACTGTTTACTGCTACCAACTCAAGCTCATCCTAATTTTATCTGCTTGAAATTTAATATTTCATTAATATTTGAGTACACACAGATTGACAGAGAGACCTTGAGTATGGGGTGTAAAACGTTTCAACCAGTACTTGTATGGGAGAGAGTTTGCCCTCATTACTGATCATCAACCACTAGTGTCCATTTTCAATCCACAATAGGGTCTTCCTCTAATAGTTCCAAAACGGGCTTTATTACTTGGAATACAAAATTACAAGATCAAATTCCAATGGAAAACTAATGGTGGAAATACAGACAGATTGTCCTGTTTACCCTTGGATTAGGAAATACCTGAAAAATTTACTAAAGAGGACACTCTTGTCATATTCTCCCTAATGCAATTCAAAAGTCTCCCTATTATGGCAGAAATGATCCAAAGGGAAATCAGAAAAGGCCTCACACTATTTCAGGTCCTCATGGCAACACAAATGGCTGGAATGTGCTGCAGAAATCCCATTTCCCCCATTTTAACCAGAACCAGGATGAACTTGCCCTTGATGGAGGTTGCCTTATGAAGGGATTGAGAGTTGTGCCACCATCCAGCTGAATGCCAATGTGTTGGAGGAGCTACATATCCGTCAAGTAGGTGCAAGCAAAACGAAACCGCTGGCTCCAAGTTTTGTCGGATGGCCAGGGGTAGATCAGCAGATTGAGCAGCTTGCCATGCACTATTTGGGATGCCAACACATCCAGAAGATGCCAAAAGCAGCGTCTCTCTATCTCTGGGAATGGCCTGTATTGCCCGAGCAGATTGATCCCCTCTGTCAGGAAAGAGTAAGAAGTCCTTCACAGTGATTAAGTATTTAGGCCTGAATGGGACAATTTAAAATTTACTGTGCTGAGGAGCCTCGTAACTGTATTATATAGTACACTGTTTATAAATTTGTTTAAGTAATTAATAACTTAATTAATTACTTAATGGAGAAGAACCCTTTTGTAAGGGCAACCTAACTTCACACAAAGGAGAGGAAAAGATGGCGACGTGACGGCAGCGCGCGCGGCCTCTCCGGTGATGAATATCTGTTATCTGTCAAGTAGGGGACCATGCACAATTCTGATTTGATGGAGACAGACGTGAGAGTACGGAGGAACATCTGGAAAACTTCTGAAATGCCCACTTCGCTGCCGCTGCTACTGTGTGGTAACTGGAATCTCCAGAGCAGAAGGCCTGAATCCTCGGCTTTGCATGTTTCAGCGGCCGGGGAAAAGTCGAAGGTGCTCGGCAGAGGATGGCGCTTGGGAGGCTGTATCGGAGAGACTGGTCAGAAGCTCGAAGTTTTCGGACGGATGGACTTGGCGTTGGCTGCTTCCAAGGCATCGGCAAGTTGACGGTGCCTGGAGGTTTATGGCAGGGAGTTTCTCCCTTTTGCCGCCTGCTATCGGGGACTCGGGAGTCGGTCGACTCAGGGAATTTTGAGACTTTCTTTACCGTGCCCATAGTTTGTTCTTCATCAAATTATGGTATTGCTTTGCACTGCTGTAACTATATGTTATAATTATGAGGTTCTGTCAGTGTTAGTCTTTGGTTTGTCCTGTTTTCTGTGATATCACTCCAGAGAAACATTGTATCATTTCTTAATGCATGTATGCATTTCTAAATGACAATAAAAGAGGACTGAGTGTTCTCATAATCTAATCTAAAAAAAATTATGGGTTATACGTAAAAGTATATAAATGGCATATGTCATTACACCACCATGTGATATGTGTGAACCTCGCTTAATGTAAAAACGAAGTAAGACATGTTATTCCTGGTTCTGTGTTTTTATTTTGTTTAGTTTTTTGCTTTGGAGCTACAAAACATAATGTAGACCTTTCAATATTCGATGAGTGTCAATGAGATTCCCTACCATTCTCTTAACATGCAGCGAGTACAGTCCCAGATCCACCAAACACTCTTCATATGTTTACCCTTTCATTCCTGGGATCATTCCTGTGAACCTCCTCTGGACTCTTTTTAATCCCAGCATATCTTTTCTTAGGTAAGGGGCCCAAAACTATTCACAACACTCCAAGTACAGTCTGACCAATGCCTTATAAAGCCTCAGCACTACATGCCTGCTTTTATAATTCTAGTCCTCTCGAAAATAATGCTAACATTGCATTTGCCTTCCTTACCACTGACTCAACCTGCAAGCTAACCTTTGGGGAATCCTGCACAAGGATTCTCAAGTCCCTTTGCACCTCCGATTATTGAATTTTCTCCCCACCTAGAAAATAGTCCACACCAGTATTCCTTCTACCAATCCATTACCATACACCTCCCTACACAGTATTCCATCAGCCAGTTCTTTGCCCATTCTCACAATCTATCTAAGTCCTTCTGCATTCTCCCTGCTTCCTCTACACTATCTGCCCTTCCATTCATCTTTGTATCATCTGCAACCATTTCATATAACATGAACAGAAGTAGTCCCATCACTGACCCCGGTGGCACACTACTAGTTACCAGTAGCTATGAAGAGGCCCCCTTTATTCTGTCATTTTCTCTTCTGCCAGTTAATTAATCTTCTATCCACTACTTTTTGTAGGATTTTTCATTTAAGAGCATTTGTGTTTCCATACCAGGCCATGATGCAGCCAGTCAATATTCTCTCTACTACACATCTATATAATCATATAGCTCAAATTAAGAGTGAATACTGCTTTCATCAGTGATAATTATATCACTTGAACAAACACATAAAAAAATTCAAACAACAGGAATTCTGCAGATGCTGGAAATTCAAGCAACACACATCAAAGTTGCTGGTGAACGCAGCAGGCCAGGCAGCATCTCCAGGAAGAGGTACAGTCGACGTTTCAGGCCGAGACCCTTCATCGCCTGTACCTCTTCCTAGAGATGCTGCCTGGCCTGCTGCGTTCACCAGCAACTTTGATGTGTGTTGCATAAAAAAAATTGTACTCTTAATTGCCTTGCACTGTTGTGTACTAGGTTGCTGTAATTCCACTTGGGTAATTTGGAAAAGCTGCTATCGAATACAGAAAAATCTGTACATACAGGCTACATACAGATAAATTCAGTTTGCTACCATTTGAATGATACCCTTCAGATGACATACTTTGTTACCTATGCAAGGCAAACTCATGGAACAAAAGTAGTGGGAAAGTTATTGGAAGGTATTCTGAAGGACTGGATATATGAGTATTTTGGATAGACACGGACGGCATATGGTTAGTAAATCTTCAGGGCTAAACAACATATATCAAACATGCCTTGCTGTTAGTAGTCCACTGGCTGGAGCCTTAATGAAAGGAAAACTAGTCAAAAAAAAAGTCCCAAGTCATGGATAAACCTTCTGTGTGGAAAAGGGAATAAAGGATTGGAAAACATGACAATTGATGCTGAGCTAATGGTTAACTATAATTTTGAGCTTGTTAGATTTAAAAACAAAGTCACTAATGGATATGGAGAAAATGTAAGCACAGAGGCTAACTACACAGATCAGCCATGGCCTCACTCTGTCTAATGGAAGAGACGCTGAAAGCTAAATGGCCTTTTGTGATTCCTATTTTCCCAGGTTGTGCACCCTGATCTCAAATAGTCAGGAAGCAAAAACACTCCTCCTTACCCCATCATCCTCAACATGGGTGCCCCCTAGAGCTGTGTACCGAGCCCACTGCTGTACTCTGGTGGTTCCCAAACCTTTTTGGGTTACCAAGCCCTTGACCAGCAAACCACATCCCATCCCATTTCAGCAATGACGTAACAACTATAAAGGATTGTGATTTATGATGCACAATGAAAGAAGATAGGAACTGTAAATTCAAAGCAATGACAAATAATTGCAAAAATTATTCAAATCTATTTAAAACTATACAAATAAAATAACTTCTTTATTTAATTACACTAAAAACAATTTTCATCAACAAGTTTATAGTATACATTAAAGCCCAACTATTCACTACTTCATGGTTATTTCACCTTTCAATAAGATGGATGGACTTGGTGCAATGATACCAGCTTCTCAACATCAGGCTGATTAGAGATAAAGGTGGGAAGGTGTGCCTGGAGGCTGTGGAAGAGAGTGAGGTCCTCAATGAATACTTCTCTTCGGTATTCACCAATGAGAGGGAACTTGATGATGGTGAGGATGTTCTGGAGCATGTTGATATTAAGGGAGAGGAGGTGTTGGAGTTGTTAAAATACATTAGGATGGATAAGTCCCCAGGGCCTGACGGAATATTCCCCAGGCTGCTCCATGAGGAGAGGGAAGAGATTGCTGAGCCTCTGACTAGGATCTTTATGTCCTCGTTGTCCACGGGAATGATACCGGAGGACTGGAGGGAGGCGAATGTTGTTCCCTTGTTCTAGAGAGGTAGTAGGGATAGTCTGGCTAACTATAGACCAGTGAGCCTTATGTCTGTGGTGGGAAAGCTGTTGGAAAAGATTCTTAGATATAGGATCTATGGGCATTTAGAGAATCATGGTCTGATCAAGGACAGTCAGCATGGCTTTGAGAAGGGTAGATTGTGTCTAACAAGCCTCATAGAGTCCTTTGAGGAGGTGACCAGGCATATAGATGAGGGTAGTGCAGTGGATGTGATCTACATGGATTTTAGTAAGGTATTTGACAAGGTTCCACATGGTAGGCTTATTCAGAAGGTCAGAAGGCATGGGATCCAGGGAAGTTTGGCCAGATGGATTCAGAATTGGCTTGCCTGCAGAAAGCAGAGGGTCGTGGTGGAAGGAGTACATTGGGATTGGAGGGTTGTGACTAGTGGTGTCCCACAAGGATCGGTTCTGGGACCTCTACTTTTCGTGATTTTTATTAACAACCTGGATGTGGGGGTAGAAGGGTGGGTTGGCAAGTTTGCAGACGACACAAAGGTTGGTGGTGTTGTGGATAGTGTAGAAGATTGTCGAAGATTGCAGAGAGACATTGATAGGATGCAGAATTGGGCTGAGAAGTGGCAGATAGAGTTCAACTTGGAGAAGTGTGAGGTGGTACACTTTGGAGGGACAAACTCCAAGGCAGACTACAAAGTAAATGGCAGGATACTTGGTAGTGTGGAGGAGCAGAGGGATCTGGGGGTACATGTCCACAGATCCCTGAAAGTTGCCTGACAGGTAGATAGGGTAGTTAAGACAGCTTATGGGGTGCTAGCTTTCATACGTCGAGGGATAGAGTCGTCAGTTAATGATGCAGCTCTATAAAATTCTGATTAGGCCACACTTGGAGTACTATGTCCAGTTCTGTTTGCCTCACTATAGGATGTGGAAGCATTGGAAAGGGTACAGAGGAGATTTACCAAGATGCTGCCTGGTTTAGAGAGTATGCATTATGATCAGAGATTAAGGGAGCTAGGGCTTTACTCTTTGGAGAGAAGGAGGATGAGAGGAGACATGATAGAGGTATACAAGATATTAAGAGGAATAGATAGAGTGGACAGCCAATGCCTCTTCCCCAGTGCACCACTGCTCAATACAAAAGGACATGGCTTTAAGGTAAGGGGTGGGAAGTTCAAGGGGGATATTAGAGGAAGGTTTTTCACTCAGAGAGTGGTTGGTGCATGGAATGAACTACCTGAGTCAGTGGTGGAGGCAGATACACTAGTGAAATTTAAGGGACTACTAGACAGGTATATGGAGGAATTTAATGTGGGGGTTATATGGGAGGCAGGGTTTAAGGGTCGGCACAACATTGTGGGCCAAAGGGCCTGTAATGTGCTGTACTATTCTATGTTCTAGGCTGAATGTCACTCAGAAGGAGCCTTAGATCCCCACGTACAATAATTTTCAGTCTGTTTCATTGCTTTAAAATTTGGGCAACCACACTGAAATCTCACTCCACGAAATGCGATGTTCAAAGGCAATAAGGAACATCTTGACCTGTTTCCACAGCGCAGGATGGCATTCAACGATTTCTTTCTACAACCAAGACTTGATATGATTTTTTAACTTCGGCTTCAGTTCTGTCATTTTGTAGCAAGGTCAATTCTTCCTCCATCCTTCCTGTTAATTCCTCACTACAAGTGTTCAGGAATGAATTTATTACCCAATCTGAAATTTGGATCAAGAGAAGATCCTGAAATCTCTCTGACATGTCTTTCTGCAGCTCACCCAGGTGGGCACAGTATACTTGAAGATCATCATCTGGTATTCTTTCTTTCTCTTCCAACTCAGAGAGACTTGGGAATTAGAAAAGGTTGCACTTAAGTAGGAATAGCTTGGGCAGAAATGTGGAGATGACTGATTTAATTTTGTTAAGATTCACATCATTACCTTGCAATTGATGATTGATTTCATTAAACTTTGAGAATAATCCTGAGAAATAAACAATGTCATGCCTGATATTCTCAGACGGTTTCCTTTTGAGAGCAATCTGACTTTTGTGTGCAACAGCAAGCCTTCAAACTCTTCATCATTCTCAATACAAACCCTCAAAGTAGCTGAGTATTGAGAGCATTGGATTTAATTTTATTTACCGCTCTGAGTACCGTATTTAATAATTTCTGCAGCCAACTATTTAGGTTTTTTGCAACAAAATGTTGTCTTGAATTACATTGTGTATAATAAATCTATTAGGTACAGCTTTTTTCAAGAAAGTGATGTCCTGTCATTGATGGTGCCCCATCAGGTGCATGAGTAAGAATGTAGTGAGCGACTGTCCTTCTCTTTGAAAAACAGTTCAACAACTCAAAATATTGACTCCTCCTTCATATCTCTTTCTAGACCCCTTGCAGATAACAACTCTTGAACCAAGCTTTCATCTTTTATGAAGCAAACGTAACCAAGAAGCAAAGATTTGCTGCCTTGCAAAGTTGACTCATGGAGCACGCAGACTATCACTGTTTTGTTGTAAAGTACAGACAAATATGTTTTGAAGTGTTTACTATTTTTAAAAGTTTTCACGAACTAACTGAAAACTAGCGAAATTCTTGTTTGCTTTATCAGAAATTCAAATATTCAAGGAGCCTGGGTGGTATTTTGCCTCATATGAAAAATAATTTTCACACAACAGACCCATTGACTGCTGTTGGTTACTTGGTGCTGGTGTAAATCCATATTTCAGATACTCCACACTATACTGTCTACACTTCCTTTCTGTTTGGTCTGTGTGTACCATTTTCATTATGGAGTAATGACCACTGTCAATTGCCAATAGTTTAGGTCCAGCCTCAGGTGGTGCAATCAATAAAGGGGAAAGTTACAATGTCATCTTAACTCAGGTAAAATTGACTCTACCTGAAGGTACATAAAGTGGGGCAGCGATATCTTATTTGGGCTGTGGGCTAGAGAATTGTGGTCAAGATCATTCAAAAGTACAAATTCTGAACTCTATCCCATTGAACACCATACCCTAATTCATAGGAAATGCATGATTAGAGTATGGGAATCGTACTAGCTATCACTGTACTACAGCAGTGAATGGCAATAATGTGTGGGCCGCACTTGGAAAAAATACGATTTCTTCATTCCCATTCCGATATGTCTATCCATGGCTTCCTCTACTGTCGCAATGAAGCCACACTCAGACTGGAGGAACAAAACCTCATATTCTGTCTGTGTAGCCTCCAACCTGATGCTTGAACACTGATTCCAGTAATGCTCCCCCACCCCGCCCATCATTCTCCATCTCCTTTTTCCTCTCTCACCTTATCTCTTCACCTGCCCATTTCATCCCTCTGGTGCTCTTCTCCCCTTTTCTTTCTTCCATGGCCTTCTGTCCTCCCCTATTATATCCCCCCTTCTCCAGCCCTGTATCTCTTTCACCAATCAACTTCCCAGCTCTTTACTTCACCCCTCCCCCTTCAGGTTTCACCCTATCACCTTGTGTTTCTCCCTCTGCTCCCCCCACCTTTTAAAATCTACTCATCTTTTGTCTTCTAGTCCTGCTGAAGGGTTTCAGCCTGAAATGTTGAATACTCTTTTCCATAGATGCTGCCTGGCCTGCTGAGTTCTTCCTGCATTTTGTGTGTTTTGCTTGGATTTCCAGCATCTGCAGATCTTCTCTTGTTTACGATTTCTTCAGTCCAGATTTCTCATGACATGCCAAATACAGAAGTGCTGCATTGCTTTTTAACATGCTTAAAGAGGGGTAACTTTGAAGGTATGAGACGTGAATTAGCTAAGATAGACTGGCAAATGACACTTAAAGGATTGACGGTGGATATGCAATGGCAAGCATTTAACGATTGCATGGATGAACTACAACAATTGTTCATCCCAGTTTGGCAAAAGAATAAATCAAGGAAGGTAGTGCACCTGTGGCTGACAAGAGAAATTAGGGATAGTATCAATTCCAAAGAAGAAGCATACAAATTAGTCAGAGAAAGTGGCTCACCTGAGGACTGGGAGAAATTCAGAGTTCAGCAGAGGAGGACAAAGGGCTTAATTAGGAAGGGGAAAAAAGATTATGAGAGAAAACTGGCAGGGAACATAAAAACGGACTGTAAAAGCTTTTATAGATATGTAAAAAGGAAAAGACTGGTAAAGACAAATGTAGGTCCCCTACAGACAGAAACAGGTGAATTGATTATGGGGAGCAAGGACATGGCAGACCAATTGAATAATTACTTTGGTTCTGTCTTCACTAAGGAGGACATAAATAATCTTCCAGAAATAGTAGGGGACAGAGGGTCCAGTGAGATGGAGGAACTGAGCGAAATACATGTTAGTAGGGAAGTGGTGTTAGGTAAATTGAAGGGATTGAAGGCAGATAAATCCCCAGGGCCAGATGGTCTGCATCCCAGAGTGCTTAAGGAAGTAGCCCAAGAAATGGTGGATGCATTAGTGATAATTTTTCAAAACTCGTTAGATTCTGGACTAGTTCCTGAGGATTGGAGGGTGGCTAATGTAACTCCACTTTTTAAAAAAGGAGGGAGAGAGAAACCGGGGAATTATAGACCGGTTAGCCTAATGTCGGTGGTGGGGAAACTGCTGGAGTCAGTTATCAAGGATGTGATAACAGCACATTTGGAAAGCGGTGAAATGATCGGACAAAGTCAGCATGGATTTGTGAAAGGAAAATCATGTCTGATGAATCTCATAGAATTTTTTGAGGATGTAACTAGTAGAGTGGATAGGGGAGAACCAGTGGATGTGGTATATTTGGATTTTCAAAAGGCTTTTGACAAGGTCCCACACAGGAGATTAGTGTGCAAACTTAAAGCACACGGTATTGGGGGTAAGGTATTGGTGTGGGTGGAGAATTGGTTAACAGACAGGAAGCAAAGAGTGGGAATAAACGGGACCTTTTCAGAATGGCAGGCGGTGACTAGTGGGGTACCGCAAGGCTCAGTGCTGGGACCCCAGTTGTTTACAATATATATTAATGACTTGGATGAAGGAATTAAATGCAGCATCTCCAAGTTTGCGGATGACACGAAGCTGGGTGGCAGTGTTAGCTGTGAGGAGGATGCTAAGAGGACGCAGGGTGACTTGGATAGGTTGGGTGAGTGGGCAAATTCATGGCAGATGCAATTTAATGTGGATAAATGTGAAGTTATCCACTTTGGTGGCAAAAACAGGAAAACAGTTTATTATCTGAATGGTGGCCGATTAGGAAAAGGGGAGGTGCAACAAGACCTGGGTGTCATTATACACCAGTCATTGAAAGTGGGCATGCAGGTACAGTAGGCGGTGAAAAAGGCGAATGGTATGCTGGCATTTATAGCGAGAGGATTCGAGTACAGGAGCAGGGAGGTACTACTGCAGTTGTACAAGGCCTTGGTGAGACCACACCTGGAGTATTGTGTGCAGTTTTGGTCCCCTAATCTGAGGAAAGACATCCTTGCCATAGAGGGAGTACAAAGAAGGTTCACCAGATTGATTCCTGGGATGGCAGGACTTTCATATGAAGAAAGACTGGATGAACTGGGCTTGTACTCGTTGGAATTTAGAAGATTGAGGGGGGATCTGATTGAAACGTATAAGATCCTAAAGGGATTGGACAGGCTAGATGCAGGAAGATTGTTCCCGATATTGGGGAAGTCCAGAACGAGGGGCCACAGTTTGAGGCTAGAGGGGAAGCCTTTTAGGACCGAGATTAGGAAAAACTTCTTCACACAGAGAGTGGTGAATCTGTGGAATTCTCTGCCACAGGAAACAGTTGAGGCCAGTTCATTGGCTATATTTAAGAGGGAGTTAGATATGGCCCTTGTGGCTACGGGGGTCAGGGGGTATGGAGGGAAGGCTGGGGCGGGGTTCTGAGTTGGATGATCAGCCATGATCATAATAAATGGCGGTGCAGGCTCGAAGGGCCGAATGGCCTACTCCTGCACCTATTTTCTATGTTTCTATAACATGCTTCATGCGTGGATGATCGGTGAGTTAGAAAGAGATGTGGCGATTATGTGATCATTGTAATCTATTATGAGGTATTGAAGACCAAATGCTTATAATAAGTAAGTCATTTTATAAATTAAGTCTGTAGTCCCTCAGCTGCACCCGCCCCCCCCCTCCGGACTTGCTTTAGGTTTAAGATGGTGCTGGTGAAGCCCAACAATGACCTGCTGGCAGCAAACGAAACTACTACTTTATGAATCACACTTTTTCCTCAAAAACAATCATGGCAATCCATAGCCTGTAACTTCCCTTTCGGAGGTGAAGTTTTGAATTGCCTGAATGACCCGTCAACTTTGCAGTGTGAACTGAAGGATGGCTGAGGTGTGGCATGTATGGCCTGAATCGAGGTGGCAGGGCCTGGGCCTAGAACAGGGAATGAGCTAGTTGGCCATTGCTGGAGTGGACTTGGATGCAATTCAAAGTGGCAAAACACAGGCGAGGCAGTGTTGAGACGGTGGAGCACAGGCCCGAGAGCAAAGAACAAGCTGGTGTTTGACCGTTTTAAGCACCAGGCCAGATTGAAAAGGTCAGGGCTGTGCCTGCAACTAACAGGCTCCTGAATCTGTTGTGATTGGATTCATAGCTCTGGACTCATTTTTGCGAACTACAGTTCTGAATGTTATTTGCTTACGTTCATAGCTCACATGATTTATTCTTTTCCTTGCTGATTGGGTGTTTGATAGTCTTTTTATTAATGGATTCTATTGGATTCTTTACTTTGTGGCTGCCTAAAAGGAGACAAATCTCAAGGTTGCAGATAGCATACATACTTTGATAACAAATGTACTTTGAACTTTGCTATCAAGTATCCCCCCACCCCATCTCCCCCTGGGGAGGGTGATATCACCCAGTTTGGAAACCACTGCTGTATACAATGCACACACGATTGCATAGCTAAACACCCGAGTAAATCACATTGTCAAGTTCACTGATAACATGACAGTGGTGGGGCTCATGACCAGCAGCGATGTGATCGCCTACAGAGAGGAGGTGAAAGAGCTCACCGCCTGGCGCCAGGCAAATGACCTCTTCCTCCACATCAATAAGCCAAAGAAGATAGTTATCAACTTCAGAAGAACTCATACCACTCTTCATATTGGCAGCACAGCAGTAGAAGCTGTGAGCAATTTCAAACTTGTGAGAGTGTACACTTCACACAGCCTCTCGAGGTCTGAGTACACACTTCACACAATCAGGAAAGCACACCAATGACTCAACGTTCTGAGGAGGCAGAAAAGAGATCAACTTTGCACATCTATACCATGTCATTGGACAGATGCGGAGTAGAGAGCATCCTAACAAGCTGCATCAGTGACTGGTATGGAAACTGCACTGCAGTGCCCATAGCTTCAGGAAGGATCCTAACCCACCCTGCTCATAGTCTGTTTGTTCCACTCCCATCAGGGAGGAGGCTATGTCTACCTGGCATCCCCACCAGCACCACTAGACTCAAAAACAGTTAACTTCCACAAGCAGTAAGGCTGGTCAACAATTCCACTGTGTAACCCTATTCCTCCACATCCCACCACCAGTACTTTATTATTTCCTGTCAGCCACATTATGTACGGACAGTCCTGTGCCTCGCATCAATTTATGGAATACAATCAATGTAGACAAGCTATCTTATCTATTATATTTATTGTAGTTGTTTTATTATTGTGTTCTTTATCTTACTGTGTTTTTTTGTGCTACATCGGATCCAGAGAAGCGATTACTTTCTTTTCCTTTACACTTGTGTACTGGTAATGGTATTAAACAATTTTGAATCTGAACTCTTGAATCTTGACTGTGTAATTATCTCAGTGTTTTCCCATGAGGATTTGGCCTCTAATATCTTTCATAAAATGCTTATTTACAACAGCTACATTCCAGCTACTCATCAAGGGAATAGTACTCTGCATGTCATTACAAAGTCTAACACTTCTGTCTTTATATTTTGAGTTATCTTCTGACTCATATTAACAAAAGAACTAAAGATCCAACAGTTAAACTTCTGTCAGAAATATTCAATGCTCTGTGATACAGAAGACTTCGCAAGGATTATTTTGGAATGAAAATTGTAAGTGATTACTTGATCACATATGGTTGCTCAGTGAACGATATATTTAATGAAATATCAGATTTATAATGTTGCTTAACCAATACATCTTACAGCTGGAATGCATTTCTCAATTAAAAATTATTAATGGTAACACTTAATAAGTTTTGAGAACCTCTTTCCACAGTAACAACTACCTATTTCACAAAAAGCAATTCATAAAATTATATCATCTATAAAACTACATTTAAAAATTATTCATATCATTTCAAGAGATTGGAAAAATGAGCCATTTTCAATAGAATTGGATCACCATATGACTAGTGCCTCATATTAAACTGATGTATGAATTTTAATGCACTGCAGTCATTCAAAGTTTAACAATAACTAAATGTGCATGAGAACCTACTTCATTTGTTTCAATTAATTAGAAAAATTCCATTGTTGAGGTATACCAACTTCAAAACTAGTTAAAAACATGTTGTATAAACGGGAGAAAAATTACCTTATATTCTTAAAATAACTGTTTAAAGATGAAGCCTCCAACAGTTTTATCAAACAATGATTGAATGCAATTACATTTGTAACCGGGTGACCGTTGGATCTTATTCAGTATCATTAAAAGTGTACTTAGGCAT
Source organism: Mobula hypostoma (assembly GCF_963921235.1). Lineage (NCBI taxonomy): Eukaryota > Metazoa > Chordata > Chondrichthyes > Myliobatiformes > Myliobatidae > Mobula > Mobula hypostoma. The sequence goes on along the minus strand of NC_086104.1, from coordinate 59,232,139 downwards.
CCATCCGGGTAATGCTAGAATAGTTGTCTGTGCCTTTAAGGGAGACGGTGATGTCATTACGCACATGCAGGTTACTGGGGAGACCATTTTGTTTTCTGCTGAAGACGCTGGTGGAGCATTGGAATTGAGTTCCTCCCAGAGACAGGGCATGGTGAGGAAAGGTGAGCATTAATTGACGATATCCATGTGAATTCGTTTATGCTTGCTGGTGATTCAAGAATATCGGTAATTTGACGTTTACATGTGGATGGTTTAGATTTCTACAAGTGAAGAAATCGACGCTGGATCGTGTGGCTTATGCAAAGTTCCTCACCATCCAAGAAGGTCAGTCTTCCTGTAATTTAACTACCAGGCAATACCTTGTAAAAGTTGTGCCAAAGTGTAACTTTTGTCTAACTTTATTGTATCAGGACTGATTGTGCATGTAACTGCGTAACGTGAATATTTAGTCTCTGTTCGGAAGTTCAGCACGTGTGTACGTCTTAGATGAGATGTACTTGCTTAAATTTTTCACTGTTATGTATAAGATGCAAAGTGGGAGGGTTTCTAATGTTGTTTGTATTGTGTTCCTTCAGGATTGCCACTACCGTATTAGTACTGTATTAGTTCTGGTATTTTTTATACTGCATACGCAATTCTGTCCATACACAAGGGTGTGGATCAAAAGTTAAACTGAGATTGTAACGGCAAGAACTGGTTGTAAATTCGTTCATTTTGTTTTATGACTCTCTTCTGGCACTTAAACATCTAAAACAGATAAAGGAATTAAAACCCGAAAAAGTAGTTGTTGTACTGTTGTGTGTACTTTTCCCCAGGCTACACATTTTACAGAGTTCTCAGGATACTATTGACTGAGGTGGAGAAGACGACTTTCAGGATGTTCTCAGCATTTTCAGCAATAATTGGATCATTTGAACCTTTCCTTCTACACCAAGAGTTGCCAAACTCTGCAATATCCTCTGACCAGGCAAGTGCAAAATAGGACTGGGTACCCTGTATATTACAAAACAAGGATCCAACAAGGATTGTGTGAAATTCTTCTCACCCCATTGTAGGAATGATGTGGAAGCTTCAGAAAGGGTGTAGAAAAGTTTGACCAGGATGCTGCCTGGATTAGAGGGTGTGAGTTCTAAGGAGAGGTTAGACAAATGTGGCTTCTGTGTTTGGAGTGTTGGACACTGAGGGGAGACCTGATAAAAGTTTATAACATTCTTGGGAGCCATAGATATTGTAGATAATTGGATTCCTTTCCCCAGGGTTATAAATGTTAAACTCCAGAGGACGTCCTTTATGGTGAGAGATCAAAAGTTTAAAGAAGATGTTTGGGCAAGTTTTTATTTATTTATTTATTACACAGAGTGGTAGGTGCCTCTAATAGGCTGCCAGGATTAGTAATGGAAGCAGGTAAAGTAATGTCTGTTAGATAAGGCATATGAATGTACAGGGATGGAGGGATAGGGAATAGATTTTGCTTTATTCTGTATTGTTCGGTGCAGACACCATGAGCTGATGGTACTGATCCTGTACTGTGATCCTCTTTCCCGCAGGACACTTCTCTAAGATGGCATCAAAGAAGTCAAGTGGCTGGGTTCTTAAACTGGGGCCAGCAACTGTTATATATAACTTTATAATATCATCCCTGTTTTAATAATGAAAAAGCAAAAAGAGAAAAAAAAATCAAAATAATTATGTGGTCTCGGAGCCCCAAACAGTCTGGCTGAGGCAACACTTCAGCTGCACATCCGTTGGGGTCATCTACATCCCATGCTCCTGATATGGCCTCCTCTACTTTGGTGAGACCTAACGTAGCACCCTCACTCCATCTGCAATAAACAGGATTTTCTGGTGGCCAACTATTTTAATTCCAATCCCCATTCCCATTCGGACATATTGATCTATGGCCTCCTCTTCTGCCACGAATAGGCCACTCTCAGATTGGAGGAGCAACACCTCATATTTTATCTGTGTCGCCTCCAACCTGATGGCAGGTAATCTTTGTCCCCCTCACCCTTCCCTTTTCTTCCATTCCCCACTCTGGTTCTCCTGTAGCCACTTCTCTCCTCCTCACATGCCTATCACCTCCCCCTGGTGCCGCTTCTCTCTCCCATTTTCCCATGGTCTATTCTCCTCTCCTATCAGATTCCTTCTTTTTCAACCCTTTACCTCTTCCACCTATCACCTCCCAGCTTCTCACTTCATTTCCCCATCCCCGCCTACCTGGTTTCACCTATCAGCACCTAGCTTGTACCCCTTCCCCTCCCCCCACCTTCTTATTCTGATTTCTTCCTCCTCCCTTTCCATTCCTGATGAAGAGTCTCAGCCGGAAACTTCGAGTGTTTATTCCTTTCCATGGAAGCGGCCTAACGTGCTAAGTTCATCCAGCATTTTGTATGTGTTGTGTGGGTTCTGTGTGCTTTCCTTCAGCAGAAAGTCCAACACCTGCTTCACTCAATGAACTACTCTGCTCGAGCAGGTCCTGGCAGGTTGCGTTTCTTCTGGAATAATTTATTGAGCTGTGGTGTGTTTTGTTTGTGGAACATTTGTGCTTCAGGAAAAGCCAGCCTGTTCAATGCTGAGACAAATAAACTTTGTGGAGTAGCAAGCGGAATCAGCCTGCGTCTTGCCTCCAGCCCCAATACCCTGACTTTTTCAAAGTGCTCGTCCAGTCACATTTTTCTACCGTATTACGCATCAGTAATATGGAATTTATCCTAATTGAGTCTGCAATTCTTACCGGTGGGCTTGTTTTTATTTGTTCCACTTTGGTTGGCGTTGTACATTTACTTGTCACTCTCTTTCTTGCAGTCTTTTTGTTGCAGGGCATACAGTTCTAGTTAGTCTACTCACTGTCTCCACACAAGATGGCTTGTTATCCCCGGGCTGCGGAAACTGCAGTCCAAACTGAAACAGGTTGACAAATGTATCTCCACTAAGAAATGATCAAAAAAGCTCTCCCTACTCCTGGTTGTAAAGAACTGAAAACAGTAAGCTGCTTCACTTCAGGGTAGAATTAAATACACCTATAATGTATCTAGTCCATGGTCCAGGAATTCGTTTGGAGACCTTGTGCTGTGGTAAAATTCATTTCCCTATAACTAATAACATGTTGAACTTTCTTTTGCTCTGGTTTATCTGACACAGCTAAATTATCACAGTACAAACTCTCCTTTTATCTACCTCCATTCATCATATGCTAATTGCCTGGAGACCAATGGCTTTAGCATCCTGTTTGCTCTAAATTATCTCAGTTGAATCACACAACTCCCACCTCCCAGCACTTTTCTGCACTTACCTTGGCTGATAGATCACACCCTGCATTCGTTACTCTGATTTAGACGTATCATTTAAATTCCATATTTCATAGTTTTATTAACCAGTATTTTTAACATCTTGTTCGAAACCTCTCTCATTCCTTTTCTCAGTTGCTGGAAAATAGCCAGTAATTTCAAGTAATAATCAAGTTACTTTAAGAAATAAAAGCTTACAATTTCAGGAAACATTGTCTCATTAAATTGACTGAGTTGGATTTGGTTCACAAGGTGCCCCGATAGAGTTGGTGAATGAGTTACCCAAAGACTTTTGGTTACTTATCTCACCACTGAACTTTAAGAAGTGTTGGGGGTTAATAGGTAGCTGTGAATCAGCATCAGGTTTAATATCACTGGCATATGTTGTGAAATCTGTTAACTTAGTGGTAGAGGTACAGTGCAAAACATGATAAATACAGAACCAGAATTACAGTAAGTATATATATATGTACATCAAACAGTTACATTAAAAACAGTAGTGCAAAAACAATAATCATAAAAAAGATGATGTAGTGTTCATTTAGAAATCGGATGGCAGAGGGGAAGAAGCTGTTCCTGAATCACTGAATATGGGCCTTCAGGCTTCTGCACCTCCTTCCTGATAGTACCAATGAAAAGAGGGCATGTCCTGGATGATGGGGATCCTTAATAATAGATGCTGCCTTTCTGAGGAACCTTGAAGATGTCTTGGATACTATGGCAGCTAGTACACTTGATGGAGATGAAAACTTTACAGCTTCTTTCAGTCTGGTGCAGTAGCCGACCTGCAACACCCCCCCCCCCCCGCATACCAGACAGTGATTCAGCCTGTCAGAATGCTCTCCACGGTACACCTGAAGAATTCTTTAGTGTTTTAGGTGGCAAACCATATCTCAAACTCCCAATAAAATATAGCCACGGTATTGCCTTCTTTATGGCTTCATTAATATGTTGGGTCCAGGTTAGATCCTTGGAGGTATTGACACCCAGAAATTTGAAATTGCTCACTTCTACTTCTGATCCCTCTATGAGGATTGGTTTGTGTTCCTTCGTCTTACCCTTCCTGGAGATAAATTTGAAACTGAAGCTAGTGCAGAGGAGGGCTGGATGAGGCAATGGTCCTGGAGGGGAGCATTGTCAGGGAGGAATTTCGCCAGGGGTTTGCAAGATTGGAAGGGGTGGATTTGATGGTTGTTGCACAGCTGCAGCCATCTTCTGCCGGCTGAGAATGGAGCATTTGCCTTGTTATGGTTCGAGTCAGCAAATGTCCCTGATTTAAGGCTCGCAATACCCCAGACCAGGGATAGTGTTTAATTCTAGTAGGGCTAATATTTCCCTCAGTTAGGATTCCACAAAGGTAGACAGACTGTAATATTCCACACTATGTAGTGTGATGCAGTGTTACATGATACTGTTGTGTATTTAGTATTTCAATCTTTGAGTAATATTGGAAATACATTGTTTCAGAAAGCATTTTTTATTTGTTTAAATAATTCATTAAAGTTATATGTAAAAATACATGAATTGTATATGTCATGATGCTACCACATGATAAGCGTAATTCTCACTTAAAAGTAAAAATGAACATACAGGAGTTATCTCCCAGCTTTGTGTTTTCATTTCAATTATTTTGAGGTTACAAGACATAACAACAGTGACAAGAAAATTTTAAACGAACACGAGTCAAATATCTACAGGAGATTCCAATGTGTTTCTCACCATAAACGCTCACAAAGGGCTTTATTGCTATAATAGGCTTATTTTTGAACTTGTATCTGCACTTGCACTCTGGCAGAAAGCTATGTACTAGGTGCTGCAAGATTGCTCAGACACTCAGTGTTACATCTGGACGACATCAATGTTACCAGCAAGGATGAAAGGAACATCTCCAAAATCTCAAGACAGTGTTAAAAAGATCAGAAGTTTATGGGCTCAGAGTGTGACACCCAAATGTGAATTCTTTAAAACAATACCATCGATTCCAAGGATTACGCAAGTGTGATGAGAAAATTCAAGCAGTGGTGGATGTCCCAAGGCCAAATGACTTGTCACAGTTGCAGTCCTTTTTAGGATTTGTCAGTTACCATAACAGGGTTCTGCCAAACATGGCTAATGTACTCCACCCATTGCACTCATTACTACAGATCGGGATAAAATGGCGATGGACAAAGCAATGTGCGATGGCTTTCCAAATGGCAAGGGAAATGGTGACATAAGACACGTATTCACACATTATGATCCATGTTATCCACTGACTCTTGCCTGGGAGACCTTGCCTTACAGTATAGGTGCAGTCATGTCACATATTATTAGTGATGAAAGTGAACGCCCCATAGCCTTCGTATCATGTTACCTTACCGCTGCAGAAGAAAATTATGCACAGATTGATAGAGAGGCCTTGAGTCTGATTTGAAGTGTAAAGCATTTCAATCAGTAGTTGTACAGGACAGAGTTTAAACTCCTTACTAATCATCGAACACTAATGTCCATTTTCAATCCACAGTCACAGCAGCAGTACAAATGCAGAGATGGCTTCTGTTTCTTGGAGGGCACAGGTACAATATTGAATTCAAGAGGGCAATTAATTATGCAAATGCTGATCAATTGTCCCATTTACCCTTGGATAAGGAGATACCGGAAAAATTTACATAGAGGACACTCCTCAATGTATTCTCCAAAATGCAAATCGAAAGTCTCCCTATTATGGCAGTGATAATCCAAAGGGAAACTAGAAAAGACCCCACATTGTCTCAGGTTTACATGGCCACCCAAAATGGCTGGAATATGCAGCAGAAATTCCAATTCCCAATTTTTAGCAGCACTGGAATGAACTTACCCTTGATAGAGATCGTCTTAGGTGGGGATTAAGAGTTGTTGTACCATCCAAGATGAGAGCTGAAGTGTTGGAGGAGCTGGTCAACTAAACGTGGTTAAAATGAAAATATTGACGCAGCTTCGTCTTGTGGCCTGGCATAGATCAGCAGATCAAACAGTTTGCCATGCACTGTTTGGGATGCCAACACAGCCAGAAGATGCCAAAAGCAATGTCTCTCGAACCCTGGGAATGGCTGGCATTGCCCTGGCAGAGGATTCATGTTGATTTTATGGACTCTTTATGGGCACAAATTTCTTCATGGTAATGGATGCAGCTTCAAAGTGGCCAGAAGTTTTCCCAATAGCCTCCACGACAGTCTCGCACACTGTTGAAGCCTCTTCTCAAGGACTGGTGTCCCATAGCAACTTAGAAACATAGAAAACCTACAGCACAATACAGGCCTTTCGGCCCACAAATCTGTGCCGAACATATCCCCACCTTAGAACTACCTAGGCTTACCCATAACCTTCTATTTTTCTAAGCTCTATGTATCCATCCAGGAATCTCTTAAAAGACCCGATTGTTTCCGCCTCCACCACCGCCATCAGCCCATTCCACGCACTCACCACTCTCTGCGTAAAAAACTTACCCCTGACATCTCCTCTGTACCTGCTTCCAAGCACCTTAAAACTATGCTGTATCATGCTAGCCACTTCAGCCCTGGGAAAAAGCCTCTGACTATCCACACGATCAATGCCTCTCATTCTCTTGTATACCTCTATCAGTACATCTCTCATCCTTCGTCACTCCAAGGAGAAAAGGCCAAGTTCACTCAACCTATTCTCATAAGGCATGCTCCCCAATCCAGGCAACAACCTTGTAAATCTCCTCTGCACCCTTTCTATGGTTTCCACATCCTTCCTATAGTGAGGCGACCAGAATTGAGCACAGTACTCCAAGTGGGGTCTGACCAGGGTCCTATATAGCTGCAACATTACCTCTCGGCTCTTAAACTCAATCTCACGATTGATGAAGGTCAATGTACCGTTTGCCTCCTTAACCACAGAGTCAACCTGTGTGGCAGCTTTGAGTGTCCTATGGAATTGGACCCCAAGATCCTTCTGATCCTCCACACTCCCAAGAGCTTTACCATTAATGCTATATTCTGCCATCATATTTGACCTACCAAAATGAATCACCTCGCACTTATCCGGGTTGAACTCCATCTGCCACTTCTCAGCCCAGTTTTGCATCCTATCAGTGTCCCACTGTAACCTCAAAAAAATTCAATGAGGCTCGTGAGTTACGACCTGCCTTTGACAAAGCCATGCTGTCTATTCCTAATCATATTATGCCTCTCCAAATTTTCATAAATCCTGCATCTCAGGATCTTCTCCATCAACTTACCAACCACTGAAGTAAGACTCACTGGTCTATAATTTCCTGGGCTATCTCTACTCCCTTTCTTGAATAAGGGAACAACATCCGCAACCCTCCAATCCTCCAGAACCTCCCCCGTCCTCATTGATGATCCAAAGATCATCGCCAGAGGCTCAGAAATCTCCTCCATCGCCTCCCACAGTAGCCTGGGGTACATCCCGTCCGGTCCCGGTGACTTATCCAACTTGATGCTTTCCAAAAGCTCCAGCACATCCTCTTCCTTAATATCTAAATGCTCAAGCTTTTCAGTCCGCTGCAAGTCATCCCTACAATCGCCAAGATCCTTTTCCATAGTGAATACTGAAGCAAAGTATTCATCAGGTACTTCTGCTATCTTCTCCGGTTCCATACACAGTTTTCCACTGTCAAACTTGATTGTTCCGATTCTCTCATATCTTACCCTCTTGCTCTTCACATACTTGTAGAATACCTTGGGGTTTTCCTTAACCCTGTCCACCAAGGCCTTCTCATGGCCCCTTCTAACTCTTCTAATTTCATTCTTAAGCTCCTTCCTGCTAGCCTTATAATCTTCTGGATCTCTTATCATTAACTAGATTTTTGAACCTTTCGTAAGCTCTTCTTTTCTTCTTGACTAGATTTACAACAGCCTTTGTACATCATGGTTCCTGTACCCTACCATCCTTTCCCTGTCTCACTGGAACGTACCTATGCAGAACTCCACACAGATATCCCCTGAACTTTTGCCACACTGCTTCCGCACGTTTCCCTGAGAACATCTGTTTCCAATTTATGCCTCCAAGTTCCTGCCTGATAGCCCCTTACTCCAATTAAACATTTCACTAATTTGTCTGTTCCTATCCCTCTCCAATGTTATGGCAAAGGAGACAGAATTATGATCACTATCTCCAAAATGCTCACCCACTGAGAGACCTGACATCTGACCAGGTTCATTTCCCAATACCAGATCAAGTACAGCCTCTTCTCTTATAGGCTTATCTACATATTGTGTCAAGAAACCTTCGTGAACACACCTAACAAACTCCACCCCATCTAAACCCCTCACTCTAGGGAGCTGCCAATCAATATTTGGGAAATTAAAATCTCCCACCACAACAACCCTGTTATTATTACTCCTTTCCAAAATCTGTCTCCCTATCTGCTCCTCAATGTCCCTGTTACTATTGGGTGGTCTATAAAAAACACCCACTGGAGTTATTGACTCCTTCCTATTCCTAACTTCCACCCTAACTTGCATCCACAGATACTCCGCAGACAACCCCTCCATGACTTTTTCCTTTTCTGCAGCCGTGACACTATCTCTGATAGACAGTGCTACGCCCCACCATTTTGTCTCCCTCCCTGTCCTTTCTAAAACATCTAAAGCATGGCCCTTGAAGTAGCCATTCCTGCCCCTGCATCATCCAAGTCTCTGTAATGGCCACAACATCATAGCTCCAAGTGCTGATCCACATTCTAAGCCTATCCGCTTTATTCATGATATTCCTCACATTAAAATAGACACATCTCAAACTATCGGTCTGAGGGGGTTCCTTCTCTACCACCTGCCTATCCTCACTTTTGCACCATCTCCAAGCTTTCTCTATTTCTGAGCCAACCTCCCTTTCCTCCATCACTTCAGTTCAGCTCCCACCCCCCAGTGATTCTAGTTTAAACTCTCCCCAATAGCCTTAGCAAACCTCCCCGCCAGGATATTGTTCCCCTGGGTTTCAAGTGCAACCTGTCCTTTTTGTACAGGTCACACCTGCCCCAGAAGAGGTCCCAATGATCCAGAAATCTGAATCCCTGCCCCCTGCTCCAATCCCTCAACCACACATTTATCTTCCACCTCAATCTATTCCTAGACTCACTGACACGTGGCACAGGTAGTAATCCTGAGATTACTACCTTTGAGGTCCTGCTTCTCAACTTCCTTCCAACTCCCTGTAGTCTGTTTCCAGGACATCCTCCCTTTTCCTACCTATGTCATTGCTACCAATATGTACCACGACCTCTGGCTGTTCTCCTTCCCTCTTCAAGATATCGTGGACGCGATCAGGAACATCTCAGACCCTGGCACCTGGGAGGTAAACTACCATCCGTGTTTCTTTCCTGCGTCCACAGAATCGCCTGTCTGAACCCCTAACTAAAGAGTCCCCTATCATTGCCGCCATCCTCTTCCTTTCCCTACCCTTCTGAGCCACAGGGTTGAACTCTGTGTCAGAGGCGCGGCCATGGTTGCTTCCCCCAGGTAGGCCATCCCCCCAACAGTACTCAAACAGGAGTACTTACTGACAAGGGGGACAGCCACTGGGGTGCTCTCCAGCATCTGCCTCTTGCCCTTCCCTCTCCTGACTGTTACCCACTTCTCTGTCTCCTGTGGCCCCAGAGTGACTACCTGCCTATAGCTCCTCTCTATCACCTCCTCACTCTCCCTGACCAGACGAAGGTCATCGAGCTGCATCTCCAGTTCCCTAACCCGGTCCCTAAGGAGCTGCAGCTCGACGCACCTGATGCAGATGTGGTTGTCCGTGAGGCTTGGAGTCTCCCGGACCCCTCAGATCTGACACTGAGCACAGAAAACCGGCCTCACACACATACTTCCTGTCTGTATTCTACAGTGTTCCAGATCACTTAGTCGTGACAATGGACCACAGTCTGTTGTGGAACTGGGTTTCAGACATTCCTGAATAAGACATATAAGAATAAGGCATATTACATATTACCACCCATCTATAAATGATTTAGCGGAAAGGTTTGCCCAGTGTCTAAAGGCACACTGTGAGCAATGTCAGCAGAACAGACTACACTGATGCTGAATCAGATGTTTGCCAATTTCCTCCTTGCTTTCACACTTGGATCTCTTCAAACCCAATCTTAGAAGGAGTATGCAGGACAAACAGCTGAGACAGATTGAAGCCTCAGCAAACAGGGAGTTTGATGTTTCACTCCTAGACAAGCAGTCCCAGCAAGAAGCTATGAGGCGATCAACCGTGGGTACTCAGAAAGTTTAAGGATAGAACTGGACCACACTCCTACACAGAGGAGACTGCATCTGATGTCATCTGAAAACAACACATCAATCAGCTAAGGAGGCGCACAGTCAATTGTTAGAGAAGAAGGGTGGCCAGAGTTCGAAGAACCACTTCCTGCAGTCCCAGAGTCAACTCCTACAACCTCCACGGAGGAGATCCCAAAACCGAAGATTGTTTCACAGCCACAAATCTCACTTGCCAAGCAGAGTGATAATCCTTGTCAGGAAAGACATTATCCCACAAGAGTAAGAAAACCTTTACAGGAATTAAATATTTAGGCCTGAATGGGACAATTTAAAATTGACTATGCTGTTGATGTCTGTGCATAGTAGTTGCACTATATAGTATACTGTGTATATAGGTGAGATGCATTCTCTAATGAGTTGTTTACAACTAAGCAGAGAGGAGTGTTGTGTATTTAATATTTCAGTAATATTACATAATCTTGTGTGTGTATATATATATATATATATATATATATGTTGATTAAGCGTTCTGTATTTGTTTAATAATTCATTATGGGTTATATGTAAACATAAGTGAATTGCTTACGTCATGATGCTACCAAGTGATAAATGCACATCTTATTTAAAAGTAAAAACAAATGCACGAGTTATCCCCTGGCTCCGTGTTTTTACTTTGATTAGCTTTATGCTTTGGAGTTACAAAACATAACAGATACAATTCTTAATAAAGAACCAATTACATCAATTCATTAAATCATTTCCAATAAGCTATCCTCAGTAACTTCAGTGAAATAAAGGAATGACTGTTTAATTTTCACAAGAAACATTAACTTTAGTGGCAAAAACTCCATCTGATGCAATCAAACAATAAGAAAGTTTGTCTTTATAGAGAACAACAAAGTGGTTGATCAAGGAGTCACAAACGAGAATTAGAAACACAAAATAATAGAAGACAAAAGCAGGAATCAGCCATCCGTGTTTACTCCACAAACGAGAATTAGAAACACAAAATAATAGAAGACAAGAGCAGGAATCAGCCATCCGTGTTTACTCCACCATTCAACATGATCTTACCTGCAACAAATTTTCCCTCTCTTTCCCCATCCTCCCTAATGCTTTACCTATATCCTGGCCAGAGTAAATTGCCGCCCCGGTCTGCCTACCTCAGTTATCCCTGAAGTCCATACCCAGGCCATCATGTGAAGGAGAGAAATTGAAATGCAGAAAAGCTGCAGCATTTCTTGTATCAGCCTGTATTCTGTGCTGAGTGATCATAGAGACATCATTCATGCAGCAGTCCATGACCTGGATCACCTTATCGCCAACACTGTAGCCCTTTCTGTGAAGAGTGGCCCAGAAAATAATGAAAAATAAAGCATTCATTTAAAAATAAATAGAAATTACAAATTAATAGTTGGCATAATTGTTTCCAGATGAGTTTGCAATCTCTTCATTGGGTGACAAAACGTGTGTAATTCTTGTGTTCTAAAGTAGTTTGTTCAATATAACAAAGGTGCAGAAAGGTTAAAACTAAAATTACTATTTGCAGAAAAAAAATACCCCAATATCTGCCATGAAAGCCTGTACTTTTATTTGTTTAACTCAAGTTTTCCTGCTTTAATGATCTGTGAAACCGAAAAAATGTCTAGAAGAAGAATCAATTAAACAAAAAGAAAACCATAATATTGGACCCGACTTTTGATTAATGTGCAATTGTGTTAATCATTTCCATAGAAGCTGATGTAGAATTACTTTGTGATTTCTTGGAAAAAGACCATTCTTCATTAATCCTTGCATCAAGTGAAATCTGAAGTTATCTTAATGACAAAAAAACTGAATGAAATGAAAATGAATTACACAACTGGCCAAAGCAAGAATTTATTGACTTCATTGTGGTTGTTCACTCAGAACCTCAGTCAATACTCAGCCATTCACAAATGTTCGGTGAATATTTATGTGAATCCAAGCATTGGCTTTGCTTATTAGAGCTTTACTGTCATTGCTGTGGACAGTGAGATTGCAGTGCTACTCCATTTAGTGCAAAACAGCATACTGGAAATTCAATGACTAAAAACACATTAACTAAAATTAAGATAACATCTGAGTTATGTAGAAGGACATCTAAGTTACAACTGAATTAAAAACAAACAACTCTAAAATTAAAAGAAACGGTGGCTGCCCCATTCAAGTGTTGCATATGCCCATGTTACAAAATGTAATCATTAAATATCAAATTGTATCAAGAATTATGCCCATGTATTGCACTTAGAGATTGTTCATAGTGCCTGTGAACTATGGGTGGGTGAATGGGGCATTGCTCAGTTGCACAACATCCCTGAGGAGAAAGCTGTTTTTTTCAGTCAGATGTTTCTGTATCTACTGCTGGATGGTGGAAGACTGACCAGGTGATGACTGGTGTGCGATGAGTTTATCATGAGCTTGTGAGCCTACAGTACACATTATGAGTTGGAGATGGTTTCCAGATGTAATGGTCATGTCCCAATGATGTTCTGTGCAATCCTGATCGCTCATTGAAATGATTTTTGGTTGATTTCGGGTCAACACAAATCAGCACAAATACTGTCTATCTCATCAACAAAACATGCTATCATATTTTGTAGAACAGGTAAATGTGATTTTTTTTTCATTTGAGATAAATTCAAGTAATGAGGCTAAAGAGCTGCTAATTATTTATATCAAATTAATGATAATATTACATCTTAACACACAAAAATAATGGGGAATGATTTTCATCCTTTAGGAAATGAATCAGTGCATGTGCCTGCAAACATCACCTTTAAGGGGAACAATTACTATTCTCCTGCTAAAAAACATTTAGACAAGAAAAACGTCAAAGCAACATAACCCCTGCTGGCTTGGAGGAGAATTACCATCAACAACACATTATTATAGATGTGAAACTACATAACTTTATACATTACTACAGTGAAATTAATAACCATGCAGCTTTGAATTTTATTTCTTATCATTACTGCTCAGTTCTATCACACAGTTTTGGCTTTGTTCCAATCTTGGACAATTTGTGGGTAGGCCAATTCCCATCTGAGCAACTCTTTATCTACAACTGTAAACCCAATACCTTCTTCCTTGCTACAGTTATTTTCATTGTAAAACAAAGACAAGGCTGAATCTATGGTCAATTAGGCAGGTTATGGATTACAGGAAAAGTGAAAACATATTGTGGAACCTCCTATAATTTAACAGTCAATGGCTTGTGTTGGATTAGTGGTAATCAAGAAGGAAACTTCGTATGTGAGAAATATTCCAATTGTTGAGAACTTTTTTAAAATGCAGAAATAACCCATAAAAGGTGAAGGGCTTAATGGACAAACTTGATGAAGACTTCAGGCTCTGACAGACTGACACATTCAGCAGATACTTATTAGATCTGAATGGAAGGGAAAGGACACAACAATAAGAACCTCTCCCTCCAGTTTCTACTTTGTAACTCCATTGTTGCCTTGTCCTTAAGACTATGATCTAAAACTTCCAAAAGAACATTTAGGCTGCACTCAGATTGCCATTCTCACCTCTTCTTTATCCTCATTTAACTTTGGCAGTATATTTCTTTCTATATATGCTCATCTAGTTTATCTGCCTTTTACTGCACATTCTTATAACTGTCTAAGCATAGATAATTTATTCTGAATTCCCCATTATTTGATGACTGCCTCATACAGCTGGCCTCTACTATTGCTTTGCCCCACAAATAGCAACAAGTATTGGACTCAGACTCGAAATGATGATGTATCTATTTCCTGTCCATCCCACATCAGAATCAGAATTAATATCATCAGTATATGTCATGACAACATAAAAAAGCATTTCTGGTACACAAGTTTGCAGGACTCATTGATGGTCCTTAAAAGAAACATTGGCCCTTTACTAAATTATTACATTTTTCCTGCAGAAGAGAATTTTGGGTAATGAGTTTCCTCCATCAAAACTATCTATACTTATTAATTTTTCTCTTGGGTGTACAAGAATAATAAATGACTTATTCTGTTTATCCTTTCATATTACATATTACTATACAAAGAATTAAATTGGTAACAAATTCCCTAATTTCCCTGGAGAAGGTGGTGATGAGTGTCTTTCTAAAACAATTGCAGGCTTTGTTAAAGTACACCTAGAAACTCCCAGCAAAAATAAAGGCACATTAATACTATGATGATCGAAGGTAGCTTGAAGGGAAGCTAGTTGGTGATGTTCCCATATGCTTGATATCTTTGTCTTTCATTGTGTGAAATGATTTGGATTTGACAGAAACGTTTGGAGGAGGTTGAGTGAATGACCATAAATAGGATCAGAATTAGGCCATTTAGCCCAGCGAGTCGCCTTTGCCATTCAACCATGGCTGATCCTTTCCCCCATAACCTTTGATGTCATGGCCAGTCAAGAACCTATTAACATCTGTCTTAAATACACCAATGACCTGTCCTCCACAGCTGCCTGTAATAACAAATTCCATAAAGTCTCCACCATCTGGCTATAGAAATTTCTCCACATCTCTGTTTTAAATGGACACCAATCTTTGTATCATCTATAAACTTGGCAAAAAAGCTATCTAAGCCATCACCTAAATCATTGACACACAGCATAAAAAAGTGGTCCCAACACCGACCCCTGCAGAACACCACCAGTCACTGTCAGCCACCCAGAGAAGAATCCTTTTATTCCCATTCACTGCCTCCTACCAACCAGCCAATGCTCTACCCAGGCCAGTAACTTTCCTGTAATACCATGGGATCTTAACTTGATAAGTAGCCTCATGTGTGGCACCTTGTCAATGTCCTTCTGAAAATTCAAATATACAACATCCACTACATCCCCTTTATCTATCCTACTTATAATCACCACAAAGAATGCTAACAGGTTCATCAGGCAAGATTCTCCCCTCAGCAAACCATGCTGACTTTGTCCTATCTTGTCCTGTATCACCAAGTACTCCATAGCCTCATTCTTAACAATTGATTCCAATATCTTTCCAACCACTGAGGTCAGTCTAACTGGTCTATAATTTCTTTTCCGCTGCCTCCCTCCTTTCTTAAAGAGTGAAGTGATATTTGCAATTTTCCAGTCCTCCAGAACCAGGCCAAAGTACAATGATTCTTGAAAGATCATTCCTCCACAATCTCTATCGCTAACTCCTTCAGAACTCTAGGGTGCAGTTCATCTGGTCCGGGTGACTTATGCACATTTATGATCTTATATACAGTATTGATAGCTACAATTATGATAGCTATATGGACAGGAAAGGAATGGAGTGTTATGGGCTGAGTGCAGGTCGGTGGGACTAGGTAAGAGTAAGCAGTCGGCATGGACTAGAAGGGCCGAGATGGTCTGTTTCCATGCTGTAATTGTTATATGGTTATATTTACATCTTTCAGATTTTTGAGTACCTTCTCTTTTGTAATGTTAAATGTACTCGCTTCTGTATGTGTGTCCTTCATGCCGGGTGTTGGAGTCCTGGGAGACCCAGAGTCTACTAGGGAACTAAGTCTGCGTGAAGTGCATCCGGCTGCAGCTCCTTGAAGACTGTGTTAGGGATCTGGAGCAGCAAATGGATGACATTCAGCTTGTATGGGAGAATGAGGATTTCATCGATCAGAGTTACAGGGAAGTAGTCACCCGCAGTTGTAGGAGGCGGGTAGCTAGGTGACTGTCAGAAGAAATGGGAAGGTAAATAGAAAGTGCAGAGCACCCCTGTGGCCATTCCTCTCAATAAAGAGTATACTGTTGTGGCGCTGATCTCCCAGGGGAATGCCACATAAACCAGGTTACACTCACAGACAGCAGTGGGGCACTCATGTGGCAGAAGGAATAACTGCTTAGATTAGTGGCTCTGGGAAAAGCTGTCAAGTGGACTGCTTTCCCTTGGATGTTGTTGATTTCTTGAGAGTTATTGGAGTTCCACTAATCCAGGCAAGCCACATGTGTTCAATTACACTCTTGAATTTTACTTTGAAGATAGTGTCAAAGATGAGCCACTTCATACAGGGCATGCAACTTCTGACTTGTTCTTTGCATGTGGGTGGTCCAATTCGACACTGATTCATGATGACAATCAAGATGTTGACGACAGAAGGACTTGCCGAGGGTAAAGGGTTTAAATATCAAAGGGGTGTTGTTCATTTCTTGTTGGAGCTATACATTGCCTGGTTCTTTTCTGACATGAACGTTCAAGTTCAGTTTATTGTTATTAACCGTACATACGATATCGCCAAATGAAACAATGTTCCTCCAGACAGAGGTGCATAACAATGTACATACTATATGACTTGTACACACATCACATCAGGTAATATTACCACAAATAAATTAACAAATAATAACGTGTAACTATGGTACAAGTTAACAAGTAAACAGTACAATGCTGCTGGTGCTTCATACATAATGAGACCTGGGTGGTGGCAGGGAGTCTACGACTTATCTTACGACTATTGAATATACTGAAGTAACGCTTTATATGACCTTTCTGACAATGTCTGAATGTTGCTTAGGATTATCACACACAGATGTGGAATGCTTCAATTGCTGAGGAGATGTGAACGGACTTCAAGTTATTATTCTTGGGACACTATTACGAGACTCCTGGTGGCCATAATTTTTAATTCTACTTCCCGATCCCAATCTGACATGTCAGTCGACAGCCTCCTGTACTGTCATTAGGAGGCCACCTTCAGGTTGGAGGAACAAATTGTCGTATTCAGTCCGAGTAGCCTCCTACCTGATGGTATGAACATTAACTTCTCTACCTTCCAGTAATTCCTCCACCCCCATTCTCTTTTTCCATTCCCGCTCCCCCCTTACCCCTTCTATTCTCCTCACCTGCCTATTACCTCCATCTGGTGCCCCTCATCCTTCCCTTTATCCCACAGTCCACTCTACTCTCCTATCAGATTCCTTCTTCTTCAGCCCATTACCTTTTCCACGCATCACCTCCCAGCTTCTCAATTCATATCCCCTTCCCCCAGCTTCCCACCTTCCCTTTCACCTGGTCTTCCTTATCACCTGCCAGCTTGTACTCCTTCCCCTCCCCCACCTTCTTATTCTCACTTCTCCACCCCCCTCCTTTCCAGCCCTGCTAACGGTCTCAGATTGTTGAGTGCTTATTGCCTTCCATAGATGCTGATTGACCTGCTGAGGTCCTCCAGCATTATCCTGAGCCTCCTGGTGTGATGTCCTGGAGTTGGGATGTTTCACTAACCTGAGACAATCCCAGTGTATAGAAGACGATAAGACCATAAGACATAAGAGCAAACGTGCTTGGGAATTTGAACTTCAAGAGTCATTTACAGATAATCAATGGAGTGAAATTTTTCATTTGGTTAACAACTCATCTATTTGTGCCCGTCATTCCTTGATACAGTTCAAGGTAGTACATCGGGCCCATATGTCAAAGGATAAATTAGCGCGTATCTTCCCTAATATTAATCTGATTTGTGACAGATGTAATACTGAGTTGGCCTCTTTAACTCCTATGTATTGGTCTTGTATAAAGCTAGATAACTTTTGGAGAGATGTTTTTAAAACACCATCAAGAGTTTTGGATCTGGATATACAACCTCACTTGCTTATGGCAATTTTTGGAATTATTCCATCAGAAGCAGGAAATATTCCTGTTTCCACTCAACGTATGATAGCCTTTTCAACATTACTGGTTAGGAGAGCCATTTTATTGAAGTGCAAGGATTCTAATCCACCTATGGTCTTTTACTGGCTCTCCTCCATTATGTCCCGTTTAAGTTTAGAGAAAATAAGAAGTCAGACATTTGATAGAGCAAATATAGCGACCTTTTATCCAATATTTTCATTTAATTTGATTTATTACGCTTTCAATCTTTTTTTTTTGAAGTCTTAGATTTGATCAGAAAGTATTTCTTTCTTTCTTTTTTGCCATGTCTTCAAAATGGACTGCCCAGTCCCTTTTTTTTGTTTTATTATAGTGCAGTGGGTTTTTTTTCTTTTCATTTAAAATCCAATGTTTTTTTCCTTTCTTTTCATAAACTAGTAAGAGGAGAATTGTTATTTTCTTTTTTTATTATTATATATTTTACACTAGTTTAACATTATCTATGTTTATCTTAATCTTGCTTTATAATGTAACTGATATATGTACTTGAACTAATTCACCTCTTGACTGTATCTTTGCCTTTTTAAAAAAATCAATAAAAAGATTAATAAAGAAAGAAAGACACAAGAGCAGAATCAGGCCACTTGACCCATTGAGTCTGCTCCACCATTCCATTATGGCTGATATATTATCCCTCTCAATCCCATTCTCCTGCCTTCTCTCTATAACCTTTAACACCCTGACTAAACATGAACCTATCAAACTCCGCTTTAAATATACCCAATGACTTGGCCTCCACAGCCATCTATGGCAAAGTATTCCATAGATTCACCACATTCTAGCTAAGGACATTCCTCCTCATATTCTGAGGCTGTGCTCTCTGGTCCTACAATCCCCCCTTTGTAGGAAACATCCTCTCCACATACACTCTGTCCTTGCCTTTCAATATTCAATAGCTTTCAATGAGATCCCCCTTCATTTCTCAAAACTCCAGTGAGTTGAGAGCCATCAAACACTCCTCATACATTAACCCTTTCATTCCAGGAATCATTCTTGTGAACTTCCTCTGGATAAATCTCCAATGCCAGCACATCTATTCTTAGATATAGAAACATAGAAAACATACAGCACAATACAGGCCCTTCATCCCACAAAGCTGTGCTGAACATGTCCTTACCTTAGAACTACCTAGGCTTTACTCATAGCCCTCTATTTTTCTAAGCTCCATGTAGCCATCCAGGAGACTCTTAAAAGACCCTATCATTTCCGCCTCCACCACCGCCGCAGGCAGCCCTTTCCACACACTCACCACTCTCTGAGTAAAAAATTTACCCCTGACATCTCCTCTGTACCTGCTTCCAAGCACCTGAAAACTATGCCCTCTTGTGCGAGCAATTTCAGCCCTGGGGAAAAGCCTCTGACTATCCACATGATCAATGCCTCTCATTATCTTGTACACCTCTATCAAGTCACCTCCCATCCTCCGTTGCTTCAAGGAGAAAAGGCCGAGCTCACTCAACCTATTCTTATAAGGCATGCTCTCCAATCCAGGCAACATCGTTGTAAATCTCCTCTGCACCCTTTCTATGGTTTCCATGTCCCTCCTATAGTGAGGCAACCAGAATTGAGCACAGTACTCCAATAGGGGTCTGACCAGGTTCCTATATAGCTGCAACATTACCTCTCGGCTCTTAAACTCAATCCCATGATTGATGAAGGCCAATGCACCATATGCCTTCTTAACTACAGAGTCAACCTGCGTAGCAGCTTTGATTGTCCTATGGACTCGGACCCCAAGATCCCTCTGATCCTCCACACTGCCAAGAGTCTTACCGTTAATACTATATTCTGCCATCATATTTGACCCACCAAAATGAACAACCTCACACTTTTCTGGGTTGAACTCCAACTGACCCTTTTCAGGCCAGTTTTGCATCCTATCAATGTCCTGTTGTAACCTCTGACAGCCCCCCACACTATCCACAACACCCCCAACCTTTGTGTCATCATGTGTTATATGGGGCCCTAAACCGCTCGCATTACTCCAAAAGGTGTCTGACCAATGCCTCAGCATTATATTCTTGCTTTTATATTCTAGTCATCTCAAAATGAATTGATAACATTGTCTTTGCCTTCCTTACCACTGACTCAACCTGCAAGTCAATATTTAGGGAATTCCATACGAGGACACAGAAAGTCCCTTTGCACCTCTAATTTTTGAATTTTCTCCACATCTAGAAAATAGTCTATGCCTTTATTCCTTCTACCAAAGCACATGGCCACACATTGCCCTACACTGCATTGCATCTGCCACTTCTTTCCTTATCCTCCTAATCTGTCTAAATCCTTCTGCAGACACCCTGCTTCCTGCCATTCCACTTATCCTTGTATCATCCACATACTTGCCACAAAGCCATCAATTCTGTCATCGAAATAATCAAAAAAAACATATAATGTGAAAATAAATGGATCCAATCCCTGCAGAACATCACTAGTCACGGGCAGCCAACTAGAAACCCTCCTCCACCACTTTATTCCCGTTCTTTGCCTCCAGCCAGTCAGTCAATCTTTTAGTCTTGCTAGTATCTTTCTTGTAATAACATGGGCTCTTATTTTGTTAAACAGCCTCATATGTGGCACATTGTCAAAGGCCTTCTGAAAGTCCAAGTAAACATCTACTGACTCTTCTTAGTCTATCCTATTATTTCCTCAAAGGTTTCCAACAGATTTGTCAAGCAAGATTTCCCCTGAAGCCTTACAGGAACCATGGTGACTTTGGCCTGAAACCACATCCTTAATAATGGACTCCAACATCCTTACTAATGGACTCAATTTCTGATTGGATAATGAGGTAGTTCATTTTGGTAGGTCAAATATGATGGCAGAATATAGTATTAATGGTAAGACTCTTGGCAGCGTGGAGGTTAAGAGGGATCTTGGGGTCCGAGTCCATAGGACACTCAAGGCTGCTGTGCAGGTTAACTCTGTGGTTAAGAAAGCATACGGTGCATTGGCTTTCATCAAGGAGATGGGTGAGGAGGGATGAGAGATCTGAGAGAAATACAAGTGCTGTTTCTTCACTATATACACAAATCTGGAAAAACTAGTTATCAATTGCTACAGAAAGGCACTGATTAACATGAAATAGATAAGATAATAAAGTAAATTAGACATCCTTTCTATATCACAATGTGGCTTGCATCAAAATAGAACACCTAGTATAATAAATTAACATTGTATAAGTAATTAACATTGGGTTTTTCATTGGATAAAATAGTCTTGAATAGGATGCCTTGAAACAGCTCTCTGCTAAACAATATTTCTTTCTATTAATTTTAACCTGAGCTGCTTTTTTACTTTCTAGAGGAGTTCCCTAGAAAATCATTTCTAAAATTGGAAGTGTCATTAACAATGAAAATTAAGTTGAGCTCAGCATTTTGGACTTATTTTCTAGAAGAAAGCAAATATTGGACAGGTGTTGGCATCATTTTTTTGTGTTTTATAAGATCTTGCTTGAGTTAAAATCCACATCCACTGAATTCCATTGTGCTGATGTCTAAGAACGACAGCACAACTGAGTAAAAGCAGCGTTTGTATTTACATGAAATCCTTTACAATGTGAGGGCAAATTTTTCATAATAATTTACTAACTTTAAAGAGTTTAATTAGTAAATGGAGGAAACATAACAGACAATTTGTATTGACAGCCTGCTATAAACGTCAATGAACTGCATGTAATTTTGATGGAAACTCGGGCGCAAGTGTTGGACAGGATGATAAGATATACAGGGTGAATTAGACCATTTGTAATATCAAGTCTGCTCCACCATTCAATCATGACTGATTTTTTTCAACACTTTTCTCATTTCTTCTCCCAGTAACCCTTAACCCTCCTACCAATCGAGAAACTATCGACTCTGCTTAAATACACTCAATGATTTGGCCTCCACTACACTCTGTGGCAATGAATTTTACTAATTTACCAACCACTGGATGTTTCTTTCTTCTGAGGCTATGCCTTTAGAATATTAACTCTCCTACTAATGGAAATATACTCTCCATATCCACTCTATCCAGACCTTTTAGTATCAGGTAAGTTTCAAAGAAATCTCCCAGCATCCTTTAATTCCATCAAGTACAGGCCCAGAGACATCAAACAAACACTCCTCATAGCTGGAGTCTTTCATTCTTGTGAGCCTCCTCTGGATCCTCTTCAGGGCTAGTACATCTTTCCATAGATATGGGGCCCCATATTGCTCACAATATTCCAAATGCAATCTTCAACGGTACATCCTTGCTCAGGGAAAACTGCCCTGATCTTCTTCAATAGTGTTACAAAATAAACTCTACTCATTACCTCTTTAGATCTTTATGGGAACCACACATGCTACCAATTTTGATATTAATTCAAAGAGCGAAGTGAGTTTGGAAGACGTTTGGTATCCCAACAGCCCCATCCCCCTTCACTCACTTTGCCAACACCTACAATTTACACACATGTCCATCAACTCCCTTTGATTCCTTTTACCATTAATCTACACAAAGGTGTAACTTACAGTAGCTATTTAACCTAACAGCCTATATTTGAGATGCAAAAGGGAACCAGAGCACTTGGTAGAAATCCACATAGTCAACATACAGCTTATGTTTTGGCTGTTCATATATTGCCTTTTGTTATTTTTCTTTTGATACTTTTTTATTTTATCCCTTTTTGAAGTTTTATTTTAATACAGCTTTCTTTGAATTTGTTTAAACCGATCCTTTCATATTTTCGAATACTGAGTTATTTTTCTTTTGATGTTGTGTCTTGGTAGGGACATAATGACCTTGTAGGACAATAGTTTTTTCTGTCAACAGGATTTTTTGGGGAGGGAACTTAGTTTTTAGCTCGCTGACTGTCTATTGGTCAGCTTTCTCGCTTTGGGTGGAGAGGGGACTAGAGCCTATTTTTTTCTGGGAGCTGCGCTGAGTTGAATATATGTTTGTTTGTTTGAATACCTTACCTTATGGTTTGCTTCCTAGTTTTAATAACTTATGGTCAGATCTTCTAATTACATGTTGATTGGTATTTAAAATGGTTCAAAATATTAACTTATTTAGTTTGAATGTGAAAGGGCTGAACCACCCCATCAAAAGGAACAAAGTGTTTGATTAACATTAAAAAATTAAAAGCACCCATTATTTTCTTACAAGAAACGCACATACGCAGCTGTAATAGCTTACATTTTTTTACTCGGTGGAAGGGCATGCAGCTCCACTCTTCGTTTAATGCAAAACCACGTGGAGTTTCGATTTTTGTAGATAATACAATTTCTTTTGTTCAGGATAACGTTGTTTTGGACCCTAATTGTCGATTTGTTATTGTATCAGGGAGTTTAGACAGTAAATTGATTGTTTTTGCTAATGTATATGCCACCAACGTAAATGATCCAGGATTTTTTGAACGTCTATTTTCAGTTTTGCTAGATTTGTGTACTTACTCCCCTGTGATGGGAGGAGATTTTAACTGCTGGTTAGATCCAGTATTAGATCGCTCATCTATTACACCAGCCACACTTAATAAATCAGCTGTGTTTATCCAATCCTTTTTAACTAAATGTGGTATAGTTGATGCTTGGCGCTTTCTCCATCCGACGGACAGGGAATACTTTTTTTTCTCTCATGTCCATCATTCTTATACCAGGATCTGGTATATTCACGGAGATAAAACTGGTAAGCAACTGGCTAATCAATTGAAGCCATTTACAGCCAAGTGGCAAATTAAAGAAATACATAAAATTAATGGGGACATGACAACTGACCACCTTGAAATTAGATTATGAGAACACTCAGTCCTCCTTTATTATCATTTAGAAATGCATACCTGCATTAAGAAAAGATACAATGTTTCTCCAGAGTGATATCACAGAAAACAGGACAAACCAAAGACTAACACTGACAGAACCACATTATTATAACATATAGTTATAGCAGTGCAAAGCAATACCATAATTTGATGAAGAACAAACCATAGGCACAGTAAAAAAAAAGTCTCAAAGTCCCCGAGTCGATCGACTCCCGAGTCTCCGATAGCAGGCGGAAAAAGGGAGACACACCCTGCCATAAACCTCCAGGCACCGTCAACTTGCCGATGCCTTGGAAGCAGCCGATCACAGCTGACACTGAGTCTGTCCATCCGAAAACTTCGAGCCTCTGACCAGCCCCTCTGATACAGCCTCCCAAGCGCCATCCTCTGTCAAGTGCTTTTGACCTAGCCCCGGCCACTGAAACAAGCAAAGCCGAGGATTCGGGGCCTTCTGTTCCGGAGATTCTGGTTACCACACAGTAGCAGCGGCAGCGAAGCGGGCATTTCAGAAGTTTTCCAGATATTCCTCTGTACTCTCACGTCCGTCTCTATCAAATCAGAATTGTGCATAGTCCCCTACTGACAGATTACAGATATCATTCACCGGAGAGGCCGCGCGCGCTGCCGTCACATCGCCATCTTCTCCTCCTCTTAGTGACACTTTTAGGAAATTTTATTCTAAATTATATAGTTATGACTCTGTTAATGATACAATTGCAATGAATAATTTTTTAGATCAATTAAATATTCCTAATCTTTCGTTAGATGATTGTAGGCAATTGGATCAACCCATTTCCCGGGAGGAAATTGCTCAGGATATTCGAGAATTGCATTCTGGTAGATCCCCAGGACCTGATGGATTCTCTGGAGAGTATTATAAGGCTTTTTTCTCCTTGCTTATACCACACTTAGGTTCTACCCTTACAAATTCCTTTAAGGTAGGAAGACTACTGCAGTCTTTTTACGAAGCTTCCATTTCGCTCATTCTCAAAAAGAATAAGAATCCTACTGATTGTTCTTCGTATAGATGTATCTCTTTACTCAATTTTGATACTAATATTTTATCTAAAGTGTTGTCTCACAGACTTGAAGATATTACACCTTCTATAGTTTCGGATGATTAGACGGGATTTATTAAAAATCGATATTCCCATTTTAATATATGGTGTTTGTTAAATGTTATATACTCTCCATCTAAGGAAATAGCGGAACGTGTGATATCTTTGGATGCCGTGAAGGCTTTTGACAGAGTTGAATGGAACTTTCTATTTACATCCTTAGAAAAATTTAATTTTGGACCTAATTTTATTCATTGGATTAAATTACTTTATTTTCTCCCTCCGCTCGGGTTCTTACTAATTTTCAGAATTCTAAACCCTTTAAACTCCAACGTGGAACTAGACAAGGTTGCCCTTTGAGCACTCTGCTTTTTGATTTGGTATTAGAACCCTTAGCAATTGCTTTTCGAGAGTCTAAAAAGATTACTGGTATTTTAAGGAGAGGTACTATTCATAAAGTGTCACTCTATGCTGATGACTTATTGCTTTTTATATCTAATGTTACAACCTCCTTACCATCTGTGTTCCGTTAATTGACTAATTTTAGTCAGTTCTCAGGATATAAATTAAATTTACAGAAGAGTGAACTATTTCCTTTAAACGATTTAACACCAACTGATGTTAACCTTCCTTTTAAAATTTTAGGAAAACAATTTACGTATTTAGGAGTAACAATTACTAAGAATTATTAAGATTTATTTAAGGAAATTTTTTAAAGTTTATTGAATTATGTTAAAAAACATTTTCTAATTGGTCGCTTCTCTCTTTATCACTGATTGGCTGAATCAATTCTATTAAAATGAATACCTTACCTAAATTTATATACCTTTTTCAAGCTGTGCCTGTTTTTATTCCTAAATCTTTTTTTCTGACTCTTTGGATTCAATTCTTTCTTCCTATATATGGAAGAATTTAAATACCTCATATAAATAAAGCTCACCTTCAAAAAACCAAACAGAACGGAGGATTTGCCTTACCCAATTTTAGATTATATTACAGGTTTCCCCCGCCATCCGAAGGTAGAGCGTTCCTATGAAACAGTTCGTAAGCCGAAATGTCGTAAAGCGAAGAAGCAATTACCATTTATTTTATATGGGAAAATTTTGTGAGCGTTCACAGACCCAAAAATAACCTACCAAATCATGCCAAATAACACATAAAACCTAAATAACAGTAACATATAGTAAAAGCAGGAATGATATGATAAATACACAGCCTATATAAAGTAGAAATACATTTCCACAATCATTACTGCACTGTTCTCTGTAGCGAAAATCTCACGCAAGCGCCATCGGCAGAAAATCTCATGCAAGCGCTGTTGGCAAAGACATGGTGCAAGCGCTCTCCAGTAATTTTTAAACTATGAAGCTGCCAAATCATACCAAATAACATGTAAAAATACACAGCCGATATAAAGTAGAAATAATGCATGTACAGTGTAGTATCACTTACCGGAATTGGGACAGCGCAGAGCACACTGATGATGGTGTGTTAGGCTGAGTTGTCGCAGGTTGGGTGGTGCAGTGGCCCCCACCCTCCGGGCCACCAACCGATACATTGCCGCGAAGCACGCAGGGATCCAGTGGTAGCCGGGAGGCACACAGCACACCTTTAAGAAAAAAGCCAAAATAAACATGCTAATTAATTATTTGCTGCCCGACATGTAATTGTCGGCCCAGATCAGTGCCGATTGCCGAATGCATCGCCTTTGATCTGGGCCGACATTTACGTGTGGGGTGGCACCTAATTAATTAGCATGTTTATTTCAGCTTTTTTCTTAAAGATGTGCTGTGTGCCTCCCGGCTACTGCTGCATTCTCCGTGAATCGGTACAGTATCTGTCCAAGGCCTGGGTGTTGGGGTGGTGGGACACTGGGGTGTCATCTCGTCGTCTGTTTCCATTAGAACAGGTAGCTCATCTTCTCCTATGACTGCCCGCCTTGATGTCGAAGATCGAGGTTCGTCGTCTGCTGTGGCTGATGTGGAAGGCTTGCTTGACTGCGGAGCCGCGCGCATTTTTCTATCAGACAGTTCTTTGTAAGGACTCAAAGAATCTTGCAAATATCCCCTAAACCTAAGTACCCTTTCAAAATTAAAGTCGTACTTTATCATTGCAGCGAAAATCTCACGCAGTTGCTTCACGTTCAGTTCCTGGACAACTTCACTTTCGGTCCATTCGCTACTGCATTCAGTTTCGATTGTTATCCTTTCCTCTTCCAATTGCATCAGCTCTTCATCTATCAGTTCTTGGTCATGGGATGCCAAAACCTCTTCAACATCGTCAGCTTCCACAAGCCAAACTCACTTAGTCCTTACTTCGTTCACCACGATCAAAATGCTTAATTATGTCTAGTTTTACGCTAAGTGTAACACCCTTACAAGCTCTTTCAGGCTTTTCCGACACCATAGAACTCATCTTGCAAACAACTGCTCACAGACTCGTGTTAAAGCAATGCTGGCGAGAATGCCATTCCAAATCTGGGTAGAGCGGCTGCTCAGGGCGCGCGCTGAATTTTTTTCATAACAGTGAAAACACCTTCTGAAAGCGAAAACAGGGTACTAATGTAGGTCTTTCATAACAGTGAGGTTTCGTAAAGCAAACGTTCGAAAAGCGGGGGACACCTGTATTGGGCAGTTAATATACGTAATATTACGTTCTGGATATATTACATTAACTATGAGAATTGCCCTACATGAGTTTCTCTGAAAGTCAACTCTGTTATAAAATTTTCCATTATTTCTTTACTTGGATCCTTGCTGCCTTTATCTTTAAATAAACTAATTGACAATGTGGTGGTTAAACATACATTGAGGATTTGGTTGCAGTTCAGAAAACATTTTGGTTTATTGAGATTCTCCCTCTCAAGTCCCATATTTTCTAATTGTTTTTTAAATCATCTTCAATTGACTTACCTTTTAAAGAATGGGATAGATTGGGTATTAAACTATTTCAGGACTTGTTTGATGGAAGGAATCTCTCTTCTTTTGTCAACCTTCAACGAAATTTAACCTTTCCTACACTCACTTTTTTCGATACTTACAGATTAGAGATTTTTTAAGACCTCAATTACTTACATTTCCTACAAGTCTAGATAAGAACATAATAGATACAATTTTTAATCTGAAACCCTTTGATAACAGTTCAATATCTTACATTTATGGTCTACTTTTGGGACTGAAAAAGGCCTCTTTAGATAAAATTAAAGGAGATTGGGAAAAAGATTTACAGATTTTCATATCTGATGAGAGCTGGAAGATAATTTTAAGATTGATTAGTTCTTCATCATTATGTGCTCGTCATTCTTTATTACAATTCAAAGTGGTACATAGAGCTTATATGTCTAAAGACAAGCTTTCCCGTTTCTACACAGATATTTCCCTTTACTGTGAAAGATGTACTAATGGAGTGGCCACACTAACTCATGTGTTTTGGACATGTCCGAACCTTGAAAAATTCTGGAAAGATGTATTTCAAAGTTTTCCTGCACTTTTCAATGTCAGCTTTAAGCCCAATCCTTTGACCGCCTTGTTTAGTATTGTTGAGGATAGTGCTACAAAATTGAAGCCATCTAATTTGCGGGTATTGGCCTTTATGTCTCTTATGGCCAGGAGGGCGATCTTGCTCAAGTGGAAGGAGGCTGCCCCACCCACTCATGTTCAATGGTTATCTGACATTATGTTGTGCCTTGATCTACAGAAGATTCATTGTTCGATTTCTGATTCTAAACATGATTTTCTAATGTTATGGGGACCCTTTCTGAATTACTTTCACTATTTTTGAACTGATTTTAAAGTATGGATCTGAGCCATTATTATTATAATATCATATGGTAAGGTATTCTTCTTTTCTCTTTTTTTAAACCAGCCAGCTCATTCTTGTAGTGGGGGTAGATTTTTTTAAACAAAATACAATTAATTTATTCTATTTCATTTCATAATTCAATCTTTTTTTTATATACATGATTGATTTGGAATATGGGATACTGTGATCATATTACTCTGATTTAAATGTAATGTAGTTCGTATTATTTACTTGTATCCTTATGAATTCTGTATTTGTATTCATGCAATTTATATAATCAATAAAAATATTGAAGAAGAAAAGAACATACAAACTCTGCACGGAATGCACCCGAAGTCAGGATTGACCGCAGGTCCTTGGAGCTGGCAGCATCACCAACTTCTGCGCCGCTATGCAGCTCTACACAGTCATGGGTTGTGGAAGGCAGCTTTCCAAGGAAATATACAAAGGATAAATTCAATATTGTTCATTTTATTGTACTTGCTTTTTAAACTGAGGTTTTCTCCAACATAATTGTTTTTGAACTAAAGTATGCTTAATAACACAGAGAGGGAACATACAAACATACTTATGAGACTATCTATGGGAAACCGTGAAATAAATTACATGATGTAGGTCAGATCTTTCATATTTGATGCAGATTCAGAGGGGAATCTGCACATGAATATGTCTTCAAGTGTCTGTGGGAGCAGCCCAACACTATGTTAGATTGATGCTTGATTATCCAACGAGACAGCTCTTGCAATTCAGGAAATCAAATGTTTGTGGGGAAGCAGGGCAGGCAGCAGCTAGGTCTGAATTTGTGCTAGGTCGATGCTGACTCATCTGTCCAATTTTATCTAATTTCTGTTTTAATGCAATGTTATGATACAATTGAGTGGCTCGCTCAGACATTTCAGAGGGCAGTTAAAAATCAACTACATTGGTTAGCCAAGAATTACACAGACGCCAGACCAGGTAAGTATGGCAGATTTCCTTTCCTCAAGGGCATTGATGAAAGAGCAGGCTTCTGATTTTAATCCAACTGTTTTCTCATCATCGTTACTCAGATTAGTTGATTTTTAAAGTTCCTTATTATAACTTTATTTCAATTCTACAGGTGTTGTGGATCTATTTAAACTAGGGTTTTTGAGAACCTTTGACCACTGCACCAGAACAACCATAGAAATGCTGGAAGACAGCTTCTATCACACTGCTATAAGACCACTGAATGGACCTCTTGTACAATAAGATGGACTCCTGATCTTGCATGCTATCTCGTCATGGACTTGCACCGTATTGTCTGCTTGTACTGCATTTTCTCTGAAACTGTAACAATATATTCTGCATTCTTTTATTGCTTTACCCTTGTACTAACTTAATGCAATGTTGTGGTGAAATGATCGGTGTAGATGAAGTGCAAAAAAAAATTGTACCTGGGTTCATGTGACAATAAAAAAAAGCAATCATCAGTTGGTTTTGTAAATGCTGGCTTTGATTGGTGCCCCCTATAATCTGAAGTGTAACAAATCTCTTTGAGATCAATTGCCTGAACATTCATCAATAACTAAAGAGTGAAAAATGCCAAGCACAGCCTTAAGTGCTCATGATCGTCACTAACAGTCTCTTTATACCTATTCAGCTGGTCAGCTGATGATTACAGTGCTTGTCAGCATACTTCTAGGTAGTCTCCTTAATATTCATTGAGGCAATTTAATTGCCGTTCAAAGGCTGATACTTTCTACAGCACATTCTAGTTTCTCTACCAAGATGGTAGAATTTGGTTAACCTGCCACGGGAGGTGAAGATCCTGTATTGGCTGAGTTGACAGCTCTTTTAGCATGTAAAGTTCTCATGTTGTATTAGGAAAATAGCCCCTTGGTAGAAAATATTGTTTCCTCCTATTGTTACAATTCTCTCTACAGGTAACAACATAATTCTATGATTGTTCCTTGGATGGCCAGCTGTTCTCTTGTATCCGACTCAAGGCATGTGTTTCCTGGGTGGACTGCACAGTAAGTATTATGAGTCATTTAAATCATAGAGTATCAGAACCTTGCCCTGTTACAATCTAAGACACATGCACTCCTTTGCAAGGACAAAGCTGTTTATGGTCAATTATCACTTTCAATATACTAATTGCCATTGCAGTGAAAATTGATGAAAGGTGTTATTATATCAATTTAAAAACATTACTTGTATAAGAAATGAACTATTAGACCACAGGAGTCATTATTTCTGTATATTTACCTCTGAATGGGAGTACTATTGATGTAAAAGGACTATTAAAATCACTCAAGCTATTACAATAATCACAAAATGTTTTAGCTTTTAAAAAAACACTCCATCTAGTCTGCAAGCTTCCTTGAACTAAACAACTTTGTCTGTGTTTTCTGTTTCGAACCAAGCCATATTAAATAACCTATTGTCTTACACTGCACCTCAGTCATCAAGTCGGAAGAAGATGGCTTCAGAGAGCAACGTGACCAAAGACGACATCCTTCAGACAATTTCACAAAACTACTTTTTTTATGTCTTCTTATTATTTCAAATATGATCTTGCTACTATTGGAGCCGGTGATTTGCATTTTGATGGTGCGTTTTCAGGCCAATTTGCTGTCTCCAATGGAGTTTGGTGAGGTAGGAGTATGCGACATGGAGGCCAAGACTCCTGCAGATGTGACGCGAGCCCATGATCGACTCCATTTCTCATTGATCTTGCTGCTTAAAGCGTGAACAAGATTGAAATCAACAAAAGTGGAAGGTGAGCGGGTGTTCAGTGCCATCTGTCTGCATTTGACCATCTCTCTCTCACTGCTGCCAGAGGAATGTGTCTACCTTTCAACCGGTCTCTCCCTCGCTGCTCCCAGAGGAAGGTGCCTGTGTTTGACTCACCTTTCTCTCCCTCGCGCTCGACTCTGCCAGAGTCTTGGGCATTGGACAAGGTTTAATGGATACGGTTTGTGGATTGGACCTGTAGTTCATGTGGGAAGTGTTTCTGGTTTCTGGTTACTCCTTTTTTATTGCTATTTTGTGCGATTTTGATTGCGGCAGACTGACTGTGCAGCGTGCAGTTAATGAACGATACAGCATTAAATTGACCTGACCTGAACGAGACTGATCACTCCTACACTGTTTTAGTGACTTTGTGGTTTGATGCTTTATATTCTGTGTTTTTCGCTCATTTTTTGCCATTTGTGTGATTTGTTCTTTTTTTGCCATTTGTGTGATTTGTTCTTTTTTTTGCCATTTGTGTGATGTTTTCTTTAAACGGGTTCCATGGTGTTTCTTTGTTTCACGGTTGTTGGTGGGAAAACGGATCTCAGGGTGGTACACAGAATGCATACTTTGATAATACTGTATGTGGACTTTGCATCTTTTGAATCCCTTAGGCAGCAATAAGCCAGGTGTTGTGGGCTAGCAGTCTGCTCCACAGACAGAACTTGTTTACACAGAGTGTTTTTAATTTGAAGTTGATCACTGTTTTCCATTCACATTGAAGACTAGCTCCGATTAACCACCAGAAGCTAAACAATGTGAGTTTGAAGTCTACTTGCAAATGTTTGATCTTACAAGGTGCAGCAGATGTGTTTAGAAAACTTGGCCCAGGAAGCAAATGCCCATCACACCACTAAACTTCTCACAGAGAATAGACAGGAAATGAACAGGGAAGTGAACTAGGCTTTGACGATTGGGTAATTACCATATAACCTCCCTTTAGGACTTAGAGATCAGAAAACCCAGTACCATCACAATAGCCTTTAAATGGCAGTCATGGATGTCAAGCACACTCTCATGCTTCAGACAACGACTTTGCAAGGAAAAGCGCAGCTGCTGAAAATCTAAAATCAAAAGAACAACAGAAACACTCAGCACCTGTGGAAAAAGAAACAGTTAAGGTTTCAGGTCAAAGACCCTTCAAGGCTGTAAAAAGGCTCAGAAGATTAAAGGAAGTGTTCATTTAATCAATCACTCTCCTTAACATACCTAATGTGCATATGTAAGTACACTGGTTTCAACATCAATGAAGATCTACTCTGAAGCCTAACATATCGATGCAATTATGAAGACAGCACGCAGTGGCTATATTTCACTAAGAATTTGAAGAGATTTAATATGTAACAAAATACTCTGGCAAATTTCTACTGATGTACCATGGAGAGTGTTATGTTTTGTAGCTCCAAAACTAATTAAAAGAAAGACAAGGGAATGGGAATTCAAGTCTAACTTTGTTTTTTCACTCAAACGAGGTGCGCATATATGATGTGGTAGTGTGATAATGTACGCCATTCATGTGCTTCATACAAATAACCATAATAAATTATAGAAACAACAAAGAATGCTTAATCAAACAATATATTTACAATATAAATCACATATTACTGAAATGTTAAACACACAACAGTCCTCCCTGCTTTACTATGAACTCCAGCTCAATGCATCTCAACTACATAGACAATATACCATGTAACACAACTATTATACAGGTATTCACAGCACAGTAAATTTTATGTTGTTCCTAAAGACTTAATCACTGTGGAGTCTTTCTTACTCTTGTGGGATTATGTCTTTCCTGACAAGGGAGATCCCTCTGCTTGGCAGGTGAGACTTGTGGTTGCGAAACCATCTCAGCTTGTGGGGCTCCTCTATGGTGATTGTTGGAGTTGACTCTGGGAAAGCAGGAAGCAGGAATGTAAACTCAGAGCACTCCGTCATGGGCACTAGCCTTCCCGCTATTGAGGACATCTTCAAAATGCGGTGACTTAAGAAAGGCTGCATCCAGCAATAAGGATCTTCACGATCTCGGCATACCCTCTTCTCGTTACTACAATCAGGCAGGAGGTACTGAAGCCTGAAGACATATTCACTGTTTAGGAACAACTTCTTTTGCTCCACCGTCAGATTTCTGAACAGTCCATGGAACTCATGAACACTGTCTCAGTATTTCACTATCTTCTTGTACTATGTAATTTTTAAATTATCTCTTAATGTAATTCACAGTGAATACAAGACCACAAGACAGAGGAGCAGAATTAAGCCATTCAGCCCATCGAGTCTGCTCCACCATTCCATCATGACTGATCATGGATCTCACTCAATCCCACACACCTGCCTAATCGCCATATCCTTTGATGAACTGACCAATCAGCAAACGATCAACTTCCGCCTTAAATAGTATATGCATGGACTTGGCCTCCACCACAGTCTGTGGCAGAGCATTCCACAGATTTACCTCTCTCTGACCAAAAAAATTCCTCCTTACCTCTGTTCTAAAGGGTCACACCTCAGTTTTGAAACTGTGTCCTCTAGTTCTGGATACCCCCACCATAGGAAACATTCTCTCCACATCCACCCTATCTAGCCCCCCCCTCCCGCATTTTTCTAAATTCCAGTGAGTACAGACCCAAAGCTGTCAAATGCTCCTCATATGTTAACCCCTTCGATCCCAGAATCATACGTGTGAACTTCCTCTGGACTCTCTCCAATGCCAACACATCCTTTCTGAGATGTGAGGCCCAAAACTGTTGACAATGCTCTAAGTGCGGCCTAACTAGTGTCTTATAAAGGCTCAGCATTATCTCCTTGCTTTTATATTCTATTTCTCTTGAAATAAATGCCAACATTGCATTTGCCTTCTTTACCACAAACTCAACCTGTAAATTAACCTCCCGGGAGTCTTGCATGAGGACTCCTAAGTCCCTCTGCACCTCTGATGTTTGAACCTTCTCCCCATTTAGATAATAGCCCACACTATTGTTCTTTTTAAAAAATGCATTATTGTACATTTCCCAACCATGTATTCCATCTGCAACCTTTTTGCCCATTCTTCCAATTTGTCTAAGTCCTGCTGCAGTCACATAGCTTTCTCAACACCTCCTACCCCTCTACCTATCTTCGCATCATCCGCAAACTTTGCCACAAAACCATCAATTCCATTATCTAAATCTTTGACAAACAATGTGAAAAGCAGTGATCACAATACTGACCCCTGAGGAACACCACTAGTCACTGGCAGTCAACCAGAAAAGCCCTCTTTTATTCTGGCTCACTGCCTCCTGCCTGTCAGCCATTCTGCTATCCATGCCAGTATCTTTCCTATAATACCATAGGTTTTATCTTGTTAAGCAGCTTCATGTGTAACACATTATCAAATGCCTTCTGAAAATCCAAATAAATAATATCCACTACCTCTCCTTTGTCCACCCTGCTTATTACTTCCTCAAAGAACTCTTTCAGATTTGTCAGGCAAGATTTACCTTTACAGAAACCATGCGAACTTGACTTGTATTATCATTAGTCTCCAAGTACCTCGAAACCTCATCCTTAATAATGGACTCCAACACTTTCCCAACCTCTGAGTTTAGGCTAACTGGCCTATAATTTCCTTTCTTTTGCCTTCCTCCATTCTTAAAGAGTGGAGTGACATGTGCAAACTTCCAGTCCTCCGGGACTATGCCAGAGTCAAGTGATTCTTGAAAGATTATGTCCAATGCATCCGTTATCTCTTCAGCAACCTCTCTCAGGACTCTGGGATGTAGTCCATCTGATCCAGGTGACTTATCCAAATTAAGATCTTTCAGTTTGCTAGCACTTTTCCTTTGTAATAG
Source organism: Mobula hypostoma (assembly GCF_963921235.1). NCBI lineage: Eukaryota > Metazoa > Chordata > Chondrichthyes > Myliobatiformes > Myliobatidae > Mobula > Mobula hypostoma. Next base: position 59,196,750 of record NC_086104.1, on the reverse strand, counting down.
CACTGGCACTCACTCCTGCACCCTGACACTCACTCCTGCACCCCGACACTCACGGACGTCTGCAACACTGCTAGTGTCTTCCACGGTGAAGACAGATGCAAAGTACCCATTAAGTTCATCAGCCATTTCTTTGTTACCCATTACTATGTCATCAACATCATTTTCCAGTGGTCCAATACCAAAACTCACCTCCCTTTTACTCTTCATATAACTGAAAAATCTTTTGGTATCCTGCTTTGTATTATTGGCTAATCTGCCCTCGTATTTCATCTTTTCCCTTCTTATGGCTTTTTTAGTTGCCTTTTGTTGGATTTTAAAAGTTTCCCAATCATCCAACTTCCCACTCACTTTTGCTACCTTATAGGCCCTTTCCTTGGTTTTTATGCAGTCCTTAACTTACTTTGTCATCCACAGTTGCCTACACCTGCCATTTGAGAACTTCTTTGTCTGTGGGATGTATCTATCCTGCGCCTTGTGAACTATTCCCAGAAACTTCAGCCATCTCTGCTCTGCCATCATCCCCACCAGTATCCCCCTCCAATCCACCTGGGCAAGCTCCTCTCTCATGCCTCTGTAATTCCCTTTACTCCATTGCGATACTGATACATGTGAGTTATGCTTCTCCCTCTCAACTGATGAATTCAATTGATGAATACTCACTGCCTCCTAAGGATTTCTTTACATTAAGCTCCCTAATAACATCTAGATTATTACACAACACTCAATTTAAGATAGCCTTTCCCCGAGTAGGCTCAAGCACAAGCTGCTCTAAAAAGCCATCACGTAGGCATTCAACAAATTCGCTCTCTTGTGATCCGACACCAACCTGATTTTCCCAATCTCCTTACATATTGAAGTCCCCCATTACAATTATGTCATTATCTTTATTACATGCCTTTTCTGGATGCCTTTGCAATCTCAACCCCACATCTTGGCTACTGTTTCGAGGCCTATATATGATTCCCGTAATGGTTTTTTCACCCTTGCAATTTCTTAACTCCACCCACGAAGATTCAACATTCTCTGACCCTGTCACCTCTTTATAAAGATGTAATTCCATCTCTTACCAACAGAGCCTCATCACCGCCTATGCCTTCCTGCCTGTCCTTTTTGAGACAAAGTATCAGAGACAGAGATCAATATCTAGAAATAAATTGCTGGTTGCTGATGCTAATCATGGAATATAATCATTTTAGTGGATTGCCAAATTTTGCAAGACTGCAACAAAATGACTCCTCTACATGGCCATTTGGCAATGTTGACCAGGGAAAAATGTCAAAAAAATGATCATTCTAAGCAAGAGGAAGAAGTAATCTACTCCATTCAAAGGGAAAGCATGACCAGAATGGGTCCAGGAAGTAGCAGCAAGAGCACAGAATTACTGATTCTGCAAAGAAAGACAACTCATGACTCAACTACATCAGGACAATGTGAAGATTGTTAGAGTGAGTTTTTGGGTAGATGATTCATTTACACTTAAATGACTCTGGCTACTAGTCTTCTATTTGACAAAGTACTGTGGATTGAGTTCACAACAATGCATTTCCTAAAAGCTGTGAATATCGGAATACGTACTAGCCAGACGCTACGGATGGAAGTGTGAAGTTTACAGGTAGTTTCGAAGGCAGTATTATCTATACTTTATAATATTAATTGTCCTCTATGTTAGCACGTAAAATACCAAATAAATGTATTGTGGATTTGACTTGCACTCCTAAAGGCTGTGAGTACCAACACGGACATGTTGGCATCGGGAGGAAAGGATGAAGTCAGCAGGTGTGATGTTTTGTACGTAGCTTCAAAAGGAAGCATTGTCTTTGCATTGTCTATAACTTTTTAAGTAGCGATTGCCCTTTGTGCTTAGCATATAAATATCGAGCCCACATTAGTCTAGCAGACCTTTCTACCGAAAGCGTCTCTGTCCATATGATGCCTGCTGTACCTTGTTGTGTCGAATAAAGAAGCTGCTTTGTACCTGCCATTAACTCTGTCTCTCTGGTGATTTCATCCACGTTACAATAAAGATCATTATACATTGCATTGTTTTAGGTAATCAGTTCCTTAGAATTGAGGATAACGTACTTAGATTCCAGTTTTGTGGATTTTGAGATGACTGATGAATTTCACCATGGATGGTCCCAAGCTGTAAGAAGAGGGTTGGGCAGGGTGCTGGCACACCGTCCCATGAGAATCCAGAGCTAGAGAAATGCCAACAGCAGCTACAAGGACCTCACTGTTGGGAGCGGAAGGATCTTTGTAGATGGCTACAGCTAGGGACAATTTGAAAGACTGACCTAGGACAGAGGACTCTGATGAGCTGCTGTCAGCGATCTATGCCCCTATGCCCCAGTAGGAATGAGGGGTTTAAGAAGAAGAAGAAGAGATGACTGATTAGATCAATGTGGGAATTGCAGATTCTTGTGCAAATGGGAAGTTTGATTGCTATTTCCTAAGATGCTCTCACACAGATACACTGACACCTGACCACAATCACTTCCCAGTTCAATCCCAAGGTCTAGCATGGTCGCATTGGACCTCAGAAATGTGGAGTTAACCTGCGAGAGGACACCGACTTCGGTTTGGTTTGCTGCTAGTGAATTTAGAAAAATAACCCTAAAAGATTTTGTGCCAGAACGGTCTTAAAGCATTTCAAGGAGCATGTATTACTGCTTATCAATAGATGAGGTTTAGGAAGCAGGGATCAGATGGGTCTATTGAGGAATATAGGGAAGCAAGAACGGAGCTTAAGAAGGGGCAGAGAAGAACAAGAAAGGGGCATGAGAAGACCTTGGGGAGTAGGGTAAAGGAAAACCCCAAGGCATTCTTCAATTATGTGAAGAAAAAAAATAACAGGAGTGAAGGTAGGACCGATTAGAGATAAAGGTAGAAAGATGTGCCTGGAGGCTGTGGAAGTGAGCGAGGTCCTCAATGAGTACTTCTCTTCGGTATTCACCAATGAGAGGGAACTTGATGATGGTGAGGACAATATGAGTAAGGTTGATGTTCTGGAGCATGTTGATATTAAGGGAGAGGAGGTGTTAGTGTTGTTAAAATACATTAGGACGGATAAGTCCCCGGGGCCTGACGGAATATTCCTCAGGCTGCTCCACGAGGTGAGGGAAGAGATTGCTGAGCCTCTGGTTAGGATCTTTATGTCCTTGTTGTCCACAGGAATGGTACCGGAGGATTGGAGGGAGGCGAATGTTGTCCCCTTGTTCAAAAAAGGTAGTAGGGATGGTCCGGGTAATTATAGACCAGTGAGCCTTACGTCTGTGGTGGGAAAGCTGTTGGAAAAGATTCTTAGAGATAGGATCTCTGGGCATTTAGAGAATCATGGTCTGATCAGGGACAGTCAGCATGGCTTTGTGAAGGGCAGATCGTGTCTAACAAGCCTGATAGAGTTCTTTGAGGTGGTGACCAGGCATATAGATGAGGGTAGTGCAGTGGATGTGATCTATATGGATTTTAGTAAGGCATTTGACAAGGTTCCACACCGCAGGCTTATTCAGAAAGTCAGAAGGCATGGGATCCAGGGAAGTTTGGCCAGGTGGATTCAGAATTGGCTTGCCTGCAGAAGGTAGAGGTCGTGGTGGAGGGAGTACACTCAGATTGGAGGACTGTGACTAGTGGTGTCCCACAAGGATCTGTTCTGGGACCTCTACTTTTCATGACTTTTATTAACGACCTGGATGTGGGGGTAGAAGGGTGGGTTGGCAAGTTTGCAGACGACACAAAGGTTGGTGGTGTTGTACATAGTGTAGAGGATTGTCAAAGAGTGCAGAGGGACATTGATAGGATGCAGAAGTGGGCTGAGAAGTGGCAGATGGAGTTCAACCCGGAGAAGTGTGAGGTGGTACACTTTGGAAGGACAAACTCCAAGGCAGAGTACAAAGTAAATGGCAGGATACTTGGTAGTGTGGAGGAGCAGAGGGATCTGGGGGTACATGTCCACAGATACCTGAAAGTTGCCTCACAGGTGGATAGGGTAGTTAAGAAAGCTTATGGGGTGTTAGCTTTCATAAGTCGAGGGATAGAGTTTAAGAGTTGCGAGTTAATGATGCAGCTCTATAAAACTCTGGTTAGGCCACACTTAGAGTACTGTGTCCAGTTCTGGTCGCCTCACTATAGGAAGGATGTGGAAGCATTGGGAAGGGTACAGAGGAGATTTACCAGGATGCTGCCTGGTTTAGAGAGTATGCAGAATGATCAGAGATTAAGGGAGCTAGGGCTTTACTCTTTGGAGAGAAGGAGGATGAGAGGAGACATGATAGAGGTGTACAAGATAATAAGAGGAATAGATAGAGTGGATAGCCAGCGCCTCTTCCCTAGGGCACCACTGCTTAATACAAGAGGACATGGCTTTAAGGTAAGGGGTGGGAAGTTCAAGGGGGATATAAGAGGAAGGATTTTTACTCAGAGAGTGGTTGGTGCGTGGAATGCACTGCCTGAGTCAGTGGTGGAGGCAGATACACTAGTGAAGTTTAAGGGACTACTAGACAGGTATATGGAGGAATTTAAAGTGGGGGCTTATATGGGAGGCAGGGTTTGAGGGTCGGCACAACATTATGGGCCAAAGGGCCTGTACTGTGCTGTACTATTTTATGTTCCATGATTAATTTTATACCAGGTGTGAAATCCTGCAAATTAAAAGAAGTGTTGGGACAATAGCACAGCTTTGTTTGACATCGGCATTTGCTGAGAATGGCTCTTTAGTTTGTATCATAGATTCGGTGTTGCAGAGATGAAATGTTGAGTTACATCTCTGTGATAGGCACACTTGAGAAGGGTAGCCCACAGTCCCTCGGGACAGATAAAGTCAGAGGCTTTAATGAGATTCCAAAAGGCATGCTGTCCTCCTGCATGGAATTACAGCAGAGTCTTGGTTTTGTCCACTGTGCCTCGATCGGGATCAGTGTTTCGGACACTGGGAAGAGATGGTTGAGGAGCATCCGCCTCTCTAATTGCCACAGTCAAACTACTCTTGGTTCTTCTGGCTTCAGAAGAGCTTCTTCAGAGTTGCCGGTTACGGCCACCTTCAGGGCAGCCCATAACACACAGCACTCCACAGCTCCTGTAGGTGTGTATAGTGACAGGTTGTCTGTAAGGTGTTACCTATAGTATGTGAGAAGAGTTGTTTGTGTGGGATCCATGGGAGCTTTGACATTCATCTTCTTGCAGCAATCCTGTTGAAGTTGATGCTTTGGGGAGAGTTTGATGGAGTTAATAGTGTTGATGAACTGGAAGTCAGTTCAGCAGTCACTGGTGCCCGTTATTTGTGGTGATGCTATCTTTGCAATTCCTTGCCTAGGTAATAATGTAAACTGACATATAGCAGTGCTTAGCTGGGGTTGTTACCATGACATCTTGTCCCTTTGGTAAAACTGATGAGGCTGAGCTCCAAATATCTCAAAGGGAAAGGCAAAATAGTCCCTTGCTGACAGATTTAGAGATAATGATATTCAGGTTTTGGGGTCAGATTGGTGGCGATAATAGATGAGAGAACCACAGATAAGAGAATAACACTATTAGCTGGTCACAGTTACTTCATGTGTACTCAGTATAGTACATGACCAGAGATGGCTTCAGGAACATGCCGATATTATGGCCAGAGTCAGAGACCAGTGTGGACATTGTGTGGCTGGATTCAGGGACCGTTGATTTGGTTCAGTATGCAACCAGAGTCGTTGTTCAGGGAAGCACAAACCAGTGTGGCCATGCATGTGCAGCTAGAGCTGGGCATCACTCTGTTTAAGTGTGCAGCTAGAGTTGGGGGTTAGATGTGCAAACAGAACCAGGGACTGGGAACGAGGCCTGTTACGCAGCCAGGGTCAGGAGCTGCTAGTTACTGCAGTGTAGTTCAGAATGTAGACAAGGGGTCAAGAGGCAGTGGGTAAGGTCTGAGCCTCCATATGTGTGTGTCCAGGCTGGGCACCACCTACTGCATTGTGGGTCCATTACTGTGTGAGCATGAATACCCACGCAGCACAGCCTGCCCTTCAGCCACCTTGATCTCCCTTGCTACTCAATCAAGATCCTACTCTCAGAAGTCCATATGACAGCCGATATGTAGCAGCCAACGCATGTTAAAAATAGCTTGTGGAGGCAACTTTCAGACCAGCAACATCAGGAATAAACACAGACTGAAAATATTCTGTTATCATAGCTCAAGTCCCTGAGTGAGGATTCTGATAGCCATGGGAAGCAACAATTGCAAGTCATTTGTATTTTTAAAGCAGATGATCTTTATACTGGGATTCTCTGAATGTAGCCATTGTTCCTGAAGCTTGTTTCATGCAAGGGTAGCAACGGCCAATTGTTTGTCCCTACTAAGTTCTTCCAGCCACCTTTTTGGTATTTGGGAAATTGGATTGTGCTTTGAAATTGGACACAAAATCACAATCCTGATGTTTTAATAGTGCAATGGAAATCAATTCAGTGGAATCTCCATTTCTGAAAATAATTGCTGCTTTTGGGTAATTTCTTGTGCTTTTATAGGTTGATAATCAGATTTTTTTTTTCCCTATCATTAGGCTCAGTTTATTTCTTATTAGTAAGATGATCATGCTGGGCACTTAAGCTAACATGACAATATAGTTTTTTGCCCTCTGGCATAACAAAGCAGCTTTCCTGACACCTGGTACAGCAAAGTAGCAAACTGAATTGTATAATTATATCTCTGTAAGAGATAAAGCTTTTAACATTGTTCGCAATACTGGTAACAATACAGACTGTGCCTGAAGGATAATGAATTATGTTATGCATTGTTTTCTCTGGAAGCTAAGGTTAGGTGATGGAATGGTATTATTGTAATTAGATGAGTAATTATAGATTGGAAAGAAAGTAGACATGAATTGTTGTACTAACCTTCTAACCTGACAACACTGCACAAATCTATTTGTAGCAGGCTAAGGCAATGGTCTAGAATCTAGATAGATGCATAATAATGTACCATTCCACATTCATTTGGAGATAATATGTACTTATTCAAATTGAAAATGACAGGAATGTATAGAAGGTTATTCAAGATGTGAAAGGAAAACGTAGGTTAATAATCTGGGGAGGATTCTGAATTTGGCTTTCAATATACTTATGAAACTGTGTATTTAGCAGTTATAGCATAAAAGGCTTCATTTGCAATCTTCTATGATGAAAAGAATTATAAAGTACAATTTACGCTGCACAATATACAACATGGGTGTGGTTTGTCTATTATAACTGGACATTTTGTGTCTATTTGTCTATATTATATGAAATAATTCTCTCTATTTAAATTCAAAGATTGAGCATATAGAAGTGAACAGATACAAAGAAGCAGAATTCCTTTGATAGTCGGAATAGTAAATAAATGTTACTATCTTCAAAACATTAACTGGATCAATCATTATCAAACAATATTTAAGGCTGGAGCCTGATGTTGACATAAATTGACATGTTAACATCATTAGATTATTAATCTATTTAACAGTTTGAAGATTACCATGCTCTCTTCTCTCTGCTGCCATCAGGAAGAAGGTACAGGAGCCTCAAGTCCCAAACCACCAGGTTCAGGAACAGTTATTATTCCTCAACTATCAGGCTCTTGGACCGGAGGTGATAACTTCACTCATCTCAACACTGAACTGATCCCTCAACCTATGAATTCACTTTTAAAGGACTCTACAACTTGTGTTCTCAATACTTATTTATTTATTTGTTTGTATTTGCGCAATTTGTTGCCTTTTGCATGTTTGTTTGTTTGTCTCTGTCGTGTGTGTTTTGTCATTTACTCTAGTGTGTTTATTTGTTTTCACTGTGAATGTCCACAAGAAAATGATCTCAGGGTAGCACATTGTGACATACATGTACTTTGATAATAAATTTACTTTGAACTTCGATTACCAAGGCAGTGATCATCAATGCTCTCAGGCTTTACAACGTTGTATCCATTACAAAAAGAGGTTAAAATTATTTTCTTTCACCTCTGAGATGGCAGTGCTATCTACAAGAGTGTAAAGTTGACCAACCCCATGATTGGCATTATCAATTACAGTTAAGTTCTTTGCACTCTAGCTGACTTAATACACAAATGGCTTGCACCATTATTTGATACCAGGTTGTTTTGGCCTGCAGCTGACTTGCTCAGCTATTAAAGGCGTCCGTTAGTCTTGCGAGACCATGGATCTGCGCCTGGAAAGTCTTCACTCTCCAGGACGCAGGCCTGGGCAAGGTTGTATGGAAGACAGGAAGTCTCCCCTCTCCATGACACCAATGTTGTCCAAGGGAAGGGCATTAGGACCCATACAGCTTGGCACCAGTGTCATCGCAGAGCACTGTGATTAAGTGCATTGCTCAAGGACACAACATGCTGCCTCGGCTGGGGCTCAAACTGACGACCTTCAGATCGCTAGTCGAATGCCTTAACCACTTGGCCACGTGCCCACACTGCTCAGCTATAGAATCTGTATAATAAGTCATCAAATGGGCATCATGACTGCTGCTACTCTTCTCCACCACATCTCAGTGTTTGCTGTTCATTGCTGCTTTATGGACTTCACCCATATTCCACACTCAAAGGCAAGGATCTTCACCCAGTTTTTCATTGCTGCACAGAAACACAGGTATTTGCTTTCACTGGCCTTCAGTACAGGGGTTCATAGAATATGTTAATATTCATGTAAAGAGGTCTCCCTAATTAGACTTCACCTATCCAAATATTGATGCATAGTGTCCTCAGAATCCCCTCCAGTAATTCACTGATGTCAGACTCACTGGGCTGCAGTTCTATAGCTTGCTTTTGCTGCCCTTCTCAAATAACAATACACCCTCCAGTCTTCCAGAACTTCACTTGTGGTTAAAGATGAGGCAAATATTTCAGCAAGAGCCTCCACCCCTTCTTCTCCAGCTTCCCAGGAGCTCTGAAGATGCACTCAGTCAGGTCCTGGGAATGCACTTCAAGGCTGTCCAACATTTCTTCCCTAGTAATTCGTATGTAGTCTAACACATCATCACTTATTTCCCTCATTTCTTTCACATCCATCACTTCTTCAAACTGATGAAAAATAGTCATTACAAATCTCACCCACCTCCTGTGGTTCCACACATGTTGATTTTTATGGTGACTTATTTTCTCCCCAGCCATCTTTCTACTGAATATAATTGTAACACCTCAAGCATCCAGCAGGTGGTGCTGACACCTCCAAGAGCAATAACGTCATCTGTCTGGGCAGAGATCATTGGAATCCGAATTGGATTACGAGACACACCTGAGACTGATTGAGAGGTGTTTAAGGCTGGAGGCTATGTCTACCAGTCACTCAGTTTTGATACTCACTCTGCTTATTAGAATCAACTGCCAGAATGAGTCATTCTCTGCAGAATTACTTACCTGTGTTAGTACTAGAAAAGACTTACCAGGGATCTAGCCTGTGGAAATGTTCCCTTTGTTTTGTGGACTGACTGCCCGATTTTCTCCTGAAGCCTTGGATCTTGCGAGACAGCTTATCTGAAGAGTTTTTGATATATTCTCTGTGAACTCTTAAGTTGCCTGTGTATTTTAGTCGGAATCTGAACAAGTGAATGTGGCAAGATGGTTATACTGAGTGCCTCTGACTGTTGAAGTAAAGTTTGAAGTCATTTGACCAGCACTGTCACTGTCTCTGCCTGCAATTGTGCCTCAGACCCACCTGCACCATTACAATACCTATAAAATCACTCAGATTTTCATTAACCTTGTATGCCAGATCCATTCCATTCTCCTTTTGCCCTCCTGATTTTAGCCACTGAAGGAGTCCCTTGTTCTCAATTGTCTAAATACATCATACGTCTCTTTTCTTTCCTGAGCAGAGCCTCAATATCTCTCATCACCAGAGTTCCCTAATCTTGCCAGCCATGCCCTCCATCCTGGCAGAAACATGGTCTCTTAATATCATATTTTTAAGACCGTCCCACTTGCCCGGTGACTGTGGAGAAAGAACAGAATGGAATGGTAGAAACTGCTGCAGAATGAAGCAGAAATGGGAAGCATCAAACTGCTCATTCCCAGTTTATGCTAAATTCACACAATGGACCTCAGTACAAAAATCCAATGCCAATTCTCATTTTCCCCTTGAGCTCTGCCCAAATCTTTTGTGATCTTCCAACTTCAGTGTAATAAATGAACCACAATTATGTTTCAATAACCATTTGTGTTGTGATAATTTTAAACTGATTTCACATTTCCATGTTGTTGTAAAATGGAACAGCAGGACCAGTATTAGATACATGATGAAATTTGAGTTCTTGGAAATTCTTACCACTGACACATGAACATTGGATTTGGTATCACAATAAATAAAGGCCAAACACCTTTATAACTGCCTCACTTTGGTCTTTCACAGTTAAAGACAGAAACAAATTAGGTAATAAACCTAAGATTTAGCCTGGAAATCTACAAGCCTTATTGTAATATGTTACATAACTCAGAGGACAGGATTTTAGTATAAAGACAGTCAGCATAGCAATTAGTTACTGAGTAAACAACTTAATGCTTTCTTGCAAAATCAAAAGAAATCAGTTGACATCATGCGTTAATAACTACTCATTGACAATTACTGCTATTTATAGTCGATGAATGAAGACTCAAAAATAGAAACAGGCAAGCAGAATTACCTTTTCAGTTTGGATAATTAATAAATGTCACTCAAAGAAATGGAAATAAATAAGTATATATCACTTTAACTGAGCAATACAAGGATCACACATTATCAAAAGAAATGTTTAAGACTAAATTCCACAATTCATTTCCAATGAACAGAAATTCCCAAGCTATGTCATGCTCTGGTACACATCTTTACTGTTATGCTGTAGGTATTTCATTTAGCAGTTCTGTAAGAGCAGTCTGTTCTGCTTTCAGCCTGTCTGAGTTTTGTTGAAGATAAGAGATGATGAAGAACGTGTGCCATCCAATTAGGATGGTGGAACTGGGGGGAGATTTTTTTGGTGAGGTTGATGTTGGGGCTTTGGGTTTAGCAGGAGATGAAGACAGAAGATGCTGGGGAGAACCGGTAGGATACGACCCAGTGGGAGACCTGTTTGTTCGAGGTGGATTGCGAGCAACGTTCGGAAGGTAGTGTGCGCTTTTAAGCAGACCCAGCGCATGAGTGACAGAGAAGTTCAAGATGAGCTCCAACTTGTGCACATTTGACTGTTTACTTAGAATTGGCCCTTATCTTTTTTTTCTTTACTAGCCCTATAATTAAGTTAAGATTCATAAATATAATTCCCTTAATCATATGCAGTGTGCTGTTGTTGTTCAGTCGTCAAGTTGAGTCTGACTCTTCGTAACCTCATGGACTCCTGTACACCAAGCCTTCTTGTTGGAAACTGCCTCTCTAAGATCCCCCAAGGTCACACACATTGAGTAATATTATCTATCCTTTGTAGCCTCTGCTGTCCTCTCCTTCTTTTACCTTCTGTTTTACCTAACATGAGAGTCTTCTCCAAAGAATCCTGTCTTCTCATGATGTGGACAAAATATTTGAGCTATTGTCTCATAATTAAGCCTCCGAGTGAGCAGTCTGGCTGTATTTCTTCAAGTATTGACTTCGTGGATCTTCTTGCTGTCCAATGAACTCTTAACACTTTCCTCCAACATCCAAGTTCAAAGGCGTTGATTCTTTTGTAATCAGCCTTACGAATAGTCCAGCTCTCACAGCCGTACATCACAACTGGAAATATCATAGACTTGACTGTACAGATCTTTGTAGACAATGTAATGTGTCTGGTCTTCAGTATTTTATCTAAATTTGCCCTTGCTGCCCTTCCCAAAAGTAAACACCATTTAATTTTGTGGCTACAGTTACCATCTTTAGAAATCTTAGAACAGAGGAAGCCAAAATCCATTGCTGCTTCCACTTCCTTTCCATTTATTACCACGGAGTTAATAGGGCCGGACGACATAATCTTGGTTTTCTTAATAATGAGCAACAAGGCATGTGGTGTTCTTGTGCAGTGTGTTGAGACTCTGACTAAACACCAAGTTAAACCGGAGCCAATGAAGACCGAGTCGTAATAAGATTAACCATTTACTGTGCACGCTTCCACATTAACATTGTATGGTGAAAACTGTTGATACAAATATACAAACATATACAGCGTCTGTTTCATTCTGGAGACCACCCGCGCTCTCTTCTTTTAGCAAGTGTCTCCAGCCGCCCAAGTAGGGAGCGAAGGGGGGGGGTCACGTCAAACCGCTGCCGGGCTCAAGCCCACCCCATGTTTGAAATTGAAAAGCCGACATACACGCCACCCGAACTGCCGCTCCCTTAACAGAAACCGCGTTAATATTTTTACTTCAAATACTTTCATAGGAACTTACGGCATTGCTTCTATACTGTTTCTTTGTGGGTAGAAACGGAGCTCTTCATGATCATGCTGCACGCATGGCACCCACCTTCACACCTCCCGAACCGGAGTCACACACAAGACGCGGCGAAACCGGAGGTGACGTCATCACATGCCGCGATATACCATAGACAATGAATTTACCTTTGTTACACTGTAACTTAATTATCAACCTTTAACTTTAACTAGAAAATAGTTACAAACAAATCATTTAAAGCGTAGACCCAACAAAGTCAAATAAATGCCTTAAGGGCAACACCCTGCCTGACCTTTGTAAGGTCACTATAAACATGGTATAGAACTTTAGTCTCTCGATCAGTCTTTGGATAGAAGTAGAATGACCTCTGTAACTGGTCTCAGGTTTCCTTATCAGGGTTCATTGTAAAGATGTGAACTGGTTGACTGCCTGCTCTTTGTTGTTTGGCAAGCGCTGGCATGGTTCTCTGAACAGTAGTGGGGTGACCCAGTTGTTCACTTTGTCTCTGAAGACCTATGTGTCCATTATTTTTAAGAAGATGGCATCTTCCACCGATGGAGCAAGTTTATTATCGTGCTTAGTTTGAGCGAAGACTGACTGTCCCAGTGTCTTCTCAGTTACTTTACTATGCTCGTGCCTTTGTTGTGCTTCTTTGAGACACGCAACACTGGTGGAGGGCTGAGAAATTGAATGGTGGCCACTCTCTACCACGTTAGTCTTGAGCATGTTAACTGTCGGTTTGTGTACATTGCCAGGGCACACCTCTCCTATCACCACCCAGCCCAGATCCAGACGTTGGGCAAAGGGGGCGTCATGTGGTCCATTGACCTGCTGCCTGACTTTGTGCACCCTAAGAACGTCTCTTCCGAGTAGCAGGAGTATTTCTGCTTCCGGATCCAGTTCTGGGATGTGCTTGGCAATGTGGTGGAGATGGGGCAGGTGTAGCACTGTGCTTAGCATCAGAATCTCAAATTGGTTACTTAAGATCTCATTGCACTCTAAGAGTGGAGGGAGACTGATGACGACTTTGCCATCTAGCGACTTGAGCTGGAAGCCTTCTGCCTTCCTGCTATATGTTTCTGCGATGCCAGAGCAAGTTCTGAGGTAGGATGGGAATGGATTACCCTTTACGCTGAACAACTCAAAAAACTCTGGTCTCACTAGTGAGTGGATGCTTTGGTCGTCCAGAATTAAATGGGCCTTGATGACCTTGTCTTTGGCTCCCTTAGGGTATACCTTAGTAAGGCAGATCTTTAAGCACGAACGGCTCGACTGACCTGGACTGCAAACTTCTGTGCAGCTCGAGCGGACAATAGTTGTATCAGAGTGATGCTCTCCCTCCCCGCCATCCTCTTGTGGGCGTGGAGGAGCCTTGGCAGTTTGCGGTGATGGGCCGGGATGCCTGGCCCCATCGTGATTAGTGCTGTTACATTCCGAGCACTTTACGGGGACCGTACACTCTTTAGCGAGGTGGGAGGTAAAGGAACAGCACTTAAAACATATTCTTTTTTCCTTAAGAAGGGCCTTTCTTTCAGCAAAGGGTTTGTTTCGAAACATTCTGCATTTTTTGAGGGGGTGGGGTTTGTTGTGCAATGGACAATTCTTGCTAGGGTCATCGTTGATTGCGGAGACTTCAGGTTTTATGCACTGAGACGGGTTTATTGATGACAAAATTGGTCAAAATGGGTTTGACTGTGTTGGTGTGAGTTGTGGTGCTGCCTTGATTCATGAAGCTAGGGTCGTTTCGCCTCTTCGCCTCCTTGCACACAAACCTACTAAAATACTCAAAGGGAGGGAATCGACCACCGTTCTCTTCCACGTGCTCTGAGCCAATAGACACCCACCTTTCCTGCAGCCCAAATGGAAGCTTGTCCACAATTGGACCAACTCGGCGTGAGGTATCCAGATACGACAGGCCAGTTAAATAGCCATCTTCTTTAGCACCTTGAATCTCCATGAGTAAATCTCCGAGTTCTCGTAATTTAGTGTGGTCCTTGGCTGACACCCTAGCAAAATTGTCCAGCCATTGAAATAGCGCCCTCTCAATAATTTCAGGGGCCGCATAGCAGTCCCGAAGTCTCTCCCATGCTTTGTGTAAAGCTAGCTTGGGGTCGTTGACATACACTGAGTGTTTGCATTTCACCTGTTCACTTGATTCCTTTCCCAGCCATTTAGTCATTGGGTTACTGTGAGCTGGACTCTGCCGGTGGCACTGGTGAATGAGGAGTACCACGCATGGTAATTTTCAGGCTTGTTGTCAAACTGGTACAGTCCTGAATTGACGAGGTCTCGTCGCGCTAAATACTGTGCCAAGGGTTATGCTGCAGGTGGCGTGCCAGCTAGGGGAATATGTTGGGGAACATATGACTGAGCGTGTATGTTCATGATAGGATTTAATGTTCTGACTTCAGCCTTTGTCTCTGATCTTGCCGGATCTGGTAAGTTTGGTGTTGGCAAGTATCGTAGTCAGCCCTTTTATACTGTGAGTTGTCTTCCCCAGGTGGATGCGATGCAACGAAGCTTCCCTGTGATTTCACATGAGACGGGATGCCAACAGGCAAATATGGAGAGGGAGAATGAATCTGCAGGTCAATTTGAGATTGGACATATTCGCTGGTGCGTTCCAATTTGGCCCTTTCTGACATAGATTTTCCTGCTTCGTCTAGAACGTGCATTTCTTCAGCATTTTCCAACACTTGTGCTTCCACCGCGGCCACATCAGCTTCTCGTTGTAGCATCAGTACTTCTAACTCTGTATCTATCCTTGCCTTTCTAACTGGTTTTCCTCTTCTCTGGCAGCTTTTTCCATTTTCAGTTTTGCTTCTTGGTTAGCGTATGACGCTCGCACCTTGGCTGCTTCTGCTTTAGCTCTTGCGAGGGCAGCCACACTTGTCAACGTCCTACTGCACTTGGCGCTGAGTGCAAGCAACTTGGTGCTTGATCACGAAGCCATCGTACCACGTCGAAACACCGAATGATTCTGCCTTTTCACTGTAGTGTTCTCGTGCAGTGTGTTGAGACTCTGACTAAACACCAAGTTAATCCGGAGCCAATGAAGACAGAGTGGTAGTAAGGTTAACCATTTACTGTGCACTCTTCCACATTAACATCGTATGGTGAAAACTATTGATTAAAAAATACAAACATATACAGCGTCTGTTTCATTCTGGAGACCACGTGTGCTCTCTTCTTTTAGCGAGTGTCTCCAGCCGCCCGAGTAGGGAGCGAAGGAGGGGGGTCACATCAAACCGCTGCCGGGCTCAAGCCCACCCCACGTTTGAAATTGAAAAGCCGACACGCGTGCCACCCGAACCGCCACTCCCTTAACAGAAACCGCGTTAATATTTTTACTTCAAATACTTTCATAGGAACTTACGGCGTTGCCTCTATACTGTTTCTTTGTGGGTAGAGATAGAGCTCTTCACGATCATGCTGCACACATGGCGACCACCTTCACACCTTCCCGAACCGGAGGTCACACACAAGACGCGGCAAAACCGGAGGTGACCTCATCACATGCCGCGATATACCGTAGACAGTGAATTTACCTTTGTTAGACTGTAACTTAATTATCAACCTTTCACTTTAACTAGAAAATAGTTACAAACAAATCATTTAAAGCGTAGACCCAACAAAGTCAAATGAATGTGTTAAGGGCAACACAAGGCAACTTTTGGTTATGGCAAATACCCTCTTCCAACAGCCTAAGAGATGGCTCTATACATGAATGCAGGCTACTATCTGTTATTTTGTGGCAGTAATTTGTAACAGGGTAGAAATTACAAAGCATCCACACAAACCAGGGTTTGGAGTGGGAGAGCAGTTTCAATCCATGAGTTTGGCGGGACCGGAGAGTATCTTCCCTAGACTTACACAGCCAAGGAAACCAGGGGTTTCACTTAATAGCAAAAAGATACAGAAGAAAACTCCTTGGCTCATTGCCTTTGTGCTGAATCTTAAAAAAACTTTATAAATCCACCATTTTTTGCTTATAATGCCAACACCCACCCCACCTTTAAAATGTCAAATAAATCTCCTTTCACCGCCAATTCAAGAGGTGAGCTTCAAATTATAATAACCCTGTACTTAAAAACTGATTCCTCTCCTAAGTTATGTTATCTTGTTGCATCTACTGCTGCAGTAGAAACTATTTCATATTCTAAGCTACAAAATGCCAGGCAGCTTTAAATATCAAATAAACAAGTTTACTGTATTTCTTGTTCCTGATTGAGAATGCCATCCAATAAATTAGCTCACATATCCCAGAATTCATTTCTACTATTGTGCAGCCAGTATTACTGAAGAATTATTGCATCAATTGACTCACCTGTCTTTCAAATACATTCCTTATTCTTCTCGTTATAACCAAGTACAAAGAAACTTTTAACATTTAAAGCACACATTTTTGCCTTTAGAAATAGGTTGCAGAACATGGTATCACTGAAAATTCCTCCATCAATATTCACTACTCCTCTTTTGAAAGTATTGCTCTTTAAAGGGCATAGATTTTGTCTTATTGAGAGAGCTGCATTTAATAACACTCAAAAATTAACTTGTTCAGTATCAGAGTCTCTTTATCTCATGGAGCTGATCTTAAATTTAGTCAACAACAGTTTAAACTTAGCTTTCTTGAGTTTGATGCTCTGAAATTACATGAGTTGAAGGCAAAACAGAACTACTTGATGGGTATAAAACAAGGGATAAGGTTACAATTATAAGGGCAGCTCAGCACCCAAGATGCCTTCTTAAATCAGATGACTATTAGTTTTGGTCCTGTAACATTTTAGGTTCCATATTCAATAACCTGTTTCCGAACACCACTGCTATACTCAGTGAGACTTGCACCAAGCAAAATCCTTTTTTTTTGCTGTCTGCTGGTCTAATCAGTGCCAATGAAAATTGCCAATATAATGCTTGAGAGTTTAAGGGGAGCTCCTTTCCCCAACATTACAATACTATCAGCTATACTAGGTCGGTAGTGGCTCCTCTTATTCCTTCCCTCACCCTCTGCCTAAGTAGCAGCCAGAGAATTTCTGAAGCTTTAAGTGGAGAGAGAGAATGCCCCACTGATGAACACAAGTATGGGGTGGAGAAAATAAAGTCGAAAACCACATGAAAACCAGGATAAAAAGACAAGGTTCATACATCGATTTTCTGCTGCACATTATCAATGTTTACTTATTTTGCATGCATTAGATATTTCTGGAAATCTATCTCCACTTTTCTCCAATTTTAATTGCAATGTAGCCTGATGTCCTTCAGATGGCGGCATAGGATCTTACAAGCAAGAAACCACCATAAAAGTATCCAAATGTCATTTACTGATAATGGAATAAAACTCCTTACATCTATACTATAATATTGAAATAAAGGTTGAAAATGAACGAAAGAAAGTTATGATACTTCTCCTTCTTCTCCGTCTTGTTTTACAGCAGTTGGCACCCAGCTTAATGGTGCATTACCGCCAAAAGATATTTCTTCAAGTCAGGTACAGTAATCAATATTCAGAAGGTGATAGACTCAACCTGGCCAGAATAAGAAGGGCAATGAATGACCAAATGTGAGGAAAAATAATTTCAGTGAAATACTTTGTTTTGCAACCTAGAATCAGTTGATGTTTGCAATTTGGGGAGTACTCACAGTATTCCAAACATGCCTCCTTAATGTGAGCATTCATTAACTTCACTTCCATGAAATAAAGAACATTTCCACTAAAGATCTCCAAATTGTTTCTGGATTACTAATCTACAGCAAGCATGTCCCAAACACATGACCTCTTCTACTAAGAAAGGCAGTTGGAACTCTGCTGTAATCCTGAGTCTCTCAATCATGGAAGGCAGTCAGTCGCTGATGTGCGTACGGACCCAGTTGACAGCTTTCCGTTGCAGACCCTGCAGAGATACCTGCAAACTGAGCACCCTCCGAGATGGCATGCACCAACAACATAATATTTCTGCTGGGGCGTTGCCTTCAGAAGGATGTATGGCTCCCAGCTGTGAACATCAGCCCAGCTTTTATCAGGGGCTAATGTAAGTCTGGGATATGTCACTTCAGTCAGAGTGCCCCTCTGCTAGCAGAAACTGGTGTTTTAGATGAGAGAGAGGCTAGTCCCCAACCCGTCATGTTGTAGTGGGTGTTAAAGGGACTTGGAAGTGTGGAGTGATCTCAACTGTGTCAACCCCTGCTCAGCTGGAACTATGAAGGCAAATGCAATGTTAGCATTCATTTCAAGAGGAATAGAATATAAAAGCAAAGATGTAATGCTGAAGCTTTATAAGGCACTGGTGAAGCTTCATATTGGAGCATTGTGAGGAGTTTTGGGCCTTTTATTTAAGAAGGGATGTGCTAAAGAAGAGTCCTGAAGCAGGGTCTTGGCCCGAAACATCGACTGTTTACTCTTTTTCATAGATGCTGCCTGACCTGCTGAGTTGCTCCAGCATTTTGCGTGTGTTGATAAGGATGTGCTGACATTGGAAAGGGTTAAGAGGACGTTCATGAGAATGATTCAAGGAATGAAAGGCTTATCGTATGAGGAGTGATTGATGGTTCTGTGCCTTTACTTACTGGAATTTAGAAGAATGGGAGGGGTGGTTCTCACTGAAACCTATCGAATGTTGAAAGGTTTAGAAAGAGTGGATGTGGAGAGGATATTTCCTGTGGTGGGGGAGTCTAAGGTCAGAGGGTACAGCCTCAGAACAGTGGGATGTCCATTCAGAATGAAGCTGAGGAGGAACTTCTTTAGCCAAAGACTGGTAAATCTGTGGAATTCCTTGCCACAGGCAGCTGTGGAGGCCAGGTCATTGAGTGTATTTAAGGACGAGGTTGATAGGTTCTTGATTAGTCAGGGCATAAAAGGTTATGGGGAGAAGGCAGGAGAATGAGGTTGAGAGGGAAATAGATCAGCCATGATAAAAATGTCTGAGCAGACTTGATGGGCTGAATGGCCTCATTCTGCTCCTATGCCTTATTGGTCTTATGGACCCAAGGCCCAAAATATTTCTCAGGAGCAAGTGTCACACAACATGGGCTGCCTGGTAGAGATATCCTTTGTGGTATTTTATGATGTGCTGGAGTGTGGTCCATTTTGTTTACCAACAATGAGGGAGGCTCCCAATAGAGGTCACTAGGTGGGAGTTATCCCCCTCTACACTTGGGTCCTGGGATGGAAAGCACTGCACAAAGTAGTACTGTATAACAGATTCTTAAATCAGTTATGGACTTTATGGTGTATCATGTACATATGGAGTGTGAGAGGTTACAGCCTCTCTGAGTATCTGATGGGGCTGCTCATCAGGTTCTGGCTGCACCTCATGTCCATCACCCTGATCCCATGTAAAAGAGGATGGGTCACTCAGGGAATCTCCGGGTCACTTTGCTCCTGGGTCTGGTCAAGGTGGCCATTCATGGGTCTAGGCGGTGAACAAACGAGGCTTCTACCTGAGACAATTACCTGTTCCTCTACCAGTGTCCACAGGATATGCAAGGGTGCCACAGGGCTTGAGTATATTATGGAGAGCAATGGCCGTGCTAGAGTTTGAAATTGTAGTGTGTATCATGTAAAACTGTAATATTGCATTCCTTCAATATTGTAATCACTGAATAAATCACCTTTGGTAAAGGGAAAATAAAGGGCAGGAAGCACATGGGAACAGTGCCACTCACAGGTAATTTTCTAAATCACAGACCATCCTGTCCGGGAGGTAAATGAGTCATCATCAGATGCAAACTGTGAAGCTCCCTACACAACAGCATTGTGGGAGTATCTTCAGTTGGAAGACTACAGCAGGTCAAGGCACTGGCTCCCCATCACCTTCTCTGGGGCATCTAGGAAATGGGAAATAAATGCTGGCTTTTCAGTGTCATACCTGAAACGATAAGTTAAAATAATTACCCTCTTTATACAACATAGCAACGCCATGTACTTGTGACATGTTGAGCTTTTTTTGCATTCACCATGACAGTAATGATTACAGGAGTGACATGATACTGCTCGACTCTATCTGGAGCAGAGACATTCAACTCCATCTCCTCTTCTGTTCTCTGTTCGTCCATCACTGTCTGGTTTGGATCAGCTACTCAACAAGACAAGAATAGGCTCCAAAGAACCATCAGGGCTGCGGAAAGGATTATTGGTGTGAAGCTGCCCGCGATCCAGGACTAATATGCATCTAGAGTCAGGAAGTGAGCAAGCAGCATCATTGTAGACCCATCACACCCTGGACATCACCTGTTCCAACTCCTTCCTTCTGGTTGGCACGTTAGATCACTGTATGCCAGGACAAATAGGTACAAGAACAGTTTCTTTCCGTATGCCATCAGTCTTATGAACACTTGAATTTTTAGTCTATTATAAACCAAGTCCACCTGTTCATACACAGGTATACCTTATTGTATATAGTTCACGATTATTTGCACTATTGTTTTGTTTGCTTTTTGATTCTGTACAGCGAGAGCTCAGGGAAACCGGCATCAAATTCCCTGTATGTGTCCACATACTTGGTGATAATAAAGGATTCTGACTCTGATTCTCTTCCAGACAGGAATGGTGGACATGAAGATTTCCAAGGCAGCAGCTGACAAAGATCTGAATTACTAGGGCGTCAATGGGTGGGAAACTAGTCTAGAGACCAAAATGTAATCAGTCGTGCTTTGATTGAGTAGTGGTGCAGTGTCAAGAGGGGGGCTGAGCTCGGCTGCTGTTGATCTTGTGACCAGGAGTCAGCCAGCTGTCTGGCTGGTAAACTGTCTGCAATTCAGGCAAAGCAGGAAACGTTTCAGCAAAAACATAGCAGTTCTATCAGAGGAACAGTGGAATCTAATGGTAAAAGTACATGCTCTTCATTACTGTTACTCATGTGGAGGAAACGATTAGTACTGGTGAATTTCAATTGGGTTATTCAAGCTTATGCAAAGATAAGCTTAGAAGCCTTTTTATTTCTTGAACCCTGATGATCTACCGGTCGTTTTGCTGGCTCTGTGCGATTGAAATGCTTGTCTCTGGGAAGCAGCAGGCTTCGTATCCCCCAGATACGGGTATCCAGATGGTGTAATTGGGAGTCTTAATTCAATGTTATAAATTGCCTGGGCTGACCTTAGAACACAAAATCTGGGTAAAGCCAGAAAAAATTTGAAGTGTTCACTTCAAGACTGAGAGAAACTATAACATCACTCCCATCTCATCCCATCAGGAACTGGGTACTGATTGTGGATGATCAGCCATGATCACAGTGAATGGCGGTGCTGGCTCGAAGGGCTGAATGGCCTACTCCTGCACATATTGT
The DNA here is from genome assembly GCF_963921235.1 of Mobula hypostoma. Lineage (NCBI taxonomy): Eukaryota > Metazoa > Chordata > Chondrichthyes > Myliobatiformes > Myliobatidae > Mobula > Mobula hypostoma. The sequence continues at coordinate 59,175,132 of NC_086104.1, read as the reverse complement.
CTGTTGTCTATTGTCTATCTCCATTAAAACACTGGGCACTTCCATAGGCTTCATGTACCCTTCCTCAGCTTTATTCTCTCCACCCTACTCCTGACTCCAGGTCCTACCAACACACACAAAATGCTGGAGAAACTCAGCAGGTCAGGCAGCATCTATGGAGGGAAATAAACAGTTAAGGTTTCAGGCTGAGACCCTTCATCAGGACTCAATAATATTGTCCCAATAAACAGTCTTGCCCTGAATGATGACTATTACCCTTCATAGTTTCCCCATTGGATGAGGACAGGATCTCAAAAGCATGGAACCAAACGGGCTGCTCCAGTGGTTGGTAGGTTCAGAATCAGCATCAGATTTATTACCACTGATATATACTGTGAAATTTGTTGTTTTGTGGCAGCAGTACAGTGCAAGATATAAAAAAAATTGCTATAATTTGCAATAGGTAAGTGGTTTGCAAGGTAATGTTCATGGGTTCATGAACTGTTCAGAAATCAGATGGCTGAGGGGTAGAAACTATTCCTAAAATATTGAATATAGGTTTTCAGGCTCCTGTTCCTCCTCCTCGATGGTAGTAACGAGAAGAGACCATGTGCAGATGGTGATGGTCCTTAATGACAGGGACTGTCTTCTTGAAGAACTACCATTTGAAGATGATCTCGATGATGGTTGAATTCACCCAGAAATTTCTTCAGAATGAGTAAGCAATGAACAGGAAATAACTCCATTATTTTTCAGGGGCATTGCTATAATAAGAATATAGAAATAATAGTGGAAGTGGAAATGTGTTTAAGTAAAAGCATTAAAAATACATTTAGAGATGAATTCATGAATTCAAGATATCATTTCAGAATCCACTGTCAAATGATGCAGAATGTTGACACCAGCACTGAGTTCCACAATGAATTAAAATTTGGGCTGGATGTCATTAAATAAAAGAATTGTGCATATCTACCACAGCACTTGGTAGACAATTAAATACTTTCAAAATATAGCTGCGATATCATTTGGCTGCCCTGTTTCTCAAGTAATGGGTGCAAAAGTCTCGAACCATAGCCTCAAACTGCAACTATTGAGCCTTCAATAATGTGATTAGTTAAACAATCTTACTGTTGCATTATGCAAAACAAAGGCTGTTTTCTTTATTACTCACAACAATCCAATGTCTTAAAGAGCAATAACACATGGTATTCCTAGAAAGGAAATGAACTGATTAACTAGTAAATCATATATCTCATTTCTTCACCACTAGCTCGTGGGTAGTCAGCTATGATCCAGAAAAGTATGAAACGTAAGTGGTTTACATACTTCCTCAAGTTGCTGCTGCTTGAACTACTCTTTGCGGAACATCGAACAGTGGAAGGAAATGATTATACTTCAGAATGGTAGCTTTCAGGGAAGAGAACTGACAATTGCTACAATGGGAAATCGAAAACAGTCATCAGTAATTACAAGGCAGATGGCCACTGGGACATTTTACTTATTTCTTTATTTTATTTGGCGATACAGCATAGAACAGGCCCTTGACCCAATGAACTGCAGCACCCAGCAACCCTCCTATTGAACACAAGCCCAATTACAGGACGATTTACAATGATCAGTTGACATACCAACCCACATATCTCTGGATTATGGGAGGAAACCGGAGTACCTGGAGGAAACCAATGTGGTCACGGAGAGAATGTATAATCCCTTATGGACAGCGTTAGAATTGAACTCTGAACTCTGGAGAGCCCCTGGCTGTAATAGCATTATGCTAACAGCTACACTACCATGGAATGGTTGATCAGCAGATCAACATTAATTCAGAGCACTTGGGTAAATCTGAGCTTTGTATTGACTCTTAGAGATTTGACATTGTGATTGTTTGAGATGCTAGATATTTATTAATTTCAGCAACCTATTTCTGGGAGCCATATCTTCTGCAAAATGCTTTGCAGTCATGTTTCAAAGATGATCGTCACAAGCAATGTTGTTAATGAAATCTATTTGCACCAACAAGTTGAGAAACTATTTGCATATTGCCAAACATATTAGTGAAACTCAAAAATCTATTTTCTCTTACCATGTTGCATTTTTTTGATTGAATTACTGTTTTGAAGAAGAATGAAAGATCTACTTTGTTTTGTTGCTTCTTTAGTTTCACTGGTCATCAATTTTGGGCACTGCATTCATGCTCACAAACTATTATATTGTTCTCTAATTTTCTTTGTGGTAATTGAGGTCAATTGTGGACATGATGTAAATGGTACTTTTTAAAACTATGATAGGTATCACAATTGTAGTGTATTTAATATTTCAATAATATTTGAATAATAATAATATTATCGTCATCTTGCATTCTGTCTCTGTACCTTGTGGTGTTTCTGTATCAACTGCTCTATTCTTTTAAAGAGCCAATGATCTTGGCAGAATAAATATCTTGTTCAAGTGGTTTCTGTCAAATATCCATCACTGAAGGATCTATCCCTTTGAGATGGATCCTTCCACGAAGGGCTTTCAACATGAGAAAGAAAGTTCACACTTCGTGGCATTATTGCATTTGTGTCCAGCATTGTTCAACTGTTTAACACAGTTTTCCATTTACCACATTCTGCTATTGAGAAATATACTGTCTACATAGACTTTGTTTCTTTTGTTGGTGTTGGTGTTATAGAGTCATGGAGAAACTGAGCATGGAGAGAGGCCCTTGGGTTCATTGAATCCACAACAACCATCAACTACTTGTTTTACACTGATCTTTGGGTGTGTGAGAATGACAGGGCTTCCAGAGGAAACACACGCAGTCACATGGAGAATGTACAAAGTCAGCACCCTGTTGTACCCTGGTCTCTGGAACTGTAAAATAGCATTTTTACTCACTACATCACTGTATTCATCTCTCTCTCACACACACACACACACACACAATATCTGTGATTCTATATCCTGTCATTTCTCACTAAAACATACAAAGACATTCTTCCTAATGGAAGAAAATTGAGAATGGCAGTTTGAATTGTGTGAGGTTAGGAGTAGCTGCCATCATCTTATCTGTATGCAAATGCAATGTTGGCATGCCATATGTACTGAATGTTACTGTTTATTTAATTAACCATACATTTTTAATGTTAGTTGACTTGCACCAACTCTGATTAATTAGATTAGGATGTGCAGACTGGTCCAGAGACAGACACAGCATGCAAGGAATTCCAGACACCAGATTAAATATCAACAGCAGCAATACACAGAAATAAAAAGCTCACATTACACCAACCGCACTTCCAATATCTTCATTCTCAGCATCAGCATCACATTAACAGTAGCTTTTCGAAATGAGAAGACCTAAGATACTGGGCATGCTCAGAACTATACATCACTTTAAAGAGGAAAAGCACACCATAATAAGGAAGTGTTTAGCATGACTTAGTGCTAAGCTGAATGCTTGATGAGTATTTAGTGCCATTGATGTTAACCTCTCCAAAGTCATGTTACCAGGGCCAGTCTCCCTGTTTTCCTTGGGATAGATGGATACAAGTATGGTAATTGGGGTTGTCACTAAATGCCTGGAAATTGTCATGCCCTCATTATTTTCCCCAAATGCCCATGATACATCAGGTTACTCTATAGCCAAACATATAAGAACATAGAACTGGTCATTAATTACAAAGAAACAAGTGAGGTCCTTCACCTTAAAAGATGAAGAGGAATGTTCTGGAAATGGAGGGAAACATAGAAACATCATACACAACCTCTCATGGTCCCAGAAAGCACATTCTACACAATCAGGAAAGCTTACCAATGCCTCTACTTTCTGAGGAGGCTGGAGAGCCGGGCTATAAACATCAATACTCATGTCATTCGACAGACAGCATCCTAACAAGCGGCATCACTGCAGACAAGAAGGCTCTACAACAGGTAGTCAAAATTGACGACTCATCACCAGCACCAGCCAACTCGCCATCGAGAACATATATATGGAAAGGTGATGGAAAAAGGCCAGAGACATCATGAAGGATACATCCACCCTGGTCATGGACTGTTTGGCCCACTCCATTCAGGGAGGAGGCTACGTAACATCCACACCAGGACTACCAAGCTCAAGAACAGTTACTTTCCTCAAGTAATAAGACTGATTGACTCATTCACCCATTTACCCACCTCTCTGTATCCCCAGCCACCACTACTTTAACATTCCTATCAGTCACCTTATGCATAGACTCTCCTGTGCCTAGCATCACTTTATGGACATATAATCAATCTATGTATATACAATACCTTGTGTTTTTAATATTTATTGTGATTTCTTATTTAATCATAGTGTGTTCTTTATCTTATTGTGTTTTTTTATGCTGCGCTGAAGCCAGAGTAACAAGTATTTTGTTCTCCTTTACACTTGTGTACTGGAAATGACATTAAACAATCTTAAATCTTGAATGATTGGATACACCTTAAATAAAAAAAACATAAAATCTGTAAACACTTATCAAGTCAGGCAGCATCTGTGGAAAGAGTTTTTATGCTTCATCGTAGCTCTCCTTCAATAAAATAAAGGTAGTTCTAAGGGTCTGAGGGCTGAGAAGTTTAGTGGCAAATCTAAACCAGAGAGGGTTAATGCAGATGATAGAGACCCAGCAGCTCAGACCCAGTACATCACAATGGAAACTCTACAAAGCAGCATCTTGTGCTCATTAATGCTCAACTGCTTTATTAATGAAGTCTCCACCATTATAAGAGTAGGACTGGAAGATGGTTGCTTGGTGTTCTGAATTCCTTAGAGTATAGATGTATAGAGTATTTACTTGACAATGTATATGTGAGAAGTACCATCTAGACCACACACATTCCAGGCAATGGTCACTTCAAAAAATTGACATTTATTGCAGTCAACATTCTCATTCCAACCACAAATATCTTGAATGTCACCACTGACCACAGCACGAACTGAACCCAGTTACAGTAATTTATGTCTGTCAGAATAGATCAAAGAGACTATTCTTTATTGAAGCTTTGGCGTGTCATTTCTAGACATGCTGAAGCTTCACTACCAGTAAATACATGCCACAAGCCAAGACTCAGTGAAATTCCGTACATTGGCACAGAGGCTATGACACAAAAAAGGATTCCACCCAATAGTTCACTGACTGACTCCTTATCAATTAATTCCCACCTTCCTTTCTAGCCCCGTCACATCCTTCCATTGTTTTCATTCAACACTCCCTGGAGGGCATTTAAACTACTTCTTCCAATTATTCCATGTGGGAGCACATTCATGCTATATTTACACTGTAAGTTATATAAATACCCTCTACTCATTGCTACAATCAGGGAGGAGTTATAGGAGCCTGAAGACCCACGCTCAATGATTCAGAAATATCATTTTCCCCTCAGGAATTTAGATACCTGAATGGTCTATAAACCTATGAAAGCTACCTCATTATTCCTTTTTAACACTATTTCATTATTTTATAATGTATAATAATTTAATGTATTTGCACTGTATTGCTTGTGCAAAGCAAATAATTTCACATCATATAAGACAGTGATCATAAACCTGATTCTAAAATATCTTACAGGCATTTTATGTGACTTTTTATTAAGGAAACAATTAATTAACAATTAATTAATTAACTTCCATTGCCTGTTTTGTGCTGCACAACCTAACACTCATGAAGGTTGATGCTAACTAGGTCTAAGAAGCCCCCTTGCGTGAGCATCCCATCCAGCAGCTTAAGCATTCATCACTGGTGCATTGTTCAGCATTTCCATATGGTTCATTCGTTGGTGACTTTCTCTCACCAACCCCAGTCGCAGCAGAAATGCTATCCGAAGGTTGTAATCTAGCCCAAGCACCCTGGATCTCACCCCAAAAACCTAGGGAAAATCTCCAAATGCCCTCCCAGAGCAATCTGATGACACCAGACCTCAGATGGTGCTCTGTAGGAGAGTTGGAGGGTACTGGGATGTAATTTCCTAACTGAGATTGGCAGATATGTGCTGAAGGCATGGGGAATATTTCAATTGGCACCACTAAGCATGAATAATGACTTTAAATGATTATCAGTGCTCCCCGCCACCTTGGGATCTTTTGGCAGTTAGCATTGGACAGGAGGTACAGAAGCCTGAAGTCCCACCCCACCATGTTCAAAAACAGTTACTTTAACCATTCAAATCTTATACCAAGCAGCAAAACTACAGGTTAGCACACCGTGACCACTTTACTGAAATTAACTTTCTATTACAGTAATTGTGTTTTTTATTAAAAAATTGGGTTTAATTTATGATTAATTTATGTTTTTCTTGTGAGTACTGCTTATGTGTCTGTGAAACTGCTGCAAGTAAGTTTTTTATTGCATATATGTACATGTGCAAATGAAAGCAAACTTGACTTTGAAATCTTAGAGATCTTTAGATGCATAGGGCCTCAGTTCTTTCCATGTTCTCCTCAAATCCTATGGGACTCTGTCTCCCAATCTGTCTCTTAACCAATGGGGCTTCAATTTCCTACATTGTCCTTAAGTCCCTGAGGCTTCTTCCACATGTCCCTAGACCACTGGTGTCTGTCCCACATTACTGCTAGATTCACACTGCTCCTAACTATCAACCCATCATGTTCTTTGTCTTTCACCCTATCTCAAATCCAGGGGTCCTCTGTTTCCTTGTCTGTCCTTCAACTCATGTGGCATTCCATCTGATGACATCATGACAAAAGTTTGACTAAACTCAGTAACACCTGCTTCTCACACATTTACACTTGAAAATGAAAAGCTGTCAATCTCAGATTTAAACCTGATTGAGTATAAGATGTAGTCACAAATGTTTAGAAGACACTCTGCACAGATCCTCCAGAAGGTGGCCATCTGTTCTACAGCTATCACAGTCCCACGTCTATGAAGGTTTTGTCCAGACGGTGGGACTTCCAGTAGTGAAGAAATCCCTTACTCCTGCACAGAAAAGGCTGTTTAGATTTGTTCTGTTCAGACTCTCAAGTAGCACCTAAAACTCTAACATCACTTTCACTGGCAAGCGTGCATACAACTAAGCCAAGCTGATGCTTAGACGACTCTGCATCCACATTTACTGAAACTGAGAAATGCTGGTTTCCAGAGCTATTCAGCATTCGCAACTGTGCTGTCAGTAAATTTCTTTATAGCCTCTAGATGGAGATAGAGGACAGTTACCTGAGCACATTAATCCCTTTATCTGCTGGTGGAAGTGAGGTATGAAACCTGTATGAGATGATTAAACAGTTAAGCCTCCAAATCAATATTATGCAGCTGCGGTCCTTCAGACATTCTGGGAAGATTCTAGCATTACTGGAACAAGCAGTTCAATCTCAAACACTGCTTTGTGGTTTGTATTTTTAGAAGAGAACATAGAACATAGAAAATCTACAGCACATTACAGGCCCTTCGGCCCATAATGCTGGACCGACCATGTAACCTACTCTAGAAGCTGCCTAGAATTTCCTTACGGCATAGCCTTCTATTTTTCTAAGCTGTACCTATCTAAGAGTCTCTTAAAAAGCCTTATTGTATCCGCCTCTACCACCTTCGCTGGCAGAGCATTCCACGCACCCACCACTCTCAGTGTGAAAAACTTCCCTCTGACATCCCCCTTGTACCTGCTTCCAAGTACTTTAAAACTATGCCCCCTTGTGTTAGCCATTTCAGCCCTGGGAAAAAGCCTCTGGCTATCCACATGATCAATGCCTCTCATCATCTTTTCTTTCTCAATTTCCTTCAAGCAGAATCAGAATCAGATTGATTATAAGATACATAAGACATAGGAGCAGAATTAGCCTCTTCAGGCCATCGAGTCTGCTCTGCAATTCCATCATGGCTGATTTATTATCCCTTTCAGCCCACCCGCTCCACATCCACTGTCCAGGTTTTTCAATATTCGATAGGTTTCAATTAAATCCCGCTTCATTCTTCTAAACTCCACTGAGTACAGGCAAAGAGTAATCAAATGCTCCTCATACATTAACCCTTTTATTCCGGAATCATTCTCGTGAACCTCCTCTGGACCCCCTCCAATGCCAGCACATCTTTTCTGAGATAAGGGACCCAGAAGTACTCACAATACTCCAGGTGTGATCTGAACAATATCTTATTAAACTTCAGTATTACATCCTTGCTAATATATTCCAGTCCTCCTGAAATATATGCTAACATTGCATTTGCCTTTCTTACCAACAGCTCATCTTACAATCCAACTTTTGGAGAATCCTCTATGAAGATTCTCAAGGCTCTTTGCACCTTTGATTTTTTTTGAATTTCCTCCTTGTTTAGAAAATAATCTACACCCTTGATCCGTCTGCAAAAGTGCATGACCATACACTTCACCTCATTATATTCCCACTGCCACTTCTTGGTCCTAACACTGCCCCCTGCGGAACACCACTAGCCACCAGCAGGCAATCAGAAAAGGCCCTCTTTATTTCCACTCCTTGCCTCCTGCCAGTCAACCAATCTTCTATTCATGCTAGTATCTTTCCTGTAATAGCATGGGCTCTTATCTTGTTTAGCAGCCTCACCTCATGAGGAGCACCTTGTTAAAGGCCTTCTGAAAATCCAAGTAAACAACACCTATTGACTCTTCTTTATCTATGCTACCCTTGTTATTTCCTCAAAGAATTCCAATAGATTTGTCAGGCAAGGTTTCCCCTTAAGGAAACCATGCTGACTTTCGCCTATTTTATCATGTGCCTCCAAGTATCCCAAAACCTCAACCTTAATAGTGGACGTCAACATCTTTCCAACCACTAAAGTCAGGCTAACTGGCCTATAATTGCCTGTCTTTTGCCTCTCTCTCTTCTTAAAGAGAGAAGTTACATTAGCAAATTCCCAGTCCTCCAGAACCATTCCAGAATCCAGTGATTCTTGAAAATTCATTACTAATGACTTCATAATCTTTTCAGTTACCTAGTTCAGAACACTGGGCTGTAGCCCATCTGGTTCAGGTGGCTTATCTACTTAACTTTCACCTTAGTTAGAGCAACTACACTCACATCTGCCCTCTGACAATCTCAAACATCTGGCACTCTGCTGGTGTATTCCACAATGAAGTCTGATGCAAAACAATTATTATTTCATATTCCCTTCATATTTCATCTTTTCTCTCATTCATTTTTAGTTGACTTCTGGTCTTTTTAAAAAGCTTCCCTGTCCACCAACTTCCCATGAATTTTAGCTATATTATATGCTAGCTCTTTTGCTTTTATGTTTTCTTTGACTTTCCTTGTCAGCCACAATTGCCTCATCCTCCCTTTAGAATATTGTATTTCTTCTTCTTCTTTGGCATGTATCTAACCTGCGCCTTCTGAATTTCTCCTGGAAACTCTAGCCATTGCTGTTCTGTTTTGCTGTCATCCCTGCTTGTGTCCCCTTCTAATCAGCCTTTCCCAGCTCCTCTCTAACGCCACGGTAATGTCCTTTACTCTGACTTTAGCTTCCCTCTCTTTGTCAAACTGCAGGATGAATTCTATTATATTACTATGAATATTATAAATGATATCATATGACTATTATGATCATTGTCTCCTAAGGGTTCCTTTACCTTAAGTTCTCTAATCAAATCTGGTTCATTACACAACACCCAATCTAGAATTTTCTTTCTCCTAGTGGACTCAACCACAAGCTGCTGTAAAAAGCAGAGGCATTCTACAAATTCCCTCTATTGGGATCCAGCACCAATCTGATTTTCTCAATCTACCATTGTCCTTTTCATATGTTTTTTCTATCTCTCATTGTAATTTGTATCCTATATCCTGGCCACTGTTCAGAGTCCTGTATACTGTATAATTCCTACCAGGGTCTTCTTACCCTTGCTGTTTCTTAAATATACTCACAAAGATTCTACATCTTCCAATAATATGCCACCTCTTTATAAGGATTAGATTTCATTTTTTGCCAAGGGAGACACCCTATCTGCCCACCCTTTCTATGCTGGGAAAACTAAGCATGGACTATGTGACTGTTTTGCAAAGCACCTGCACCTTTTCCACAGATGGCCAGTTTGAATTTCTGGTTGTGGCTACTTTAACTTCTTTTCTGATTGCCACACTGATCTGTCTTCCCTCAGCCTTTTACAATGCCACCTTATATTTCCCTTGGAATGAGCACTGTATTTTCTTATTTTAGGTGACCCACAGACTTTTACCTAACCCACGCCGGCCCCCTAGGCCTGAGTCGACATAGTACAGACTTTTCCCACTCTTGGTTTCAACCAGGTTCTCTCTCCCTTTGTTCACCATTTCCATCCCTCCCCCATGCAACTACAACATGGTCTTCAAACAGGATTTATTTATCATTAAAAATCAGTGTTTGACAACCTAATGACAGCAAAGTTATTGCAGGTAAAAGCCACAATGGATAAATTAGATTAAAGCTTCAATGAAACAGTATGTGACAGAGTCAATGATTCAAAGCTTTCAAACAACATGGATTGATTTTAAAGAGAAGCTTAGCATCCACAGCTCATGAGATATCATGTCACATTGACCAGTCATCAAAATCCATTAATTTCTTTGAAGAAAAACTATTCAGTCAACATATGATTGGAAGTGCAGTGACTTTACCAATGACAGCAACACAATTTGCTGTGAGTCCATCTTTAAGAAGAACTTAGGAATGAACTGCAAACCTTCCCTGCCACCAAATGTACTAAATGTTCAATTTGTCAATGAATAGAATGATACAAAGTCTATATCACACCATGAAATCTCAGTTGTTGCCTGTTATTGAGTATCTGGGCTGATAATTAAAATGACTAATTTCCACTGAAATACAATGGGCCTCAGGGCATCCATGTGCAGGAGAGTATGAGAATGTCAATCATTCTATTTAATTTTCATGGGAACGGCAAAAAGTTAGGACAATTAACAGTCATTTTTTCCTCCTTCAGGATTAGAAAAGATCTTTTTTTAATAGATTTAATTCAATCTATTTGATTTCATGTTTCCTTGTTCCTGATTGTCTCAGCAATCTTTCTACAGCTCCCAGTAGAAGGCATTGTGCTACAAATTGAATATTCTCCAGGTTATCCAAGGTATAGAAGTGAAACATTGACCTACATCTCTCAGATTCCTGTTGCATTATTTTGTTTAGACTGATTCAGAATACCCTGATGTACTTCACTTCCCTTCTTTACAGACCTCTACCACATTTTAGTTTTGAAACCAGACATCAATATGAATGATACAATAGAAACAATACCCATAGAAGACAATATAAAATATTTCATTTAGTTAAGTATTTCCTGTGTTTTCATCTATATTCATTTTAAACATAAAAGACATATTCTTCTCATCAAAGGTTCTGAAACACTACCTGTATGCCCTGCATATTCCCACATGAGTGAAAATGAATGAGAAATATTAGCACCTAATGAGATCAATTGGCTTTGTGCCATCCAAGGCAAGGCATTTTAAAGTATACAGCATTTCAGATGAGTACTGTGAACTCAACACCTGAAATTTATTTTTAAAATGCATTGCTTAAAATAGTTTTGTCATTGCATATGTTTCATTATTCATGACGTGCACTTGTTCTTAGTGGTTTCACGTTTTGATCCACAGTGTGATCATTCATAAAAGCAACAGTAACATCAAAAATCTTGCTCCTGGTTTGCACTTCTTAGCCACGAATATTAACCCTGTGATACTTGACTATGTCAAACTTAATGATTCTGTAAATGACTAATTACATAAGGAATATTATTACCATCGAGTACCGGGGGAAATAATTTACCTTTGCTGCCTCAGAGAGAGTGTGAGATTGACTGAATGCATTTACCCCTGAACCGAAAAGGGACAATAGAGTCCAGGGATTCAGAATTAACATGATTTTCTCATTTTCACAGTGGCAAGAGAAATGCCATGAACTAAGACTACGTTGCTTTCAGAGGCTCAGAAAAGTATGAGTGTTATGAGCAAGGGTGGATTATTTAAGGTGCTTTAGAAAATTGGCTGCCTAGCAGGTCTACTTAGTTTGATCTATTCTCTTCATGGCAGCTTGAGGAATACAACCAGGTATGAGAGGGCAACCTATGAACTCCTCAAGATCTGCACTGGGATCCGTGCCAACACTTTTTGATATAATTGGCTCAACGAGAGTAAGTGTCTAATTAGAGAGAATTGGTGGAAAGGTGTTGAGCCTTGCCAGCCTAAAACCAAGACAAAATTATACCAGGACTTCAAAGATGTGTCGCTGATACCTCAGAACACCTCATGGATTGACTGGTTGACACTTGTTCAGATTCATCATAAGCAAGATAAATGTTATGGCGCGCATGTCTCCTTACCACTGTCACCTGACAAACTTGCAATTACCAGCTGTCAGTCATTTGATACTGAAACTAATCGGAATCAGAATCAGGTTTATTATCACCGGCATGTGACGTGAAATTTGTTAACTTAGAAGCAGCAGTTCAATGCAATATGTAATCTAGCAGAGAGAATAAATAATGAAAAAAAATTTTAAAATAATAATTATGTATACTGAATAGATTAAAAAATGTGCAAAAACAGAAATACTGTATATTAAAAAAAGTGAGGTGGTGTCCAGAGATTCAATGTTCATTTAGGAATCAGATGGCAGAGGGAAGAAGCTGTTCCTGAATCACTGAGTGTGTGCCTTCAGGCATCTGTATCTCCTATCTGATGATAACAGTGAGAAAAGGGCATGTCCTGGGTGCTGGAGGTCCTTAATAATGGACACTACCTTTCTGAGACACTGCTCCCTAAAGATTTCCTGGGCCTGTTGCAGTTAAGCATCTCCACAGCATGAAGAAGCCACCACCATGCTTCACGGTAGGGATGGTCTGTTTTTTGATGATGTGTGGTGTTTGGCTTACACCAAATATAACATTTAGTCTGATGGTCAAAAAGCTCAAGTTTGGTTTTATCAGACCATAGAACCTTCTTCCAGCTGACTTCAGTGTACCCCACATGCCTTCTAGCAAACTCTAGCAAAGATTTCATGCGAGTTTTTTTCAACAGTGGCTTTCACTTTGCCACTCTCCCATAATGCAACTGGTGAAGCAACCAGGTAACAGTTGTTGTATGTGCAGTTTCTCCCATCTCAGCCACTAAAGCTTGTAACTCCTCCAGAGTTGTCATAGGTCTCTTGGTGGCCTCTCTCATTCGTCCCCTTCTTGCACTTGTCTTCATGGTATAATTTTTGCCAAGATACTGATTCATCGGCAGTTGGACCTTCCAGATGCAGGTGTATTTTTCTTACAATCAATCGAAACACTTCGACTGCACACAGGTCTCCATTTAACTAATTAGGTGACTTCTAAAACCAATTGACTGCACCAGTGATGATTTGGTGTGTCATATTAAAGGGGGGGGGTGAATACTTATGCAATCAATTATTTTATGTTTAATATTTGTAATTAATTTTGATCACTTTGAAGAGATCTGTTTTCACTTTGCCACAAAAGAGTCTTTTTCTGTTGATCAGTGTCAAAAAAGCCAAATTAAATCCACTGTGATTCAATGTTGTAAAACAATAAAACGTGAAAACTTCCTAAGGGGGTGAATACTTCTTATAGGCACTGTTCAGTGGAAACAACTTTCCTGCCCAAGAATTCTTGGATTGTGCCAAGAGCAGCTGAGTACTTTTGTAATGGATGTGCCACATAGTTTGAATAGACAATGGATCTAGTCACAAAGGTAGTCTGTGTGGTGAACTGGCCAATGGATCATGATTCGCTGTAAGTCCATACCTCTTTTACAACAATAACTAACATACAAAAATGCCAGGCATCAACGTAGATAACTGGGCGATAGCTACCAATGTATGGGGTCTATGGAGGATGACAGTTCAGGAAGATATCAGAAGAAATGAAGAGAAAGATAAAAGTAAGCTAACTAAGAAGGTCCAAAGTAGCAGAAACTAACAAAGTACACTGCTCTGATCAACGGCAAGTTCAGAAGAGATGGTACTGGTATCACAATGGTTACAACATTGAAGGGCCCTTTGGCCCACTGAGTCTGTGTGGTTCCATGGATTAGCAATTGCATGAGCCCTACTCCCTAGACTTCTCCCTATTACAATTCAGTTCGCCCTATTTGCTACATTTAAACCTACCATCTCATTGCATTCCAGACAATACTGTTCACTCTGTAAAACAATTGTTGTTCATGTTGCTTTGATGAGTTTTGCCAACCACTTCTTTCTTAGACCTCTAGCTTTTCATCCTTCCCCAAAGTGAATACTTTTTGTCAGTGGCTACATCATTCACAATGTTCAGTGCATCAGCCCCACTGAACTGAGTGAGGCATGTTAGGCAGCAGGTGGCTGGTTTAAATGATTGAAAATTCAAATGTAGTACATCCACTGATTTCCCTTATCTCCTCCATTAGTTTAATCTTCAAAGCACTCCAATACCTTGTCAAATAAAATTTTCCTTTTATAAATGCAATGCTGACTCTGCTCAGTCTGATTATTTTTAGGCTTAGAGAGGAAGTTAAACATTTTAACTGTGAGGATATATAAATTATACAGCTGCCTAAAGTTGTCTCAGCATGTTGAAATCCCTCATTTTGTGATAGCTGCATCTAGCTCATAGCAAACACTAAGGATTGCATATCGCAGACAGCCATGGCCACTTGAGTGTATCATATCATCTGTTCCCAATTTACACTGCCAAGTTCCTGCCTAAAAGCATCATAATTCACTGTCCCCAATTAAATATGTTCCAATTCTACCTGCTCCTAGCCCTGTCCAAGGAGATGGAAAAAGTCAGGGTTATACGGATCAACCAACCAGTGCAGGTGGTAGAGACTTGGGCACTACTCTACATAGAAAGGAAATGTTCCAAGGGAGATTGGCCAAACACAGACTGTCCCAAAAACGCACTCATCATCCACTTTTGGGAAATAGAGGATTTGTTCTGAGACCTCAGTCATTCTGTAAGGTCCATCCTCCTGTTTGTTTTGGTGAACAAGTCAAGATGCCTTGGAGCTCAGCCTCTGAGTACTTGCAAACATAAACAACGTCTGCATATTGCAGACTGAATAGTGAGGTTATTTAACAGCATAATTTAACTCTTGACAAAACTAGACATGTCAGTTTCAGATGAGATATGACAAACACCTTGTTTCCAGAGGTTGGCCATAATTCAAGCACTGAAGATTTTGGTGCTCCAGTTTGATTCAGTTCTGCAGATATTTATCATGTTTCACTGTTCACCCTGACACATTCACAAAAAACACCATAATCATACCATTACCCACTTGACAGCAAAAATAATTCTTTTTGAAGTTCCAGGCATTTACTCTGACTAGTAAACTGAGGGTGATATGGTTTATGATGTGTTCTAAGAGAGATATCAGCCCCAATTTTAATGTAGCCCATTGAATGCAAACAGAGGAATGGTAAAATTGAGCTGAGGGCTCTACAACCAGTTTGTCAGTACACCTGCTTTTCTCATCAACTTAACTCACAATGTTTTGTCTCCCCACTGGTACCTGCACCAAAGCAAAATACTACTTCAAAGTTCAAAGTTACAATCTGATGACACATACTCCCTCCTGGCATATTTGAACCGAGAATAACACGTTCTTCTCTCAGTTTTGGAGGGTATGATACACTCTGAGAGATCCTGAACTAGAGTCCGGCAAAGGCTTGCTAGGATCATGTTATTCCACTGTCTGGATTACCAAAATTGCTCCCAACTTCCAGATCACAAACTACTTTTGCTACCCAATATTACCTTGCTCATCTTCACTTCTTGTTGGGGGCAATGTTTGTTCTTCTTTGTCTAGATAAAGCAGGACTCAACAACCACTATCACTACTACTGGGGCTTCCTGAATAAAACAGGAGAAACTGGCTACGTGAAGGAAGCCAAGGTCTAGGGGGAGCAGGGTACCAGTGCAGCAGTGTAAGTGGAGATTGTGAGACCCAGGGCAGCACTTTGCAGACTTATTCAATTACCTCCAAAATAATTTGCCAACTCGTCAAGACTGCAATGCAGAGTAATACTAAACAGGTGATTAATCTCCTCTTTTCCATATCTATATATACTGTATCTCCTCTTTTCTATATCTATACATCCCCACTGACCCCAGCAATCAACAGGATATAGCTTGTAGCTTTGTAATAGTGGCTGGTTCCTCTTATGGGTAAGGAGTGGTAAATTGTCCTCAAATCCTCTGTCATGGCCCCGCAAAATAAGTCTGCTTAGAGTAGAATATCATTGCTCAGGACATTCATGGTGACACCAGCAGATGTGTCTGTGCAAGGTATCCAGGAAGCAGACTCAATCCTTTTATTTTCAGACACTACTGTATCCCTGTATTTAATCTGGAAATGACAGAAACACTACACAGACCTGGTTGATGTCTGCTCCACAATTTGTGAGGCACACAAATATGACCAAAAGCAAGGCACCATCTATTTCTTTATAGGTCAATGATAGAAATGATTGTGTAACCAGGGTTGGTAATTGGGAAGTGAATCAAAGAGATGCATCAGGCATGGTGTGAAGACAATAACCTATCCCACAGTATCAGCAAGATGAAGGAATTGGTTGTTGACTTCAGAAGGAGTAGCAGACCGCTCGACCCTATTTACATCGGTGGTGCGCAAGTGGAACAGGTCAAAAGTTTTAAGTTCCTCGGGGTCAATATCACAGATGACCTGACTTGGTCCAACCGAGCAGAATCCACTGCCAAGAAGGTCCACCAGCACCTTTACTTCCTGAGGAAGCTAAGGAAATTTGGCCTGTCCCCTGAAACCCTCACTAATTTTTATAGATGCACTGTAAAAAGCATTCTTCTGGGGTGCATCACAACCTGGTATGGAAGTTGTCCTGTCCAAGACCGAAAGAAGCTGCAGAAGATCGTGAACACAGTCCAGCACATCACACAAACCAATCTTCCATCCTTGGACTCACTTCACACCACATGCTGTCAGAGCAGTGCTGCCAGGATAATCAAGGACACGACCCACCCAGCCAACACACTTTTCATCTCTCTTCCCTCCGGGAGAAGGCTCGGGAGCTTGAAGACTCGTACGGCCAGATTTGGGAACAGCTTCTTTCCAACTGTTATAAGACTGCTGAACGGATCCTGACACGGATCTGGGTCATACCCTCCAAATATCCGGACCTGCCTTTTTTTGCACTACCTTACTTTCCCTTTTCTATTTTCTATTTATGATTTATAATTTAAATTTTTAATATTTACCATCAATTTGTACTCCAGGGAGCACGAAGAGCAGAATCAAATATTGCTGTGATGATTGTATGCTCTAGTATCAATTGTTTGGAAACTATAAAGTATAAAGTATAAGGCATCAGTATGTGTATTGCTCCCACAGCACTGCTTGGACACCCATAGTTTTTTGTACATGGCTAGCTAGTTTATTAATATGCCGCAATGTGTAGGTCCTCATATCTGTCACCCTCCCTCTACAGAATTAAGAGGGACTTCTTAGGTATTACTGCTATCCGTGTTGTGGCTGCCCAGTGGAACACACATATGTACACTAATCTCCCCTGCTCCCATCTTCTGTTCTGGTGTGTTGGAGGGTTGGAGTGCTTAATGGAGCATCCTGTGGAAAAAATGCCTTCTATTAAACCCCTTCCAGATATTTGATATCTAAAACAGAAGGAAAAAACACAACGAAGTTTCTCAGCTTGCTGAGTCCTCCCTCAGAATGCGTCGCTTTGCTCGTGCAGGAGCGGTGATGTTAATTTTTCTATTACCTTGTTCTCTCTGTACAGTCTCATCTTGCAGACAGCAAAGACTGATGCGCAGGTAATGAGTGAAGATGGGCAGGGTTTACGTGCATCATCAGTCTCAATATGGCGTCAGGAAGCCAAACGAACAAGGATGGAATCAGGCTGAAAGTAAAAGCAACCACATGTAAAATGGAGTTCCCACCTCCTTCCCTTGACTCCATTGTCTACTGTCCTCTCCAATCAGATCCCTTCTTCTTCAGCCTTTTACCTCTCACTATTACCTCACATATTCTCACTCCCAGCCCTCTCCCTGGCTCACCTATCAGCCAGCAGCTTGTACTGCTAACCCTCTGCCCATTTTTCATTCTGACTGCTGCCCCCTTCCTTCCAGTTCTGATGAAGGGTTTTGGCCTGAAACACTGACTGTTTATTTCCCTTCATAGATGTGCTTGACCTGCTGAGTTCCTCTCAGGATTTCCAGCATATGCAGTATCTCTTGCGTCTCGGTGTGGATGTAAAATGTTGAGGACCTGACGCTAGGAGCAGCTGATTGTTGGGCGGAATGGAGTCTGAGAAGAGAATGTTTTCTCTAACAAAGGGAAACAGTGAAGAGATGAAATTTTAGAGAAGTTTATTTTGAAGGACCTG
Source organism: Mobula hypostoma (assembly GCF_963921235.1). Taxonomy (NCBI): domain Eukaryota; kingdom Metazoa; phylum Chordata; class Chondrichthyes; order Myliobatiformes; family Myliobatidae; genus Mobula; species Mobula hypostoma. The sequence continues at coordinate 59,156,809 of NC_086104.1, read as the reverse complement.
ATGGAAAGTGCCATGTGCTGCTGCAGAGCTGTACTCAGCCCTTGCTGCATGGTAAAGTGTCTACTACACTGTCTGCATTGAAGCTGGAGCCTGGTGACCTTACCCTTCCATTCACCTCTGACCAGGGATGCTCAGCTCGTCCTCCTTGCTTACTGACTCAATATGAATCTGCAGGGAGGCATCACAAGCATTTGAAATCCTGCACTACCATAATATTTTACAGAGTTCTTCTAATACTCATTCTCTGTTTAATTACCGTTATAAAATACTTTAGATACCGCAAGAGTCATTCGAAATAGTGCTGAACTCTGCAAAACAGTCTATAATTTAATTATTAATGTAGTCCAGGAATTCACTGGATCGGGCTCCAAGCCGACGTTATTGAGAATTCCCTCCTAAACATCTGCACACCTTCCCCTCTCCCAAGATTGCCTTTGTGGCTGCCAAATTCCTAGCGGGATTGAGTAAGGATAGGAATTGTTGGAACTTGCATGTTCGTGTCTCACCTTCATCTCTCGATTTGTACACAATTTTGAAATCCCCAGTTCCTTCTTATATGTGCTGGTTCCCACAAGTATGTTGGGTGGACTTGTGCTTTAATGCATGCCAAGGCACATAGCACCTCTGTTAGTTTGCTTTAATCTTATTCAATATCAGCTGTATTTCTTTGCTTTTATTTTGTCCCATCCCCAGGTATAAGGGAAGCACTGTGATATAATTTGTAGAGCTGCTGCCTTACAGTGCCAGATACGTGGCATCAGCTGCTGTTTGTGTGGTGTTTGCACTTTCTCTCTCTGACTGTGGGTTCCTCAAGGTGCTCCATGTTGACCCCACATCGCAAGATGTATGTACTTGGTTGGTTAATTGGCGAGTTGCCCCTAGTGTGTCAGTGAGTAGTGGAATTGGATGGTGGGGAGAATAAAACAATGGATAAATGTAGGATTATTGTAAGTGGATTATTGATGGTCACTGCCAACTCAGTGGGCTGTTTCTGTGCTATGTCTTTCTAAAACTAAAATATAACATATTAAAATTATTATATGCAAAATATGTAAGAATATCACGTTGGGTTACCTCCTGAGTTTGTCCTGCAATCTGACTCTTGCTCTTGGTGTGAAAGCTGGATGAAGACAGATTTTCAGCTTAATATGTAAATAAAATACCATAAACATTAGCCACAGAAGGCACATCAGCCAAGTCTTAACTTCAGGAAAGGAGAGTTTGAAAAGATAACAGAAAGCAAGTAGGATTGGTGTTTGTATATCAAGATTATTTTATGTACCTTGCACAGGACTTATGAAGGTCATTGTAACCACTTCTAAATTCTCTGTTGCTGGCTGGATATTGATTGTTGTCTCTGGTCATAGAAAATTAAAAAATGTTTTAGTGCTAAAGTCAATATCAAAATACACTGGCACAATATGTCTCCTGCAATGTATTTAAGTGCAGACTTTGCAACATATAAATTTACAATCTGTGTCACGTTCTGTTTCTCTGTTGTAGAACACACACACGTTTTTGTTGTGTTTCCATATTTTACAAAACAGAACAGATATGAACATTTTTTATCAGATTTCTTTGCAACCTGTCTGGGTAGTGTCTTCCCTTACACAAAGTTCACCAAACAAACATAGGCAAAGGAAGGACACATCTGAAATTGTTTTCTTTAATCCTCCAAAGTAATTAGGATAGCTCCACAATATCAAATCTATACTTTTTTTTTAAACCTGGCCAATGCTTTAGAGATGAGGTGATTCTGCCATGGCAATACCAGCTCCACTATATTTGATCATCACTGGGTCGACTTATTTTTAAAACCTTCAACCCTTCTCTTAATCAAATATTTATCCAGTCATTTTTGAAGTTCTCCAGCTGCTTGCCTGAATATAAATGATACACTTCAACATAAAATGCTTTAAGTGATTATTCCACTTTCAATAAATTTGTTTTAAAAATTGCTCCTTCTATATTAATGAATATGTTACTTGTAAATAAACACAAGTGATCTCTTGGAGTGTCAGAGAATACAAAATGATTTTGCCAGCCTGCGTAGATGGTACTTAAAACCTCTTGCTGAAGATGGGAGAATTTATGGGGACTTGAATACATTATCACAGTTAAATAAATATTCACAAAATTTACAAACTTCAATCTGATACCTGATTTGTTTGAGAGGTCAAAGGAGTTTGCTGACATAAGTAGCTATGAATGCAACCACATTAGTCAGAGTGGTGAATGATGTGCAAATCAGAGAGTGGACAAAAATAGATCCTGTACTGTCTCGTGTTCAGGTGTATGTCACAACGGGGTGGCTACAGGGAGGAGGATCAAATGCCCTACCATTCACACAATGAAGGAGAGAATGTGCCGGATGCATGCATCTTGGCAGGAACTGGACTTTACGTTTTCCTACAAAGATGGTCGTTGCTACTGAAGGAACTACACCAGGAATATCTAAGAATTACCAGAAAGTTTAGTAAGGTTATAAATGGAGTGCCCGAAAATGGACTGGGAGTCTTACCCAATGTCAAGAAAACAGAAACGTAACTCTCTGTGCTTCTTTGCACCTTTCAGAATGTCTTGGGCAGCGTTGAAGTTCAAGTTCAGGTTCAAATTCAAATGTAATTAACATTCATCCATACATGATTATCCATGAATACAGCCAAGTGAAACAGCATTCCTCTGGGGCCAAGGTACAATACACGGCACCAATAATCATACACAGCACAGGGCACATATAGTACATTTAAGATAGCAATAAACATACACTCATTCAAAAAATATATACAGTTCAAGTCGCTGAGTAACATATGCTGTAAGTTGATGTTGCATGGGTGTTATTGGCAAGAACCAGCTATGCTCAGCAGTCCGCAGACAAACGGATGCATTCACGCAATCGAGCTTGTCTTTCACTCAGTGAACACTGGAGGGCAGCACCGACAAGAAGGGCCAGACCACAACACAGCATGGATGTCACACCACATTCCCTGAAGCATCTCCCCATCTAGACTGGTGCAACAGATAAGCCCACGGCATGCGGCCAAGGCCGCACAATTACCCCACCATTGGTCTTGCCAATAAACCAATGAATTGGACTTGCAGTATTTTACAATAACAATATCCAACAGGGTCCTGTGATTGCAAGAAACGTGTCTGAAACAGTCACTTACTGTTAGACTGCACGTTGCCTTCATGCACTAACTTCGATGCCTTTCTGTAGCAGGCAGCAACACAGTCGAAACCAAGTTCAGCTCCACCAACTCCTCTGCCAATGAATAACTCGCTGATGGAGTAGACCTGCAGTACTTAATTGTCAGCCATCTCTTTCCTCCTCTTCCCTCTCCCCTGCATAGCAAACACTCTCTCTGACTCCCTGATCTGCTCATCGCATCCCACCCAGCCCCCACACATCTCCAATTCTCAAAAGGATATTATATATGTATTACATGATTGTAAGTGTGTTGTGAGAGAAGGGACTGTGAAACTTGACTGCACATTTAGCTTTTATACTTTATTCAAATGACATCTTGTTTTATCTTTTATCTTTGTCCATGTAAATTCTAATTGCCCAAAAATATATGAACAATGAGGTTCAGAAAATCTTGCAAAGAAAAGTTTTTTAGCATGTTTATTTTAAGTCTTGTGGTTTTTGATTGCATTCCTAAAACTAATTTTTGAAGTACTGCTATACTCTTTAATTTCAAGAGTAGATTTTTAGAAAATTAACATATTTTGTTACAAGAATATTCAATTATACCTTATATGCCGCCCACAATCTTATAAACAGCAGAATATCGAAATCTATACTTAGCTTTTCATAATATGTAACACAATGTACAATAGTCTCTTAAATGTTATGAAAGGTTAGATGCTATCATTTTAAACAATTTATGAAGGAAAACAATACCAGAATTCTCATTCCTGATGGAGGAACTAAGCATTTCTTTAAAATATGATCACACTTCTAAAAATATATGAGAACAGGGATGCTCATAGCTTTCTGGAAGCTGACATAGTAAAATGTATAGCCTCATAAATTTCTTATGAAATTCACAAAACAGAAACCATGACGTGTCACACCAAAAGATGGCATCTCTAAAAATTGCAGCGTCTTTATATTCCATTGAGTGACAGATTAAGCCAAAAGTATACCAGTTGATTGAAAAGGATTTTTAAATCACAACCTTCAAGCATATAAGTGAAAATGTAATGGACCCAAAGCAAACTTCATGTGCCATAGCTGAATGAAGCTTGTACTTACACCTTACTGGAGGATAATGTAATCTTCTCTACTTCATCTCCAAATGATTTTCTGGGTTCAGTTGGCTTTTGCTACTGCTCTATATTGAGCCCTTTGTAGTGGATCAGACAGAAAAGAGCATTTTAGGAAAACCATGCCATTGTAGACTGTGGCCCTCATTCTCCACAATGTCCATTGTCTACTTGCTCTGGAAAGTTACCTTGTTCACCATTGAAAGAGTTGCACAATTTCTTTCATTTTTTTTTATGGTAGGAATGAGTAAATGCCTCCATACATGATTGCTTCAGTCCAAGTTGTACATTTTTGATCATTTTCTGTTTTTGTTTCAGCTTTTCAGCATCTACAGTTTATCTGCTTAACCAAAGAGATTAAGATGTTGATAAATAGACAGTGGAAGAAATCATTTTAATACAAGGTACAAAAAGAGAAATAATTTAGGAGCCAACCTTTCTGTTAAAAATAATACAGCATATAAAGTTTCAACAATGTCTAGTTTCAGCATGATCCTTACTTCACAACACAATTCTCTCTGAAATGCATTATCTCCAACCTATTTACAACCTCAATGTTCCGTCTTCACTAGGCCACACATGGTCTCACATGGAAGATTGTTCAAGAAGGTTCAATCATTGGGCATTCAGGATGAGGTAGTAAATTGGATTAGACATTGGTTTTGTGGGAGAAATCAGAGAGTGATAGTAGATGGTTGCCTCTCTGACTGAGGCCTGTGACTTCTGGTATAAGATGGCACCGGCGCTGGTGAATCTCAGCGACTTCTGACTGGTGGCTAACAAACATGGAAAACAACTAAATACGCAAACATGAGGAAATCTGCAGACGCTGGAAATGCAAGCAATACACACAAAATACTTGGTTGATCACACTTCTTCTGGCAAACAACCATCATTGAAAGAAATAGTCTGTAACTTCTCTTTGGACTTGGAGGCAATTTGATGTAGCAGAACCGAGACGAGGCACCAAGAATGAGAAAGACCCAAGGATTAATTGATTTAAGCACTGTGCTGAATCAGAAAGGCTGGGTACGGGCTGAACTGAGGTGGGTAGGACCAAGCCCCAGTGTGTATCGAGGCAAGTGAAACCAATATCTAAATGATGATTTAAGCAGTGCGCTGAATTGGAAAGGTTGGATACAGGCTGAATCGAGGTGGCGAGGTCCAGACACCAGAACGTATCAAAGCAATTGAACCCAATGTTTGGATGAAGATTCTGGCGCCGGCCCGGGGAGTCAGTGCCCAAGGGGAGGGATGGAAAGTTCGGCTCGCTGCCCCGTGACGTTTACTTGGCTCTGTGCTGAACTATGGGTCTTGGACTCTCTTTGTGGACTTCAGTTCAGAATGCTATTTGCTTGTGATTATTGTTTGTATGATTTGTTTTTTTTTTCTCTGCACACTAGATGTTCGAATCACTTTTTTTAATGGGTTCTTTTGGCTTTCTTTGTGTCATGGCTGCCTGTTAGATCATGAACTGCAAGGTTATATAATGTATACATACTTTGATAATAAATGTACTTTGAACTTAGAGTCCCACAGGTGCTGATATTCATCAGCTATATCAATAATCTGAATTTAAAACATGGTTAACTGGATCAACAAATTTGCAGGTGACACCAAGATTGGGGGTGTAGTGGACAGTGAAGAAGACTACCAGAGCTTATATCGGGATCTGGACCAACTGGAAAAATAGATTAAAAAATGGCAGATGGAATTAAATGCAGAAAAATGCAAGTTGTTGCACTTCAGTAGGACCAACCAGGGTAGGTTTTTTACAAAGAACAGTAGGGCACTGAGGAGTGCTGTCAAAAACAGGGGATCTGGAAATACAGGTCCATAATTCATTGAAAGTGGCATGACAGGTAGGTAAGAGACATAAGGAAAGCTTTTGGTACATTGACCTTCATAAATGAAAGTATTGAGTACAATAGATGGGATGTTATGTTGAAGTTGTATTAGACATTGGTGAAGCCTAATTTGGAGTATTGTATGTAGTTTTGGTCACCTGCCAACAGGAAAGATGTAAATAAGGTTGAAAGAGTGCAAAGAAAATATACAAGGATGTTGCTGGGAATGGAGGACCTGAGTAGTAAGGAAAGATTAAATAGGTTAGGACTTTATTCCTTGGAATGTAAAAGATTGAGATTAAATTTGATAGAGGTATAAAAAATTTTGAGGGGCATATATAGGGTAAATGGAAGCAGACTTTTTTCCACTGAGGTTGGGTGGGACTACATCTAGAGGTGATGGGCTAAAGGTGAAAGGTGAAAAGTTTAAGGGGAAAATGAGGGGTACTTCTTTATTCAGAGAGTTGTGAGAGTGTGGAACAAGTTACCAGCACAAGTGGTGCATGCAAGCTCAATTTCAATGTTGAAGAGAAGTTGGGTAGGTACATGGATGGTGGACGTATGGAGAGCCATGGTCCTGGCGCAGGTCAATTGGGAGTAGGCAGTTTAAATGGTTTGGCACGGACTAGATGGGGAGAAGGGCCTTTTTCTGTGCTGTAATTTTCTACGACTCTATGACTCTGAGCTAAATGTGTATTTATTCACTTTGGTAGGAGAAACAGAAAAGGGGAGTACTACATAAATGTAGATAGACTGAGATGTTGATGTATAAAAGGATCTCGATATGCTTGTACCCTATCTCCTAAAGCAAAGAAGTGGATGTAGAATGATGTTCAAGAAGAATATTAGTACATTGGCAGAGGAACCAGAACAGCTTGCTCTGTTTATAGAGGTACAGTACTTGGTAAAACAACACCATGAGCATTGCTTGTAGTTCTTATTTCCTTACCTAATAAAGGATATACAAACCATGAAAGGCCATGGCTATGGTTAACCAGACTGATCTCAGGGGTGGCAGGACTGTTGACTGAAGAGAAATTGGTTCAACCAGGCCTGTACTTACTGTAATAGAATTTAAGACTGATAGGGAAGTTATGGAAATACTCAAAATCTGATAGGGCAAGGGAGTGAGGAAAATGGTTCCTTGCTGGGAGTCTATAGCTAGAAAGCACAGTTATTAAAGCTTTAGGATTGAGATAAGAGGAATAATCTGAGATTAAAAGGTGGTGAACTTGTGGACTTCTCCAGCTGTAAAGCTCTTAAAGCCAAGTCACTGAATGTACTGAAAAGGCTAGATAGGTATCAAGATACAATTAGTACCATGGAATACAGAGAGACCTCAGGAAATGCTACTGAGATGCAGGATCAGCTATGCACTGAATGGCAGAGCAGGATCAAAGGGCCAAATGACATACTCCAATCTTTTCCTGTTTCTCTGTGTCCAAATGCTGGGTTGCAAAATAAAAAGAAAAGATCAGGAAGGCTTTTTGTCTTAGCTTAATTTGTTCATATTCTTTTGAAATTGTTTTACATTCTCCTCCCTGCTGACATTACAAAAACTGCAAATATGACATTATTAACATTAAATCATTGACATAGATTATAAATAGCATGAGCCTCAGCACCCAGACCCTGCAGTACCTACTGCCATCTGAAAAAGATACACTCTTTGGTTTCTATCCATTAACCAATTCCCAATGCATGTGATTATGTTACTCTCAATCCAGAGCTCTAATCTATTTGACCACAAGCACTTTCTGTTTTTACTACTCTACCTTTAATATGCCTTTCTCAAAAATTTAAATAGCAAAGTTAATACAGTTAAAATGTCCTAAGTTGCTTAAGAGTTAGGTCATCAAAATTGATGCTGATTTATAAAACTTGATAATGAACCAAATAACCAAACTTCAATTTGTTTTTAAGTAACTGCCTGAAAGAGAAAAGAGAGGTAGAGAAGCAGACACATTTGGAGAGAAAACTATGGAGCTTTAGTAGGAAAACAACCAAAAGCAGAAAAGAAGAGGGACATGTTTTCTCCCCATCGGGAAAGAATTCCAGGAGCCTGAAGGCACACACACAACATTTTAGGAACAGTTTCTTCTCTGTCATTAGATTTCTGAATGGTCCATGAACTAATGAACACTACACGTTTGCACTACTTACTTTTTAAATGTAACTTATAGTAATTTGTTATACCTGCGCTGTAATGCTGCCCTAAAAAAAAACACATTTCTCGACTTATGTGTGGGGCAATAAATGTGATTCTGATTCTAATTAAATTCACAGTTCAGCAAGGAGGCAAAATTAGAGCACAGCCATCTTGGAGGTTTAGAACACGGTAAGACAGGAAAGAGAAAGAGATGAGGAAAACCACAGAAGAATTTGAAACAAGGACACACATTTTAATGTTACTTAAGTGATACCTAATGCAGGTTTGCAAAGAACTGGATGATAGAAGGATGGGACAGGGTGCAAGTTAGGAGACAGAGTTGTGGATATCCTCAAGATTGATAGTAGCATAAGGGGGCATCATTAAAGGTGTGCTAACATCATCAAATATCAAGTATTTCAGTATCAAGTGTGCACGGATAAGTTTTAGATAGCATTGATAGAAGGTACATGTGGACAAACGTTTTCCGAAGCTTGCAAAATTTAGAAGGCGGCAATGGCAAACCACTTCTGCAGAAAAATTTGCCAAAAACAATCATGATCATGGAAAGACCATGATTTCCCACATCAGACGACACAGCATGTAATGAATTAATGAAAATTCAGATAGACTTTTAAATTGACTTTGCATAGAAGACCAAAATTAAAACATTTTGCATCTGTTCCAGGCAGATGTTGGGAAAAATCTGGAGGGGTTGGATTGAATTGTTGAGTGGGGAAAGTAATCTCTGATGGAAACCGCCACTTCTCAAGTCTAGTTCTGTGCTTGATGCACAAGCTTTCTGGGGAATCTTGGCAAGATTCAGCTCCAGCATTGGATTCCACGTTAGGAGGCACTAAATGCATAGCACCAACAATCACTGTTTGAGACATCCGTGCTTGATGATATACTTAAACATTTGGACTGCCAGCTTTTCACAAACAAGATTAGAGTGATAACAAGCTACCAATATAATGTGTAACACTATAATTTATTAACATGCACTCAGTGGCTACTTTATTAGGTACCTAATAAACTGACTACAGTGTATGTTCATAGTCTTCTGCAGCTGTAGCCCACCCTCTTCAACGTTTGATGTGTTATACATTTACAGATGCTCTTCTGCACCACACTGTTGTAATATGTGGTCATTTGAGTTACTGTTGCCTTCCTGTCTGCTTGAACCAGTCTGGCCATTCTCTTCTGACCTCTCTCATTAATGAGGCACTTTCACCCACAGTAATGCACTCCTTGGATGTTTATTTCTTTGTCTTTTTGCACTATTCAATTTTAGAGACTGCTGTGTGTGAAAATCACAGGAGATCAGCAGTTTCTGAGACACTCAAACCACCTCATCTGGCACCAGGAAATATTCCATGTTCAGTGGGACTTATACTACATTACTTCCCCATTCTAATGTTTAGTCCAAAACGCACCCCCTTGTACATGTCTGCATGTGTTGATGCCACACGATTGGCTGATTTGATATTTGCATCAATGCGCAGGTGTACAGGTATACCTAATGAAGCGGCCACTCAGTGTTTTATCTCGCAATCTCTTGAGTCAACAGCGTGAACAGCAGTGGGCAGAGCACATATTCCTGGGGGGTACCAGTGCTCAGCATAATGGAGCTTGAGAGGTTGCTGCCAACTTGGACTGACTGGGTTCTTTTCATAAAAAATCCAAGATCCAGTTATAGAGGGGGGTATTGAGTCCCAACAAGGAGAAGTTACAACCACCCTCTGAGGGATGAAGGTGTTAAACGCTGACCTGATGTCGATAAACAGTACCCTGGCATATGAGGCATCGTTTTCTAGGTTGGACAGAATGGAGTGGAGGGCTGAGGCTATGGCATCAATGGTGCACCAGTTTGAGCGGGAGGTGAAGTGGAATGGGACCAATATAACTGGAAGGTGGAATTTTTTTATGCTCCATTACCAGCCACTCAAAGCACTTCATGATTGTTGGAGTCAGTGACACTGGGCAGTAATCATTTAGGCCAGTTACCTTTACTTTCTTGGGCACTGGAATGATGGTGTTTGCTTTGAAGCCTGCAAGGACAGTGGACTGTTGTAAATATATATTGAAGATGTCCTTTAAGACTTCAGTTAGGTAGGGCACACAATGCCTCAGCAACCATCCAGGTGTGTTGTCTGGCCCTGCAGCTTTGCGTGGGTTTACCCTGGCTAGGATCCTTCTCATCTCAGCTATGGCCCATTTCTCAAGAGGAGAGGGGGCTTTCCTTGATATCACATCATACGTTGAGTCAACTCATGCATAGAAGGCATTCAGCCTATTTGGAAGGGAGGTATCACGTTCATTGACACGCAGGGTGGGCTCCTAGTCAGTTATGGTATGTATCCCTTGCCATATGCACTATATGTCCCTGTTTTCACAAAGGTGTCTTTGGATTTTCTGTCTGTACTCTTGTTTTATCTTCTTAATAGCACAAGGCACTTGCTGTCCTATTCCCGAATAAAAAGGCAGTGTCCCAATCCCTAAGCAGTACACTAAACCCTACAATTAACTACTGTTTCTGGTTTGCACTGGCAGTGTAGTGTTTAATCATGGTAATGTCCTCAATGTATTTTCCTACTTAGCCAGTCATCGATCCCACATATTCATCAATATTAACGTGATGATTGTAGATAACCACTTTCCTGTATGTTCCGGTTCATGTTTTCAAAACAATCTTACAGAATTGAGATAGCACCTTCTGTCCGTGTCCTGATCTCCCTGTAAACTGGTTTGACTCATTTAACCAGTGGTCTGTATGCAGGGATTATCAAAATAGATATGTTGTCTGAGCATCTGGGATGAGGACGGGGGGAGGAGCAGTTTGTAGGCCCCACAAGCATTGGTGTTGACTAGATCTAACATATTTTCTCCTCTGGTTGTAAAGTTGACATGCTGGTAGATCTTTGGCAGGACTGTTTTTAAGGTAGGATGATTGAGGTCACCAGCAACAATGAAGAAACCATCAGGGTGAGTGGCTTCGGGTCACTAATGAAGCCATGGAGCTCCTGCAGCACTTCACCAGTACTAGCAAAGGGGTGGGTGATGTGATCAGCCACAGTCACAATGGCAGTGAACTCCCTCAGTAAGTAGAATGGCCTGCACTCCACCTTTAAAACTCCATCTGCAGTGCATGGTGACTGACCAATTACTACTGAGGCATTCTCAATTACTACTGAGGTTTCTTATTGACGTAGACTCACAGATCTCCTCCGCAGGTCTTGCCAGAGGTCGCGTCATTTCTGTCCACCCAGCAGGAGATTAGGCCTTCCGGCTGGATAGCCAAGTCTGGAGTGGTGCCCTGAGCCTTTCAGTGCATGTTAGTAGATAACCACTGCAACCTTTCTGGTCAAGACCTTTCATCTGGGATAAAAGAAAGAGGGGAGATAGCCAGTATAAAAAGGTGTTGTAAGAGCTGGCAGGTGATAGGTGGATCCAGATGAGTAAGGATGATGGGCAAATGGGGAAGGGCAGAATGGGAATAAGATCAGAAGCTGGGAATTGATTGGTGGAATTTCTCAGCTTTTATTGAATACTGTAATTGAAAAGATTTGAGAATACAACAAATAACAAATACAACTCATAAACGGAACCCAGAATTTTGTTGTAAAAAAGTTATTTCTAAAGGTTTATCAGAAGACTGATGGTCAAAGACAGCCTATGGTCTTTCACATTTATGTTTAAACAGAGCTAGGATCATAAAATAGAAAATAAAATAATTTTTAAATTTAATTACTTAAACATTTATAGAAAGAATATTGAAGATTGGATCATCTTTAGGATATTAAGAAATATTATTAAGAAATTATTATTTTTAAATTTATGGAATTTCATATGAAACTCCAAGGGAAAAGAACTCAACATTCAGTTTTTTTTTTCAGATGAACAGTAACTATTATATACTTCATTAATACACAATTATATCCAAATCAAGGCAACTTAACATATTCAATGCCTTGACCGTAAGAATATTCCATAAAAAGTGGAATTCCTAAAGCACTGATATGACATTGGTTGCATCTGCGAAAGTGGTACCAGGTCTCCATGTAGAGAAACAGTGGATCTCTGACGGCAGCCTTGCTAATCGGTGTGTATTTAATGCTGTTGTCGGCGTGTGTTTATGCTGTTGTCATTTTCATGTCATAACAATAGTGAGGAATGAAATGGTAAACAGATTCCAGGAAAGTAGGTAGCATAAAAAAGTTGGATTATGGTTCAAAAAAACAAGATTTCCAAAAAAAGAATATATGGAGGGATGTACAAGACATACAAAACTGTTTACTAAGCAGAAATATTATCAAAGTCTAAAGTAAATTTATTATCTAAGTACATATACAGTATGCCACCATCTACAACCCTGTGATCATCTTCTTGCAGGCATTCGCAGTAAATACAAGAAACACAATAGAATCAATGAAAAACCTCCCCAACAGGACAAACAATTAATATGCAAAAGGCAACAAACTACACAAATAGAAAAAGGAACATAAAGAAGTAATAATAGTAATAAAATAAGAACTGAAATGACAAATTTCAGAAAACATTATGTACATTCAAATGCACTTAGATTAACACTACCTAGGATAGGAGGGGGAAGAGGAATAACAGATATTAAAAATCTACATAACAGTCAGATAAAACTTCTAAGGATATACTTTCATCAACGAAAACAGGAATCAGCACTCAATACAAGCATATGCAATTCTGCTAAGAAGTGCAAAGTACTAAACTTAAATGAGAGCACAACCCAGAAAAATGAAGACCTGATCACTATTGAAGAAAAAGTTAACCAACGGAAGAGCATGACCCTCCATGGAAGACATCCTCACAATCGGAGCAGACTAAATGTCAGTAAGGAAGCATCGAACGCCTGGCTCAGAGTTGAAGATCTCTTCCCAGAAACAGACGGGCTTCTTGTGGCAATACAGGACCAAGTGGTTAACACAAAAAAATTATCAAAAATACGTAATAAAAACCAACAAATTCAAGATGATAAATGTAGAAAATGCAAAGAAAATCCAGAAACAATCCAATACATTACAGGATCCCATAGCAGTCTAACTTTATCTGATTACTTACACAGACACAATCAAGTGGCAAACACTATTCATCAAAATCTTGTTTTAAAATACAAACTCATAAAAGAAATCATACCTTGCTATAATTACAAGCCTGATCCAGTTTCAGAGTTAGAATACCACAAATTATATTATGACCAATCAGTTATTACAGATAAGAAAAACCATAATATATAAAAATACAGGATAAACAAGCAAGAACAACTTATTTAATAGATGTAGCCATTCCAAACACATGTAACTTACAGAAATCAATAAGTGAAAACAGCAGAAATATGCTGAATTAAAAGAGGAAATTAATAGACTTTGGAACATGAATAGGGTATACATTGTCCCAATATTAATATCTACAATTGTTGTCATCCCAAAGGCACTACACCATACATTAAACGATTAGGGCTACACAGTAATATCTATGTAAATCTTCAGAAAGCCACAATTCTAAACACCACCAGAATAGCCTGAAAGTTCCTAGCAATTGACAAATGAGTGTGCTCAGCCTGTGCTGAAAATTTTTAAAAATATAATAATTATTATAATAATAATAATATGCAATAAATATCAAGAACATGAGATGAAGAGACCTTGAAAGTGAGTCCATAGGTTGTGGGAATAGTTCAGTGATGGGATGAGTGAAGTTGATAGAAGATATCCCCTCTGGTTTAAGAGCCTAATGGTTGAGGGATGACAACTGTGTGTGCTAACAATTGATAAGGGGAAGAAATTGAGCAGAATGCACTTAACCATAAGTAGATTGACTGGTCATTTAGCCTTCTTGCTGCTCAGTGAACTTTGATATACAAATACTGACAAAAGTAGTTCCTACTCATTGGAGGCCCTGGAAGGTTTGGCTTTGATCAGGATGATGCCAGTGATGGAAAACAACAGTTAAAAGAGATTTCAGCCTCTGGAATTATTTTTTAACCAAAAGAGAAAAGGTTAAGAGGAGCTGAATGAATTATTTTAACTGTGAACAATCAGAGTTAATGGAGAAAGATTATTGTTTTGGGTTGGCTGGTAATGGAAGGTTATCTATTTAAAATGACTAAATGAATTCAGGATATATGTTTCACACCAGTTATAGCAGAATGGAAAAGATGGATAAATATTTATAACAAAGAACATACTGTATAGTAGCTATAAAGGGCACTGCACTGGGATTAGTTTTGAATGTCTCTGATGAGAAGATGGGAGGAAACATGATGAGGAGTATGACATTGAACAATGCTTACTAAGTTACCATTGCATGTAAACCAAAAGCAAGTGTCCTTAACTGCCAGGGGTAGTGTGGTTTGGACCATCTGCCATATAGCCAACAAGTCTTGGTCACATACAGTCTGATGAGAATGAATTTCTGTTCCATCACAACACCCATAAACCTAACACCTCAAACTTCCTCATGCAATACTGTTCCATCAGGTCCAGGCAATCGCACTTTATGGGATTGCACATGGGTTTCTGATGTACTTGGTGCTTCCTGCAAGATTATCTCCCTCACCTATTCCAATAACCTCACAATTGCCACCCCTGCATCTAGTATCAGAAAACATTACTTTCCTCTTGCCGATTTGGACTCCGCAGTTCATCTTTTCCTTTCCATTTAGTGACTGCATGACCTCCATGTGAATGGTCTGTAGTGAACCCAGACAATTTGAATTGACTCCTTTTAGATTCCATTTTTAAGCAGCAAGAAAACCTAATGTAAGTCACATGATAAATGAATTCATGGAGTCTTCTAATAATTCAGTTATTCATTTTCTCTTTCTTAATAAACATCTTAAATTTATTTGATGCCAAATTTCTAATTTTTTCATTAATTATTAACGCTAGCTGTTTAATATCAAAAGTACATACAAAAAGCTAAAATAAAGGTGAACATCTAATGCATGGTCATCATACAAACCTAATACAAGTTTACTGCTAATTAATAGTGTACTGATACCTTGCAGCTGGTGGAAACAATGGGGGTCTCTTTAACATGTAAATAGTATGGTTTCAGTGAAAGGTTACAAAACTAAAAACTGGAACCTTCATTACAGTTCAAATCTGCCTACTTCTGGTATCAATAAAGGTGGAATGAGCAAGAGACTTCGGAAACCCAGGAAGTGGAAGGAATCCCACAGAGCAAAATCCAGCAGGTAATTGCCATGACACTGGCATCTACTGGGAAACACATACCTGTCCTTGCTCTCTCTACTCTCTGACTCTCTAGCATCAGATCATTTCTGCAAACAAATACCCCTCTACTGTCTGCTCCCATAACCACCATCTCAACCAGAAACCTGCTCTTCTTGACAATCCACTCATAACTTAATACCAATTCTTCCCCAAGTATTTCTCCATCACCTCTGTTTCTCCCATGAGGCTTGTCTGCTGTCATCTTGGTCACAGCTTTGAGCCCTATGCAACAACCAGCTAGCCAACTGTCTATAGTATGAACCTTATTGGAAGCAAAAGGATATTCTGTTAAGTAAAATAGAAAAGTTTTTCAACAAAGCACTGCTTAATGTTTGTTCGTATTTTTTTTTTACTTGACTTATCCTTTTTTCCTACAGAAGCTCTGCAACCCACTCTCTCAATATCTTGTATTGGATATAACTGGGATCAATGTAATGGAAAACTCCACCGTGGGCTTTTCAAAGTCTAGCTGTGAAATCAGGAGGGTTTGGCACGGGGCTAGCAACCCCATCCTGTAAAAACCCAGAGCTACAGTAACACCAACAGAAGTTCCAAAGACCTCATCCATCAGGTAATTGCCATGACACTGGTGCTTACAGGGAAACAAATACATGTCCTTGCTCAGTCTGCTTTCTGACTCCCTGGTATCAGGAAGAGGAAGGATACACCTGGGGACAATTTAGCAGCCTATGCCACCGTAAGGGTGATAGCCTTAGGTAAGTAAGTAAGTAATGTAATGTTTAAAAAAATTAATTGGAACTAGTCAGAAATATCAAGGAAGATAAATGTGTCTCATCTTTGTCATTTACAAGAATGGAATTTTCTTTGTGCTATCAACAAGTTAGCCATAGCAGGAATAGGCCGCATATCCCAGCAAAGTACTTGTTCAGAATACTGCTCTTCCTCTTGAACATTAACTATCCTTTTCCCATCCTTTTCCTATAACTTAATTCCACACATTGATTTTGCACTGGGGGTCAAGTTGTGATCTTGAGAAAAGGTAATATCCATGAGAGCTTTGCATTTCTCAATACATGTTCGCTTTTCTCCTGAGATTCCATATTTCAATGACCTCTTGTTAAAGAAAGAAACCAGAAATTATACTTAACATGTATTTCACCATCTCACGCTCATTGAAACAGTTTATGGTCAATGTATCATTTCTGAGGTCACTGTTGAAATGTTGAAGTTAGAGCGATCAACTTTTATTCAATAATCTCCCACAGTTAATGAAAAGACTGACAGTTTACTGAATTAGATCAAGGAATAAGTATTGGCCAGCACACCTACCTTTTCATGAATTTTTAATGCTAGCTGCTTAATATCAAAAGTACGTACAAAAAGCTAAAATAAAGGTGAACATCTAATGCATGGTCATCATACAAACCTAATACAAGTCTACTGTTAATTAATAGTGCACTGAAAATTCAAGGAAATCTACTTCAAGATGGTGCCATTAAGTGGTGACTCTTTGCTTGCAGTTCTGATAGAAATCATCAAGTATTCCTGTTTAGGGCTACTATAGCTGAAATCCACAGTCACAACCACATGTACTTCAGTAAGCAGCATTGTTTTAAGACTTTGAAAAAACTTATCAATACTCAAAATTGTTGAATCTTGGATGGCATATTTGGGTTGCAAGTGCAGCTCCCCTTTAAGAAAACAGAAGTGGGGAAACCAAGTCTGTCTACAGGTACGACAGAAACACAGAAGCTTCTGACCCCCACTCCTGATTATCCTGCTGGTGAATGTACAGTCTATGGAAAATAAAGTTAAAGACCTCAGAGCAATATTGCTGTTGCCAGAGGAACATCAGGGACCGCTGTTTACTCTGCTGATTTCAGACACAGTGCTGCAGCTTGATAGCATCACCATTCTCTGCAAAGACAGGACAGATCAGTCTTTTAAAGGCAGAGAGGGTGAAATATGCCTTATGCTTAACCCATTGTGGTGCACAAACATGGCCAGTTCTGTCTCAATCATGCTCACCTGAACTGGAACATTCAGTGGTCAAATGTCATCTATATTATCTGCTGAGGCACTCCTCTGCTATCACCCTGGTAACAGTGCACATTCCACCTCAGGCCAATGTCAAGCAGGTCCTGGAGGAGCTGAGCAATGTGATCAGCAGGCATCAAATTATATCTTGGAAAGTAATAATGCCTAAATCCATACTGTAACAACAGTACATAATTTTCTTTGTGATATCATGTTCTTACCAGAAAGTTAAAGAATAAAAAGTTCATTACAGGATAGGCTTTAAAAATGGTACTATTGGAAGAAAGGGAGACATTTTGTTAACTCTGTAAAATACTGGATAAGGCCCACTCTAAGAGGCATGCATCCACACAAGCACAAGAAAATTAGGCAAAAGAATGAGTAGTTGCTTATGGTATATAGCAAATACTGATTTTAACAGCAGGCAGTATACAGACCTGAACATGGACTGTAGATTGAATTTAAAATGCAGCTCTGAACAATAGTATTCCTGGAGCTGCAGACTGGAGTTTACTGCAAATCAAACAATGCTGACTAACATTCATTTTGGACTGTGGGTGCAAAGAAGGAGGTGTTTGTAAACTGTAACTCAAAAAAAGCATCCTAGATACATTGTAACCATAGAATTGTTCTGCTGTTACTTTTGATCTTTAGCATATAAAATATCATATAATATTGGATTGAGCAGGTTTCTTCTTCCAAGAGCATCTCAATATGATGTCTGTTACTCGTTTTTGCTAAATAAGCACTTCAATATCCACTAGCTTCAGTGTCTCTCTGGTGACTTTGTTCAGTTCCAACAGCTCCAATACGTAAAAAGAGAAATTGAACAAAACCCATTAATAAGTCAATTTAATGTCAGTGATAAGGTTGACACAATAATCTTGTAGCAGTAAAATAAATGACATCATCCTAAGAACAAGAACATAAATATAGTCAATGTAGATTCTGAAAAACTAAGTCATTTGTAAAAAGCAATAAAATGAAAAACGTAAGGACATTATATCATATATTTGAGTTCTATAGTGTATACAGGAGTTAGGACATGTGGAAGTAATAGATATCCAGCTGATGGATAGAAAATCACCTTATTAAATAGATGTTGAGAATAGGTGGTAGATATTTATTAAGATTACATTGCAACTCAACAGCTCCTGGTGGAATTGGCTGTCACTCCTTTATCTGTTGAAATGCCTTCATAAACAAAGAGCTTGTGAAAAACACCAGAAATCTACAACTACCAATCCATTCACGCTATGTGGCCCACTATAACCACTCCTCCCAACTCCTACTATCTTCCCCCATCATTAACTCTCCACATGGTTTCAAATTACCCTTTCTGGTTCCCTTCTTTTGCCTTTTCAATTTCAACTATGACGGTAAATAAAATAAAGCCTAGATGAAAATTCTATCTGACATATGGGACCTATTCAAGGTGGCCTGGTTGTAATAGTCTCAATCAACAAAGGCAATTCTGAACAAGATCATAACGTGGGTGATGTGGTTGCAGCGCACTTGTCAGCGGTGAAACAAACAATTCTCTGCCTGTGAATTTGAAAACCAGAACGAAGGACTGTATTATCACATCCTGCTTTCGACAAATTTCCACGGTGAGTCTTTCACAATAACAGCTCTCACTGAAAAGGTCACAGAGTAGATTATGAACTTCAAATTTAATTTAGATGTTATGCACACGAAGAAGGAAAAAGAATTGAAATTGGAGAGGGGGTTTCAGAGGGATCAGCACGGAAGCACATTTGTTCACTGTTTATATTAACAACTCGAACTTGGGGATAAGAAAGTCAATACAAATTTACTGGTGGTGGCATCCAGAAGAGGTAGACGTGACTGACTTGGATAAAAATTCAATGTAATGCATAATAACAATACCAAATTTAGTTAATTGAATGGAGTGAAGAAGTAAATGGGTCTAGGAATACAGGGGAGAAAATTATTTAAACTAGTTAACAAGAATATTAAAGTAAGTATTAAAGGTATTGGATATAAAATTCAAGCACAGTGAAGTAATGTTAAACTTATAGAGAGGCTCACCTGCACAGTTCTAACATACATTTTATGAATGGGATGAAGAAAGACTGGAGGAAGTGCAATATATGTTTTCATTAATGGTTACACAACTGAAGGATTGAAAATGAAGGGATAGATTTGTAAGGTTTAAGCATTTTCTTGTACTGTACTAAGGAAATGATTTAGAGTTGACCTGGACAAGGTCTTAAAATTATGATTGGATTGATCAGGGTAAATGTAGGGAAGATCCATCTGTGAAAGGATCCTGAACTCAGAGTCATAAAGGACAGATAATTGCTGATTATATCAAAAACTGAATTAGGAAAGCCAGGAGGGTTCATGTAAATTCCTTGGCAAGTAGGAGCAAAGAGATTCCCAAGGCACTCTATACATACATCAAGAGCAAAAGGATAACCGGGGAGACGATAGGACCACCCAAGGATAAAGGGAAGAATATTTGCTTGGATCTGGAGGATGTGAGTGAGGTTCTTAATGAGTACTTTACTTCAGTATTTACCAAGGAGAAGCATGTGGAGGATATGGAGATCAGTGTTGAGTTTATTGACATACTAGAGCATTTTGATGTAAAGGATGATGTAGTGGGTCTCCTAAGGAGCATTAGGGTGGATGGGGTATACCCCAAGTTATTGAGAGAGACAAGAGAAGAGATTGCTGAGCCTTGACCAATATCTTCATATCCTCTCTAGACACAGGCAAAGTCCCAGAGGACTGACGAGAATGTTGTTCCAATATTCAAGAAAGGAACCAGGGATAATCCTGGAAACTATAGACTGGTGAGTCTCATGCCAGTGGTAGGGAAGTTATTGGAGAAAATTCTTAGGGATAGGATTTATGAGCAACTTGAAAAACCACGGTCTTATAGAGTCAGCATGGCTTTATGCAGGGCAAGTTATGTCTTTCTAATTTGATTGAGTTTTTTGATGAGGTGATGATGGTGATTGATGAAGGCAGAGTGGTGGATGTTGTTTTCATGGATTTTAATAAGGCATTTGACAAGGTCCTTCATGGGAGTCTCATCCAGAAGATTAAAATGCATGGGATCCCTGGTGAATTGGCTGTTCAGATTCAGAACAGTCTTGCCCAAAGAAAACAGAGGGTAGTGGATGAAGGGACTTATTCCAGCTGGAGGTCTGTAATTAATAGAGTTCTGCAGGGATCTGTGCTGGGACCCCTGCTGTTTGTCATGTAAAAACGACCTGGATGAAAATGTAGGTGTGTGGTTTAGTAAATTTGCATATTATAGGAAGGTTGGTGGGATTGTAGATAACATAGAAGAGGCGGTAACAAAAAACGATGGGATACAGATCAGTTGCAGATATGTGCAGAGAAATGGCAGATTGAGTTTAACCTGGTCAAATGTGAAGGGTTGCACTTTGGTGGGTCAAGTACAAAGAGACAATAGCCTGTTAAGGGCAAGATCCTTTACAGTGTTCATGAGTACAGCGATCTTGGAGTCCAAGTTCATAGGTCCCTGAAAGTGGCTACACAGGTTGATGGGGTGGTTAAGAAGGCATATGGTATGTTTGCCTTCATTAATTGAGGAATTGAGTTTAAAAATGTTAGGACGTTATGTTGCAGCTTTATAAAGCTCTAGTTAGGCCATATCTAGAGTATTGCATAAAGTTTTGGTCACCTATTATAGGAAGGATATTGAGGCTCTGGAGATGGTGCAGAAGAGATTTACCTGGATGTTGCCTGGATTAGAGGGCATGTGTTATAACGACAGGTTGGACAAACTTGGGTTGTTTTCTCTGGAGCAGCAGAAGCTGAGGAGAGAAATGATAGAGGTTTATGAGATTATGGAAGACATAAAGAGAGTAAATAGATAATATCTTTTTCCAAGAGTTGCAATGTCTAATAGCAGAGGGCATGCATTTCAGGTGAAAGGGAATCATTTCACAGGAGATGTGAGGGACAAGTTTTTTATACTGAGAGTTGTGGGTGTCTAAAATGCAATGTCTTGGGTGGTTGTAGAGGCAGAAACATGAGGGACTTTTAAGAGACATTTAGACAGGCACATGAATTGAAGAAAACGGAAGGTTGTGTAAGTAGAAGAGATAAGTTCAGTTAGCCATTTGATTACTAATTTAATGGCCTGTTCTTGTGCTGTAGTGTGCTATATTCTATGTTCTATCTGTAAGGGAAGAATCTGAAGCAATCTCTTTCCTCACATATATTCTGCTGCATTTTACATTTGCAAGTAAATGGGTAGAATAGATCGAAAAAGAGTGGAGGTCCTGAAAGCAGAACACGTGGAGTTAGAAAGGAAGTTGAGAAGCAGGAGCTCAAGGGTAGTAATCTCAGGATTGCTGTCTGTGCCAAGTGGCAGTGAGTATAGGTCTAGAATGAGGTAATGGATAAATGCGTGGCTGAAGGATTGGAGAAGAGAGCAGGGATTCAGGTTTTCTGGATCATTGCGACCTCTTCTGGGGCAGGTGTGACCTGTACAGAAAGGATGGGTTGCACTTAAATCTGAGGGGAACCAATATCCTGGTGGGGAGGCTTGCTAGTGCTATTGGGGAGGGTTTAAACTAGATTTGTAGGGGGGTGGGAAGCAAAGTGAAGAGGCAGAGGATGGGGCGGTTGCGCATAAGTAGAGACAGCTTGTAGGGAGTTTGTGAGGAAGGATAGGTAGATGATAGAGCAAAGATGCACTCAGCGTGATGGTTTGAGATGTGTCTATTTTAATGCAAGAATTGCCAGCTTCCTGGAGTTAGGTTAGAGAACTGATCTGCCCACTGACCCCATTCTGCATAGAACCCGGAGGAGCTTCAACAGCCCCAGACTCATTTCAGTGGTGGGACAATCTCCAGGGAGTTGCGGGAGTCTGCAGACATCATCCTTCACCAATTAGTGGGATACATTAATGGCTGTCATGGTAACGTAGCGGTTAGTGCGTCGCTATTACAGCTCGGGCCATTGGAGTTCAGAGGTCAATTCCAGCATCATCTGTAAGGAGTCTCTGTCCATCCTCCCCATGGAATGCATGGGTTTTTCTCAGGTGCTCCATTTTCATCCCACAGTCCAAAAGCTGTGTGTTAATTGGTCAATGTAAATTGTTCCATGATGCGGTTTGGGCTAATCAGGGTTATCGATGGTTACTGGGCTGATGTAGCTCAAGGAGTCAGAAGCCCCTACTCCACACTTGATCACCAAATAGGTAAGTAAATAAATACATAAAATGGATTGAACATTCAGTTCAAATGTGGAGAAAATGTCAGGAAACTGGAATAATCCTGGAAACTACAGTGTGGATGAGCTGCCTGAGCAAGTGGTGGATGCCATTTCAATTTCAACATTGAAGAGAAGTTCAGATTGGTACACGGATGGGAGGGCTATGGAGTGATGTGTCCTGGGTGCAAGTTGATGGGGCTAAGCAGTTTAAATGGTTCAGCACGAACTGGATAGGCCAAAAGGTCTGTTTCTGTGTTCTAGTTTTCTATGAGTCTATGAATATCATAAACAGGGCGGATGAACTTGGAGCATGGATCAATACGTGGAACTTTGACATTGTAGCCATTACAGAGACTTGGGTGTCTCAGGGGCAGGAATGGCTGGTGAGTGTGCCAGGCTTTAGATCTTTCAAAAAGGATAAGGAGGGGCACAAAAGAAGTGGGAACATGGCATTGCTAATCTGGGATAGTGACATGGCTGCAGAAAAGGAGGAGGTCATGGAGGGATTGTCTACTGAGTCAGGGTGGGTGGAAGTCAGAAACAGGAAGGGGGCAATAACTCGACTGGGTGTTTTTTATAGACCCCCCAATGGTAACAGAGACATCGAGGAGCAAGTAGGGAGACGGATTCTGGAACAATGCAAAAGAATAATAGGGTTGTTGTGATGGGAGATTTTAACTTTCCTAATATTGACTGGCATCTCCTCAGAGCAATGGGTTTAGATGGGGTGGAGTTTGTTAACTGTGTTCAGGAAGGTTTCCTGACACAACATGTAGCTAAGCCAACTAGAGGAGAAGCTGTACCTGATCAGGTAATGTGAAATGAACTTAATCAGGTGTCAGATCTCTTGGTGGGACAGCATTTTGGAGGTAGTGATCACAACTCTGTCTCCTTTACCATAGCACTGGAGGGGGATAGGAGCAGACAATTTGGGAAAACATTGAATTGGGGTAGGGGGAAATATGATGCTATTGGGCAAGAACTTGGGAGCAGATGTTCTCAATGTTCTGCATATGTATGTTCCATTGAGGCAGGGAAAGGATGGTAGGGTAAAAGAACCATGGTGTACAAAGGATGTGGAAAATCTAGTTAAGAAGAAAAGAAAAGCTTATGAAAGGTTCAAGAAACTAGGTACTGATAGAGTACTAGAAAATTACAAAGTTGCCAGGAAGCAGCTTAAGAATGGAATTAGAAGAGCTAAAAGGGGCCATGAGAAGGCCTTGGTGAGCAGGATTAAGGAAAACCTCAGGCCTTCTACAAGTATGTGAAGAGCAACAGGATGAGCCATCTGAGAATAGGACTAATCAGGAGCGATAGTGGAAACGTGTGCATGGTGGCGGAGATACTTAGTTAATACTTTGCTTCTGTATTCACCGGTGAAAAGAACCTTGGCACTTGTGGGTATGACTTACAGTGGACTGAAATGCTTGAGCATATAGACATCAAGGAAAAGAATGTGCTGGGGCTTTTGAAAAGCATTAAGTTGGATAAGTTGCCGGGACTGGACGAGATATACCCCAGGCTACTGTGGGAAGTGAGGGAGGAGATTACTGAGCCTCTAGCAATGATTTTGCATCATCAATAGGGATAGGAGAAGTACCAGCGGATTGGAGGGTTGCAAATGTTGTTCCCTCGTTCAAGAAAGGGAGTAGGAATAATCCAGGAAATTATAGACCAGTGAGTCTCACTTCAAAGGTAGGTAATTTGTTGGAGAAGATCCTGAGAGGCAGGATTTATGAGCATGGGGAGACATAATCTGATTAGTGATAGTCAGCATGGCTTTGTCAAGGGCAAGTCATGCCTCACGAGCCTGATTGAATGCTTTGAGGATGTAACAAAACACACTGATGAAGGTAGAGCAGTGGATGTAGTGTATATGGATTTCAGTAAGGCATTTCATAAGGTTCCCCATGCAAGGCTCATTCAGAACATAAGGAGGCATGGGATCCAAGGAGAAGTTGCTTTGTGGATCCAGAACTAGCTTGCCCACAGAAGGCAAAGGGTAGTTGTAGATGGTTCATATTCTGCATGGAGGTTGGTGACTAGTGGTGTTCTGCAGGGAACTGTTCTGGGATCCCTCCTCTATGTGATTTTTATAAATGACCTGGATGAGGAAGTAGAAGGGTGGGTTAGTAAGTTTGTTGATGACACACAGGTTGGGGCTATTGTGGATAGTCTGGAGGGTTGTCAGAGGTTACAGCGGGACATCGATAGGTTGCATAACTGGGCTGAGAAGTGGCAGATGGACTTCAACCCAGATAAGTGTGAAGTGGTTCATTTTGGTGGGTTAAATTTGAAGACAGAATATAGTATTAATGGTTAGACTCTCGGCAGTGTGGAGGATCAGAAAGATCTTGGGGTCCATGTCCATAGGACACTCAAAGCTGTTGCGCAGGTTGACAGTGTTGTTAAGAAGGTGTATGGTGTGTTGGCATTCATCAATCATGTAATTGAGATCAAGAGCCATGAGGTAATGTTACATCTATATAAGACCTTGGTCAGACCCCACTTGGAGTACTGTGTTCAGTTCTGGTCACCTCAGTACAGGAAGGATGTGGATACTATAGAAAGCTGGCAGAGGAGATTTACAAGGATGTTGTCTGGACTGGAGAGTGTGCCTTATGAGAATAGGTTGAATGAACTTGGCCTTTTCTCCTTGGAGTGGCGGAGGATGAGAGATGACCTGATGGAGGTGTATAAGGTGATGAGAAGCATTGATCATGTGGATAGTCAGAGGCTTTTTCTCAGGGCTGAAATGGCTAACATGAGGGGGCATAGTTTTAAGGTGCTTGAAAGTAGCTACAGAAGGGATATCAGGGGTAAATTTTTCACACAGAGTAATGAATGCATGGAATGCACTGCTGGCGGTGGTGTCGGAGGTGGATACAATAGGGTCTTTTCAGAGAGTCTTAGATAGGTACAACATTGTGGGCCAAAGGGCCTGTAATGTCCTGTGGATTTCTACGTTCTACATTCTAGTCAGGGGTAAAAGTCTACCACTGAGTCAGTTAATTAAGAGTGCATTACATAGACCTGTAATAACATTCTTAAGGGAAGAATTTTAATGCATCTAACTTTACAAAGGTCAGATTTTCCTGTATAAACTTAAAAAGGAAGAAACAAAAGATCCCATGTATTAAATTCACTCATCCTCTATTTGCAAAGAAAAATGCTCCCCTTGGAATCAGCTGACCTTTTGGTATATCCTTGTATTTGATAGTACATAAACAGCATAGTAAAATGATGTACTCTTTCTGAAATATGTCATGATGTTTCTTCCAGGTCTACCATTAAGCTGTAAGAGAGTGCATTATTTTTGAAGCAGCACTGCTTTAATGGACCTTGGCAAACATCCATTTAGGAGCTGTATAAATATAAGGGCCAAAGGGATCACTGCCAAAATCTTTCAACTCATTACTCAGTCAAGGCTGACATTAGCCTCTTCTTCTTGCAAACAATACAGGCCTAGGACTTTTTTGTGCAAAGACTTTCAATTGTAATGGAAATGGGCCATTGAAACATTATGGGAGAATCGTTCCTTCACAGAGAAAAATAACAGAAGAAGCGGAGCAACAATTATAGATACCTAATAGAATTGAAATTGCTTATTGTATAACAAAAAATATCTCAAATAGACAAAAGTTTGAGCCAATAATGAGCTTCTGATTTTCTCTTCTGATCTATTATTACCAATGATCATAAATCTTTCGAAGAAAGCACAGTCGCTGCAATTGCAGAGAGATTGAAGGGGCCTAACGCAAGCTTGAGTGGCTGCCCAGAAGGTGATATCCTAGCTGAATGAAATTATATCTTTCTGCATAGAGTAGAGGCCATCCTGCAGAATAAAATACGCTTCTATCAAATGCCCACCTCAATACGCGGGTGCAAACATCAATAGAAACAAACATCTCTCACACCTGGTGAAGGCAGATAGAAACATAAGATTTAGCATTCAAGACATACACAAAATGCTGGAGGAACTCAGCAGATCAGGCAGCATTTATGGGAATGAATAAGCAGTTAATATTTTAGGCCGAGACCCTTCTTCAGGACTAGAAAGGAAGGAGGGGAAAGATGCCAGAATAAAAAGGTGGGGTAAGGGGAAGGAGGATAGCTCGATAGTGATAGGTGAAGCCAGGTGGGTAGGAAAGCTGAAGGGCTGGAGAGGAAGGACTATTGTATTTTATACCACAGGGGGCAGTGAAGAGCAGCTGGAATTCCGTTTTTACAAGGGGTGATGGAAAATGCAATTATAGAACTGGGGAAACCACACAAGCACTGTTTTCAAATTCTGACAGTCAGTAATCCATATGCTGCCTTGTCTCCCGATTGTCAGTCTGCTCCAACACAGAAGCAAGTGAAGTAATGTCTGGCAGAGATCTCACTAGCTTCAAAACACAGTGAATATAGATCAAGAGGATTTCAGCTGGCAGACTGGATACGAACAGCAGGGCTTTCCATCTGTTGAAGCTACTCAGTTGGAACACTTAGGAATAGTAGAAAAAGATTGAAGTAAGTATTGCTGTTGCAAATGGGTATCTTAAAAATCATAGCTTCATAGAATGTGTTCTTTATCTACACTGAGTGACCACTATATCAGAAACCTTTTGTATCTCATAAGTGGCCACCTGGTGTACGTTCATGATTTTATGTTGCCATAGCCCATCCTTTTCAATGTTTGTTGTATTGTGTAATCAGAGAAGCTCTTCTGCATACCACTATTTTAACGTGGTTATCTGAGTTACTGTTGCCTTTCTGTAAGCTTGAATCAGTCTGGAATTCTCCTCTGACCTCTCTCATTAAGAAGGCATTTTTAAAATAGAAGTGCTGTTCATTAGACTTTTTTTTGTTTTTTGCACCATCCTCTGTAAACCCTAGTTGCTGTTGTGTGTGAAAATCCCAAGAGGTTAGCAGTTTCTGAGATACTCAAACCAGCCCATCTAGCACCGACTATCATTCCACGGTCAAGGTTACTTAGATCAAATTTCTTCCCCATTCTGATGTTTGGTCTAACCAACAACAGAATGTATTGACCGTGTCTGCCTGTCTGTATGCATTCTGTTGCTGCCACAGGACTGGCGGATTAGATACTTGCACCGATGGGCAGGTGTACACGTGAATCTAATCAAGTGGCCACTGAGAGTGTAGTACATTTCCTTGCAGTTTATTCTTCAGTACTATCTCATCTTATTTATCCTTGAGTGCTGAATGGTAATGGTTTGTTATGCTGGAGACATGAAGTGATGCAGCTTAAAGGGTGGATGTTGGAAGTGTGATGGACGGATTTCAGGAATACTTGGTGTCAGTGCATAAGTGTTGTGGGAATGAAGTCAAAAGGAGCTTACAGTTTCTAGAATCTATGTTCCACTGGTGCATTATGAATGAATGAATGAATGTTTCATTAATCATGGCATTCTTGGCAACAGGTTAGAATGTAGGCTGTTAGAGAACTTCCTTTTCTTTCTCCACTCTTTCAATCACCTGAGAAGAATCTGAACCCCTCATCTTGTTCCTCCTAAAGACTCAATTGTCTTATTTTTTTTTTAAACATACTGTACACAACAATCATGGCGGTGAATATCTAGGCAGAAGAAACACATAATAGGTGCCCTGGAAATCTGTGGACCCAACATTGAAATTGTGTGTTAATATTCTTCCAATTGACTAAATTAGTTAGTGGGCATCCTGTCTCTCTGATGAGCAATATAAAATGCAATATAAATATTGGTAGGTTACTACTGGATCACTGGTTTTAACCATTTAGCTATATCCAAACTCATGGTTCTCTGCAAACTAAAACTCAGCCCGACCTGATATTGTGGGAACTTTTCAAACTAATGTGGTAAAGAGGCTCTTTGTTCCTTGATTAGTTAGGTTATTACAAAAATCCCATACAGGGTGCAAATTTGCACAAAAGTCACCTAAAACCCCGATGGGACAACATTAGCAAGATGAATGACAAACACCATTCCTTTACCACTAACCACAAAATCCAGGCCCCAGTTAAATAAATATTATTACTCAATTCTTATGTATTCGGCATACAAGTTAATTTTTTAAATATATGATTCAAATTACTCTGAAGCTGACCTTGGGAAATATGCAAGTTAACATGAAAATTATTTTCTGAGTGGTATAATTGGGATGAAACAAGGGAAAATAACATTCACAAAGCTGCAGCTCATGAATTTACTGCACAATATAATCTGATGTATTTTGGCATACTGAGACTGAATTTCATTGAAAAAAACTGTCTTTACCATATATTTAATACCTCCATTGACAGGACATTTCTATTGCAAATATCTTTACACATAGTTAAGTTCTGCACTTATTGTGGAAGATCATCCATAGAAACAGTTTATGCACAAAAATAAATGAAAATCTCAGATCTTGCGGAGCAGTGGTGGAGGTCACAGGAGAAATCATAGATATTAGCTTTGATCTTTTGACATTCAGTGGAATAATATGTTGGATGTTCAAAATTCTGTGCATGAACAATAATTCAATGAAAAGCAGTCACACCTAATTCAGTTCAAACTTTTTTCCTATTGTAATAGGGTAAAATGAAAGTGAATTAAAGTAGGACTTCTAAGAAATATTTATATTGATGATCAGCACAAAGCACAGAGGTCTCTGTTATTTAAATTAAAGCATGTATTTCAGGTTTCATAGCTAATAAAGTCCTATAATGCTACTATTGATGATGAATTAAAACTAAAGGTGAATTTCTTCTCCATGCAAGTGTCAGTCAGTATTTTATTTTCAATTAAAGCTTTGCCAAAGAAAGAAAGATCAGCTGCTTTGTATTCCAACCTTGAAGGTCAATGGTTTCTCTGCTTCCGTTCCGCTGCGCCAGAAAAAGAAATAATTCTGTTCATGGGAAAAGTGAGCAGAATCTGTATCTCATGAGTTTTTTTCCTGCTGCATAATATTCAACAAAGCAAGTTTGAAGACAAAATATTACCATAACTTGGAATGTTTTCATTTCCAAGAACATTTGTATTGAGTGCTTTTAAATATCAAGAATCAGAATGGTTCTACCAATTAGACAAAGAAGAATTGACATTGATTTGCACATTTAGTAAAGCACAACCAACAGTGGAGAGCCACTAACAGAGAACCAATGAAATCATTGATCACAAATTTAACAACATCAAAGAAATCTTGTCAAATAATAAAGTCAGGAAATAGTGGATCATAAAAAATAAGAGGAAGCATTATCTGTTAAAGAAATCATTAACTCCCAAATGGTTTAGAAAATCCAAATTGTGCTTTATAATATACTATATCTACTAGAAAAACTATTATTGCATTTATTATCTATTTCACTTCCTTTTCATAAAATTCTGAACATTATACTTTATTTTAGTTGAAATACAGGAATATCACAGCCATTCTTCCTTTTTAGTCATTACAAACCTTGAACAGTCCAAGGCATAGGACTGGGTTCAGTCTCCTTTCTGATTCTAGCTTCCTGCTCTGATTATGTTATGTTTGGTAGCATGGAGCTCCCTAATTATAAACTAGTTGGTGCCAAACTGAAAGCAGTTTTATGTCTTTAGGAAATAAGTTACATGTTGGGTCAATGGATTAATTGCAAAAGGAAAGCATACATTTTGCAGTACTAATGGCTGGTATTCACCATCATTGCTGTAGTATTCAGGCATCTGCACAGGTACACTTTCACATAGAAATGCAGTGCTGCTGTCAGTGATCCAATGCCCCCTAAAATACTTCACTGTTTGCAACTTTCTTCAACTGAATCAAGGTACGTGAATTGAATTTTTACAAACTTAACATCCTGAAGATATACTGTAGCTTCAGTAGCATTGCTAACTGTTAACTATAAATTTGGGATAAAGTGGTGGTGCAGCCTTAAGATTCTTTAGCAATTAATAATAATAATAACAAGACTTATTTAATGAGTACTTTTCATACAAACAATGTAATTCTAAGTGCAAATATAAAAATAAAAGACAAAATGACATTAGTTAAAAACAAGGATAAATAAATAAATTTTGAGCAGGCATTTAAAAGTGTCAACTGAGTCTGTAACCCTTATGTTATGTTTTGTAGCTTCAAAACATTAAATTAATTAAAAGGAAGACAAAGGGAGTCTGAAATTATGGGTGTAACTTCACCTTTAGTTTTAGCGAGGTGCACACGTAGCACTTGGTACGTGTGCACTTCTTTCCTCTTCCTTCTTCCTTTCACTCTTCCTTCAGTTAGTCCTGACGAAGGGTCTCGGCCTGAAACATCGACTGCACCTCTTCCTACAGATGCTGCCTGGCCTGCTGCGTTCACCAGCAACTTTTATGTGTGTTGCTTGAATTTCCAGCATCTGCAGAATTCCTGTTGTTAGCACTTGGTAGAGTGGTGACATGTGCAATTAATGTATTTTTACATATAACCCATAATTAATTATCTAGATGAATAAGAATACTTAATCAACATATATATATATATATACATACACGCACACACATAAGTTTACTCAAACATCACTGAAATACATCTTATAGCTTTAGTATTGAGCTCCATAGTTTAGGAGCGCAG
This sequence comes from Mobula hypostoma, assembly GCF_963921235.1. Lineage (NCBI taxonomy): Eukaryota > Metazoa > Chordata > Chondrichthyes > Myliobatiformes > Myliobatidae > Mobula > Mobula hypostoma. The sequence continues at coordinate 59,125,490 of NC_086104.1, read as the reverse complement.
TTAGGAAAGCTGACCTGCCAGTTTTCTTTGTTTAAATTTAAGAGACTGGCGGAAGAAGACCTGAGAGCTTGAGCAGGGTTTTGAAACAAAAAAAGATTCTGTGATGTATTCTGGTCCCAGTATATCCCAAATACATTGGCTTTAAATTACCAGGTTTATTTAATGAATCATTTCACAATCACCATTAAATATAAAAAGGTAATAATTTAAATGGCTGTGAATGAGACAAAAATAAAAAAATAAGTAACAGTCATTGGAGGCATGCCTACAAGGGAGGAAATCAGGGAAGGAATAAGCATGTAATTGTCATGAAAACTTTGATCCCCGGGATTTATTGCATCATAAACAATTTAACTACTGAGTTGTAATTTATACATAGAAGAGAATTGGAACCAGCTGAAATCTTCTACCATCTAATTTGTTATTCAACTCCAATTTTTTATAATTGGTGCACTTATTAGCATGAGTAAACACTTCATTTTTTCCTCTTATCCTCTATCAGTTTTAGACACTTTAACATATGCAATAGGTATGTTATCTTCACACAGTGATGCTTGAAGCTACAGAAATATCAATGAACAGAGAGGCAATGGGATATCAGGTCACATAATTAAGTGTGCAAGTCAATGGGACAACGTGGAATTTTTGCCAATCCATCTGGCAGCAGAACATAACAATTTAAAGGTCAGCTTGATTCGTCTTGATCATTGTTTTCATTTTCAATGGGCACCTTTGGGCATCTTGCTCAAATATTAGCAAGCCTGGACTGTTGGGTTTTGGCAGCATCCTTAACCAAGTAGTATCTCATCCAAGACTACTGCTGATAAAAACAAATGATCTCTTTCAGCTGAACCACTAGATAACTGGTAGAAGCAGGAAAAATGGCAAATTTAACTCATTCCTTGTCCACAAGTTAATCGTTCCTGAAACTCTAGGAATCAGATCATTCTGGATTCACAGAATGAGATCTATGCTCAGTAGATGCAGTGACACATGTGGATTTCTGCACCAATAAATAGAATCTGTGCATACGTTTCATTAGAAGACACATAAAGAAGACTGAATAAAGATAATAATAGTTCTATTTTTAATTAATGTTACATTTATTATACATACTTGACTATATCATGAGTAAAAAAATAACACAATATCAAAAGTTTCCACAAAATTTCCATAGCATGTCAATATTCAAAAGTTTTTTTTTCAAATTTAAATTACAGCTAAACATTGCAGGCAAAAAAAACTTTGTTACGGTTTCAGAATTAATAGGTGTGCAAAGATTCTGGAATTCTTAAGGCCTTTACTAGTGTAAAACTCAACAATAAAGAAATTACAGGAAACATATAGCCATTTGTATACCCTTGAAGCTCAGTTCATCACTTGAATAATAGTGAGTCTAAAGTAAGAATTACTTTATTCAGCAATGAAGCTGGATTTTAACAGTCTGATTGCAAAACTGTCAAATTAGTATGAGAAAACAATGGGCTGAATACAACTCAATTATTTGAAAGGGTTCTCAGAGAATTTCCTGACAGGAGAACCTGTTTTATTTTCATGAGACAACTTGAAAACATAGGAAGGATGATCCAGTTTGTACCTTGACATATTTTACTACCAATGATTCCATTGCATAAGCTAGGAGACAATGATAGAAAGATATGGTGATACACCCAGCTACCCTATTAACACCTTCAGCAAATTGCCCGCGAAGCAGTGATTTATTCAATTAAAATTAGTGAGGTCCCAGTGATTGGAAGTCCAGAACACAAAGCCTTCCATTTACATAGCACCATTTATAACCTCTGGATATCCCAAAAGCACTGTACAGCCAATGAAGTACCTTTAAGTACAATAACTATTATGATGTAGCGAATATGGTTGCCACAATGTGGAAAGCAAGCTCTCACAAACAGCAGCATCATAATATCTAACTTCTTTGGTTTTGTGGTTTTGTTGATTTTGCTCATAGCATGGGGATAAGGGTGCTCACTGTTACCAGACCCAATCAAATTGGACAAAAGACACAATCAACTCAGTTCAAAGTTATTTAAATTCAGTGAATAAATGTAGCTGCTCTTTTGATTTGGATCATTAATGCCCAAGAGTTGGTGGAAGAGGGTGGGGTCTCTATTCTTACCCTGTCTGGGCTGCCTGACTTTTAATTCTAGTTAATTCTTACAAACCAGGCCACCTAGTTGAATCAAAACTGTTACTTTGAAACAGAGAAAGGATGAAAGCAGATCGGCCTCAGAAATATTTAAGGACTAGAATAACAACAGGAACACTGCGAAAGACTTGCTAAGAAAGGCAACATCTGTGGAAAGTGAAATAGTTAATATTTCAAATTGAAGACCATTCAGCATATGTTCTGATGAATTGTCTACGACCTGAATCATTAACCATTTTTCTTTCCATAGATCCTGACTCACCTGTGGGAATTTCCAGCATTTTTGTTTTGTTTTTACTTGATTTCCAACTCTTACAATTAAAACATTTAAGGACTGTAGTTTAAGTTGTGGGAATTGATCCCACAGACTTGTCAGAAAACAACTTGTCATATGCTCCTTCAGGGGACATAAAGGGATCATCTTCAAGTCTTCCCTCCTCATTGACACTCCTGCAAACTCAAGTTTGTCCCAATTCTCCTTAGTGCTCATATTCTCTAATGCAGACAGCATGCTGTAAACGTTTTCTGTGCCCTTTCTAAAGCCTCTACAACCATCCTGCAATGACAACCAGAACTGTACACAATACCCCGAATGCCACCAAACCAATGCTTTATATACAGTATCTGCAACATGACTTCCTGACCCGTTGAATGAAAACCATCATGCCAAATGTCTCTTTACCATCCTATCTACTTCCATTTTCACAGAGTTTGGACTTGGATCTCAAGATCCCTCTATACATCATTGGTGTAAATAGTCCTGTCCTTTGCCCTTACATTTGGCCTGCCAAAGTGCAACCCTTCATACATGCCCAGATTAAACCCCATTTGTCATTTCCCTGCCCCATATCTATAACCTTTCTATATCCTGTTGTATCCTTTGACAAGCTTCTTCATGCTCCATAATTTTCCCAATCTTGGTGTCATTTGGAAACCTACTACCCACCCACCTACATTTTTTAGCACAAATAACAGAGGCTCCAGAACTGATCCATGCAGAACAGCACTGATCATAAACTTTCAGCAAGAATAACACCCTCCCACCATATATTCACTATCAGTCTTCTATAGACAAGCCAATTCTGAATCCAATCTACCAAATCATCATGGATCTCATGCATCTTAATCTTCTGAGTCAGTCTAGCATAAGGGACCTTATCAAATGCCACATTAAACTCTGTAGTTATCTATAGTTTTATCATCAGCACATGGGAAAGTGTTTTCTGGAAATCATTCTGGCCCTCATCAGTACACTGTGAGTAGTGAAAAATCATCTACAATTGCATTGCAATTGCTCATCTAGGCAACCCTGACCACACCTTCCTAACCTGCACTGTCTGTTACCAAGAAATGGAGGGGCCTTAAGAAAACAGGAACACTACCATCTGCAAGTTTCAATCCCAGTTGTACACCTTACTGGCATTATAATCTATCATCATCCTTTCTATTCACCAGGTATTAACTTTGTGGGAGTGGAGTACTTTCAGTGGAAGGACTAAAGTGAATCAAGAAGGTGGCTCATCACTACATTTGTAGGGGCATTTATTCATGCATGAACAGTAAATACTCACATTGCCAGAGTCTCCCATTTCCAAAGAAAATAAACCCAAATAATAAAAAACTCCCCTTCTCTTCTAAAAACAACCAAGGTACCTTTTACATCTTCCCAATAGAAAAACACTGGATTTTTTGTATAATGTCTAAACCAAAGAACTGTATTGAAAGGACTGTACCTCTGATCATGCAGCAATCACATAGCTCTGCACCATATTAACTGCTTAAATGTTTGTTCCAAAGTCAATGTGTTAATAACTGAACTACACCTGGTACTGCAGCATGACTGACATGTAGCAACAAATTGCTCCTTCGCCTGGAAGTCTGCTTTGGTCACTAATCTAGTTTAATAGATTGGTGCTCACAATGTAATCTCTCTACACTGGAGAAATCAAACAAGGTTTGGATGATCACTTTGAGAATCACTTGTGCAGTGACTGCAGAGGCAATTCTGAATTCCCTATTGTCTGCCATATTAATTCTCCACTCCATTCTCATTCTAATTCATCTCTCTGTGGCTTCGGCCACTTTTACAATGTAATCTTGTGGAACAGCACCCTCCATTGGGCATGTTGCAGCCTTTCAGACTTTCTTTCTCTGTGTCTGAACTAGACAATCCATCTCTGACACTGATCTGTTTTTTTCTCTCTCTAGCAACAAACCCCAACCTGCTGGGCATGTCCTTCAGACATGCAGTTTTCAACTTCAATGTTTTTTTCCGTATGTTCTGACCCTCTAACTGAACTCATTTCACAGTTGTTATGTTTCTTTGTTCAGATTCTCCAGTAGCTCCCATTAACCTATCAAACCAAATGACTTGATCTACAGTTTATGTGCATAGCTACCCAGACCTCCCATATTAGAGAGGTTCTCTTAATCCTGTCCACACCATCCTCACCCTCTTTATACATAAAACTAACTTTATTTTCCTCTCTGTTCTGACAAAAGGTCTTCAACCTAAAATATTAACTCTGTTTCTCCTTCCATAGATACTCCCTAACAGGCTGAGTACTTCCAGCATTTTCTATTTTTACTTAGGATTTCAAGCATTTGCAAATCTTTGGCAATGATTTTCATAGATGACAGTGCTTCATATTGACAGTTAATACACCTCATATTTCTTATACGAAGTAAACATGGTAGTTTTTATATTTCAAATTTTTAAACACATCACTTTCCTTACTCCAGCTTTTGTGACTGCCAAATACTTCATACAAGCTAAGCAGCATCCCATTTGTTGTTACAACATCTGTAAAGTATTCAAATTGCATCAGAGAAATGCCTAGTATACTGTCTAGGTGAGACTGACAAATCTAAAATGGAATGATGGGCTATTTTATGTCTTCTTCCTCTATTAAGAATTAAACATACAAATATTATTGAAATACTGGAGCCAAGGAAGTAAAAGACAAAAAGTTTTCTGGGCTGACCAAAACATCGACTCATAATTAATTTCAATTTTAAAATGTGTTTTCTGCTCCTTCATTGGTTCTGTTAGTGTATGATTATAGAAATCCAGACAAAATAGAGATCACACTTTGCCAGAAATTCGAGACTGTTGGGCGTAGTTTTACTAAGGAGAAGGTGCTTGGGAAGCAGAAAGATCTGAAGAGGGGGTAAGTCACTTGGATCTGATAGACTACGTCCCAGTGTTCGGAAAGAGGTAGCTGAAGAGATTATAGAGGCATTAGTAATGATCTTTCAGAAATCACTAGATTCTGCAATGGTTTCAGAGGACAGGAAAATTCCAAATGTCACTCCACTCATTAAAAGGGGAGGCAGGCAGAAGAAAGGAAGAAAGGAAGATAGGCCAGTTAGCCTGACTTCAGTGGCAGAGAAGATGTTGGAATACATTGTTAAGGATAAGGTTCTGGGGTCTGTGGAGTCACATGATAAAATAGGCCAAAGGAAGCAATGTTTCTTTAAGGGGAAATCTTGCGTGACAAATTGGTTGGAATTATTTGAGGAAATACCAGGCAAAATAGACAATGGCGAGTCTGTGGATGTTGTCTATTTGGATTTTCAGAAGGCTTTGGACAAGGCACCACACATGAAGTTCCTTAGCAGTACAAGAGCCCATTGTATTACAGAAAAGATACTAGCATGGATAGAAGATCGACTCACTGCCAGGAGGGAAAGAGTGGGAATAAAGGGGTTCTTTTCTGGTTAGCTGCCAGTGAATGATTTGGATGAAGGAATTGATGGCTTTATGGCTAGTTGTGGCCAATACAAAGATAGGTGGAAGGGCAGCTATTGTTGAGGAGGTAGAGAGTCTGCAGAAGTATTTAGACGGATTAGGAGAATGCGCAAATAAGTAGCAGATGGAATATAGTGCAGGGAAATGTAAGGTCATGCACTTTGGTAGAAGAAATAAAGTTATAGACCATTTTTTAAACAGGAGTAAATTTAAAAAATCAGAGGTGCAGAGTGATTTGGGAGTAAATTGTTGCAATGAGCAAATGAATTGAACCCAAGTGCAGGACACAGCAACGGAGATTGATTTAGGATGCTTACGCAGATGTAAACGTTGAACAGCAAACAGGAGGGATCTTAACACGGAGCCTTGACATAGAGAGACGGAGTTTCATAGGTAAACCTTGAAACTGGAGCAAAACTTAGAACACACAGTCCTAAGCAGCCAGGAAATGTTAATTACCACACAGGCAAAACCAACGATCTGGCAACTAGTGGTTGAAACGCCGGGCTTCTTATGCTGCAGGTCTTGATGGAAACCAGGTGTGCTGTCATCAAACAGAATTAGGAGCAAGTGGGAAATTAACGGTTGGAACCATGGCACAATCAAAGGAAATTAGAAGAAAATAGGGAATTAACGATCAGGACCATGATAGTACCCTCCCCCCTAAACAGGAGCCTCCAGGCGAACCACCAGGCTTGTCCAGATTGCCTCGATGGAAATCATGGATGAGGGCGGGTCCAGGATGAAGGAGCAGGGAATCGAGGAGCGTTCCTCTGGGCCGTATCCCTCCCAATCGACCAGGTACTGGAGACCCCTGCCTCGGCGGTGCACATGCAGTATTTGCTGGATGGTGTACGCTGGTTGGTCTTCAATGATCCGGGCGGGTGGAGGGGGATCAGCAGGAGGGCACAAAGGGCTGACAGATACAGCTTTCAATTGGGAGATGTGGAATATGGAATGAATGTGCATGGATCCAGGCAGTTTGAGTCTGACCACCGAGGGGTTGATGACACTCTCAACCTCGAATGGTCGCAGGTAGCGAGGGTCAAGTTTCTTGGGTTCGTTCTTGAGGGGGATGTCTTTTGATGAGAGTCAAACCTTCTGCCCAGGCCGATAATTTGGTGCAGGAATTCTATGGCGATCGGCAATCCTCCAGTTGCAGTCGGTTGAGCGGAGCAGGGCCGGGCATGCATCCTTCCAGATTTTGCAGCACCGGCGGAGATGGGCCTGAACAGAAGGCACAGTGATGTCGTCTTCATGTGCGGAAAACAGAGGGGGTTGGTAACCAAGGGAGTATTTGAAGGGAGACATTCCGGTGATGGTGCTGACCAGGGAGTTGTGGGCGTACTCGACCCAAAAGAAATGGGTGCTCCAGGATGACGGGTTGTTGGCGGTTATGCAGCGCAGTGCTGCTTCCAAATCCTGGTTTGCTCGTTCTGTTTGACCATTAGTCTGTGGATGGAAGCCAGAAGACGGGTTTACTGAGGCTCCAAGGGTTTGACAAAAGGATCTCCAGACTTGAGAGATGAATTGGGGACCCCGGTCACAAATAATGTCAGAGGGAATTACATGAAGGCGGCAGACATGATGAACAAGGAGATTTGCTGTCTCACGGGCTGAAGGGAGTTTGGGAAGGGCTACAAAGTGCACAGCTTTGGAGAAGCGGTCGACCACGGTGAGTACAGCCGTATTCCCATGTGAAGGGGGTAGTCCAGTAATGAAATCCAGAGCAATGTGAAACCAAGGGTGGCTAGGGACTGGTAGAGGACGAAGCAACCCAGAAAGTGGTCAGTGGGAGGCTTTTCTGTGGGCACAAACAGAACAGGCAGAGACAAAGGAACGAGTGTCAGCATCCATGGAGGGCCACCAGAAATGTCTCTTCAGGAGGAACAGAGTTCAATCGATCCCGGGATGGCAGGTGAAACGAGAAGTGTGCCCCCACTGGAGAACCTGAGACCGAACCGAGTCAGGCACGAAGAGGCGATTGGAGAGTCCATTGCCTGGGTCAGGTTGAGTCCGTTGGGCCTCTTTGACTATGGATTCGATCTCCCAGGTGAGGGCAGCCACTACACAGGATGATGGAAGGATGGTCTCAGGGTTGGGATGACCCTCCACAGAGACATTTTGACGAGAGACAGCATCGGGCTTCTCGTTCTTGGACCCTGGACGATAGGTGAGTGTGAATCTAAAACGGCCGAAAAATAATGCCCAACGGGCTTGGCGGGAATTCAGGCATTTGGCGGTTTGGATGTATGTGAGGTTCCTGTGGTCTGTCCAGACGATGAATGGATGTTGCACTCCCTCCAGTCAGTGTCTCCACTCCTCCAAAGCGAGTTTGACGGCCAGTAACTCCTGGTTCCCAACGTCGTAGTTCCGTTTAGCAGGGGATAGACAGTGAGAGAAGAAAGCACAGGGATGGAGCTTTTGGTCTGGGCCAGAGCGTTGGGACAAGACCGCTCTCACCCCAGAGTCGGAGGTGTCGACGTCCACAATGAATTGGCGAGAGGGGTCAGGTTGGACCAGGATGGGAGCGGAGGTGAAACGCCTCTTCAGCTCCGAGAAGGCTGAGTCTGCTCCGGGATCCAGTGAAAAGGGGTCTTAGGTGAGGTGAGTCCAGTAAGGGGCACTGCCACCCGGCTGTAATCCCTGATGAAGTGGCGATAGAAGTTTGCGAACCCCAGAAATCACTAGAGTTGTTTGGGTGTCGTGGGTTTTGGCCACTCCGCCACCACCCAGATCTTTTCGGGATCTGCCCTCACTCGCCCGCTCTCGATGATGTACCCCAGGAAACTGACAGAACGGGCATGGAACTCGCACTTCTCTGCCTTAACGAATAGCTTGTTCTCCAAAAGCCTCTGCAGAAGCTGACGGACATGGTGGATGTGTTCCTGAGGACTGCAGGAGAAGATTAAGGTGCTGTCCAAATAAACGAAAATGAAATGGTTAATAAAGTCTGTAAGGACATCATTTATCAGAGCTTGGAAGATGGCGGGGGCATTGGTGAGACTGAATGGCATGACCAGGTATTCGAAGTGACCAAGAGGGGTGTTAAAAGCTGCTTTCCACTCATCTCCCTCCCTTATCCTGACCAGGTGGGAGGTACTTCGTAGGTCCAACTTAGAGAAGATGGTGGTTCCATGAAGGGGTTCGAAAGCAGAGTTGATAAGGGGCAGTGGATACTTATTCTTTATGGTGATGCTATTCAGGCCCTGGTAGTCAGTGCAGGGGCGCAGTGAGCCGTCTTTCTTCCCCACAAAGAAGAAACCTGCGCCTCCAGGGGAAGATGAGGGTCGGATAATGCCAGTCGTAAGAGAGTCACTTAGGTAAGCCTCCATTGCTTCCCTTTCTGGCCGGGACAGGTTATACAGCCGACTGGTGGGTAGAGGGGCTTCGGGGAGAAGGTCGATTGCGCAATCGTAAGGGAGGTGTGGAGGCAGGGAAAGAGCCCGTTGTTTGCTAAACACTTCTCCCAGATCGTAATTCTCTGCTGGAACCTTGGATAAGTCGGGGGTTTCAGCAGCAGACGAGGTCGCGGTGACTTTCACAGGGGAAAGGGCCAATTGTAGACAAGTGGAGTGACAGAACGCACTCCAGCTGACTATCTTCCCGGTGGAACAGTCAATGTGGGGATTATAGCAGCTTAACCGGGTTTACCCAATAACTATAGGAGCCTGAGGAGAGGAAATTAAATTGAATTGTATCTGTTCCCTATGGTTCCCGGAGAGAAAGAGAGATAGGGGTGGTGTGCAGCGTGTGACTTGGGCCAGTAGTCTACCGTCCAGTGCCCAGGCTTCCAAGGGGTTACTCAATGGCTTGCGAGGAACTCTGGCCCGGGAAGCTGTGTTTTCATCCAAAAGGTTTCCCTCAGCGCCGGAGTGTACTAGTGCTGACAGAGGCAGGGACTATTGGTTGTAACGTAAAGTAGCTTGCAGCTGCATCCGGGTTTGGGGAACGGAAGGGAGTGTTGTCTGGCTCACCAGGGTCCCCCCTTCTACCGGTGAGCTTTCCCTTTTTGGCCAAAGGGGACAGGTAGCACAGAAGTGGCCGGACTGGCTGCAATATGGACACTCACCTGTTCTCAATCTCCATAGTCGTTCTGTGGGGGAAAGGCGGTACTGTCCCAGCTGCATGGGTTCCTCTCCCGGGGCAGTGGAGATGGCCGGGCTGGGAGCTACTCTGGGAGTAGAAGAAGTAGAGAGACTTGTTCTGGAGGGAGGCAGAAATGAGAGCTGTGGAGTGGCCAAAGGTCGTGGATGACTCGTTCTTTCTCTATGGCATTCTCGGAGATGATTGTCCAACCTGGTGGCTAGGGAGATCAAGGAGTCCAGGATGTCAGTATCATCTCTTGCCGCTAACTCGTCTTTTACTATTTCACTGAGACCATTCCGAAATACCCCTTGGAATGCCTCATCATTCCACCTCGAGTTGGCCGCTAACGTCTGGAACTCCACAGAATATTTGGCAACACTGCATGAGCCCTGGTGGAGATTGAGTAGACGTTTGGCGGCATCTTTACTATGGATGGGGTGGTCAAAGATCTTTCAGTTCTGCGATAAAGGTGGGGAAAGATGAGTAGATATACGGTTGATTATCCCAGACAGCTGTATGCTAAGGCACTTCCCCACAACAACCCCATGATATAAGCAATTTTTGACTTATCCGTGGAATACATGGATGACTGCTGTTTGAACACCAAGGAGCATTGCAGAAAGTAGGCCCGGCACTTCCCCAAATCCCCAGCGTAGTGTTCCGGTTCAGGTACGTGAGGCTCTCTTGGCGGGGGTGTTGCTGACACATAGTGGGTTGCTACTACTGGCTGTCTGGGCTGGTTAGACAGAGTTCCAGGAGTGGATGGGGTAAAATGAGTGGATACATGGTCCACCTGGTCACCAATCTCTGTTACATTAGCAGACAGGGAATGGAGGTTGTCCATGACATCCCGGAAAAGTTGATCGTGCAGACCCAGTAGGGAACCCTGGCTGGCGAGGGCTTGTTGCAGGGCATTCGTGTCCGCTGGGTCCATTGTGGCCAGATCGTTCAGTTGCAATGAGCAAATAAAGCAAACCTAAGTGCAGGACACAGGCACGGAGATCGATTTAGGATGCTTATGCAGACGTGAACATTGAACAGCAAACTGGAGGGATCTTGACACAGAGCCTTGACATGGAGAGATGGAGTTTCATAGGTAAACCTTGAAACTGGAGCAAAACTTAGAACACACAGTCCTAAGCGGCTGGAAAATGTTAATCACCACACAGGCAAAACCAACGATCTGGCAACTAGTGGTTGTAATGCCGGGGCTCTTATGCTGCAGGTCCTGATGGAAACCAGGTGCGCCATCATCAAAGAGAATTAGGAGCAAATAGGATATGAACGGTCGGAACCGTGGCACAATCAAAGGAAATTAGAAGAAAATAGGGAATTAACGATCAGGACTGTGACAGTAATGTCAGCATTTATTTTAAAAATATTAGAATATAAAAGCAAGGATGTAATGTTGAGGCTTTATAAGGCACTGATCAGACCACATTTGGAGTATTATGAGAAGTTTTGGGCCCCTTACCTAAGAAAAGATGTGCTGTAATGGACAGGGTCCAGAGGAGGTTCATGAGAATGATTCCAAGAATGAAAAGGCTATAATCTCAGATGAATTTGATGGCTCTGAACCTGTACTCGCAGGAGTTCAGAAGAATGAGGAGGAGATCTCATTGAAACCTATTGAATATAGAAAGACTTAGATAGAGTGGACTTGGAGAGGATGTTTCCAATATTAGGTGAGTTTAGGACCAGAAGGCACAGCATCAGAAAAGAGAGACATCCATTTAGAACTGTGATGAGGAGGAAGCTCTTTAGCCAGAGAGTGGTGAATCTGTGGAATTCATTGCACCGACAGCTATGGAGGCCAAGTCATTGAATGCATTTAAAGCAGAGGCTGATGGTTTCCTGACTAGTGGATGTTAAAGGTTATGTTGAGATGGAGGAGAATAGGGTTGAGAGGGATAGTAAATCAGACATGGTGCAGACAAAATGGGCTGAATAGCTTAATTTTGTTCCATTGTCTTGTGGTATTATGGTCTCATGATAAGGTTTTTCCAATAATCTACGGGTCTTCTGGCAAACACATCATGGCCTTGTTGAAGAACTTCTGATGAAGATACACAGCCTCCCTGCTGCCTACAATGCGGATTTTTAGCCCCATGATCTGGTGTTATCCATAGCCTTCTAGGTCTAAGATAGGAGACTGGGAATTGAAATACCACTTCAAAACTTGGAGTATAAAATCCAGGTTGGCACTTTAGTGCAATACTGAAGTCTAACTGCACAGTTGGATAAGCTTTCATTAATCCAAGGTCGGTCTGTCTTTCCATGTTTTAATGAACATTAAAGAGCAAATGCCACCTTTCAAAGACATGTGGAAGAGTTATCCTTGCTAATGCCAATATATATTCTTATTCATTAAAACAGATAATCTAATCATTATCATACTATTGTTTTTTAAAGCTTACTCTATTCAAACTGGCTGCTGGGTGTTCTACATTGCATTGTTAAGCACAATACAAAGATACTTCATTGGCTTTAAGTCATTTTGGAGTACCGCGAGATCTTATTTTCATCAATGGCAGTGTGATTTGTGCATGGTCAAGGCTGATATGTCTTCTTTTAATAGGAGTACCATGCAATCCCCAGTACTCACAGAATTTAAAAAAAAGCACCTTAGCTGAATTAAAATTGGTGATTTCAGTCAGAAAGACCACAAAAATCATATCTCAATCTATGATTAGGTTAAGGCACATTGTTGCAGCAGAATAGAATGTGTCTTCCTCTTTATCTGACTGAATAATACTTGATATTGTCAAAAATAGAAAATTGACTCCACAGGTGGTTTCCTCAGTGAAAAATAAGGATGGAGTTTTACAGAAAAACTAAATGAATATGAACAGTATGAATTTTGAAAAGAACTGAATGTTGACCTCCCAATTTGCTTCTTATCAAATCATGCATGAGATGGCAGATAAGTGTGGCTGGTGGATTGTGCCATGTTTGATTACATAATATTTAACAAAGTGAAGAGTGTTAAAGGATTTTATTAAAGCAAATCCCTCAAATTTAATGAAAACTTCAACTGTAGTATCACAAATTTCATTTGAATATTGGTTTGAAATGACTAAATTTTTTTCAACATTTTTGCAATACAGTTCACTGAGGCTTAATAATAATTACTTTCACAAAATAATTTGACCTCAAGTTTTTGTATCACCATTGCACCCTATTACTCACTGATATTGAACATATATATTTTATTTTAGTCAATAACATGTAAAAGCACAAGCATAGTCTGCTACACAGCCATCTTACACAGCAATTCAAAATAGCTTTAACATGTTCACTATTTCAGCTGAGTACAAATCTGTTTAAGTTTAAAATTTCACTTTTTCTTACTGTACATAAGAAGAAATAACCATAATCAAATCTTTTCAAAGAGTGTTTGTCATAAAAGAAGAACCTTATTTGACTATTTGGCAGCTTAACAGTAGAGAGCTTCACATGCCCTGATTATTCTTTCACCAGCACAATAACTTCTCCTCCATGGTAGAATATGAACTAGATTATGTCATCAATGAGATCAAAATTGGGAGAAAGGTTTTGGGGGGTGATGAGATTGGAGGAAATTGGAAACAGAAATAGAAATCAAATTTGGAGATAGATCTTAAATATCTTAGAAATCTCAAATCCCAAAGCCATGATTAGGAGATATAGGCCAGGAATTCTGATTCCTAGTCTACCCTTGTAAACTCTGATTCTGCTTGTGAAAAGGGAGTTTCATTTCCTGAAGAAGACTGTAGAACCAGCCTATGCAAACGTTGCCACCTTACGAAGTGTCATACAATTCAGAATGAAGATCGATGATCTCATTTTGTGATCAAGGCAGTCCAAGGCAACTCCTGTATAAATTATTTAGGTTTGCTGTAACACCTCATTTCATGTCCTTTCTATGGCATTAACTATAGAGAAACATTTGTTATATATAAAACAACCACAGAGATACTGAAATCCTGTGTAGCTTCGTAAATACTTCTGTTTATATTGCTTGCCACAAGGAAATCTCAGCATTCTGAAAGAATGTTAATTTAAAGCAAAACATAAGCTTCCCACAGGAGCTTTAAATGTTACGTTTTCACCCTGGAATGCAAGATACACATAATGACAGATTAGAAACTTCAGCAGGAAGAAAATAACAGGAAACCCTATGACTACTTCAAGAAGAACCACTGCAGGTAATATGCGCTCATACTGAAGAAGTTGTTGGACATTAACAACATTGGAAGTAATTGTGATTAGAGGAGGTTTGGTAAGTGCTGATCATGGCTTATTGTGCACATTTTTGGTTATATGTGCTTCTCCATGTCATATCTTGAGCCAATCTGTCAATCACTCACAGGGGAACTGTTGCTGTCTGCACATTTAAGCAAACTCTTATCCTTTTCTCGTTATGCCGGGTGTCTCGAATGCAGGAACCAGCTACTGCAGTAACCATCTGAATACTTCCATGGCACAATGACTGCTAAACCTTCACTGTCTCCTTTATAGTAGCTTATCAAGTCTAGCACTAGGCCTGAGACAGCTACTTAATATAATGAGTGGATCAGAAAGGTTTTAATGTTTGACTCTATGGAGACAAAGGCTTTGTTCTGTAAGAGGAGAAGCATGCTATTTTTCCTCTGAGATAAAAGGCTGAGGTCAAGAGTTCAGTCTTCAAAAGCACGAATCAAAAGTCTCCACCTTATAATACTTTTATCAGGCTTGCAATATCTATTCTGGTTGCTACAGACTAGTATCACAGAGCCTGTGCCTTGCAATTATTATACTGCAAAAGGTGCATAGATATCATAATCACTTGCCTAAACCCTCTTAGGTTGCATCTGACCCTGTTTCACACCATCTGAAAAACGATGCCAATGGCTGCATTCCTGAAACACATGTTAGTTCATGCACTCATTTTGGACAATCTTCTCAGCTCAACCATATGCCACTCATGGAGTGGTTTTTGGGAATAAACATTTAGTTAAACCTAAGTAAATTATCTAGAATATAGCATCAGATGAGATACGATCACACCCCACTCCCTCCTCCACCCCCATTCACCCCTCTATATTCTGTTACTCACCAATGCACTAGGGGCAATTAATTTACCATTCTGCCCATTTTTGGGATGTGGTAGGAAGCAAGAATATCTAAATGAAACTAATGTGGTCACAGGGAGAAGGTACAGACTTAACGAAGACAACCTCAGGGATCAGGATCTAATCCAGCTCACTAGAGCTGTGAGACAGAGGCTTTAATAGCTGCACCACTGTATTGCCACAACCTAAGCCAGGTAGTGGGCAGTTTGGAGAAACCTGAACAAGAGAGCTTTGATCTTTATACACTTACTAGGTAGCAGAGCAGGAAGTAAATATCTTCTGTAGTATCTCAAAGAATTTCAAATATTGCCTCCCCATATCATCATTCTTCTCATCTTCAAAACAAATGAAGAGAACAAAAGTTAATGTTTTGGTTTCTATGCTGTATGTTTCATGGGTGTAAAATGGCCTGGAGGAATGTTGTTTCCTTTAGTTGTATATATGTACAGTCAGATGACAACTAATTTGAACATGAACTTGAACTTGAATGATTACTTTTGGGAAATGCATATCCTCTGATGAAAGTTGTATTTCCAGAAGAGTTGATTAAATGTGACAGAGAAAACAGTGGCAGAGCCTTTAGAGAACGCAAACTGTGAAAATGTAATTAAAATTTGGAGAGAAATATATGAGGAAGCCTTTCAATTTCCTCTGCTAATCCTCAGCTACATTTATTTCAACCACTGGAATGCAGTTTAGGTTGACTGTGTAGGAGTAAAGATCCAGTTAGGAATGTATATTTAACCCTACGGATGGAAGCACTGCCATTGAATTTTGCTCCCGGTGTGTCCCTGGCTGGCTTGAATAGAATATGGTCAATATTAAATGTTGTATGAACACTGACTTAATATTTTCTTGATGATATCCTCCCTAATATTTAATTTTATATTGATGTCAAAAAGGGAAAAAACGCTAACTCCCATTCCTCGAATTAAGGCCATATTTGAATCCAGAGGAAAGCCAGAAATGAAAATAAAAATTGAACCAGAGGCAACGAAGGCAATTAGCAGACATGATTTCCCTAAAATACAACTTCGGTGGAAGGCAATCAGTATGCACAGAATCAAAATTTGATCTCATTCTCCTAAGTCTCCATTCATAGTGGCTATTGCACAATAGTTTTCTTAGGACGTCAATGAAATTGTTCATAGCAAACACAGCTTTTTAATGACATTCGAAGGGAGTTATTCGAAGGAGAACTGGGTCTATACATCAGAATGAATGTTCAAATTTCTAACTATGTTTTAATCTTCACAACACCCACCCACCTTCATATTCAGATTCCAATTTGGAAGTGTACAGGATTTCCACAAATAATCCTTGCTAATTAACACACCAGTTTCATAGTGAACATGTTAAACCATCTTACAAATCAAATTTAGATATTTAAAGTCATAAACACTCAGATTGTGATTGCTTCAAAATGATAAACACATTCAAATACACCGCAGATTCAAATAGTAGGTTACAAGGACCTGTAGGACTTAAAAACATCTATTTCTACTCGATTGGGTCAAAGTGATTCAGAGCGGAATATATTTTGATTAATGCTGACTGATAAAGAAAGCATGACATAATAAAAGGGAAGATTAACAAGCAAAAACAAAGAATTTTAAAACAGTTCTAGATTGTATAGCTCCATGAGTTCAGAACATATCACCTAACAATTGGTTGTTGTCTTATTTCAGACTAGCATGTCACAGATGCCTTTAACCATGCACTCAGAAGCTGACACAGAATTTCGCATTCTAGATTTTCCTCTCGTTAGCCTATGCAGTAAACCTAACAAAAATCAGTTTATTACAGCATCTCCTATCGTGCGTCCCGATCTTAAAATGTACTGCATAAATAACTGTATAATTTCCAAAACAAATAGGCAATAGTTGCAGTTTAAAAATTGTGTTTATTGAAATTATTTTTAATGAAATTTATATAAGCAGCTAGGAGATCAATGTTTATTTTAAATTCTCTACACTGGCATCCTGCTAATCGTGCTGATTTATTTAAATATTCTTAGTCCTCCAGTTCATACCTCACACTTACTCACACCAATCCCACTCCCTGTTCCCATACATTAAGACAGATATCTGTCTGGGCTGTGTTTTGTTGTGCCAGGAATTGGTGCAGACCCCTACCCTTCCCAATGCAGCATCCAGTTGTGCTGAAAACTACTAGTAGATCTTGCCTCTCACAGGTCACTTGGGCATAATCACCCACAGATTAGTGTGATGTATTTGCCAATATTGTATGGGCAGTTTTGAGTGGTGCAGGCACACCGTGTTGAAATATGGAACTCAGGATTGTATTCCTGGCTGACATGGTGCCCAGATCCTATGGTCTCTCTCATCATCTGCGAGGTTGAATGGAAGTTTCTGTTTCCAATGCAGAGAGGGGTGTGCCTCCAGATTCCATCATAGGACATGAAAGGGACCATAGAATCCAGATGAGTGCTAAGTATATTGCTATTTGAAGCAGTTTGTTCATCTCTTCAAAATTGTATGCACAAAAATAGGGTAAAACAATAAGGGCAGAATCTCTAAGCAATGAAATAGAACAATATGTATAGAACTCATGTAAACACTACAGTATTTCAGATTACTCAACAGCTTGCGGTTAATATTCTTCAATTACAGCAATTATCAAACCGATCTTGCACATTTTTCTGTCTGCAAAAAAATGTCTTTATTGTCTTGAACTATCAATAAATTGTAAACATCTTTGTTTTACTTTTTGTGTATTTTTGCAAATTAATTAATCAAGCATTAGCTAAACTATTTC
This sequence comes from Mobula hypostoma, assembly GCF_963921235.1. Lineage (NCBI taxonomy): Eukaryota > Metazoa > Chordata > Chondrichthyes > Myliobatiformes > Myliobatidae > Mobula > Mobula hypostoma. The sequence continues at coordinate 59,107,612 of NC_086104.1, read as the reverse complement.
ATAAAACTACCAAAATATACAAATCTCCAGTACCCTCCATCACTACTTCCCCCAACATGCTAGTCAGCTGACAAAATTGGATGAAAATCAAGAAAATACTTCAAATTTAGCTACTGAATGCCTAAAAAAAATACAGACCAGAAGTCAATCTGCACTTTATGTGTTTTCTCTGTTTTGTTTTGCAGCAGGCACTTGAAAGAAGAGATTGGTACTTTTGACTTTGGAGTTTTGTTTGTTACGCCCCCAAGATAATATTCAACAAGAGGGAATGGGGGCAGTTATATAACTCAATTAGATCATGCTTTAGATTGCACCATCAGAAGAAATTACTTTTTGGTATCCGTACTATTGAATCCGATTATCAATTTAAGCATGTCAATTGGATTATCTTTTTAATCATCTCCTTGCAAGAGAGTACAAGTCACATTAAACTCGTAATTTAATCATTTAAACCATAGTATCATTCCATTGAATTTATATTATAATTCCTCTGATACTTGTGTAACTTTGCTGTGGTGCTGTTTCCAAAACTGAACATAATTTTCCATGCATGATCTAAAGAAGGCTCACTACAATTGGAGTCTAAGTTTGTATTCCAACTTTGTAGAATATTACTGATTACTTTTAATATCTGTTCATATTGCATTTTCATCGACAATAAATGCACTTTGCTCATCTGTATTTCCTATTTACTCAATGTGAAGGAAACGCTCCAATTTATCTTTCTTGGGTCCAAAGGGAAAGGTTTTCCATTTCATTACATCACACTTTAATTGCTATTGTTTTTATATTTTTTTACAAAACCTGTTTATGTTTCTTTATTACTTCTTGCTCCACTCTACACAACTTGTTGCATCTCCACACTTGGCACCATCTGCAAATTTGGATTGGATTTCCTTTTTTCTCCCCCTTCATCCAGGTCACTAATGTGGTTGTGAAATGCTGAATCCCCAACTCTGATTATTGGGCAACACCACCTGCCAACATATATTTGTCCAGAAACTAGATTGCAGGTTGCCATATTGCCGATTACTTTAAAGATAAAAAGGACATTGAAAATCAATGCACATTGCAAAATTTACAACTTTTATTATTGGTTTTCCCTGGGTCTGTCTGGTTAATACACTGGGTGTGCCAAATAGGTGCAGTGGTGTCATGCAATATGCATCACACAGCACAAGAATTGTTCATGGGATTTGTGGCTGTGTGATGCACATTGTAGAAACAGGCTGAGGCTAGCACTAGAACCAAAATCAAGGAGGTCTTCTTTATACAGCTCTCCTTAATGGCCCTGATTTTTATTTTATCCCAGAAACATTTAATCAACCTCAAATACGACTGATTTAAAATCTTGCTTGCATCATTCAATGCACTGGAGTACTGGAGGAATTTTTCATTACAAATGTAATAGGTTCAACCAATGCACATACTCTGGCATGAATCCGATGGGATTAAGTGGTCACTTTATATGCTGTGAATTCTATGTTTAAAAAAAGAACAGATTACAAATTGAGCTGGAAGTGGGCCAGGTTTACTGCTGGTTGATTAATGCAGCTGGGTTTTGCAGTGACTGTGAAAATAAGAAAAGTTTGAAGATACTTTTGATTTTTGTGCAGCAATTGTGTAAGTTTGATAATTATAATTTCATAGTTTTTAAACAGCAAACTTAATAATGGAATTCTAGATATTGGAATTTAGCTTCTACTAACTCTATGAATAGTGCTTTAATAATAATGTCTGAATGCTGACCAAGTTAGAGTTATTTCTATGATATTGAAAGCTTACGGATCCAAAATAAAATCCAGTGGGCATCATCAACCACATTTATTCAAATATTTATTATTTTCTCTCTGCATTCTGAATTCATTAATAGCATTTAAAATCATTCATAGATGCTATATACTACTATTATCTATAAGTTATAATTTATCCTGTTATTCTCTGTTTAGAATTTTCACTTTCTTTCCGGCCATAACAACATTCTTCTTTCCATACTTAAAGTACTGCCCATGAGCTGCCTGTTACATCCGGACAATCTGCACAACGGTGTAACATTACATTCCACATTGCAAAATGGTGCTGACACCTTTCAGTTCATCCTTAACTCTTATTTCTTCTCATCTGAATTTAACAATGTTTCCTACAAAATGCCTTCATTGTGTATTCATATTATGGTTCATTTAATAAGAAATCTTGAAGCTATCTGAGTTTTATTAGTATGCTGGCTTTTGGGATTGAGATTTGAGGCATCTGATGCTCAGGAATGACCGAGCTGCTATAGAATATTGGCTGAATTTTCTTCTACAGACAACTGAGGTCAACACTTTATTGTTAGTACATATCTCACTAATAACTTGGTTTTAGGAACAATTAACACAACAAACTGAACATGACATATTAAACTGAATGATCTATTTTAAGATATGGTTAGGCTTTCATACTTGTTCCAGCACAAAGTAAACTGAGAACCACACCAAAGAGAGCAAAAATGCTTGCTGTACCTGCAATGAGACAAGAAACAAGTCCTTTTGCTACATAAATGGGCTTTACTTTCACAAAAAGAAGTACAACATTTGCTCTTGAATTCTCAATCTTACTTGGTTTGCTTTCAGTGACTAAGGATCCACTATATGCGAGTTGGGCGGGAGGCACAGCAGGAGCTGAATGCTGTGGCACAATTTACTCACATTACACATTTCTCTCACAATAGCTTTCTCTGTTTCACTCAGGTCCTTCTCTTTCTCTTCCTTTTCCACACTTTCATGCACTTCCACAACCTAAGGTTAAGACATAAAAACAAAACATGGGCAGGCAGACATGGTTAAAAGAATAGCTGACACAGTATTAAGTTTCAGCATCACATATTTGTAGCTCCCTATGATGGACTATTACATATTAGTAAAACTAAATTTAGCTAAGGCAGAAATAGGTAAATTTAAACACAGGATATTGTGGGAATGAAAATAAAAAATTAATGACCTTAAGTCACCTGTACATGCCCAAGAACAAAATGCAAATTGTTCTTGTTCCTTTAAGGGGAGGTTTGCAAATGCGATCCCACTATTTAAAAAAAGGAGTGAGCAAGAAAATACTGAGGCCAAACATTAGGAGTAGAGAAAGTGCTGGAATCTTTTATGAACATTGTAGTAATAGAACACACTGAAAATAATAAGATTCAACAGAAAAATGTAGATTTATGATTGTTTATTTAATCTACTATAATTTATTTTATTTAATCTACTCGAATTCTTTGAAGATATGACCAGTAAAATTGACAAGGGAGAATCACAGGACTTTTAGAAGACTTTCAATAAGTTCCTTGACAGGAGGTTAGGGGCTCAGTCATTAGCATGGACGGAGAACAGCAAAGAATGGGAAAGAAAAATAAGTGGATTTCTCTCATGATGGTAATGTTGTGATTGGTGAGCAACCATAGGGAAAAATGCTTGGGCCCAAATATTCACAATCAATATCAACTATTTGTCCAGGAAGTCCAGATACTATACTTACAAGTTTTACTGGTGATAGAAAACTGAGTGAAGTTGTGAGTAGTGGGGAAAAGAGTATAATGAGATGTCAACAGTGTATGGCAAGCTGATTAAGTAGGAGCAAAGACAGATGATGGAATCTAATTTTGCAAAATGTGAAGGTGATGTTCGAAGGGACTGAAAACCCTCTTTGTCCACACATCACTTAAAGGTAACACAGGAGTACCAAAAATTGAGACAGTTGATATTGAGTGACAGCATCACATATTTAAAGCTCTGTAAGATGGACATTACATTTTGGTGAAACTAAATATTACATTTTATATCAAGAAAATTTGAGCACAGAAGTAAAGGTAGACTCATACATACAGCAGAAACTAGGTAGTGGAGAAGGGAATACAAACCCTCAAATCTACTCTGCAATTGAATAAGATTATGCAAATCCCTATATCAATACCCTATTTCCACTCTCTGTTCATCTCTCTTGATGCCTCTTGCATCTAAAATCTATCCACCTCGTTGATAAATATATTCAATGTAACGTTCAGTTATACTGGCTCGTGTATGTCTAGGGGAAATCCAACCCAGCACCCGCCTCAACACTCCCCACAGGGTCGGTTGCCGTCCGAATCAATCACAAACATCAATCATCAGCCAGCACACCCAGTAAATTTTAACAAATACACTTTATAGATATTACTAATTCTATGACATTAATATACATTCGATACAGAGAGGAAAGTAATGAAAAAAAAGGCGCCAACACTTATCAAAGTCCAAGTTCTTTGCGCACTACGTTGGAGCTCAATTCGACTTCAGACGACCACCCGAATTCCGTCGACTCACGACTCGGGACCATCCTGAGTGATCGACCGGAGCCTCTCCACACGTCCGCGGTCTTCCTCGTCTCTCCTCCGACTCCCCGCCAAAACTCAGTCCACAGTCATATCATACAGCATGGTATCCGAAAACAAAACGATACATAACCACCCATTGGCTAATAGAACTCTGTTATCTCATTTTAAAGTAAAACAAACTGTTAGCGCAAACTCTCTTCAGCGTTAAAGCACAACAAAGCCGCATTCCCCAGATTAACATAACAAAGTCGCCATTTTAAATGTAACAAAAGAAAGACCCCGTACATCAATAATTTGCATTCAGTAGTCACAATTCCAATAGTTCTCTACCCTCTGAGTGAAGATATTTTTCCTCATGTCAGTCCCAAATTTCTCACCCTACGTTCTGAGAATTGTTCTGAATACTATTTAGTCCCCATCACCAAACCAGGGAGAATATACTCGCCACATCGACTCTGTCTAGCTTGGCAGGATTTTGCATGGTTCAGTGAGATCCTTCTCATTCTTCTAAAACTCAATGAATACAGTTCTAGTTAAACCAATTTTCTTCATATAACAGTCCAGGCATTCCAGAAATGGCAACTCTTCACTGCATTCCCTATGTGGCAGATAGATCCTTTTTTAAGTAGAAAGACCAAAACTGCACATGATATTTCTCTGACTCATCATCTTCTGCTTTCCAGTCCTCATGAAGGGTTTTGGCCTGAAATATCGACTGTACTCTATTCCATAGATGCTGCCTGGCCTGCTGAGTTCCTCCAGCATTGTGTGTGTGTTGCTTGATAGTTCTGGTGTAGTCTCACCAAGATCCTGTATAAATGTAGCAGGGCATCTTTGTTCCTGTACTCAAAACCCTTTGCATACCAGTTACCTTCTTAACTGTATGCTGTACATTGATTTCTGAGGCAATTGTATAAGGATACACAGTGCTCCTTGTACATCAACATTTCCCAAGCTATCACCATTTAAGTAATATACTGTCCTTCAGTTACTTGCACTGGTAAATAATATTTCAATTACACATGTTACAGTGCATCAGCCAAGTATCTGCTCACATAAGTTCCCTAAATCATCATGAAGCCTCTTATAATCTCTGTCACAACTCACAATCCCACTCAGCTTCCTTTAGTCAGCACCCTCAGAAATGTGACGTCCAATTTCCTTTTGTAAAACACTGTTGTACATTGTGAATGTTGAAGCCCAAGTGCCACTTCCTGATGTACACCTACTCACTGCCTGCCACTCGGAGAAAGTTTCATGTACTCATACTTTCTGTTTTCTCTTTGACAACCAATTTTCAGTCCATGCCAGTGCATAAATGCCAATCCCATGGGCCTTACTTTTGAATCTCGTTGGTTTTTCTAAGTGCCCTGTTGTCACTTCCTATATCACAGGCTCTATCATTTTCCCTTCTCTGGATGTTTGGTTCACCAGCCTCATTTCCTTGTTTGAAGTTACGTTTCTACCTTTCAAACTGCAGGAAATATTGCATAATCAGTAGGACATTGAATGACAGTAACCAACATATCAACTATTTCCACGGTTGTCTCTCGTGAGAGTGCAGAGTTTGTATGTTCCTGTCAGGATTAAAGGCAAAGTGAATAGGAATAAGGAAACTTGGTTCTCAAGGAATACTGCAACTCTGATAAAGAAGAGGGAGTTGTATGACATGTACAGGAAACAGGGAGTAAATAAGGTGCTTGAGGAGTATAAGAAGTGCAAGAAAATACTTAAGAAAGAAATCAGGAGGGCTAAAAGAAGACATGAGGTTGCCTTGGCAGTCAAAGTGAAGGATACTCCAAAGAGCTTTTACAGGTATATTAAGAGCAAAAGGATTGTAAGGGATAAAATTGGTCCTCTTGAAGATCAGAGTGGTCGGCTATGTGCGGAACCAAAGGAAATGGGGGAGATCTTTAATAGGTTTCTTGCATCTGTATTTACTAAGGAAACTGGTATGAAGTCTATGGAATTAAGGGAAACAAGTAGTGAGATCATGGAAACTGTACAGATTGAAAAGGAGGAGGTGCTTGCTGTCTTGAGGAAAATTAAAGTGGATAAATCCCCGGGACCTGACAGGGTGTTCCCTCGGACCTTGAAGGAGACTAGTATTGAAATTGCAGGGGCCCTGGCAGAAATATTTAAAATGTCGCTGTCTACAGGTGAGGTGCTGGAGGATTGGAGAGTGGCTCATGTTGTTCCGTTGTTTAAAAACGGATTGAAAAGTAATCCGGGAAATTATAGGCCAGTAAGTTTAACGTCGGTAGTAGATAAGTTATTGGAGGGAGTACTAAGAGAGAGAATCTACAAGCATTTGGATAGACAGGGACTTATTAGGGAGAATCAACATGGCTTTGTGCGTGGTAGGTCATGTTTGACCAATCTGTTGGAGTTTTTCGAGGAGGTTACCAGGAAAGTGGATGAAGGGAAGGCAGTGGATATTGTCTACATGGACTTCAGTAAGGCCTTTGACAAGGTCCCCCATGGGCGGTTAGTTAGGAAAATTCAGTCGCTAGGTATACATGGAGAGGTGGTAAATTGGATTAGACATTGGCTCAATGGAAGAAGCCAAAGAGTGGTGGTAGAGAATTGCTTCTCAGAGTGGAGGCCTGTGACTAGTGGTGTGCCACAGGGATCAGTGCTGGGTCCATTGTTATTTGTCGTCTATATCAATGATCTGGATGATAATGTGGTAAATTAGATCAGCAAATTTGCTGATGATACAAAGATTGGAAGTGTAGTAGACAGTGAGGAAGGTTTTCAGAGCCTGCAGAGGGACTTGGACCAGCTGGAAAAATGGGCTGAAAAATGGCAGATGGAGTTTAATACAGACAAGTGTGAGGTATTGCACGTTGGAAGGACAAACCAAGGTAGAACATACAGGGTTAATGGTAAGGCACTGAGGAGTGCAGTAGAACAGAGGGATCTGGGAATACAGATACAAAATTCCCTAAAAGTGGCATCACAGGTAGATAGGGTCGTAAAGAGAGCTTTTGGTACATTGGCTTTTATTAATCAAAGTACTGAGTATAAGAGCTGGAATGTTATGATGAGGTTGTATAAGGCATTGGTGAGGCCGAATCTGGAGTATTGTGTTCAGTTTTGGTCACCAAATTACAGGAAGGATATAAATAAGGTTGAAAGAGTGCAGAGAAGGTTTACAAGGATGTTGCCGGGACTTGAGAAACTCAGTTACAGAGAAAGGTTGAACAGGTTAGGACTTTATTCCCTGGAGCGTAGAAGAATGAGGGGAGATTTGATAGAGGTATATAAAATTATGATGGGTATAGATAGAGTGAATGCAAGCAGGCTTTTTCCACTGAGGCAAGGGGAGAAAAAAATCAGAGGACATGGGTTAAGGGTGAAGGGGGAAAAGTTTAAAGGGAACATTAGTGGGGGGGGCTTCCTCACATAGAGAGTGGTGGGAGTATGGAATGAGCTGCCAGACGAGGTGGTAAATGCGGGTTCTTTTTTAACATTTAAGAATAAATTGGACAGATACATGGATGGGAGGTGTATGGAGGGATATGGTCTGTGTGCATGTCAGTGGGACTAGGCAGAAAATGGTTCGGCACAGCCAAGAAGGGCCAAAAGGCCTGTTTCTGTGCTGTAGTTTTTCTATGGTTTCTATGGTTTCTTAGTACTTTGGAAGTAGATTACCAGTTTATTTCAAGTATTTAGGTTTTGGTGAGAGTGCAGCTGGGTGTGTGCAGAATGAATATGTTTACTTCTAAAAGTGTTAACTTGCCGCAGAGGGGGTAATTCATTCTATGCAATTTATGTTGCTGAATGACGAGAGAATGAGTAGACAAGACCTGTATTCTCTTGAGTTTAGATGAATGACAGGAGACCTCACTGAAACTGACAAATGTAAAAGAGCTCCATAGGCTGGATGTAAGAGGGATATTTCCCCTGACTGAAGTGTCTAGAATCAGAAGTTACCATCTCAAAAGAATGGGTAGACCATTTAAGTGTGAGACAAAGAGAAATTTCTTTGCCTATAGGTGGTGAATCTTTGGAAATTTCTTCTCCATGGAGCTGTGAAGACTCAGTCAATGAGATAGCTTAAATCAAGTTTATTTTTCTATATTAAGGGATTCAAGAGACATGAGGATAAAGTAGGAAAATATTGTTGAGAAAGAATATTAGCTATGATCCTAATGAATGGCAGAGCAGGTTTGGGGAGCCACGTAACATATTTGTACTCTTATTTCTTATGTTCTTATCCAAGCTCTTATATCATTGATGATTTATCAATAGTTGGGGAGTGATTAAATTGTGAGACAAGTAATCCAGAGACCTGGACCAACAATCCATTTCACTTAAGTTGAAGTCCCACCTAGGCACCAAATTTGAACAAGATAAAGCCAATACCAGCTGAATAGACCTTCCAAAATCCTGCTCAGAAACATCTGGAGACAGGTGTCAAAATTTGGAGAACTGTCTCACAGACTAATGATATTGACATTGTTATATTCACAGAATCATACTTTACAGGCAATGTCCAGAGTCCTTTTGTACAACCCCTGGATACACGTTGTCCCTTCCGCAGCAGAGATACACATATGGGACAGAGTAGCCCTTGTAGTCCTCTACATTGAATCAAAACCCTAAGAAATCCTGACATCAGGTTAGACATGTGCAAATAACCTCTCCTACTTAGCTTCCACCAACTTCCCTGAGCTCCTCCATGCAGGTCAAGCACTAGAGAAAGAATGCACTTTGGTTTTAATACACAATTTCAAGGCTGGTTTGATGACTTCACCATAGATTGAGCTGGGCAATTCCTGAAGGATCTGACTGCCAGTGTGGGTCTTTGGTAGGGAGTGAATGAATCTAAACAAGGGATTAAACGGATCAATCCCTTTTTCTGTTTCCTCCACATATGTTCTCAGCATGAAACTTTACGTTCCAGGATTTTTGGGATGTCTCTCTTTTTCAGGAAATAACCAACGCTATTAATTTTCCACCACTTACCCTTCTGGGACCCTATCCTTTCATACCTGTGCACCACCCTTCCCTTATTTGGTTCCATTGCTTCCTTTCTTATGTCCTATAATCTGCAGCCCTTTACTGTCTTTACTTATCACGTCCCAGCCTCTGTCACTATCTCTACCCTTTCCTCCTTCACCTGGCTCCATCTGCCAATCAACTGTTCCTCAGCTGAATCCACCTATCATTTGCCAGCTCTTTCTCCACCCCTTCCCCTCACCTCTTTATGCTTGTTAATTTCACTTTACTCTTTCGGTCTAGAGGAAGTGTCTCGATCCAAGATGTTTACTATCCATTTCTCTCCACTGAGCTCCTCTAGCAGCTCTATTTTTTGGCTCCAGATTTCAGCATCTGTGTTCTGCAAGGACAAACCTACTCATCTTCACCTCTATCTGCCCTTGCTAGGTATGACCATTGCATAGTCTCATGGAGACAAAGTCCCGTCTTCATACTGAGGACTTGTTCAATCATCTCATCTGGTACCACAACTAAGATACATGAGATGGACTCTAAACAGTAGTTGCACTTAAATATGGGCACCTAAGGTCCATCAGAAGTAGAAATGAATAACAGCACAATTTGTAAACAATAGTCCACCATTCCCCTTACTCTACTTTTAGAACTGGGCAGGGGATCAATCCTGAGAAATTGACTGGCTGAGGCCATTGGCACCAACAACATCCTAGATTGGTGCTGAAAACCTGTGCTTAAAACAAGCAGACTCAGTACATGTACATCACCGACATTTACCCAAACATTGGAAAATTGCCCAGATATATCCTTTTTGCAAGAAGTAGGTCAAATCCAATAAAGCCAATTACAGCCTTATCAGTTTACTCTCAATCATCAGCAATGTCACTGAAGCCCTCACCAAAAGCCTTATGAAACAATGCTTAATCCACCAAGGATGGGCAGTTTAATTTAGGGACATTCAATTCTATACCACGTCATAATCTCGGTCCAAATACAGACAAAAATCGTTGAAGTGCAAGGGAGTGTCCTAAACATCAAAATGGCATTTGAAAATTGTAAAGTTTGCACAAAAATTCACCTAGGTTACTTATAACATAGTTAAGGAAAGAGCCTGCAGTGCTACATGTGCATGCTTGGTTCTCTTACAAATAAAATTCTTACACAGCATAATTCAAAATACTTTTGATTAAGATTTTATTTGTGGAGAGTGCATTGTGTTTTAAATGTTGCTTTGCAACTGCCTCGATAGTTGATTTTTTGAGTAAGTGCAAGTATTACCTTGATAGCATGGACCACAGCCTCAGGTTTCTGAGTTGGTGAATTAGATCCACATTTCCCAGCCTGATGGTTTGGAAGTAACAAAGTCCCATCAGCCTCTGACATTCGCACAAATGCAGCCTGTAAAGAACAAGGTAGATCTGAACTTTAGTCTGAATATTTTGCTTTGGAATATTCCAGGTGGTTTACAATGAAGAAGTAATGTTATACATACAGTAGTAACAAATTCTGTCACTGGAAGGTATGCACACACATGGGTACATTTTTTTTTGTAAGCTGCAAACTCTTTGCTTGCTGAATATCATATATACCATATGATATGTTGCTTTTATTATAAAAAAAAGTACTCTAACCCAGGGGTTCCCAAACTGGGGTCCATGGATTCCTCAGTTAATGGTAGGGGTTCATGGTATGAAAAACATTGGGAACCCCTGCTCTGACAGAAAAAGGAACACAATTCAACAGCTCCAAGCTAAATTCCCATGTATGCAGAGAAATCAGGCACAATGCAATCCCCTCCCCCATCTTTTTATTCCAGCATCTTCACCTTTCCTTTCTAGTCCTTTCTTTCTTTTTAAATCTTTTTATTGAGTAAGTATACAAAAAAGGTAAGCCATATAAACATTAATACAATGTTAAAGTATAATAAAATTCCAAAAGATATCAATACCAAAAAGAAAATACTACAAACAATGTAATTTAAGCATAAGAAACCAAGATAACATAATAGTATACTAAATTTTATATATATCAATGGAAAAAAAAAGAAAAAAAACCCCCCCAAAAAAACCCACCGTGCAGCTAACTAAAAGCAAGGCAAAGCAATGGGCTAACTTGAAACCAAACAGAGTTAAACTTAAAATCACGTCCTCAATCCCGACCTCCATTAAAAACAGTGAAAAAAAAAACAAGAAGGGTAAATATTACATTAAATGAAAATATCGAATAAAAGGTCCCCAAATCTGTTCAAATTTAAATGAAGAATCATAAAGGTTACTTCTAATTTTCTCCAAATTCAAACATAAAATCGTCTGAGAAAACCAAAAAAAGGTAGTTGGAGCATTAAGCTCTTTCCAATGTTGTAAAATACATCTTTTCGCCATTAAAGTAAGAAATGCAATCATTCTACGGGCTGAAGGGGAAAGATTACTAGAAATTTTAGGTAGTCCAAAGATAGCAGTAATAGGGTGAGGAGAGATATCTATATTTAATACCTTAGAAATAATATTGAAAATATCTCTCCAAAAAGTTTCCAAAGTAGGGCAAGACCAAAACATATGAGTTAAAGAGGCTATCAGCCCCGAACATCTATCACAGAAAGGATTAATATGCGAGTAAAAACGCGCTAACTTATCTTTGGACATATGTGCTCTATGAACCACTTTAAATTGAATTAGGGAATGTTTAGCACAAATAGAGGAAGTATTAACTAGTTGTAAAATCTGCCCCCAATCATCCACAGAAATGGTAAGCCCCAATTCCTGTTCCCAATCTACCCTAATCTTATCAAATGGAGCTTTCCTAAGTTTCATAATAATATTATAAATCATAGCCGATGCACCTTTCTGACATGGAATAAGGTTAATTATCGAATCTAAAATATATGTAGGAGGAAGCATTGGAAAGGAAGAAAGTATAGTACTTAGGAAATTTCTAACTTGTAAATATCTAAAAAAATGTATTCTTGATAAGTTATATTTATTAGATAATTGTTCAAAAGACATAAGGGAACCATCTAAAAATAAATCCAAAAACCGTAAAATACCCTTAGTCTTCCAAGTTTGAAAAGCGCGATCCATAAAAGAGGGAGGAAAAAATATGTTACCTAAAATAGGAATCGCTAACCCGAATTGATTAAGATCAAAAAATTTTCTGAATTGAAACCAAATGCGCAAAGCATATTTAACTATCGGGTTAGAGACCTGCTTAAGACGTTTCGAATCAAAAGGGAGAGAGGAGCCTAAAATAGAACCAAGTGTATAACCCTGAGCAGATTGTAATTCCAATGCTACTCATTTAGGAATAGATAGTATGTCCTGGTCAAGTAACCAAAATTTCATATGTCGAATATTAATAGCCCAATAATAGAATCTAAAGTTAGGTAATGCTAAACCTCCATCTCTCTTAGCTTTCTGTAAATGTATTTTACCCAGTCTCGGATTCTTATTCTGCCAAATAAATGAAGAAATTTTAGAGTCAACTTTATCAAAAAAAGATTTAGGAACGAAAATTGGTAATGCCTGAAACACATATAAAAATTTTGGCAAAAAAAAACATCTTAACTGCATTAATACGACCAATCAAAGTTAAATATAAGGGAAACCATTTAGATGAAAGTTGAGTAATATGGTCTATTAATGGTAAAAAGTTAGTCTTAAATAAATCTTTGTATTTACAAGTAATTTTAATCCCAAGATATGAAAAGTAATTATTAATCAATTTAAATGGAAATTTATAATATAAGGGAAGATGTTTATTAATCGGAAAAAGTTCACTCTTACTAAGATTTAATTTATAACCTGAGAAAAGACCAAATTGTGCTAATAACTCTAAAACAGCAGGAATGGATCTCTGAGGATTAGAAATATATAAAAGTAAATCATCAGCATAGAGTGATAATTTATGGGACTTTAATCCCCGAGTTATCCCAGTAATATTTGAAGATTCTCAAATAGCAATTGCAAGAGGTTCTAATGCAATATCAAATAATAGGGGACTAAGAGGACAGCCTTGTCGAGTACCACGAAAAAGAGGAAAAAAAGGTGAGTTTAAAGAGTTAGTACGAACCGAGGCTACAGGGGAGTGATATAACAGTTTAATCCAGGATATAAATTTCAAGCTAAAATTAAACATTTCAAGCACCTTAAATAAATAAGGCCATTCTACTCTATCAAAAGCTTTCTCGGCATCTAAAGAAATAACACACTCAGGAACATTTTGTGAGGGAGTATAAACGATATTTAACAAAGTACGAATATTATAAAAAGAGTAACGACCTTTAATAAAACCCGTTTGGTCTTCCGAAATAATAGAAGGAAGTACTTTTTCTAGTCTATTTGCTAATAACTTAGAAAAAACTTTAGAATCAACATTTAATAAAGATATTGGTCTATAAGATGCACATTGAGCAGGGTCTTTATCCTTCTTTAGTATTAGAGAAATTGATGCTCTATTAAAAGATTCAGGAAGTTTACCAAGTTTCAAAGAAGCCTCAAAAACCCTACAGAGCCAAGGAATCAATAAAGAAGCAAAACATTTATAAAATTCAACGGTAAACCCATCAGGGCCAGGAGCTTTCCCCAGATTCATAGAAAAAATAACATTCTTAATCTCATCCATTGTAATGGAAGTATCTAATAAAGAAGACATACCCTGTGAAATCTGAGGGAAGTCTAACTTATCTAAAAAATCATTCATATATTTAGAATCTCGAGGAGACTCTGATTGATATAAAGAAGAATAAAAATCACAAAAGGTTTGATTAATCCCCACATGATCCAGTATCAATCGATCATTTTGGTTATAAATCTGATTGATTTGAGATTTAACATAATTAGATTTCAATTGATTAGCCAGCAGCTTGCCAATTTTGTCACTGTGAACATAAAAGTCACTTCTTGTTTTCTTTAATTGGTTTACAATCGAGGACGAGAGTAGTAAACTGTGTTCCATTTGAAGTTCAGTTCTTTGTTTGTATAACTCCTCAGAAGGAGCCATAACATATTTCTTATCAATTTCTTTAATCTTGTCCACAATTGCCATCTCCTCCTGCTTCTGTTTCTTCCTCAAAGCAACAGAATACGAAATAATCTGACCCCGAATATAGGCTTTAAAAGTGTCCCAAAGAGTGTTAACCAAAATATCTTCTGTATGGTTAATTGTAAAAAAAAGCTCAATCTGTTCATTCATAAAATTAACAAAGTCCGAGTCCTGAAGCAACAGCGAATTAAAACGCCATTGTCTATTATTTGGTATATTGGCCATAATTTTAATAGAAAGCTTAAGTGGAGCATGATCCGAAATGGTTATAGAATCATAATCACATTTAATCACTGAAGGAATAAGACGAGAATCAATGAAAAAATAATCAATTCTTGAATAGGAATGATGAACATGTGAAAAGAAGGAAAAATCTTTTTCCTGAGGATGCAGAAAACGCCAAATGTCCGTCGACCCAGAATCAGAAAGGAAAAAATTAATCAGATTTGCAGATTTATTAGGTAAAGTCCGTAAAGGAGCCGAACGGTCCAAAGCTGGAGACAAACAGGTATTAAGATCTCCGCCCCAAATCAATGAAAACTCGTTCAAATTCGGAAACTGATCAAACAATGATTTATAAAATTCCGGACAATCCATATTAGGAGCATAAACATTAACCAAAACTACTTTTTTATTAAATAGTAAACCACTAACCAATAAAAATCTACCATTCGGATCAGAGATAATATCCTGTTGTATAAAAGTAACTGAGGAATCTATAAAAATAGAGACGCCTCGAATCTTAGCATTGGAGTTCAAATGAAATTGTTGTCCCTTCCAGAATTTGAAAAAACGTAGTCTGTCCCCCCTCCATACATGGGTCTCTTGTAAAAATAAAATTTGTGCTTTAAGTCTCCGGAACACTTTAAAAACTTTTTTCCTTTTAATAGGATGATTAAGACCATTAGTATTCCAGGAGACAAAATTAATAATAGACTCCATAAATCCTAAAGTCAACCCACAACAAGGAGGATTGACGATAGGCGCGACCCACAAACCCGGAGAGGAAACAGAACATACAAAAGATACCGGGAAAAAGGACGCAACCAGTACTTCAATAATGTATATAGCCCAAAGAGAAACAAACTAAAACGTGAAGCCCCTCCCACCACCCCGCCCCAAAACCCCAAGGCAAAATCTAAAGCAGACCCGCCAGAAAGAAGCAAGCGCTAAAACTACCCCCATGACTTCCGGTATACGCTCCCTAAAAAAAAAGGTATAAATATGAAAAGGATCAGCTAATTGTAAAACAGTAAAAAAGTAAGTAAAAAAAAAGTTAGCTCAATTAAAATACACACAGAACAGAACAAAAGCCGGAAAATATATATTAAAAAAAACCACAATAAACCTCAAACCCATGAATAGACACAGCAACAAGAAAAAATAGGATTATTGACATAAAGTGGTTATAAAAAGCAAAACAGAATAAATTTTTTAAAAAAACTACAAAATTTAAGGCCACACAGGAAATACGTAAGATGACAAAAGGGAAGTAACCACCCAGAATCCCCTGGGAAAAGAAAGAAATGACGCAGTTAAAAAGAAAGTTTAGCAACCATATTAAGAAATCAAAAATAAACTTTTCTGCCCAGATAGGGCACGAAAAAGTTAAAACCAACCAATTCACAGCCTCCGATCAACGGAGATAATTAAAAAAAAGGCAATTAAGATGTTGAAGATGAAAGTTGATCCAGATAACTCTGGGCATCCGATGGAGAATCAAAAAAACGAAGGGCTCCATCTGACATGCGAATCCTTAGACGTGCAGGGTACAGCAGCGCTGGTCTTAAATCCATCTTATAGAATTCCGACATCACGGATCTGTAACGAACCCGTTGGTCCCAGATTGGTTTACTGAAATCTTCCACGAATCGGAACTTAAGATCCGAAAAATCAATGAAACCTTTAGATCGAGCGAATCGAAACAGTCTCTCCTTGTCTTGAAAATAATGAAAACGTAAAATAACATGCCGAGGTCTATCTGACCTAGACGAGTATGATCGGATTCTGTGAACACGATCCAGAAGCGGTGGTTGGTCAGGAAATACAGTAGGGAATGCATCTTTTAAAAGTTGAGAAAAATATTTCATGAGGTTGTTGGATTCCACGGCTTCCCTCACCCCGATCATTCGTAAATTCTGCCGTCGCATTCTAGATTCCAAGTCAGAGTTTTTAAAAGTCAAAAAGTCAAGTTTCTTCTTCATTACATTAATTGTTTCTTCGATTTTCCCCATCTTAAGCTCACTTTGTTGCGCGAATTTTTGAAGATCAGATATAGCCGACTGACGTTCCGCAATACATGTTTGCATCTTATCAATTAAACCGGCAATTTTCTGGAAATTAGTTGAGATTTCCGTATGAATCAGGTCTTTAACAGAGTCTGCAATTTCCGTACAAATCATCTCCCTAACAGAGGTTGAAATTTCCCTCTGAATTAACTCCGATATCGCTTTCAAAGTCACCGGTGATTCAGTCGGAGGGAAATCCGTAGCTTTCGGTTTAACCGGAGGTTTACCATCCTTGCCGTTTTTCCCGTTCTTAGACATAGCAGATCTAAGTATCATCCAATTGTCGGAGAATTCAGTTTAATTCAAAGTATTGTAAGAATTGATGCCTTAATGGTTAATTAAAGTATAGCTGACCATAGAGAAAAAAAACTCAGAGGTAATGGAGCGAGTCAAGAACGCGACTTCACTCCATGAGCGCTACCGGAAGTCTCTCCTCCTTTCTAGTCCTGAAGAAGGGTCTCAGCTTGAAGTGTCGACTGTTAATTCATTTCCATAGATGCTGCTTGACCTGCTGAGTTCCTTCAGCATTGTGTGTGTGTTGCTCTGGATTTCCAGTGCTATACTATAATAAGGAATGCTTATCATTCCCTTCCCGCGACTGCATTTTGACAAGTCAGATCGCTTGGCTGTTCTCCTGCTACCTGCATACAGACAGAGCCTGAAGAGCAGGGCTCCAGAGATCAAGATAACCAAGGGGTGGTCGCTGAAGGCTGAGGAACAGTTACAGGATTGCCTTGAGTCAGTGACTGGGCTGTGTTCAAGAACTCATCTGAAAACCTGAATGACTTTACCAGCGGCGTTACAAACTTCACTAAACAGCTGTGGATACGTGTGTCCCCATGAAATCATTCAGAATTTTCCCCAATCAGAAGCCCTGGATGAACAGTGAAATCTGGATTCTGCTGAAAGCCAGATCAGAGGCATTCAAATCTGGAGATCAAGAATATTACAAGAGGTGTAGGAATGATCTCCGGAAAGCCTTCTCTCAGGTAAAGTGGAGATTCTGGACTCAGCGGGTTTGAACGCCACAACCTTCTACAAAGTAAAATCTTGTGACATAGGGGACAGCAGAGCTTCCCTTCCAGATGAACTCAATGACCTCTATGCTCACTTTGACCACCAGAACAGTGAGGAACTATCATGCACCCCCGTGTATCCTGAAGATCCTTTGGTCTCAGTATTTGAAGATGACATGTGGGCTGGCTTCAAGACAATGAATCCAAGGGAAGTGTCCAGTACAGATGGAGTACCTGGCTGAGTACTGAAGTCCTGTGCCGACTAACTGGCTGGTGTATTCAGGGATACCTTCAACCTCTCACTCAGGCAGTGTGTAGTACCCACCTGCTTCAAGCAGTCTGCAATAGTAATGGTGCCAAAGAAGAATGTGGTAACCTGTCTAGACTATTGCCCAGTGGCAATTACATCCATGAAGGCTGGTGTTGAAGCATATCGGCTCCTGTCTGAATAGTGACTTGGATGTGCTCCAATTTTTTTTTTAGATTATGAAGACACGCAGTCCTCTTTTATTGTCATTTAGTAATGCATGCATTAAGAAATGATACAATATTTCCTCCGGTGTGATATCACAAAGCACAGGACAGACCAAGACTGAGAAAACTAACAAAACATATATTATTATATATATTATAACATATAAAACTAATTATAACATATAGTTACAACAGTACAACAGTACAACAATACCATAACTTGATGAAGAACAGTCCAATTTGCTTACCAACCAACAATTCTACAGCAGGTGCTATCTCTTTGGCCCTTCACACAACCCTGGAACATCTGGACAGCAAAGATGCATATATCAGAATGCTCCTTATCGATTACAGCTCGGCATTGAACACTACCATCCCCTCAGAATTAATCAGTAAACTCCCTGACCTGGGTCTCAATACCCCCTTGTGCAATTGGATCTTGGATGTCCTCACTTGTAGACTCCAGTCAATAGGATTGGCAAAAACATCACCTCCACAATCTCCATCAGCACAGGAGAACCACAGGGATGTGTACTTAGCCCCCTGCTCTACACGCTTTACAACTATGACTGTGTGGCTAAGTACAGCTCCTACACCTTATACAAGTTTGCTGACGACACCACTGCTGTGCGCCATATCAAAAGGGGTGATGAATCAGTATACAGAAGGGAGATTGAAATCTTGGCTCAGTGGTGTGATAACAACAACCTTTCACTGAATGTCAATAAGACCAAGGAACTGATTCTAGACTTCAGGAGAGGAAAACCAAAGGACCATCAGCCAGTAATCAGAAGTGGAAAGAGTCAGTTAACTTTAAATTCCTGCATGTCACTACCTCAAAGGATCTGTCCTGGACCTATTATATAAATATTACTGTGAAGAAATGTTCAGCATGTCATCGAAGACCTTGGCAAACTTCTATAGATGTGTGGTGGAAAGTGTGCTGACTGGCTGCATTATGGACTGGAATAGGAACACCAATGCATTTGAGCAGAAAATCCTACAAAAACTAGTTCAGCCCAGAACATCACGGGTAAAACCTTTACAACCATTGAGCACATCTACATGAAATGTTGCTGTAGAAAAGCAGTATCCATCGTCAAAGATCCTCACCACCCAGGCCATCCTCTTTTCTTGTTGCTGCCTCAGGACTCACACCACCAGGTTCAAGAACAATTACTACCCCTCAGCCATCAGGCTCTTGAACAAAAGAGGATAACTACACTCATTTAAGGACTCTGTTACATTGTTATTTCATGCATAATATTTATTGCCATCTACAAACCCCATTTCCAGAAAAGTTGGGATATCTTCCAAAATGCAATAAAAACAAAAATCTGTGATATGATAATTCACGTGAACCTTTATTTAACTGACAAAAGTACAAAGAAAAGATTTTCAATAGTTTTACTGACCAACTTAATTGTATTTTGTGAACATACACAAATTTAGAATTTGATGGCTGCAACACACTCAACAAAAGTTGGGACAGAGACATGTTTACCATTGTGTTACATCACCTTTCCTTTTAATAACACTTTTTAATCGTTTTGGAACTGAGGATACTAATTGTAGTAGATTTGCAATTGGAAATTTTGTCCATTCTTGCTTGATGTAAGACTTCAGCTGCTCAACAGTCCGTGGTCTCCATTGTCTGATTCTCCACTTCATGATGCACCATACATTTTCAATAGGAGATAGATCTGGACTGGCAGCAGGCCAGTCAAGCACACGCACTCTGTGTCTACAAAGCCACACTGTTGTAGCCCATGCAGAATGTGGTCTGGCATTGTCCTGCTGAAATAAGCATGGATGTCCCGGGAAGAGACGTCGCCTTGATGGCAACATATGTCTCTCTAAAATCCTAATAATTGAATCTTAATCATTGAAATAATCCTAAATCATTGAATCCTAATCAGAGTCAATGGTACCTTCACATATATTCAACTCACCCATGCCGTGGGCACTGATGCACCCCCATACCATCACAGATGCTGGCTTTTGCACCTTTCGCTGATAACAATCTGGATGGTCATTTTCATCTTTGGCACGGAGAACTCAACGCCCGTTTTTTCTGAAAACTAGCTGAAATGTGGACTCATCTGATCACAGCACATGGTTCCACAGTCTTTCTGTCCATCTAAGATGAGCTCGGGCCCAGAGAACTCGCCGGCGTTTCTGCATGGAGTTGATCTATGGCTTCCTCCTTGTGTAATACAGTTTCAAGTTGCATTTCTGGATGCAGCGACGGACTGTGTTGAGTGACAATGGTTTTCCGAAGTACTCCCGAGCTCAGGTGGCTATAATTGTCACAGTAGCATGATGGTTTCTTAGGCAGTGCCGCCTGAGAGTTCGAAGATCTTGCGCATTCAACAGTGGTTTCTGACCTTGCCCTTTACGCACTGAGATGTCTCTGAGTTCTCTGAATCTTTTCACAATATTATGTACTGTAGATGTTGAAAGACCTAAATTCTTTGCAATCTTGCGTTCAGAAATGTTCCTTTTGAACTAACAATTCTCTCACGAATTTCGGCACAAAGGGGTGAGCCACGACCCATCCTTGCTTGCAAAGACTGAGCCTTTGATGGACGCTACTTTTATACCCAGTCATGATACCTCACCTGCTACCAATTAGCCTGCTTAATGTGGAGTCTTCCAAACCGGTGTTACTCGAATATTCTGTGCACTTTTCAATCTTATTTTAACTCTGCCCCAACTTTTGTTGAGTGTGTTGCAGCCATCAAATTCTAAATTTGTGTATATTTACAAAATACAATTAAGTTGGTCAGTAAAACTATTGAAAATCTTTTCTTTGTACTTTTGTCAGTTAAATAAAGGTTCACGTGAATTAACATATCACAGATTTTTTTATTGCATTTTGGAAAATATCCCAACTTTTCTGGAAATGGGGTTTGTATATATGTCTGCATTTGCACATCGTTTACAGTCAACAGCTCCTGATGTCTACAGTTAACAGGTATGCTCCATAAATTTGCTAAGTCTGCCCACAGAAAAAAAGAATCTCAGGCTTTTATGTGGTGATATGTATGTACTTCGATAATAAATTTTACTTTGAATTTTGAACTTTTGTTCTGCAGAATCTTTTGTGTTTACAAATCAAGCAGAAGAGCTTTATATACACTTAGTTAGAAATTGGAGTTCAACCAGACATGGGCACAAACCACACATTGTTTATAGAACTAACATCATCTTGGATCGCCAGAACAATATTATGAGTCTGGGTGAAAAATAGAACTGCCATACTTTGCACACCAGTACATGTGTTCGAACAAAACGTGATTGCCATCAAGGCCAATGTGCAAAACTCACAACTGCTGTGTCACCGGCATGGTGGTAGCTAGGTAGGTCAACATCGTGGCCGTGACTACTTATAACCATACAACCATATAACAATTACAGCACAGAAACAGGTCATTTCGGCCCTTCTAGTCTGTGCCGAACAAGACCGCGGTGAAGCTGAGGTAAAACTTTGGGATAAGAGAAGCAGCAATCTGCAGTAGTGTGTGGCCATTCTCCTAATGCAATCCAATGCATTAATTACACATAATAGTGTGAGTTCCACATGTCACAGTGTGATATGGGCTTATCACTCAGAGACATTGCAGTATCTTACACTGGAGTGTATAAAACAAAAGTGCTAAAATTCAGCAAGCACTCACTGCTGCATTTTGGTATGAATTGAACATTTGTAGCAGGTGTGACTGAGACACTGATGTCTACTCTAAAATTTGCATCTCTTTGCTAATCTGATGCAGGATTTGTTCTTTTTTTATACCTATTAAGCTAAGGTGATAGGTTACTCCATAATGCACTAATCTTATTTGGTAATCACAGAAACTGCCTCTGAGCACATAATGATGGCTTTATCTGCGCAATTGTTGCCAGGTAAATGTCAGCCAAGCTAAGAGGAATTGTACATGGGTAGTCCCAAGTCAATTTACTGAAGGATGTTAGGCAAAGGATGTTGGGGCGTGGCCAAGTGGTTGGACTAGTGATCTGAAGGTCGCGAGTTCGAGCCTCAGCCAAGGCAGCGTGTTGTGTTCTTGAGCAAGGCACTTCACCATACATTGCTCCTGCATGTTTATAGCCTAGCAGCGGTGGTTGATGCAGTATGGACAAGACAAGACAAACCTGAAATGATCACCGGTACGATGTTACCTGCAGAAAACCATTTTTATGTATAATCCACATAAACAATACATATATATTTGGATCCGATTTTTAAGCATCTGTTACTCCTCTTTCCAGAATTCAGTCTTACACCAAGGCCTGGAAATCTGTACCCTCTTAATAGGAGTTCAAACTCAGTTACCCATCACTTAATGAACCAGATTGTTGGATGATGTGCAAGATGATGGTTTGACTGCTGGCACTCCAGCACAATTTCTCCTTACAATCTCTGTATAAGCACCAGGGCCAGATTAATAAGAAATATGTGCTCTTACAAATGCCTGAAACAACATTCTGTTACTGCATAATACACATTAAAAGACAGAGGAAAAATCTGAATCTAGTTTTCTCTCACAGCAGCTAAGTTAAAACTTTGCAATGAAAGAAAACAGCAAGGGAGGATATTGGCAAAGCGAGTAATATTTTTTAATGCACTGAAGTGGAAACTGAAATACTATGGCTGAAATTGCAAGATCTATATGGTTGTATGTGATTGATTCTCATACATGAGTCAGAGGGGAGAAGTTAGACTGTAAATGAGCAGAATTTCCTTATCATGGTTGAACTGAAAGTGAGATAGTGACTACTTCCCATGCCAGTATCTAGGCAATCCTGAATCTTAGATTTTTCCTTGAGTGTGTGGGATGGGTGTGAGGGTGCTGTATTGTAGGACTGGAGAAACATCTGATCATACTGTGAAAAGTCCACATAGTGGAAAAGATGGAGATTTTCCATTCAATCATTGCTGTTGATAGTATAGTGGAAAACAATGTAGCAATGCAAAAACAGTAAAGAGAAACTGAAGAAACCTTTGAAATTGGAAATATCCAAGAAATGTTCAATTTTAAAGAGGTTGTTGCTTATGAACAGGACACTTACACAGGTAAACATGGTAGATTAAAACACTTTTTTTAATTCCAGGGAACTTTTTAATCAGTGAGATTGATAGAATCTCTTCCAAATATGCTTCATTAGGAATCTGAGGAGATTTGGTATGTCACCATAGAGTCTCCCAAATTTCCACTGATGTATGGTGGAGAGCATTCTGACTGGTTGCATCAGCGTATAGTTCAGAGGCGCCAATGCAAAGAATCATCAGAGGCTATAAAGGGCTGCAGACTCAGTGCCAGCTCCATCACAGGAACAACCCTCACCACCACTGGGGACATCTTCAAGAAGTGGTGCCTCAGGATGGTGGGACCATCATTAAGTACTGTACCCTCAAAACTCAGGACATGCCCTCTTACCATTACTACCGTCAGGATGGAGGTACAGGAGCCAGAAGACCCACACTCCATATGTTAGAAGCAGATGCTTCCCTCTGGCATCAGATTTCTGAGTGATTCATGACCCCACAAGCACTACCTCATTATTCCTCTTTTGCACTATTTACCATCACATTGTAACTTTTAATATTTTTTTATATCTTGCTCTGTATTTCTGCCACAAAACAACAAATTTCCCTCATATGTCAGTGACAATAAACCTGACTCTGGTTCTGATTCCGTTATAGACAGGCTGAAATGGCATATTATTTCTAAACCGCTTTTGCTCCAACTATAAAGTATTAGTATATTTCCCATGATCAGAGGAACAAAAAGTACTGGTTCCTGACAGGACCAAATAACTAATCAGGATCCAGATTGTGAGACTAATATAAATATTATTATCCAAGATTAATACCTGGAGTTCCAGAGCTAAGTGGGTGACTGAACACAACCTCAAATCTGGATCAGAAAACTTGCAAAAATAGCACAGAAACCTTTTGACCAGGGAAATATGTAGAATGAGTTGAGCCTCAAGCTGCATTTCCAGGTCACGAAAAGACTAACAATTTCTACCTCTATGGACTTGTCTGATTCGAGCCATGCTTAATCTATTTGCTGCTAAATCTATTTCTAGATCTGACAGTACTGTTTTTCTGACCAGCTTCACTGATTCTCCTCACATCAACTTGAGGGTATACAAAACACAGCTGTCCCAACTCACACAAAGTCACATTCACCATTACCCTTGTGGTTGTTGCATTTCATTACTACTGCAATATACATTTAATATTCATTTTGTAATCAATGGTGCTACATGAGTGTACCCTGACATTGGTAAATTTCCTACAGTCCAACACAATTCTAAGATAACTACGATATTTAATTTTGTCATCTTCCTCACCCATGATTTGAAAAATTTCACCAAACTTTGAAGAAATTCTACTCCAAAGATCCTTTCCTAAATCTCCCTAGTTTGCCAACACTTTCTCTTTAAAAATGATTTCAGTTGCTATTTAAAACCTGGAACCTTGACCAAAATCTTGGTCATCTGTTTCATTGCCTCTTCACATTGTCCAGTGTCTTCTTTAATTTTTGCTTGATAAGTACTTTAAGCTTTTATTGTTACATTAAAGGTACTATAAAAGGAGTGGAGGTTGGGTTGTGATTGTGGATAACAGTTTTAATAGCAGGGGGAAATGATAGTAAAGAGAAGTAATTGAAAATCTGGCAGAGGAAATGGAACAGTGCTAGAAATCTGAAATAAAGCAGAAAACACAATCCTGATGGAAAGTCATTGACCATATCTCCCCTTCCCTGATGCTGCTTGATCCTTTGACTACTTCCAACGTTATCAGTGGTATCAGTGGTATTAGAAGGTATGAAACCTGTGGGTAAGAAGTGCATCTTCAATGAGAGGTGTGCATCAAAAGCAAAAATACATAAGGTGGAAGATTTTAACCTTCCATATCTTCTCAAAATGAATGAAAAGGCAATCTTCTTCTCTGATATCGTAGAGTAAAATGGGAAAATATATTGCAGGTCTTGAAGAAAGTGAGAAAATAGATATCCTGCTGTGGAAATCAGTAAAAAAGTCAATATGATGGCTTTGGCTGTAATCATGGTTATTTATATTTTGAATGACACTGGGATTAACATCAGGGATAATCCGTAAACACAAGGGAGTTATTAAAGTTCTTCAAAATCGCTCAAGCAATATCAGAAGACAGTGTTCAGTGAAAAGGTGATATTGTATTCACTACTATCTAATAAGGAGGGATTAATAAAACAAAGCATCTACAGGAGAAAAAAATAAATAAATATAATTTTATAAAAAACTATACATAAACAAAGATTGACAAACACTAATAAGCAAATGGAGCCAAACTGTACAATTAAAAATAATACTGAGAACATGAGTTGCAAAAAGTCCTTGAAAGTAATGGATATGGCCCAGTCCATCACAGCTAAAGCCCTTCCCACCATTGAGCCCATCTACATACAGCGCGGTCACAGGAAAGCAGCATCCATTGTCAGTGATCTCACCACCCAGGCCATACTTTCTTCTTGCTGATGCCATCAGGAAGAAGGAACAGGAGCCTCAGGAGCCACACCACCAGGTTTGGGAACGGTTATTATCCCTGAACCAGTGGAGATAACTTCACTTAAGATCACTTGCCCCATCACTGAACTGGAAACACAACTTATGGACTCACTTTCAAGGACTCCATCTCATATTCTCAGTATTTATTTGTTTATTTATTTATTCTTATTATTTCTTCTTTTTCTTTTATATTTGCACAGTTGTTGTCTTCTACACAATGGTTGTTTGTCCATCATGTTGGGTGGAGTCTTGCGTTGTTTCTATTATTGCTTTTGGATTTTCTGTATCTGCCCACTACCTCGGAGTTGTATATGGTGACATATATGTACTTTGATAATAGGTATACTTTGAGCTCTGAAAATGAGTTTGTAGATTGTAATATCAGATACGAAGTTAAGCACACTGGTTCAGGAACAGCTTGGCAAGGAAGAAAATACATGATAAGTTCTGAAATGTCTGAGAAAAAACTGAAGCGTAAAAATAGAAAATCAGATAGGTGTATGTATGTGACATAAATGAAAGACATGTAAGAAAATATGTGTTGAGAAGAGTAGGTTGTATGCAGAATAATTTTATTCTTTAAGAACAAAGCTCCAGAGATTAAGACAACAAATAGGTGGTTACGGGAACCAGAACAGCCGCTATGGGATTACTTCAATTCAGTGGACTGGGCCGAGTTCAAGGACTCACCTGGCGATCTGAATGAATACACCATAGTTATAACAGACTTTATTAAAACAGCTGTAGAGGAGTGTATCCCCACAAAATCATACAGAGTCTTCCCCAATCAGAAGTCCTGGATGAACAATGAGAACCGAAATCTGCTGAGAGCCAGATCAGATACATTCAAGTCTGGTGACCAACAAAGTTACAAGAGGTCAAGGTACAATCTCCAGAAAGCCATCTCATAAGGGAAATGGCAATTCCAAATCAAACTTGAATCAATGAAGGATGCCAGACAATTGTAGCAGGGTTTGAATACTATCAACTGTTATAAAGTTAAACCAAGCGACACAGGAGACAGTAGGGCTTCACTTCCAGGTGAGCTCAATGCCTTTTATGCTCCGAAACATGGAGGAACCAGAATAATCTCCCATATCCTCCAATGATCCTATGATTTCAGTCTCTGAAACCAAAGCACAAACAGCCTTGAGGACAGCAAACCCACGAAAAGCATCTGGCCCAGATAGAATATCTGGCCAAGTACTAAAGACTTGTACTGATCGACTGGCTAGTGTGTTCACTGACATATTTAACCTCTCGCTTCAATAGTCCGAGGTGCCTAACTACTTCAAGCAGGCTTCAATTATACCAGTGCCTAAGAAGAACATGGTAACTTGCCTCAATAACTATCATCCAGTAGCACTTACATCCACTGTGATGAATTGTTTTAAGAGGTTGGTGATGAAATGTATTAGCTCCTGCCTGAGAAGTGACTTAGATATGCTCCAATTTGACAACTAGAGCAACAAGATCCACAGAAGATATCATCCACAGCAGGAGGAGGCAAGATGGCGGCGCGACGCAGCTCGCAACAGCCACTCCGGTGGTGATGTCTGTTATTTGTCAAGTAGGGTCCTGTGCACAATCCTGATTTGATGGAGATGGACGTGAGAGCACGGAGGAACATCTGGTGAAACTTCTGAGATGCCTGCTTCGCTGCTGCTGCTACTGTGTGGTCCAGAATCTCCGGAGCAGAAAGTCCTGAGTCCTCGGCTTTGCTTGTTGCTTGGCAGCCAGGGCGGGGTCGAAGTGTTCAGCAGAGGATGGTGCTTGGAGAGGCTGTGTCGGAGGCTCGAAATTTTTGGACAGACTCAGAGTCCGCTGCGGTCAGGTGCTTCCAATGGTGCCGCATCAGCAAGTTAGAGGCCCTTGGAGGTTCATAGTGGGGAGAGTCTCTCCCTTCTGCCGCTTGCATGAGATGATGAGTCTATCGGGACTTTGAGATTTTTTTTTTACCGTGCCCATGGTCTAGTCTTTATCAAATTATGGTACTGCTTTGCACTGTTGTAACTATATGTTATGTTACGTACCCCATAACTGGGTTGCCAAGCCAGCAGAAATGGACCACTTAGTTGGAGTCTGGATTACTGGAACTAAGAAAGTTTTATTAAAGAAATAAGTAACACAGTACTCTAAGCGTAAGGATATAAATGCAACGGGTTAGCAATGATACAACACACATGTACACAGAACCAGGATAATAGGATCAATCAAGCTCTATTGCAGTCTAGGGGTAAAATAATCAATCTCAGGTGACACAGAGTTCAGTTCAGTTCGCAGTAATCGCTGTTGTGCGGTTGGGGAGAGAGAGAGAGTGAATGCTGATATTCAAATCGGATTCAACAGACCTTTGATATTCCTCGCAGTTAGCTTTCAGGCGAGCCCTTTGTAATGTCTTCTGAGGTCACCGACTGTGACCCCTCCGTTCCGGATACAATCATTCTTCTGCGGTGAACCCGGCACCCAGGCAAGGGTGGACACACACACCAGGTTCCCGCCGATCGTACCTTCTCACCCTGTGCGTCTATGATTGGTCCCACGATCAGACCTCCAAAACTTCCACCAACTTGTGGGGGCACACCGCTTTTCCAGGGTCTCGTTATCTCGTGGTGTCGTGGTGTCCCTTGCCTTAGTGAACCTGTTCCTTTTATCCCCCTGTTGGGGTATCGCCTGTCCATCAAACTTCAAACAGATCAGGTTCAAAGCAACCGGTCTAAACAATACTCTGAACTGTGTCTCTTTCCGTTAATCTCTCTCGTCTCTCTCTGATTAGCATTTTGAATGTTTCCCCCATTTGTCTCTCTCTTATCTCTCTTCTCGGCATCAATCTTCTGATAACTTGGTATTTTGTCACATACCCCCATCCTTCAAAGGATTTTTACCGGGGAAAAAATTATAGGCATGAATACATTATTAGATACACACAAATATACATGTTCATCAGTTATTTGGCTAATACAGAGAATTTTAAGTTGGCAACACCTTGACAGACAGTCAGTAATCACATTTTCCGTTCCTTTTATATGTGTTATTTTAAAAATCCTCTAAAACCAGGCTCCAACTTAGCAAACTTCATAGTGGCCAAGAACACTAATGAGTTGTGATCAGTGTAACTTCTCAGCGGTTTTTGTCCCGGGCCAAGATAACAACGGTCGTCCCATACCAACTTCGCATTCGTTGGCAAGAGCTTAGTAAGAGGGAGGGTAATATCCACAAAGTTTTTGCAAAACTTCCGATAGTACCCCACCATCCCCAAGAACCTTCTCAGGGCTCTCTTGTCTGTCGGGGTGGGGACTTCCCAGATAGCCCGCACCTTAGCCTGCATCGGAGCCAGCTGCCCCTGTCTTACCACAAATCCCAGATAAGTGACCTTCGCGTGGCCGAACTCACTTTTTGCGAGGTTCACTGTCAGGTTGGCTTCGGACGGCCGTTTAAACAACTCCTCTACTGCCACAATGTGCTCCTCCCATGTGTCACTCCAGACCACTACATCGCCAATATACGCTTCTGCGTTCTTTAGCCGTTTTGTCACTGCATTAATCATCCTATAGGGTGTTGCTCACTAGGCTGACCTGATGTGACAACAACTCCATGTCCCGGCTCTTTGCATCACCTCGGGACATTCGGACATACGTGTGCGTGCCGTTTAATTAGCTCTCTTAGCGGGTCGCTTTGTTCAGGGATTAAGGGAGAGACCTTATCAGCAAAGCTGGCCAAAACAATAGACTTCTCCCATCTGGTTGGCACCATACTTAGCTTTTCGAAATGTGTTTTCCCCTTATCAGGTGGCACCCCAGCCTCATTAATTTTCATGATATCACCAGCTAGATCTGTTTTCTGATCATGGTGAGCTTTTAACATGTTAATAGCCTCTAACTGTGTTAACTCACGTCTACAATAGTCAATAACATCCTTCCTCCTGTGTGGCCAGTAGAACTCTTTCATGATTCCGCCGACTGTTTTCCTCCCCCCAAAATGTCCACCGAGGAGTATCTTGTGGGCCAGGTTAAGAATCTCATCCCCATAACTTTTTGGCACCACCTCCCATTCCTCATCTGCGGCACAGTACTTAGTCACCATTTCTTCCTTAGTACTCCCTCCTCCACACAATAGCCCACTGGCTCCCTTTTTAATTCTGCTTCAGAGAGAGCTGTCTCTGCCGAAACCATCAGCTCCTTGTCTCGCTCCTGTGCCTGTACAAATTCCTTCCTTGCTAATGCTAAGTCTGCCTCAACTCCCTTACTTCCTCCTGTTCCACTACGCTCCTTTTTTTCGCTTTCTACCTCCCCCGGTACAAGGCTGGTAAAAACGTCTCAGCCAATTCTATATTTACTTTGGCAGCCTTTCTAGACATACACCGAGTCACTGCGCAAAAGGGATAAACCTGTGAGTCCATGGGAAGGGCCTCAATGCTGGCAGGCTGGCTTGTCAGTTTTACAGCTGAGAACACATTTCTGCCGGTGAGGTCATTACCGAGTAAGACCTCCACGTCTTTCATCGGTAGTTCGGGCCTCACCCCGATCGTGACCAGTCCGGAGACCAAGTCGCTTTTTAGGTGTATCTGGTGCAAAGGTACTGCTTCAGTCCCTTTCCCAATGCCTTTTATGACCCTGACCTCCCCAGTCTGGGTCTCTGAACTAAAGTCTAACACACTCTTTAATATCAATGACTGACACGCTCCCGTGTCTCTCCAGATCTGTACTGGAACTGGGTTTAACCCCTCCTTCACTGACACCAATCCGGCCGAGATTAACCTCTTGCGCCCTTCCTGAACTTTGTCAGACCTCTTCTCTCCTAGCGGTTTGCTTACCAGTTCAATACAGCCAGTCGGAACCGCCACTTTTCCTTTTCCCGTCTCCTTCTTTGGGGCAAAGCACCTGGACACAAAGTGTCCGACTTTACCACAATTACAGCATACGACCCCAGGAGACTTCCTACCAAACTGCTCCCGGTCTACCTTATCCTTCTCACTAGTCCCTGGCTTACTTTCTGACTTTTCTGGCGGACTCTCCCCACCGTCCTGACTACCCTTCTGGTAGCCTTTACTCGGGGCAAACTTCGTTTTATGTGTCAACGCATACTCATCCGCTAACTTAGCAGTTGCGGCTAAAGTGTCTGCCTTTTTCTCATCTAGGTAGGGTCTCATGCCGTCAGGGACACAACCTTTAAACTGCTCAATCAGGATTAGCTGTAGCAGTCTGTTATAATCCCCATTGACCCCTTTCAAGGCGCACCAATGCTCACAATATGTCTGCAGCTCACGGGCAAACTCTAAATACGTGCGGCTCCACTGCTTCCTCGGATTCTGGAACCTCTGCCGGTATGCCTCTGGGACCAACTCATAAATCCTGAGGATGGCCTCTTTCACCACCTCATACCTCTGGGCATCTTCTGCAGACAAAGCCAAGTAAGCTTGTTGGGCTTTTCCTTTAAGTACGCTCTGAAGCAAAAAAGCCCACTTATCCCTCGCCCAGTCCTGTTTTGCAGCAACTTTTTCAAAATGGGGAAAGTACTGATCAACGTCGGTCTCGTCAAATGGGGGAACCAGCCTAACCTCCTGGGTTGCCCTGAACCCTCCACCTTGGTTCGGCATGGGCCCCTGTGCTGCCATCATCTTTAACTTCTCCAGATCAAATTCCCTTTCCCTCTGTTTCTCCAACTGCCTCTCTTCTCGCACCAACTGTTTGTCCCTCTCTTCTCGCTCCAACTGCCTTTGTCTCTCTCTTCTTGTTGTCGTTCTAACTGTTTCTCTTCGTGTTCTAGCCGTCTTACCCAGAACTCATGCTCGAGTCTCAATTTTTCAAGCTGCACCTGTACTGCGTCTCCACCAGGTTTTCCAATAGATATCACCTCCACCTCCCCTTGGGGAAACACACCTTTAGACACATAATGCTCTATGATAGCTCCGTGCATCTCCTCTCTCCTCATTGTCGACTTCCCCTTAAAAAGGTTCAACCCTTTGGACACAGCTGCCAATTCTACTTTCCTGGCATCCTCTAATGCCTCCAAGGTCGGTGCCTTTAGAAATTCCTCAATCTCCATTTCTGCTATTTGCCTTTTCTTTCTTTCGGGAATTTTAACCCAATCAATTTACCCAGTTCCAAATTTAGCGTTCAAAATCGCAGACGAGAACCCCACTTATGTTACGTACCCCGTAACTGGGTTGCCAAGCCAGCAGAAATGGACCACTTAGTTGGAGTCTGGGGATTACTGGAACTAAGAAAGTTTTATTAAAGAAATAAGTAACACAGTACTCTAAGCGTAAGGATATAAATGCAACGGGTTAGCAATGATACAACACACATGTACACAGAACTAGGATAATAGGATCAATCAAGCTCTATTGCAGTCTAGGGGTAAAATGATCAATCTCAGGTGACACAGAGTTCAGTTCAGTTCAGTTCGCAGTAATCGCTGTTGTGCGGTTGGGGAGAGAGAGAGAGTGAATGCTGATATTCAAATCGGATTCAACAGACCTTTGATATTCCTCGCAGTTAGCTTTCAGGCGAGCCCTTTGTAATGTCTTCTGAGGTCACCGACTGTGACCCCTCCGTTCCGGATACAATCATTCTTCTGCGGTGAACCCGGCACCCAGGCAAGGGTGGACACACACACCAGGTTCCCGCCGATCGTACCTTCTCACCCTGTGCGTCTATGATTGGTCCCATGATCAGACCTCCAAAACTTCCACCAACTTGTGGGGGCACACCGCTTTTCCAGGGTCTCGTTATCTCGTGGTGTCGTGGTGTCCCTTGCCTTAGCGAACCTGTTCCTTTTATCCCCCTGCTGGGGTATCGCCTGTCCATCAAACTTCAAACAGTTCAGGTTCAAAGCAACCGGTCTAAACAATACTCTGAACTGTGTCTCTTTCCGTTAATCTCTTTCTCGTCTCTCTCTGATTAGCATTTTGAATGTTTCCCCCATTTGTCTCTCTCTTATCTCTCTTCTCGGCATCAATCTTCTGATAACTTGGTATTTTGTCACAGTTATAATTGTGTGGTTTTGTCAGTTTTAGTCTTGGTTTGTCCTGTGTTTTCTTGTGATATCATTCTGGAGGAACGTTGTATCAATTTTTAATGCATGCATTTCTAAATGACAATAAACGAGGACTGAGTGTCCTCATAATCTAATAATCTAATCTAATCTCATTGGCTCTTCACTCAGCCCTGGAACATCTGGACAGCAAAGGTGCATACATCAGGATGTTCTTTATCGACTACAGTTCAGCATTCCATACCATCATCACCTCAAAACTAATCAATATGCTCCAAGACCTTGGCTTCAATACATCCTTGTGCAATTGGATCCTGGATTTTCTCACTTACAGAGCCCAATCAGTTCAGTTTGGCAACAGCATCTCCATCACAATTTCCATCGACATAGATGCACCACAAGGCTGTGTGTTTAGCCCTGTGCTCTACTCGCTTTACACTTATGACTATGTGGCTAAGCACAGCTCCAATGCCATATTCAAATTTGCTGATGATACCACTGTTGTGGGATGTATCGAAGGTGGAGATGAATCAGCATACAGGAGGGAGATAGAAAACCTGGCTGAGTGGTGCCACAGCAACCTCTTACTCAATGTCAGCAAGACCAAAGAGCTGATTAAAGACTTCAGGAGAAGGAAAATGGAGGTCCATGAGCCAGTCCTCATTGGAAGATCAGAGGGGGAAAGGGTTAGCAACTTTAAATTCCTAGGTGTTACTCTTTCGAAGGACCTATTCTGGACCCAGCATGTAAGTACAATTACGAAGAAAGCATGGTAGCATCTCTTCTTCATTAAGAGTTTGTGGAGATTCGGCATGACATCTAAAACTTTGACTAACTTCTATAGACATGTGGTGGGGAGTATACAGACTGACTGCATCACAACCTTGTATGGAAATACCAATGCCCTGGAATGAAAATCCTACAAAAAGTAATGGATGCAGCCCAGACCATCACAGGTAAAGCCCTCCCAACCATTGAGCACATCTACAGTACATGAAACCCACCTTCCAGGGTCTGCACTCTTCTCACTGCTGCCATCAGAAAGATAGAAGAGCCTCAGAACTCACACCACCAGGTTCAGGAACAGTTATTACCCCTCAACCATCAGGTCTTGAATGAAGAGGATAATTTACCTCAACTTCACTTGCCCCATCATTAAAATGTTCCCAAAACCAATGGACTCACTTTCAAGGACTCTCCATCTCTTGTTCTCAATATTTATTGCTTACTTATTATTATTATTATTATTATTATTATTATTATTATTTCTTCTTTTGTACTTGCACAGTTTGTTGTCTTCTGTACTCTGGTTGAATGCCGTAGCTAGGCAGTCTTTCATTGATTCTATTATGATTATTATTCTACAGATTTATTGAGTATGCCCACAGGAAAATGAATCTCAGGGTTATACAGTACATGGTGACATATATACTTTGATAATAAATTTACGTTAAATATTGAAGTGAAGGACTCAGTGAACTAGTGTGCTTTTCCTCTTTCCTTTTTCAAGTTCCTCTGGTCCTGGTAGTCCAAAAGTACAAACTAGCTGCCAAATTCAGCCTGATTGATCAATACATTTCTAAGCCATTTCCTTTTGGATTTACATTTTTCCATATTATTCCACAAGTCTGCTCTCTCCTGTCCGTTCTGTCAGCATTTCAGCACCTCCTAACCTTTCTGATCTCGTTGCCATCACAAACTTGACACTATCAAATACGTTCACAGTGGCTTTGGCAGAGGTGTTTCAGATCCCTGTATTGCCTACGTAAATGGTCACTTTCTCAAACTAGGACCTTTGAGAACGTATCTTGTGCCTGTGACATAAGACAACACTTGTGAAATGCCTGAGGTGAACACAAATTAAATGACCTTGAATTTAGTCTCCTATTCTATGTTCCCTCTTACCTATTCTTCTCTGCTAGCAAAGAGCTAGCATATGCTTGGCAGAAACCTGTGATTCAATGTCATTGCTAATATGTCATGTATCTATTCAAGGTGGCATTCATGGTGTGCAGGACTTCAGTGAGCATTTGCTTCTTCTCCTTTGACTGTTGCATTTGATGCTCCATGCAAATGGCTATTCCTTTCGAAGACAAAAATATTGTTGGAAATACCTGTGAGACCATGTCCTTTAGGCTCGAGGCAGACTCCTTCAACCTGTTACGTACCCCGTAACTGGGTTGCCAAACCAGCAGAAATGGATCACTCAGTTGGAGTCTGGATTACTAGAACTAAGAAAGTTTTATTAAAGAAACAAGCAACACAGTAATCGAAAGGATAATAAATGCAACAGTTCAGCAATGATAAACACACATGTGCACAGAATTAAGATAACAGGATCAATCAAGCTCTATCATTGTCTAGGGGTAAATGACCAATTTCAAAGTGACACAAAGTTCAGTCCAATTTAGTTCAGTTCGCAGTAATCGTTGCCATGGCGATGGACAACGTGGAGGGAGGGAGAGAGAGAACGAGAACGAATGATCATTCAGAACGGTTTCCACTCACAGACCGGCGATATTGCTCACAAGCAGCTTTCGGGCGACTCCTTTGTGATGTCACTTGAGGTCACCGACTGTGACCCCTCTTCCAGATGCGGTCGTCCTCTGCAGTAAACCTGGCACCCAAGCGAGGGTGGACACACACCGGGTTCCCGCTGATCGTACCTTTCCACCCTGTGCATTTATGGCCCGGTACTTCCCACCGACTCGTGAGAGGCACACCGCTTCCAGGGTCTTGTCACCTCGGGTGTCGTGTGTGTCTTGCCTTAGCGAACCTGTCCCTTTTTATCCCCCTGCTGGGGTATCGCCTGTCCCTCACTTCAAACAGTTCAGGGTTCAAAGGGGGAGCCGATCTTGACAATACCCAGACTGATGGCTCCTTCATTAACATGTCCAAATGCTGCTTCATTGTTCTTTATCTCTCCCTCCCCTGAGGACAGGTGGCAGACCACTGCTGATGCCACTGGTGCAAGCCCAGGCCAGCAAACATCTTAATTTATATGTATTCTCGTCACACTTTCCCCCTTTAAGGATTTTTACCGGGGTAAAAATTACAAACATGAGTACATTATTTGATACACACAAATACACATCTTTATCAGCTATTTGGCTAATACAGAGAATTTGAAGTTGTCAACACCTGACAGACAGTCAGCAATCACATTTTCCGTCCCTTTTATATGTGTTATTAATAATCCCTTAGACCAGGCTCCAACTTAGCAAACCTCACAGTGGCCAAAAACACTGATGAATTGCGATCAATGTAACCTCTCATTTGGTTTTGTCCCGGACCACAATAACAAGGGTCGTCCCATTCCGACTTAGTTTTCTCTCGCAAGGGCTTAGTAGGAGGGGGAGGGGTAGTGACCGCAGAGTTATTGCAAAAATTCCGACAGTACCCCACCATCTCCAAGAGCCTTCTGAGGGCCCTCTTGTCTGTCGGGGTTGGGAGGTCAGCGATAGCCTGCACTGTAGCTTGCATCGCTGCCAGCTGCCCCTGTGTCACCACAATTCCCAGGTAAGTGACCTTCGCATGGCCGAACTCATTTTTTTCAAGGGGCGCTATCAAGCTGGCTTCAGACAGCCATATTAAATTGCCAATACACACCTCTGTGTTCGTCAGCCCTTTAGTCACTGAATTACTCGTTCTATATGATGTTGTTTACTAGGCTGCCTATTGTAACAGACACCACCCAACGTCCCAGTTCTTTGCATCGCCTCGGGACAATCAAACACACGGGTGCGAGTCGTTTAATTACTTCTCCTAAAGAGCCGCTTTGTTCGGAGATTAAGGGAGAGACCTTATCAGCAGACCTGGCCAAAACAATAGCCTTCTCCCATCTGGTCGATACCATACTCATCTTTTCAAAATGGTTTTGCTCTCTTATCGGGGGGACCCTAGCTTCATTGATTTCCACGCTAACCCCGACTAGGTTTGTTAGCATATCAAAAGCCTGTGACCGTCTCAGTTCGCGTCGGTCATAATCAATAACATCCTCCCCCCTGGGCAGCCGGTAAACCTCTTTCATGATTCCACCAACTGTTTCCTCCAGCACCGCAAAATATCCACCGGGGGGTACCTTGTGGGCCAGGTTAAAAATCTCTTCCTCATAACTCTTTTGCACCACCCCCCATTCCTCATCTGCGGGCACGGTACTTGGTCTCTCTTTCTTTCTTAGCACTTCCTCCTCCGCACAATAGCCTACTAGTTCCCTTGTCAAGTCTGTGTCAGAGAGAGCTGTCTCTGCCGAAACCATCAGCCCCTTGTCAAGCTCCCGCGTCTGCACAAATTCTTTCCTGGCTACTGCTACGTCTGTCCCAGCTCCCTCACTACCTCTTGTCTCACTACACTCCTTCTTTTCATTTTCTACCCCCTTCTCGTACAAGGTTGGCAGAAACGTTTCAGCTAAATTTACCACTGCAGCCCCATGATGAACCTGTGTCCATGGGCGGGGCCTCAATGCTGGCAGGCTGACCTGTCAATCTCACCACTGGGAACACGATTCCCCGGTAAGGTCATTACCGAGCAAGACTTCCACGCCTTTCATCAGTAATTCGGACCTCACCCCGATCATGACTAGTCCAGAGACCAGGTTGCTTTGTACGTGTATCTGGTGCAAAGGGACTGACTCTGTCCCTTCCCCAACACCTTTGACCTTGACCTCCCCAGTCCGGGTCTCTGAGCTAAACTCTAATACACTCTTCAGTATTAGTGACTGACACGCTTCCGTGTCTCTCCAGATCTGCACTGGAACTGGTTTTAACCCCTCCTTCACTGACACCAATCCGGCAGAGATAGACCTCTCGTGCCCTTCCTGAACTTTGGCAGACCTGTCCTTCCCTAGCGGTTTGCTTAACAGTTCAATACAGCCAGTCAAAATCACTGTCTTCCCTTTTCTGGTCTCCTTCTTTGGGGCAAAGCACCTGGACGCAAAGTGTCCGACTTTCCTGCAATTATAACAGACGACCCCAGGAGACTTCCTGCCAGACTGCTCCCGGACTACCTTATCCTTCTCACTAGTCCCCGGCTTACTTTCTGACTTTTCCGGTGGACTCTCCCCGCCATCCTGACTACCCTTCTGGTAGCCTTTACTCGGGGCAAACTTCATTTTATGCGTCAACGCATACTCATCCGCTAACTCAGCAGTTGCGGCTAACGTGGCTGCCTCCTTCTAATCTAGGTAGGGTCTCATACCCTCAGGGACACAACCTTTAAACTGCTTAATCAGGATCAGCTGTAGCAGTCTGTCATAATCCCCCTCTGCCCCCTTCGAGGCATACCAACGCTCACAATATGTCTGCATCTCACGGGCAAACTCCAAATACGTGCGGTCCCACTGCTTCCTCGCATTCCGGAACCTCTGCCGGTATGCCTCCGGGACCAACTCATAAATCCTGAGGACGGCCTCTTTCACCACCTCATACCTCTGGGCATCTTCTGCGGACAAAGCAGAGTAAGCTTCTTGGGCTTTCCCTTTCAGTACACTCTGAAGTGAAACAGCCCACTTATCCCTCGGCCAGTCCTGACTTATAGCCACTTTTTCGAAATGGAGAAAGTACCGATCCACGTCGGTATCGTCAAATGGGGGAACCAGCCTAACCTCCTGGGTCGCCCGGAACCCTCCACCTTGGTTCGGCACGAGCCCCCGCTCGGTCCTTATCTTTAACTTCTCCAGCTCAAATTCCCTTTCCCTCTGCCTCTCTCTCTC
The DNA here is from genome assembly GCF_963921235.1 of Mobula hypostoma. NCBI lineage: Eukaryota > Metazoa > Chordata > Chondrichthyes > Myliobatiformes > Myliobatidae > Mobula > Mobula hypostoma. Next base: position 59,069,224 of record NC_086104.1, on the reverse strand, counting down.
TTCTTGCTCCCATTGCCTCTCTTTCTTTTCTCTCTCCAACTGTCTCTCCCTCTCTCTCTCTTGCCTTTCTAACTCTTTCTCTTTCTCCCGCCTTTCTAACTCTCTCTCTTGCCTTTCTAACTCTTTCTCCTTCTCTTCTCGCTGCAACTGTCTGTCCCTCTCTTTCTCTTCTCGCTCCAACGGCCGTACCCGGAACTCGTGCTCGAGTCTCAGTTTTTCGAGCTGCACCTGTACCGCGTCTCCAGCAGGTTTTTCAATAGACACCACCCCCAGCTTGCCTTGGGGAAACACACCTTTAGATACATAGTGCTCTACGATAGCTCTGTGTATCTCCTCTCTCCTCATTGTCGACTTCCCCTTAGCAAGATTCAACCGTTTGGCCACAGCTACCAATTCCGATTTCCTGGCATCCTCTAATGCCTCCAAGGTCGGCGCCTTTATAAATTCCTCAGCCTCCATTTCTGCTGTTTGTCTTTTCTTTTTTTCGGGAATTTTAACCCAATCAATTTACTCCGTCCCAAATTTAGCGTTCAAAATCCCGGACGAGCCCCCACTTATGTTACGTACCCCGTAACTGGGTTGCCAAACCAGCAGAAATGGATCACTCAGTTGGAGTCTGGATTACTAGAACTAAGAAAGTTTTATTAAAGAAACAAGCAACACAGTAATCGAAAGGATAATAAATGCAACAGTTCAGCAATGATAAACACGCATGTGCACAGAATTAAGATAACAGGATCAATTAAGCTGTATCGTTGTCTAGGGGTAAATGACCAATTTCAAAGTGACACAAAGTCCAGTTCAATTTAGTTCAGTTCGCAGTAATCGTTGCCATGGCGATGGTCAACGTGGGGGGAGGGAGAGAGAGAACGAGAACGAATGATCATTCAGAACCGCTTCCACTCACAAATCGGCGATATTGCTCACAAGCAGCTTTCGGGCGGGTCCTTTGTGATGTCACCTGAGGTCACCGACTGTGACCCCTCCTCCAGATGCGGTCGATCCTCTGCAGTGAACCCGGCACCCAAGCGAGGGTGGACACACACCGGGTTCCCACTGATCGTACCTTTCCACCCTGTGCGTTTATGGCCCGGTACTTCCCACCGACTTGTGAGAGGCGCACCGCTTCCAGGGTCTCGTCACCTTGGGTGTCATGTGTGTCTTGCCTTAGCGAACCTGTCCCTTTTTATCCCCCTGCTGGGGTATCGCCTGTCCATCACTTCAAACAGTTCAGGGTTCAAAGGGGGGAGCCGCTCTAGACAGCTCTCTCTCTCGTTCCTTCATTACACATCTCCAGATCGCCTGTCCATCACTTCAAACAGTTCAGGGTTCAAAGGGGGAGCCGATCTTGACAATACCCAGACTGATGGCTCCTTCATTAACATGTCCAAATGCTGCTTCATTGTTCCTTATCTCTCCCTCCCCTGAGGACAGGTGGCAGACCACTGCTGATGCCACTGGTGCAAGCCCAGGCCAGCAAACATCTTAATTTATGTGTATTCTCGTCACAAACCTAGTAGCAGAACACACTCTTTTTGGTAATCTCCGTGGAAACCTCTGTCAATCAGCAATCACTGCTATGAAATGTCATTCTCAGACTGCTTCTTCCCATCCACAGGGAACAATTCTACCTTTCTTTGAAGCCCTTAGCACTATATCCAGATCAAGTATTGTAAGCTGAAGGCCCATGTTCTGTCGTGCAAATCTAGAATCCATCAAATGACCTCCTAAACACTGAGTTGAAATTGTCATTCACACAAGAAAATCTGCAGATGCTGGAAATCCAAAGCAACACATACAAAATGCTGGTGCAAATCAGCAGGGCAAGCAATATCTATGGAAGAGAATAAAGTTTTGGGTCGAGACCCTTCATCAGGACTGGAAAGAAACTGAAAAGGACTGAACTTCTCTTTCTTTCCAGTCCTGATGGAGGATCTCAGCCCGAAACTCCTTACACTTTTTCATAGATGCTGCCCAGCCTGCTGAATTCTTCCAGCATTTTGTGTCTGTTGCTTTAAAATTGACATCGACTTTCTCATTGCCACTGTGCAAACCATCAGGTCAGAAATTAGAAGGGCGTGTTGTTTTTTTTAAGAATATTAAGGTGGTTAAGCTTCACGAACCAAATGAGATCTGACCAAGGTTATTAAGTAAGAAAAGTGAGAAGATTGCTGGGGGTTTAATAGAGTTCTTTGTATCCTCTTTAGCCACAGGCAAGGACTCAGAGGACTGGAGAATTGCCAATGTTGTTCCTCCATTTCAGAAGTTTATTAGGGACAAAATGGGAAATTATAGGATGTGTGAGTTACAACAGTGGGTGGGAAATTATCGGAGAAAATTCTTCAGAAAAAGATTTACTCACATACAGAAAAATAGACACAAAGGAAAGTCAGAATGTTTTTTTTGGAGTTGTGGGAATCATGTTTTATAAAAATGATAGAGTTTTTGAGGAGGTAACAAATATGATAGATGAAGGTGGACAATGAATATTGACTATAGGGACTTTAATAGAATAGTACAACACAGAAAAAGGCCTTTGGCAGTCAATGCCTGTGCTGAGCAAGATGCCAGGTTAAACTGAATCTCTCCTTCCTGTACATCAGCCACATACCTCCAGTCCCTGTATAGTCTGGCATCTGTCTAAAAGCCTCTTAAATACCACTATCCCATCGGCTTCCACAACTACTGCAGGCAGCTCGTCCCAGGCACCTACCACCTAATCTGTAGATAAGCTTGCCCTGTGTATCTCCTCAAAATTTTTCCCCTTTCACCTTAAATTCAAGTCCTCCAATATTTGGCATCTCTACCCTGGGAAAAAGATGCTATCTGCTATATCTTTGTAATATGCTGTCTTTACTACAACTTCTACTTGCATGTCCTCCTTCAGATGGCTATAAACTTAGACTCCAAGATCCCCCTGTACAGCAATACTGTTAATGGACCTGACATTAATTGTACATTTTCCCTTTATATTTCTCCGCTCAAAGTGCAACAACTCATGCTTGCTCAGATTAAACTCCATCTGCATTTGTGATAAATGATTTGGACAAACTGTAGAAAGATTGTAGTAAGTTTGCAGATCACAAGAAATACATGGAGTTGTGGATAGTGAGAATGGTTGTCAAATGATTCAGCAAGATAGAGATCAATTGGAAATATGGGTGGGATAAGTGCTAGATAGTGGGGTGTGGATCACGTGCATATAGAAGAGATTTAGTTTAATTTGACAAAGTGTTTGGCATCGGCCTAGTGGGCTGATGGACCTGTTCATAGTCTGTGCTCTAATTGATTGGAAAATGCATTTTCAAGAAAATTGAAGAATCTGAACACCAGCCAACATAAAGCAGCTTACAGATCAGTGCTTCATCCACCACCTGAATTGTTCACTGAAATCACTGGTGACGCATTGATTCCTCTTCCGAACACCAGGGTCCTGAAATGGAACATCTATTTTCAGTTTAGCCAGTGGAAAAGGACTACCAGAAAACAAAAATAAAATGATTCAAAAATATTCCAAAAACCTCCTTTTTAAAAGAAAAGTAACTCCCTAACTGATAAGTGAGAATTTCTTAACAATGATTGCACAACAATGAAAAGGGGCATCCAAGATGGAACTGAAAACCTTTGGTTCTCCTCAGCAAAAACAGCAAATGACATCCCAAACTACCCATCAATCTCCCTCATTAAGCACCTGCTGCTCTACCAGAGGCAAAGCCACCTCAGAACACAGATATTCTGAATCCTCATACCCTTTGATGATTTGATGCTAGTATTGTAGTTGTACATGAACAGTTTGCTCATGCAGGGACATTAATCTTCATCATGACAGTCTAGCAATTACCTCACTGTAGCTTTTGAAATATTCAGTACACCCCTGTTTTGTGATATCACCTGAAGTAAATTATATTGTTTGAAGACCTGCTTCTGTGATGGTTTGGACTGACAAGTGAAACTGAGATCTTCCCTTCAGCAATTTGGGATGAAGATGGCCACAAATGTTTCAGCCTCTCAGTCATGGCCTGTCTCTTTGTTTACCCTTCTGATTTCTTTCACTTTTCTGCTGCAGCCTATTTCCTGTGACAATGAGTGCATTTCTTTTATTTAAAGATACATAGAGTAGGCAGAGAGTTGCATCATGAGCGAGATTAGTAGCTAAGAGATCATTTGAAGAGGTTAAGACACAGAGAGGCAGTATATCAGAGAAACAGAGAGGGCCACAATACACCCGGTGACAGAGGGTGTTTCCTGTAAGCACATTGGAGCAGATATGAGGGATATGTAAAAGCAGCAGAACCTTGACCCAGATCTTGTTGAGTCCATGAACTGATTATAAATAATAACCAAAGCAGGAAGAACAAGGCCAAGGCAACAATTAAAGAGTTTATTGAAGGGCTATGTTGCTGAGATTGGTGCTCTCAAGCTTTCACCACCGCTCATCCTTCCTTTGGACCTTCAAGCTGATCTTCATCTTATCTCTAGGACACTTTGATCTATTCTACCTGAAAGCCCTTGTGCAAAGTGTTTATTCTTAATCGCTGGGTATATTGTGGTCCTGTTTATTTCTTTGAATCCTGGCCTTTCAGTGTCTTAACCTCTTCAAATGATTTCTTTAGCTATTAATCTAGCTTGTGTTATGATACTCTGCTGTGGAGTCATTTTTCTTTATAACCTTTTTAATGGCTTTACTAGGCTTCTGATAAGAATACTTCAAGACTTGCAAATATCTCTGCTTCATCTCCAAATCCCTTTTGGGTTCTCCTTTAGCTGTTAGATAGAGTCAAGAGAAGTAGTTATTTCATAAATTCTGATTGAAACAGCATTTGCCGAAAAGATAGTAGTATTATCCTGAATCCATTAATCAACCGAGAAGTCAAAACACTTCAGTGTCTGGTCATGTTCCCAGTGTCTGATAATGTATTACTTACTGTGCCTCTAATATAGACTCATGGAGTTATGCAGTAGGGAACCAGGCCTTTCAGCTCAATTGGTTCATGCTGTCAAGATACCCCATTCAACTTCCAATTGTCACCTATTGTCCCAAAATCTTCGAAATCTTTTTTATCCATGCAGTTGTCCAACTGTCTTTTAGAACCTGTTATTGTACCTGCCTTAAACAGTTCCTCTGGCACCTGATTTTAGACTGATACCACTAATTGTGTGAAAATAGTTACCCTTCAAGTTCTTCTTAAATCTTTCCACTCTCGACATAAATCCAAATCCCTCTAGTTCTTGATCCCACAACTCTTGGAAAAAGACTGAGGACATTCACTGTATCTATGCAGCTCATGATTTTAAGATCACCTTTTAGGGTCCTTCACTCTAAGAAATAAAGTACTAGCCTGTCCGACCTCTCCCTGTATCTCAGATACTCAAGTTCTGGCAGCACCTTTACCAATTTAATTATTGAAGTGAAATGAGACTACAAAATATTGTGACAGAAAGAAGTCCTTATACATGAGACACAAAGTTAATCGAACAGGCACAGCAAGTGATAAAGAAGGTAAATGGAATATCGGCCTTTATGCTCGGGGCAAGGAATAAAAAAGTACAGGAAGTTTTCGTTCCAGTTTAAAGAACACTGATGAACTGGAACCTGGAATATTACGTATAGTTTTGGGAAAAATGTACTTGCAGGGGAAGCTGTGTAAAGAAAGCTCACTAGGTTAATTCTTGAGATGAACAGTTGGTGGACTAGAGGAGGTTCAATAATTTGGCTCTGAATGCACTGGAGTTTAGTAAAATGAAATATAATTTTATTGAAACATATAAATTTCTGAAGGGTATTGACAGGGTGAATGTTAACAGAATGCTAACATCCCCTTGTTGAGGTATCTGTAACCTGGGGGCACAGTTTCAGAATAAGAGCTTGCTGATTTGAGACTGCGATAAGGTGAGTTCTTTTTCTCTCAGGGAGTGACGAATTATCTCCCTCAAAGAGCAGAGAAAGAACGGGCATTTATTATATTCCAGGCTGAGGCTGACAGATGCTTGAATAAAAGAAGTAGAGGGAGAATGCAAGATAATGAGGCAAAGATTGGATTGTCCATGATGGTGCAACATGAACGACCATAAGATATAGGAGCAGAAGTAGGCCAATCAGCCCATCAAGTCTGCTCTGCAATTCAATCATGGATTGATCCAATTCTTCCAGTCATCCCCATGAATGGTTCAATTGTATACTCCTGATCATTTTCCTAATGCAAACATGTTTGGTACATCTGCATTTGGATACACACATGCTGTCACAGTCTCTAACTTAACTGTATATGTAGATCGGTTCATCACAGAACTGCTGATATATGTAGCTGGGGCAAAATTTTGTCCTATGGTAAATAAACCAAGTCTGTAATTCTCAGCACCAAACACTGCAAATTTCCTTTGAGGAAATATAATGAAATAATCATGCACATTTTTCGAAAATCTTCTGCTTTTTCCTATTAAGCCCAATTAAGGTCTCATTGGATGTCAGCGGAAGGAAATTGTGCTGTTTTGTATTGATTGGTTTGCACAAGACACGGTTTATTGCGCTTACATGCTGTGCTGCTCTTCTTTAACAAATGAGCTGCCATCACACTGAAGCACTAGAATGCAAATTCAGCACAAAGCTGTGGAATGGATTTGGGAAAGATATAAATAACTGATATATCCTCCTTTGATATTTACCTACTTAGAAAACAATGTACAGTACAGCATTTGGTTTTAAATAAATGCATTTCATAGTTGTCCATTTATGTAATTTGTTTTGTTAAAATGTATCTCTGAAATGTGAAGAATAAAGCATTTTCCTGAATAAATCAATGGTTTTAAGAGAAAATAGAAATAAAGAGACCAACGAGATTATCTTAAAGCTGATTTGTTGTAATACCAATCAGTGATATTCTCTCACCATAAATCTCCCATTGTGCTTATTTTTCTCCAAGGGAAACAATATGCCAATCAGGTACTTGGCATGAATATAACAAAGCCGTAGAATTGGAGCCATCTGACTTCATCAGTCAGCAAGGCATTTATCAGTAAGCAAGTCAGGGATGGAGTATAAAGTACATTACTGACTTGATTCAGAGCCTGCATCTTTTTGAAGAAAGACTATATGAGAAACCCATCTCTCCTTTCAGCTGCATGTAAAAAATGCCACAATACAAGTTGAACAAGTTTGAGGATGTCCTTCCCAATATTTATCTCTCAACCAAACTGAGAAGAGACAGTGCAGTGGGTTAAAGAGACAGAACACTATTAATGGCAAAACCCCTAGCAGGATAGAGGGATCTTGGACTGCAAGTCTATAGCTCCCTGAAAATGGCTGTTTTAGCTGATAGGGTGGTAAAGCAGACACATGGCATAAAGCAGTCCTGCCGAAGGGTCTCAGCCTGAAACATCAACTGTACTCTTTTTCGTAGATGCTGCCTGGCCTGCTGAGTTCCTCCAGCAGTCTGTGTGTGTTATATGGATGTCTGCTGTTATTAGTTGAGGCATTGCATTCGAGAGTTGTAGCTTTATAGAACTCTGGATAGGTCACATCTGGAGTATTGCATTCATTTCTGATTGTCCCATTCTAAGAAGGATGTAGAGACTTTGGAGAGGGTAAAGCAGAGATCTGCCAAGATGCTACCTAGATTAAAAAGGAGAGGCTGGATAAACTCAAGTTGTTTTCTCTGGAGCAGCAGAGACCGAGGATTGACCAAATAGTGGTTTATAAAAATACAAGTGGCACAATTTTGACAAAAATTATTTTCAAGTCAAATTTTAATGACCTTTCGCATTAAATAATACTGTGCAAGGAACAGGGTTAGATTAGGACCCTAGGATGAATTAATCCGCACGTCTACTTATTGTGTTCATATGCAGATTTTAAAGAGGATTTAAACATGAAGCTGTTTAGAACCAAGGAGACCAATAGGCTAAAGCTGTGAAATGTATTTTTTTTTAATTTATCAAAAAAAGCTGACACTAACATCCCATTGTAATTAACAGTTACTTCTGCATATTTTATGAAAAATACTTCCTGTATCTTACTCACAAGTAGTGGATTGAGTGTGATAAAAAGAAAATTGGTTAAGAGACAGCTGAGAGGGTGTAGTAGTGGGGAACTATGACTGCTTTAGTCATGGCTCTAGCTGCAAACTTCACTTGTAATAACGCACAAGACTTCAGGTACAGCTGAGTTTACACAATAAAAATGTTCTGCCTGGGAGCTGGGACCAAGTCTGTGTTAATATTTGCAGGGGTGAAGAATCAGAATCAGGTTTATTATCACTAGCATGTGATGAGAAATTTGTTAACTTAGCAGTAGCAGTTGAAAACAGCACATAATCTAGCAAAGAAAAAAAAAATAATAATAATAATCAATTAAATTAAATAAATAATAATAAATAAACAAGTAAATCAATTACGTATATTGAATAGATTTTATAAAGTATAAAAACAGAAATACTGTAGATTAAAAAAAACGTGAGATAGTGTCCAAAGATTCAACGTCCATTTAGGAATCGGATGGCAGAGGGGAAGAAGCTGTTCCTGAATTGCTGAGTGTGTGTCTTCAGGCTTCTGTACCTCCTACCTGATGGTAACAGTGAGAAATGGGCATGCCCTGGGTGCTGGAGGTCCTTAATAATGGACGCTGCCTTTCTGAGACAGCACTTCCAGAAGATATTCTGGATACTTTGTAGGCTAGTATCCAAGATGGAGCTGACTAGATTCACAACCTTCTGCAGCTTCCTGTGCAGTAGCGCCCCCATACCAGACAGTGACGCAGCCTGTCAGAATGCTCTCCACGGTACAACTGTATTAGTTTTTGAATGTATTTGTTGAAATGCCAAACCTCTTCAAACTCCTAATAAAGTCTAGCTGCTGTCTTGCCTTCTTTATAACTACATCGATATGTTGGGACCAGGTTAGATCCTTAGAGATCTTGACACCCAGGAACTTGAAGCTGCTCACTCTCTCCACTTCTGATCCCTCTATGAGGATTGCTATCTGCTCCTTCATCTTATCCTTCCTGAAGTCCACAATCAGCTCTTTTGTCTTACTGATATTGAGTGCCAGGTTGTTGCTGTGACACCACTCCACTAGTTGGCATATCTCACTCCTGTACACCCTCTTGTCACCACCTGAGATTTTACCAACAATGGTTGTATCGTCAGCAAATTTATAGATGGTATTTGAGCTACGTCTAGCCACACAGTCATGGGTATATAGAGAGCAGAGCAGAGCAGTGGGCTGAGCACACACTGTTGAGTTTCACATCACATCTTCTCCAGCAACTGTGTTGCATTTCTGCGGCAACATCATCAAAAGTGTGCTGACACAACTGTTTCTGCCGAATGCATCCATCTCCTTGGACTTCTCTGCACACTTGCTCTCCCATTTGACTTTAAGGCCAAGATTTGCATTGTCCAGGCATTCTGAAGTGATGTCAACTGCATCATGTTTGGTTATTGGTGTTAATGAAAAACCAGTGTTGATCGTCAGCGAGGAGGATGCGTTATCACCAATCTGCACAGATTGTGGTCTTCCGGTTAGGAAGTCAAGGATTCAATTGCAGAGGGAGGTACAGAGGCCCAGGTTCTGCAACTTCCCAATCAGGATTGTGGGAATGATGGTATGAACTGCTGAGCTATAGTTGATGAACAGCATCCTGACGTAGGTGTTTGTGTTGTCGAGGTGGTCTAAAGCCATTGTGTAGAGACATTGAGATTGCACTTGCCATTGACCTATTGTGGCAATAGGCAAATTGCAATGGGTCCAGGTCCTTACTGAGGCAGGAGTTCAGTCTAGTCATGTCACGATGGCTGGTGGACGTAATGGATTGTACCTGGGCATTAGGATATTGAGGAGGGTAGTATGGAGGGGTGAGAGGAGAGGAAGGATCATGGCTCAGAGTCAGCCAAAGATAAGGCGTGGAAGAGGTTGATGGGACCCAGGATCAGAGTGAGAGTTAAGGACATTGATGAGCTGAGCGCTGGGATCTAGGCCTGACTAAAGTCCTGCTTGACAGGACTCCCAATACTACTAGGTCTGAAAGAACCCAGTAATAGCTGTTCCTGGAACAATGTGAAATTCTCAAGCATTGTTTTAAAAGGAGCAATGCCTGGGGAATGAACTCATCTACAGTGTCCGCACTGTTATCCGATTGTAATCACACTGGGTACAAAATTCACTGATGCCCAGGAAACGTCGAGTAGAATTTCTGGAGTCACATGAAGCTACTTGAAAATGGCTGTTAAAGTGTCTCATTCAGAAAATAAATCAGATTTTTTTGCATTTGTATTTACTCAGGAGATGGACACAGTCTATAGATGTGAGGAAATGCACCACTGAGGTCAAGGGGTGTATAGAGATTACAAAGGATTTGGCAGTTTTGAGGCACAATTTGGGTGGATAAATCCCTAGGCCTGATAAGGTGTTCCCTTGGTTCCTGTGCAAGGCTAGTGCAGAAACTGAAGGGGCCTAGTAGAGATATTTAAAATATATGTAGCCATGGGTGAGGTGCCAGAAGATTAGAGGATAGCTAATGTTGCTCCATTGTTTAAGAAAGCCAGGAAATTATAGACCGGTGAACCTGACATCAATAACCATATATATAACCATATAACAATTACAGCACAGAAACAGGCCATCTCGGCCCTTCTAGTCCATGCCGAACTCTTACCCTGTCCTATTCCCACCGACCTGCACTTAGACCATAACCCTCCATTCCTTTCCTGTCCATATATCTATCCAATTTAACTTTAAACAACAACATAGAACCTGCCTCAACCACTTCTGCTGGAAGCTCATTCCACACAGCTACCACTCTCTGAGTAAAGAAGTTCCCCCTCATGTTACCCCTAAATTTTTGTCCTCTAATTCTCAACCCATGCCCTCTTGTTTGAATCTTCCCCACTCTCAATGGAAAAAGTCTAACCACGTTAACTCTATCAATCCCCCTCATAATTTTAAACATCTCTATCAAGTCTCCCCTTAACCATTCAATCAGTAGTGGTTAAGTTATTGGAAGGTATTCTAAAGGATCAGATATATAATTATTTGGATAGAGAGGGGCTGGCTAAGGATACAGGGCTTTTTGCATGGTAGGTTGTGCCTAATAAACCTTATAAAGTTTTTGAGGAAGTTACCAAAACAGTTGATGAAGGCAAGGCAATGGATGTTGTCTACATGGACTTTAGCAAGGCCTTTAACAAGGTCTCCCATGGGACGTTGGTCAAAAAGGTTCAGTTGCTTGCCATTCAAGATGAGGTAATAAATTAGATTAGACATTGGCTTTGCGGGAGAAGCCAGAGAATAATAGTAGATGGTTGTCTCTCTGACAGGAGGCCTGTGACTAGTATTGTGCTGCAGGGATCAGTGCTGTTTGTCATCTATATTAATGATCTGGACGATAATAGGATAAACTGGATCAGCAAATTTGTAGATTACACCAAGATTGGGAACATTGGACAGGGAGGAAGATTATCAAAGCCTGCAGCAGGATCTGGACCAGCTGGAAAAATAAAATGAAAAATGGCATATCAAATTTAATTCAGACTAGTGTTGCAGTTCTGAGGACAAACGAGGGTAGGACTTACATAGTGAATGGTTGGGCACTGAGGAGCGTGGTAGAACAGAGGCATCTGGAACACAGATACATAATTCCTTGAAAGTAGCATTACAAATAGATAGGATTGTAAAGGAAGCCACCGGCACATTAGCCTTCATAAATCAAAGTAGTGAGACAAGAATTGGGATGTTATGTTGTAGTCGCATGACATGCTGGTGAGGCCTAATTTAGACTATTATGTGCAGCTTTGGTCACCTAACTGAAGGAAAGATGTCAATAAGATTGAAAGAGTACAGAGAAAATTTATAAAGATGTTGCCAGGTCTTAAGGATCTGATTTACAGGGTAAAATTGAGTAGGTTAGGACTCTATTCCTAGAGGGCAGGAGAATACAAAATTATGAGGGGTATTGATAGGGTAAGTGCAAGCAGGCTTCTTCCACTGAGGTTGGGTGAGACTACAACTAAAGGTCGTGGGTTAAGGGTGAAAGCTATAATGTTTAAGAGGAACGTGAGAGGAAAAATCTTCACTCAGAGAGTGGTGAGAGTGTGGAATAATAAGTTACCAGTGGAAGTAGGCGATGCATTTTAGAGAAATCTGGATGGGTACATGGATGGGAGAGGTATAGAGGGCAATGATCCAGGGGTTCAGATCGATGGGACTAGGCAGATTAATAGTTTGCCATGGATTAGATGGGCCAAAGGGGCTGTTACTGTGCTGTAGTGTTCTATGACTCAATAGCATTTTTGAATGATCTATTACATATTCCTCTATGAAATGATTAACCAGAAGCCCACATCCAACTATACCTGTCTCATTGCTAGTTGGCATAACCAATGTGTCAAAGAAACATTCTCACAAAATGGTAGTTTCTAGTGAAATGACCTTAATTTTAAACTTAATTTTATTTCTGGAAGTACATTCAATTAAACAAGTTGACACAGTCACATCACTATGTTAAAGGAGAGTACAATGCTAGTATGCTCAAAGTCAACAAATCAGGAAAAAATGTCTTCCTCACATGCAAAATCACTAAAGGCATGTGAAATGCAAAATGGACTGGGACAGCCATCAGCATATTTTTAATTCTGGATTTAACAAGCTTTTCAGAAAAAAATAAGGATGTAACATTTCAACTACACACCTGTGTGTACAACTTGCAAATTAATTTTAATTATAAAAGAAATAAGTATTTTAAGCAAGCTGTCCTAAACGGAACACCTGTTTCCATATTTGTTTTCCAAACTCAATTTCTTTTCTTAGATAAAAGTCTGCTTTGCACAATTTAACACTGTTTCAAAGTCATAAAACGCCTATATTCTAGTATGTAGAAAAAATCGTTTACTCTTTCTCATGTTTGATCCATGACAGAATAAGCTCTTATTAGATTAGATTAGATTATGAGGACACTCAGTCCTCGTTTATTGTCATTTAGAAATGCACGCATGCATTAAGAAATGATACGATGTTCCTCCAGAATGGTATCACAAAAAAAACAAGACAAACCAAGGACTAACATTGACAGGACCGCATAATTATAACATATAGTTACAGCAGTGCAAAGCAATACTATAATTTGACAAAGAGCAGACCATGGGAACGGTAAAAAAAAACCTCAAAGTTTCGATCGACTCCCGATAGTCCCCGATAGCAGGCGGCAGAAGGCAGAAACTCTCTCTGCCATAAACCTCCAGGCACTGACAACTGTCGATACTTTGGAAGCACCCGACCACAGCTGACTTCGAGTCCGTCCAAAAACTTCGAGCCTCCGACCAGCCCTTTGACACCGAGCACCGGGCACCATCTCCGCCGAGCGCTTCGACCCCGTCCCGGCCACCGAGCAACAAGCAAAGCTGAGGATTCGGGGCCTTCCCCTCTGGAGATTCTGGATCACACAGTAACAGCAGCAGCGAAAAAGACATTTCAGAAGTTTCTCCAGATGTTCCTCCATTCTCTCACATCTGTCTCCATCAAATCAGGATTGTGCACGGCACCCTACTTGACAGATTACAGATATCATTCACCGGAGTGGCCGCGCAAGCTGTGACGCGCCGCCATCTTCTCCTCCTCCTTTCTCCTTAAGTCTCACACAATATGATGCCCCCCAGCATTCATCAGTCCAGGTGCAAAAAAATCTGAGAGGATATTCTTTCTTCCACTCCTCACATCAGGCAGAAGATACTAAAACCAGAAAACACATACCACCAGGCTCAAGGACAACTTCTATCTCACTCTTATAAGACTATTCTTGTACAAGAAGACAGATTCTAGACCTTGCAATCACCTCTTCATAGCCTTACAACTCATTGTCTACCTGCACTTTCTCCGTAACTGGAACACTTTATTCTGCGTTCTGTTTTTGCTTTTCCCTTGCACTACTTCAATGGACTAATGTGATGATGCAAATCAAAGTTTTTCACTGTACTTCAGTGGAAGTGACTATAATAAACTAATTTGCAATTATCATTGGGAGAGGAGTCTGTAACTGAGACTCTGGATGATTGGTTCCCAGTGCATCTCACCAATCAACAGATGGTTAGATCTTAATTTAAGATGGTGCTGGTAAACCACAGCGACTCTTTGCTAGTAGCTAACTAATCTACTAACAACTCTATTAATCACAATTTTTTCTGGATAATGATCACTGCAATCAATAGCCTGTAACTTCCCTTTCTGAGTTGAGCCCTTGATCCACCTGTATGACTTGGCATTTTTGTGATGTGAACTGGTCACTAAAGTCTCAGTGCAGGACTGTTGCAACATGACATGTACAGGCCAAATTGAGGCAGCAAGGCCTGGGCCTGAAATCCAAGAACGAGCCGATATTTAGTCATTGCTGAAGTGGATTTGAAGCCAATTCAAAGCAGCAGATCTGAGGTGAAGCAGAGATGAGGTAACAGGGCCCAGGCCCAAAAGTGAAGAATGATCAGATGTGTAACTGATTTAAACAGCCGGCCAGATTGGAAAGGTTGGATATGGTCCGAATCAAGGCCATGCAGCCCAGGCCCGAAAGCGTATCGAAGCAGCAGGGCCTGAGTCTGCAGGGTAATGTAATTGGGAGAAATGTACATAATTCTCAATCAGCGACATTCAATTGGGGTTTCACCTTAAGAGGCTGCTCTGACGTGATGACATTATGACTAAAAATTTTTTAGCACGCTTTTGTGTGTAGGTTTTGGAGTTCAATAAAATAAGGATCACTGAAAACTCACCTCTTACAGACTTTTGGACTATTGGAGTCTGAGCGCAACAAACAGTTGCTCTTCTTGCCCAGCCTCAGTAGTGGTAAGTCCTTTGGAGCTAATGGACCACATGTTAACTCTCTTGGGAAATCACCATCCTTTTTTATATTTAAAGGACTCTTCATGCAGCAAATACCTGATCCAGTTTGTATAGCCCTCACTAATGCACTCGTGAAGGACCATAGGGACCATGCTAAAATGGATGATAGTCTACACTCAGCGAGGCAGTGGTGCATCATTCCTCCTCCCTTTTCTACCTCAATAAATCCAGGCAGCAAGGCTCCCAACCTAGGATGCCCACAGCTGCCAAGCATACGATGCTGGGCCTGTGCTTTTATCACGTGCGCTTTTGCATGAATGCTAGGAAGTGGTGATCGCCTTTCAGCTTCGATAGTACCAGCGCACTGGGACATCAGAGGTCTGTGAATACTGTGGGTTCCAGCTGCCAGGGTCATCTACTGTTCACTACAGACACCCTTTTGGGGCAATGCTTCCTGTGTGACACGGGTTCTCAAGTGAGTGTGCTGCCAGAATCACCTATCAATGAGAAGGCAAAGAGAGACAAAACCTCGCTGAAGACCACCAGTGGCAGCAGGTTCTACACTTACAGGACACAACAAGGGATGCTCTGCTTCAGTGGGCGATGATACACATAGGGCTGAGCCACCTGGCTAAGGTGGCTAGACCTCTGCTCGGTAGAGATTTCCTGTGTACTTAAGAATTGTTGGTCAATCTTAGGAACTGCTGGCTTCTGGATGTCAAGGAATTTGAGTCGTTCCCCTGCTCCCCAATAAGTTCCCACAAAGACTCTGTCAAGCACGTGCAGCACAGCATGTGAGTTTACTCGACCGTTGGGTGAACTCCCAAACCTCACCAAATCCACATACTCCACATGGCAGATGCAATTTAATGTGGATAAATATGAGGTTATCCACTTTGGTGGCAAGAACAGGAAAACAGATTATTATCTGAATGGTGGCTGATTAGGAAAAGGGGAGGTGCAACGAGACCTGGGTGTCATTATACACCAGTCATTGAAAGTGGACATGCAGGTACAGCAGGCGGTGAAAAAGGCGAATGGTATGCTGGCATTCATAGCAAGAGGATTCGAGTACAGGAGCAGGGAGGTTCTACTGCAGTTGCACAAGGCCTTGGTGAGACCACACCTGGAGTTTTGCGTGTAGTTTTGGTCCCCTAATCTGAGGAAAGACATCCTTGCCATAGAGGGAGTACAAAGAAGGTTCACCAGATGGATTCCTGGGATGACAGGACTTTCATATGATGAAAGACTGGATCGACTAGGCTTATATTTGCTGGAATTTAGAAGATTGAGGGGGGATCTTATTGAAACGTATAAAATTCTAAAAGGATTGGACAGGCTAGATGCAGGAAGATTGTTCCCGATGTTGGGGAAGTCCAGAACGAGGGGTCACAGTTTAAGGATAAAGGGGAAGTCTTTTAGGACCGAGATGAGGAAAAACTTCTTCATACAGAGAGTGGTGAATCTGTGGAATTCTCTGCCACAGGAAACAATTGAGGCCAGTTCATTGGCTATATTTAAGAGGGAGTTAGATATGGCCCTTGTGGCTAAAGGGATCAGGGGGTATGGAGAGAAGGCAGGTACAGGGTTCTGAGTTGGATGATCAGCCATGATCATACTGAATGGCAGTGCAGGCTCGAAGGGCCGAATGGCCTACTCCTACACCTATTTTCTATGTTTTTATGTTTCTATCAACGATGGTCGCAGATGTGGATCAGGCTTTCATCAGTACCTTGGCTGCTCGGTTTAGCGCCCCATCTGATATTTCCTCAGATCGCAGTCCACAATTCATTTCAGACCTCTGGGCTGCAATGTCCCAGAACTCCAAGGTTACATGGTACCAAGGCGGTACCTGCAGTCCAACAGCCTATGTGAGCGGTTTCACCACTCATTAAAGGCTGCTCTGAGGGCTTCCTTGACGGGTGAGTGTTGGCATAATCATCTCCCATGGGTCCTGCTGGGACTCAGAACTACTCCAAAGGAGGACCTGCAGTTGTCTGTGGCAAAGTTCATATACGGGCAGCCGTTACTAGTGCCAGGTGATTTCATTCCTGATGCCATGACTGTCTGGTCATCCTCTCAACAGCGTTCCATCCTCCTCAGTAAATTCAATTCCTTTTTACCTCTTCCTACCTCCCAACATGGCATACAGCAAGCACTCTTGGGTTCCTGTTGACCTACA
This sequence comes from Mobula hypostoma, assembly GCF_963921235.1. Classification (NCBI taxonomy): domain Eukaryota; kingdom Metazoa; phylum Chordata; class Chondrichthyes; order Myliobatiformes; family Myliobatidae; genus Mobula; species Mobula hypostoma. The sequence continues at coordinate 59,052,225 of NC_086104.1, read as the reverse complement.
TTCCGCCTCATTAGTTTTCGTCTGCCATGATGTGGAAAATCCTATGGCGTTACAGGAAAGATACTGGCTTGAATAGAGGAATGGCTGACAGGCAGGAGGCAGCGAGTGGGAATAAAGGGGACCTTTTCTGGTTGGCTGCCAGTGACTAGTGATGTTCCTCAGGGGTCAGTATTGTGACCACTACTTTTCACATTTTTGTGAATGATTTAGACAATGGAATTGATGGCTTTTTGGCAAAGTTTGAGGATGATATGAAGATAAATGGAGGGGTAGGTAGTCCTGAGGAAGCAATGCAATTGCAGCAGGACTTAGACAAATAGGAAGAATGGGAAAAAAGAGGCGAAGTGATTTTAATGAGTGATGATTAAAGATTGGAAATGGGAGCAACTGGTCAGCCATTTGCCACTGCTGCCCCCTCCATGTCTTCCCAAAGTCGTGAGCCCCAGAAGTATATAAAGCTCTGAGTTCAGACGCAGGAGGGTTTTTGGGCTAAGTTATTGGCACTTACTCACATCCAACATTACCTACCGAATGTTGTAAGCATTAGATATAGTGGATGTGGAGAGGATGTTTCCTATGATGGGGTAAACACAAAATAATCTACAGATGCCGGGGTCAAAGCAACACTCACAACACGCTGGAGGAACTCAGCAGGTCGGGCAGCATCCGTGGAAATGATTAGTTAACGTTTTGGGCCGGAACCCTTCGTCAGGACTGTAGAGGGAAGGGGCAGAGACCCTATAAAGAAGGTGGGGGGAGGGTGAGAAGGAGAAGGCTGGTGGGTTCCAGGTGAAAAACCAGTAAGGGGAAAGATAAAGGGGTGGGGGAGGAGAAGCAGGGAGGGGAAACAGGGAGGGGATAGGCAGGAAAGGTGAAGAAGGAATAGGGGTAAACACAATGGGTAGTAGAAAGAGGCAGAACCATGAGGGAGGTGATAGGCAGCTGGGGGAGGGGGCAGAGTGACATAGGATAGAGGAAGGGAGGGGGAGGGAATTACCGGAAGTTGGAGAATTCTATGTTCATACCAAGGGGCTGGAGACCATCTAGACAGTATATGAGGTGTTGCTCCTCCAACCTGAGTTTAGCCTCATCATGGCAGCAGAGGAGGCCATGTATGGACCTATCTGAATGGGAGTGGGAAGCAAAGTTGAAGTGGGTGGCTACTGGGAGATCCTGTCTGTTGTGGCGGACAGAGTGGAGATGCTCGACGAAGCGGTCCCCCAATCTGCGTTGGGTTTCACCAATGTAGAGGAGGCCGCACCAGGAGCACTGGATGCAATAGATGACCCCAACAGATTCACAAGTGAAGTGTTGCCTCACTTGGAAGGACTGTTTGGGACCCTGAATGGTGGCAAGAGAGGAGCTGTAGGGACAGGTGTAGCACTTGCGCTTACAGAGATAAGTGCCGGGTGGGAGATCCGTGGGGAGGGACGTGTGGATCAGGGGGCCGCAGAGGGACTGATCCCTGCGGAAAGTGGAGAGGGGTGGAGAGGGAAAGATGTGCTTAGTGGTGGAGTCCTGTTGAAGGTGGCGGAAGCTGCGGAGGATAATGTGCTGGATCTGGAGGCTGGTGGGGTGGTAGGTGAGGACAAGGGGAACTCTGTCCCTGTTGTGGTGGTGAGAGGATGGGGTGAGGACCGAAGTGCGGGAAATAGAGGAGATGCGGGTGAGGGCATCATTGATGACAGCAGAAGGGAAACCACGATCCTTAAAGAAAGAGGATATTTGAGATGTCCTGGAACGGAAAACCTCATCTTTGGAGCAGTTGCGGAGGAGACGGAGGAACTGGGAATAGGGAATGGCATTTTTGCATGTGGCAGGGTGGGAAGAGGTATAGTTGAGGTAGTTATCAGAGTCAGTGGGCTTGTAGAAGATGTCAGTGGACAGTCTGTCTCCAGAGATGGAGACTGAGAGATCGAGAAAGGGGAGCGAAGTGTTCAAGAAAGACCAAGTGAATTTGAGGACTGGGTGGAAAGTAAAGTCGATGAAATTGACGAGCTCAGTATGGGCGCAGGAAGCAGCACCAATGTAGTCGTCAATGTACTGAAGGAAAAGTTGGGGAGCAGTACCAGAATAGGTTTGGAACACAGACTGTTCCACATAACCAACGAAGAGGCAGACATAGCTGGGGCCCATGCGAGTTCCCATAGCTACACCCTTAGTCTGAAGAAAGTGGGAAGAGCCAAAAGAGAAGTTATTGAGTGTGAGAACCAGTTCCGCCAACCAGAGGAGGGTAGTTGTAGTGAGGAACTGGTGAGGTCTATTATCCAGAAAGTAGCGGAGGGCTTTGAGGCCTTCTTGATGGGGAATGGAGGTGTATAGGGATTGGACATCCATACTGAAAATGAGGCGGTTGGGACCAGGGAACTGGAAGTTATTGAAGAGATGGAGGGCATGGGATGTATCCCGGATGTAGGTGGGGAGGGACTGAACTATGGGTGACAAAATGGAGTGCAGGTAGGCAGATACAAGTTCGGTGGGTCAGGAGCAGGCAGAAACTATGGGTCTACTGGGACAGTCAGGCTTGTGGATCTTGGGGAGGAGGTAAAACTGAGTGGTAAGGGGTGTGGGAATTATGAGTTTAGCGACTGAGGATGGGGTATCCAGAACTAGAGTGCACAGCCTCAAAACTGAGAGACGAGCCTTTAGAACAGAGTTAAGGAGGATTTTTTATTTTAGCTTGAGAGTAGTGAATCTGTGGAATACTCTGTCACAGACAGCGTGGAAGCCAAGACTGTGGGTATATTTACAGTAAAAATTGATAGTTTCCTGATCGGTCAGGGCATCAAAGGATACGGTGAGAAGGCAGATGTATGGGGTTGAGTGGGATCCAGGATCAGCCATGATGAAATGGCAGAGTAGACTCGATGGGCTGAATGAATAATTCTGTTTCTATGTCTTATGGATGCATACCAACATCCCCTTAAGCCACCTTACAATGGTCTGTTCCACGTCTTGGATGGGGAGAAAAGACTTTTACCATAGACAAGAGGAGTAAACCTGAACATATTTCAGTCGACTGCCTTAAACCGGCCCACCAAGATCTGGAGTGTTCTGCTGCCATGACCCTGACATCACCATGACCCTGTGAACACACTTCTGGACAAGCCAGATGCAGCTGCTGTTCTTCGACCTATGGAAAACAGGACTCGAGCTGGGCGACTAGTCCTAGCTCCACAGAGACTGGTCTGACGTGATGACATTATTACAAAAACTTTTTTAGCACACCTTTGTGTGTGGGTTTTGGAGTTCAATAAAATGTATTACGGGTTTCATCTAACATAAAACGCCTCACTTTGTTTTTTTGCGAAAGCCTACAGGTCCGAGAGTGAGGAACGAGCCAATGCTTGGCTGATTTAAGCACTAGGCCAGATTGAAAAGGTCCGGGTTGTGGGCTCGGAGGTGAAAGGTGGGTTGGTATTCAGCTCTTTGCTTGGCGAGCTTTACTCATCTCTACACTGAAATGAGGCTGTGGCCTGCAACTAACGGGCTCCTGGACTGGCTTTAGTTCTGTTTATTATTTACTTACTTTTTATTATTTGCGCGATTCATTCTTTTTTTTTGTATATTTGGTGTTTGACAGTTTACTTTTTTAATGGGTTATGTTGGGTTCTTTTTTGATGTGGCTGCCTGTAAGGAGACAAATTTCAAGGTTTTATATAGTATGCGTACTTTGATAATAAACGTACAGCACTTTGAACACACTTCCTGACCTGAAATGATGGTAAGTACAGGCAATCGGCCAGTATCTGCATCGAGAGAAGAAGAAAAAACTGACTCATTATGCCAGTGTATTTCTGTTAAAATATTATTTTTTAAATTACGAGGTAAAATATACTTCAGAAAGCTGACCCATTTATGAACGAACTATAACGTCTACTCCATAGTCTTCTCTCAAGTAGAACAATTAACAGCAATTCCATCACTAAGTGTAAACAAGTGAAGTATCCTGCACTGCATGTACTAATGTGCTAATTTGCTTCCTTCACAAGGAGCTTTACACTATCATAACATTTAAACATTTTGAATAGCTACTTGAGTACAAAAATACAATTAATAAAGCAATCGTCAAAATCAAAGTCAAGTTTATTGTCATATGCATAAGTATACATGAGTGCATTGAAAAACTTATTTGCAGCAGCACCTCTGGCACATAGCATCATATAAGCAGTATTCACAAGTAAAATAAAGTTATCGTAAATTATACACAAAAACAAAAAAGTGGTGAATCTGTGGAATTTGCTGCATTGGCAGCTGTAGAGGACAAGTCTTTATATATACTTGAGGCAGAGGCTGACAGATTTTTAACTGGTCAGGGCATGAAGGGAGATGGGGAGAAGGCAGGAGATTGGGGCTGAGAGGGAAAATGGATCAGCCAGGATGAAATGGCAAAACAGACTCGATGGACCAAATGGCCTAATTCTGCTCCTATATGTTATGATCTTATACTTACAAGAAACAATTAGAACAAAGGAAAAGTCCCTATTTGTGTAAGGTGGTCAATGTGGTCTTAGTGTTGCTTAACTATAGTGATTAGGTTTTTGCTAGTTGGTTAAGAAACTGAATGGTTGAAGGAAAGTAAGTATTCTTAAACCTAGTGGGGTAGGACTTCAGGCTTCTACACCTTCTGCTCGATGGTAACTGCGAAAAGATTGTGATGTCTGAGGTGGTGGGGACCTTCAATGATGAATGTTGTCTTCTTGAAACAACTATAAAGATTAAAAATTTCCTTTCTTCTGAAAGTATGATTTTCTTGGGTTTCTAGTGAATGTAGGTTTTGCTTTGTCTTTTATGTTACGTTACTACAATGATACAAAACTACAGGAGTGGCAGGGCTCCCTGTTAGCAACTTCCTATGACCCCCGGTTCACAATAGTTGTTTTCATATCTGTATCGATATATGTAGAATGTAAACAACAATCTGCTCATTCAGGCTGAAGGACCACTATGTTCCCTCAGATTATCACTTATTTTGTCTTTAGACATATGTAGGTTTGAGAAAGAAAAAATATAGAAAATCTAAAGGAAGTATGAACCTATTTTATAGCCATCCATGAATGACCACAGCGGAAATTTGAAGGATTAGTCCTGGGACTCCAACATCATTTAAATGAACAGCACCTGTAATAATTTGAAGTTATTTTCCTTTTCCCTGCACAACTAATTTCACAGCAGTGGCCAGTCTCTTAGAAAACTATTTGCCAAGAGCCTGGAATTTTCTTTTCTTTCTATTTCCTTTGCTGAAAAATATCAAATAAACCAGTGGTTTAATACCAGCTATGTCATTTGGTCTGTGTAGTACACTAATCATTTCCCATTTTCCATTTCTTTCAAGGACCATAAAAGTGAAAAACTGGTTGATAAAATGGATTTAAGAATTTCCTTCCAACTTATACACCTCAGGCTCTTTCTCAGGAGTGACACAATTGAAAGGTAATGCATTGCCCGTACAGCAGTTTGCCAGTTAAGCATTGCTGCAAGATGCAGTGTATGTGAAAAAGAAGTCCCAACAGCGCCAAGGCTATTGAAGATGCCATTAAGGAAGGCTTTGCTCCGACTGAAAATGAATTATATGATGCATTTACTTTTAACCTGATGTCCCTTATTTGTGATAGGATTGCCCAAGGAAATTCAATTCTTCTTCAAGGGCTATACATTATTCTGCCACAGTATTTGACACAATGCTGTGGAAAAATATAGGAACTATCATATAGGTAGCTTTTGATTTTATCTGTGTGATGCATTATAACCAAATTTAGTTACTTGTCTTTTTTTAAAGTAGATATCATCAACCATTGTGCTGTAATGATGTGACTGGAATTGGCAATAGTTCCAAAATAACAGAATTGGTATATTGATAACGAGAGTTTGTTTTATCTTATGTCAAAGTTCAAAGTTAAAATAAATTTATTATCAAAGTACATATATGTCACCATATACAACTCTGAGTCCTGCTTTCTTGTGAGCATACAGAGTAAATTCAGCACAGTAAAATCAACAAAGGACAGCACTCAACAGGATGACAACAACCAATGTGCAAAAGACAGCAAATTGTAAAAACAAAAGGAAAAAAGTTATAAACAAAATAAGCAGTAAATATCAAGAACATGAGACAGAGTCTCAGTGGGCCGTGGCCTAATTTTGCTCCATATCTTATGATCTAACAGTCCTTGAAAGCGAGTCTATAGGATGTGGCAACAATTTAGTGATGAGACAAGTGAATTTGAATGAAGTTATCCCCACTGGTTCTAAACCCTGATGATCGAGGATTAATAACTGTTCCTGAACCTGGTGGTATGGGTGTTGACATTTCTGTACCTTCTTTCTCATGGCAGCAGCGATAAGAGAGCATGGCCTGGGGGACCTTGATGATGGATGCTGCTACAGGAGCAGAATTAAGCAATTTGGCCAATCAGCCTGCTCCGCCATTTCAGCATGGCTAATTCATTTCCCTTTCAACCCCATTCTCCTGCCTTCTCTCTGTAACCTTTCACGCCCTGACTAAACAAGAACATATTAACCTCCACCCAATTAACTGGCCTCCACAGCTGCCTGTGACAATGAAGTCCACAGATTCACCACCCTCTGCCTCAAGAAGTTCCTCCTCATCTCTTTTCTGAATGGATGTTCCTCTATTCTGAGGCTGTGCCCTCTGGCCCTAGACTCCTGCACTGTAGGAAACTTCTCTATCTCCACTCTATCTAGGTCTTTCAACAGGTTTCAATGAGATTCTACCTCAGTCTTCTAAATTCCAGTGAGTAAAGGCCCAGAGCCATCATTCGTTCCTCATGTAATACGTTTTTTATTCCCGGAAACATTCTCATGAACCTCCTTTAAACCCTCTCCAATGTCAACACAGTCTTTCTTAAATAAGGGGCCCAAATACCGAGTTTTCCTGTGACAGCACTCCGTGTAAATGTGCTGAATGGTGGGGAGAGCTTTAACTATAATGGACTGGGTTGTATCTATTACATTTTATAGGATTTTCCATTCAAGGGCATATGTGTTTGCATCCCAGGCTGTAATGCAGCCAATCAATAAACTCTCCACCACACATCTATAGAAGATGGTCAAATATAGATGTCAATTTGCAAATTTCTAAGTCGAGGCACTGCCATACCTTTTTCAAAATAGCACTGGGCTCAAGTCAGATCCTCTGAAATGATTACATCGAGGAATTTAAAGCTGCTGACCCTCTCCACCTCTGATCCCACAATGAGGACAGATTCATGAGCCTCTGGCTTCCTCCTCCTGAACTCAATAATCAAACTCAATAATCAGCTCCTTGGTCTTGCTCCTTGACATGGTTATTGTGACACTACTCAGCCAGAGAGAGGAGTGAGGAAAGATGGCGCCAGTGGTTTTTGCAGACACAGGTGACTTCGTCCAGTTCATCCACAAAACAGATTATTCTTCTTTACTTCTTTCTTTTCAAGATGGTTGGGGTTCTCTCAGAGTCCGTGATCTACAGTTCAAACTTCAGTTCTTCATAAGTGGTGGGTTTTCGGACCGGCTGAGCTGCTTAGCGGTTCTCTATCTCCAGGAAAGGCCTGGAAGATGTACGCCCTTGGGGAGCGGCCCTGTGGATGACCTGGTTCCTCACCGATTTCACCGAATGAAGCATTGTGGAAGACTGAAACATCAAGACAGGAGGTGGTTTGCTTGCTAATTGCTCTCACTCTCTCTCTTCTTTGATGGAGAGTGAGATCGATCATGGTCTCTTTGGGAGGTTCTTGCTGTTGCTTACATGGTTGGGGAATGGGGAGGTCAGTGCTTCTGCTGATACGAGTGGGTTGGGTTGATGCTTTTGCTGCTGCTTATGAGAAGAGTGGGGGAAGGGGGACTTCGGGGTTCTGATGTTTCTATCATTCATTCTATGGGGTCACTTGTTTCGTCAGTGTCTGTGAAGAGTACAAATTTCAGATTGTACATTCTCTGATATTAAATGACCCTTTGAACCTTTGATTTTCAATCTCTCTTTGATATGCTGATTCATCACCACCTTTGATTTGGCCAAAGACAGTGGCGTCATCAGCAAATCTGAATATAGTATTGGAGCTGTGCTGAGCCTTACAGTTATAAGCGTTAAGTAAGTAGAGCAGGGGGCTAAGCACACAATCTATGCTGATGGAGATTGCGGAGATGTTCTGACTGGGGTTTGCAAGTGAGGAATTCGAAGATCCAACTGCATAAGAAGGCATTTAGGTCAAAGTCTTGAAACACATTGATTGGTTTTGAGGGGATGACAGTATTGAATGCTGAGCTGTAGTTGATAAGGAACATCCTGATATATGCATCTTTGCTGTGCAGATGTTCCCAGGTTGAGTGAAGAGCCAATGAAATGGCATCTGCTGTGCACCTGTTGTGATGGTAGGCAAATTGGAGTGGATCTCTCAGGCAGGAGTTTAATGTTTCATCACTAACTTCCTAAAGAACTTCATCACAATGGATATAAGTGCTACTGGATAATAGACATTGTGGTAGGTTTCCACATTTTTAATAGTCTCCAGTATAATTGAGCCTGCTTGAAGCAGGTTGGTATGTCAGACTGCCTATGCAAGAAGTTAACGATACTGATGAACATTCCGGCTAGTTGATCAGGATAGACCTTTAGTGCTCGGCTAGGTACCCATCGGCACCAGAGGCTTTCTGTGGGTTCACCTTCCTGAAGGATACTCTCACATTGGCCTCAGAAGTTGAAATCACAGGGTTATCAGGAGCTGTAAGAGTTCATGAAAGTTCCTCCATGTTTTGACGGTCATGTTGAAGGCATTGAGTTCATCTGAGAGTGAAGCTTTGTTGCTTGTCGCTTGGTATCATTTTGTAAGAAGTAACAGCATTCAAGCTGTGCCGAAGCTGTCAAGCATTCTTCAGTGACCCAGATTTGGTCTGGAATTGCCACTTTTCACATGAGTTGGCTTTCCAGAGCTCGTACCTGGACCTCTTGTATCTTACTTGATTGCCAGACCTGAATGGCACTGATCTGGCCCTCAGCACAGATCTCATGGTTCATCCAGGGCTTCGGGGTTGGGGAAGGGTCTGAATGATTTTGGATGGATACACTTGTCTATGACAGTCTTAATAAAGTCCGTGACAACTGTGGCGTATTCATTCAGTTCCATAGATGAGTCCTTGAACTTGGCCTAGTTCACCAACTGGAAGCAATCCCAAGGCCGCTCCTCTGCCTCCCATGATCACCTCTTTGTTCTTCTTATCTCTGAAGCTTTGCTCTTTAGCCTCTGACTGTGTTCAGGTAGGAGAGGTACAGCTAAATGATCAGATTCAGAGACAGTCCGACCTAGAGACAGTGAAAAGCTGTTCCGTGTTTGAACCTCTCATTCAAAATAGTTACCTATGGTGGCCTGAAATTATTGCATCAATTTTAATAATATTCTTATGGATGTTCAAAGTGAGTTATTATATTAAAATTTTATCAGTGAAGGTTGCATTATTACAACTGCTTAGAAAGTAACATATTGAGAAATGATGTTACTGTCAATCATCTGGTCATAGAGACACCACTATGTAAACTATTACCATTTGGATGACTGTTCCTTCTAAAGCTTTTAAGCTGCTATTATAACCATTATCCTTCTCATTCCAGCTGGAAATGCCCTGAAAGCTTTACAACAGATTTGAGAAAATAAACAGTGTTAATCTTGTACAGGAAACAAAATATAGTGCACCTGTTTCAGATTAACCACAAACACTTTCTTTCTATGAGGACAAAAAAAAAGACAATCGACTGTGACAGTTTTGAGAACTTACGAGGGGGCAATGAGAAGATATGTGGCTTCACACAGGGGAAACCAACATTCTGCTATGTGAACTCAAAAAAGTAGATAAGTTTGGATGTGCAGCTGCTGAGTTTCACAAGGCACCATACACAAACTGTATTTTGAAAATAACCAAATAATAAAGGTTTTGCTGATCTTGTTCCCCCTGAAACCTTATTGTTCAAGTTACTGTCACTTTCAGTATTACACCCTGGACCATTCCAGGGTGTTGCTGCTGACGTCTCACATATCTCACAGTTTGCTACTTACTGGTACTTTAGATGAAGTACCTACGTCATTATTTATTGTGACATATTAGGAGACACTTAGATTCTCATAGGGAAATTACATGTCCCATTCCCTCTGTCCCTATTTCCCTGTGATTTTGCGCAATATTTTCTCTCACGTGCCCACAAATCCCCTATACCAACTAGTTGAGTGGTGTTGCAGCAAAACCTGGCACTCAACATCAGTAAGACAAAAGAGCTGATTGTGGACTTCAGGACGGGTAAGATGAGGGAACACATACTAATCCTCATAGAGGGATCAGAAGTGGAGAGAGTGAGCAGTTTCAAATTGCTGGGTGTCAAGATCTCTGAGATCTAACCTGGTCCCAACATATCGATGCAGTTATAAAGGCGGCAAGACAGTGACTATACTTCTTTAGGAGTTTGAAGAGATTTGGTATGTCAACAAATACACTCAAGAATTTCCATAGGTCTACCCTGGAGAGCATTCTGACAGGCTGCAATACTGTCTGGTTTGGGGGTGGGGGGGGGCTAATGCACAGGATCAAAAGAAGCTGCAGAGGGCTGTAAATTTAGTCGGCTCCGTCTTGGGTACTAGCCTAAAAAGTACCTAGGACATCTTCAAGGAGCGTTGTCTCAGAAAGGCAGCATCCATTATTAAGGTCCTCCAGCACCAAGAGCATGCCCTTTTCTCACTGTTACCATCAGGTAGGAGGGACAAAAGCCTGAAGGCACACACTCAGTGATCCAGGAACAGCTTCTTTCCCTCTGCCATCCAATTCCTAAATGGACATTGAACCCTTGAACACTACCTTACTTTTTTTTTCTTTCAATATTTTTATTAGTTTCTACATAAAAGAATACGGAGTACAAGAAAGTATATATAAAGGTCGAAAAAAGCCAACTACCAGTTACATTATATCTATTCATAATAACAATCTCTGTCATGGTCCGGATCGGGGTCCCTCTAAATTTACTTTGTTTATGTTACGACCCAGACCGTTGACTCCCTGTTTCCTTTTGGTTCCCTGTTTTTCCGTGTCCCTCGGCTTTGGTGACTGGAGGCAATTTACACTCGACTGAACCAGTAGTTTATAGTCTCCAGCTATCAGCCATTCGGTGCAGGAGTGCCTGCAAAGTCACCAAAGGTACGGCGTTCCAAGGTCATCAGGCCGGAGCAAGCCCTAGTCTCCGCTCGAAGCGAGTGCCGGTAATGCGTCTTTCCTCACCAGAGCACCCCTGTCAAGCTACCTCGCCAAAGCGAGCCTACAAAGTTTCCTCACCGAGGTGGGTCCGTCAGTTAACCCGCCGGAGGGAAACAAGAACCGCTGTTTACTGTTCCCGGGCCGAGTTGAGAGCTCGCCACTACCCGGAGGCCCCAAGTCAAGTCCTGGCTCCAGGAGCATTCAAGAACTAAGTCAAGTCCTGGTCTTGGCGGCATCCACGTACCGAGTCAAGTCCCGGCCCTGGCGGAATCCAAGTTCCGAGACAAGTCCCGGCCCTGGCGGCATCCAAGTTCTGAGTCAAGTCCTGGCCTTGTCAGTCTGTGATTCCTGTCCTACCCCCTTGTCTGAATCCCTTCTCTGCCCCTCTCGCCTCTAGCCCTTGTCTGCAGCCCTCGCCTGCACCTCGGTCTAGTTCTATCGCTGGAGCTAGATAGGTACTGTCTGGTATTCTTTCATGTTGGTCTTGTCTTGTCCTTGCCTCCGTGGGGTGTCAGGCTGTCTTGCCGTTGCCCCACGGGGGGTCATGTCTTGTCGTGTCTTGTCCTCGCCTCCGTGGGGTCATGTCCTGTACCCAAGGAGAGGTCCCGGCTCTCTGTTCTGTGTGTGAGTCCCAGCCCTATGTCCTGTACCCAAGGAGGGGTCCCGACTCTGTGTTCTGTGTATGTGTCCATGGTTCCATGTACCTGCTGTCCCGAGACCAAGGCTCTGTTTTTCCATGTTCCTCCTCTCCCTAGCCCATGTCATGTCCATGCCTGGTTCTGGGGTCCGAGCCCGAGGCAAGACCCAGGTACTGGGTCCTTGCCCAGTCCCTGGCTCGGAGTCCATACCGTAGTCCCTTCAAGTTGCCTCTAGTTCTGGGATCCGTTTCCGAGACCTAGCCCAGACCCTTGGTCCCAGCCTAGTCGTAGCCCTGAGTCCTTGTCCAGTTTGCTATTCCTGCTCCTGCCTTGCTCTCCGGGTATCGAACGATAGACTAAATTTAATTAACCTCACAAGATGTGTCTTGCATTTGGGTCCACCCTTGCTCCCTATGCCCTCCCCACTGTGACAATCTCATTACCCCATATTCATGTAGGTTAGTCAGTTATATTGAAATATACTAATTTATTACAAAAAAAAGAATCTAACCCCTACCAAGACCAAAGCTGTTTATTAAGGAGAAAAGAAGGTAAAATATCTTCTCGTATAATAAAAATTAATAATAGCCAACATCTAAATTTAAACAACGAATTGAGGGTTTCGAAAATAATTCAGAAAGAGTCCCCACAATGTTTGAAAGTCTTGACGAGATTCAGAAATTGAACAACTAATCTTCTCTAAATCTAATGACATAACGTTGCATAACCATTGAGCATGAGTAGGAGGAGAAACATCTTTCTATTTAAACAAAAGTGCCTTCCTAGCTATAAGAGAGCTAAGGACCAAAATATGTAAATCTGATGTCTTCATCTTGATATCTTGTCCTGCAACAATACTAAATAGGGCCGTCAGAGGATTAGACTTAAAATTGACTTTAAAAAGTAAAGAAAAAGTTTGAAAAACTTCCTTCCAATATTTTTCAAGACATGGACAAGTCCAAAGCATATAAATTAATGAAGCTTCTCCATTATTGCATCTGTCACAGTAGTAAGATATACTTTTTAAATATATATTATTTCCCTTTTTTGCATGATTTTTAATCTATTCAATATACGTATATTGTAATTGATTTATTTATTAATTATTATTATTATTGTATTGCATTGAACTACTGCTGCTGTGAACAAAATTCACATCACATGCCAGTGATAATAAACCTGATTCTGAGAAATAACTGTAACCAAATTACTTGACAGTAAGGAAGGGAAAGAAGAAGAAACAATAAAGGAAAACAGAAAAGCCAAGAACAAAAACAAAGCAATTGTTCTTATCTCATACAAGCTAAACAGATAACAGGACATTCCATTGGTAAGATGTAACTATGAAATATGTTTAGTGGTGAGATACAAGTTGCAGAGATACTTCTAGAAATATACATAATCAGCTATACAACAGATACTGAAAATTCACTGAACAATATGCTACAATTACATACATTTAGATGATTAAATAAAAATTATAAGCAAGCATAACAGAAGTTAAGTTACAAGAAAAATACAATTTTACATGCTAATCTAGTGGTTCCTAAAGTAGGAAGTACTGCCTGCCCCAACAGGGGTGGTGTGAGTTTCTAAGTGGGTGATAAGTATAAAAGGGGTGGTGGTGGAGTGCTCAGAAGCGAGGAGGCAGCTGAGGGATTATAGGCTCAGTTTAAAAAATGAATTACTTATTTTAAGCATTTGATCCTCAGTGCCTCATAATTGATCACAATAATCACGTAATCACCTCATCTTTTGCTCATCACTGTTCTCATAGACTTTCCTCGAAGAGCATTATAGTGACACTTCTGTATTTATCATTTCATGAGAAACCTGGACTGAAGAAAGTGCATTATTGCCGTTCACTGCTGCAGTACAGTGTTAGATTGTATGATTTCCATTCTAATAATGCAGTAGGGTAAAGTTCAGAATTTTCCCTTTTGAATAGTCATGACTGCATTTCCCTAACCCATGGCCCAGCCAAGATATTACTTCCCCACTTAATATACCTTCAGGCAGAGAGTCAGGTTTTGTAAGAGCTCTGATGAGTTCTAACTTTATTGATTACAGTGCTTAAGGTTGGATTTAAACAACAGGTGATTGACCGTGGTCATTAATCCATAACAAAATTAGCAGAAGCAGAGCAAACGAAAAAGAAGTGTAGACAATTTAACGTGGAGTATCTGAAACAAGGATTTATACCTGCAGCAAGCAACCAACAGCAGCCAATGTGTCTGTTGTGTGAAGAAGATTTTTCAAATAAACCAATGAAACTGTCCAGGCACTTTGAACATTTGCAGAGAGCACACTTCAATAAAGCAAGCAAGAACGTGAATTCTTTTCAAGTCACTTAGTGAAAACACTTCAAAACATGTTTGCCAGCAGGTTTTGCTTAAGTCACCAGATCAAATAATTAAAGCAATTCCGCTCAGTGACAACTCTGATCAAAGACGAATAGATGAAATATCTGAGAATGTGGAAGACACATTGTGCAACAAACTTAGGTCAACAGAACTTGCTCTGCAGTTGGATGAGTTATCTTTGCCAGTCAACAAATATTTGCTTCTTGGTTATATTTGTTTCATAAAAGATGAAAGCATAGTTCAAGAATATTTACTTGCAAGGAGACTAGAAACTGATACTAAGGGGGAAATGAATACCAGGTTGTTGAGCAGATTTTCAAAGACGAGGATATTTGGCTCATCAACATTCTTGCTTGTGCAACAGATGGAGCACCATCAATGGGTTTATTACTTTCTTGAAAAAAAGCTGTACCTCACATATTTACCATTCACTATCTAGCTCACAGACAACATCTTGTCACATTGTTACCATTATTGTCCTGTTACCATTGATGGTGAGGATGTGGTGAGGGCCTACAGGTACCTGGGGGTGCACCTGGATGACAGACTTGAGTGGAGCACCAACACAGAGGCTGTGTGCAAGAAGGGCCAGAGTTGCCTCTACTTCCTGAGGAGGAAGTATGCAGGCCTCTCCTTCACATGTTCTACTAGTCTGTCGCCGCCAGTACAATCTTCTTTGTGGTGGTGTGCTGGAGCAATGGCATCAACATGAGTGTGGTCAACAGTCTCAATAAACTGATTGGAAAGGCTGGCTCTGTTATAGGAGTCAAACTGGAAACATGGAGGCTGTGATAGAACAAATAACCCTATGGAAAAACCTGGCAATTTTGGACAATGTTTCTCACCCTCTGCATGTGATCTTGGTTGAACAGGGGAGCGCTTTCAGTAATAGACTAGGACAACTGCACCGCTTCAAAGAGTGCTATATGAGGTCATCCTTACCCTTAGCCATAAGGCTCTATAATGAGTCAACCTACAGCCGGGGAAGTGATGACCCCCTCCTGTTAGACAGCTTAAGGTAAGATTTTTTATTTATTCTTACTTACTTCTCTCCTAACGTCATTAGTCTGTGAACTTGTAATGCTACTGTGACACTGTAATTTCCTTAGGGATCAATTAAGTATCTACCTATCCATCTGTCCATCTAAAAAACCCAAGTGATCGGATACACAAATAATTAAGTACTGTTATCACAGTGGTAAATAAAATTAAGTCCCATATTCTCAATTCTCAACTATTTTGAGAGCTTTGTACTGAGAATGATGAACAGTTTGCTTGCTGTTGCACACAGAAGTCAGATGGCTCTCAAAATGAAACTACCAGAGAAGCTTTTATATGTTTTTTGAAACTGATAAAATTCTCTGAAGATTTGAATGATTCATTTGGTAATCATTTCAAGAATATCAGGCATGGCATTGTTTATTTGTTAGAATTATTTGCAAAGTTTAATGAAGTTAATCCTCAATTGCAAGGAAATTATGTGAATCTGATCACAGGGTCGGAAGAGAAAGAAAGAACACCAGATGATGGATTTTTTGGTATATTGTGCCTACCTGGATGAGCTGCCTAAAGATATATCAGACAGATTTCACGAGCTTCTCTCAATCCAAATTTCAGATTAGGTAAAAAAAAATCAATTTCTGAACACTTGCAATGAGGAATAAACAAGAAGGATGGAGGAAGAACTGATCTCGCTACAAAATGACTGAGCTGTTGCTGAAGTTAAAAAGTCAGATAAAGTGTTGGTTGTAGAAAAAAATCTCTGAATGTCATCTTGCACTCTAGAAAAAGATCAAGATGTTCTTTATTGCTTTTCCAACATCATATTTGGTGGACAGCAGCTTCAATGCAGTTGGCCAACTTCTTTGAAAGCAATAAGCAGACTTCAAATTAATGAATAAGGGGATTTGAGACACCTACTGAGAGACATTCAGCCGGATGTTGAGAAGCTGGTATCACTGCACCATCCATCTCATTGAATGATGAAAAAGCAATGAAGTATTGGACTACTAATGTATGCTCTAGAATTGGTTATGAAAATTGTTTTAATGTAATTAAATAAAGAATTTTATTTATAGCTTTATATAGGTTTGAATAATTATTTGCAATTATTTATCACTTTTTTGAATTTGCAGTTCCTATCTTCCTACACTGTGCATCATATATCAAATTTCTTTATAATTTTTATGCAATGGCCAGAATGGTGGAGGGGCTTCTGGGAATGTGGTCTGGCAGTAACACAAAAATGTTTGGGAATCACTGCTCTAATCCAACAGGATGTTGGAGAAAACTAGAACATTCAGGGAAAATATACAAAAAAGTAACGGAGAATGTGCTAACTCTGCACACATGGTAATCAGGATCAGTGAGACGGCAGCTCTAACTACTGCATCATTGTGCTTTCTAACTTCCTACATGAGGAAGCAAGACTTCACCTACATTCAGCCCATGGGAGAAATCAGATCAGGCATGAGCATTTACCGGATTACAGGCTTCTCCAAAGTGCAGGCAGTCAGAGATTTCAATTACAAACTTGCAGAAATCTCTCTGAGTGCCTATTGTCAATAGCATCTGGCTGTAGCACTGGAGGGTCTCTGTGCCTTCCATGCAGTGTAAACATGCCTCCTGCAGGCACAGTTCTTCACCAACCTCCTTTCTCCTTCTGACTATTCAAAACACAATGCCATACCTCAATAGCAACCATTCTTTCAACAGTAAGAGATCCTTGTGGCTGAAAGGGTGTTGCTAGACTGTTTTAAGAACTGGCTGGAAAGATCACACCCACTGTGCTCCATAAACAGCTATGAGAATTTACAATGCAGCAATGAAAAGATGTGTGGTTTCACAAGGGTGAACCCAATTTGCTGTCATAGAGTCATAGTACAGAAACAGGACATGCGGCCTATCTAGTCCATGCCGAAAACATTCAAGTTGCCCAATCCCATCGATCTGCCAATGTTCCCTTTAATTTGTAATGACCAGCGTGTGCAAAAATCTTGTGCCGTACAATTTTTTTGCCCAGTGACAACAGCATGTGTGCGATAATTATTTCTTCAATAAAAGCAGTATAAATAAGTCAGTTCTAAATTCTGCAGACAGAAGGGTAGGGAAAGGAAGAGGATGGCAGCAGTGATAGGGGACTCTGTAGTTAGGGGGTCAAAAAGGTGATTCTGTAAATGCAGGAAAGAAACACGGATGGTAGTTTGCCTCCCAGGTGCCAGGGTCTGGGATGTTTCTGATCGCATCCATGATATTCTGAACTGGGAAGAACAGCCACAGGTCGTGGTACATATTGGTACCAACGACATAGGTAGGAAGAGGGAGGAGTTCCTGAAAACAGACCACAGGGAGTTAGGAAGGAAGTTGAGAAGCAAGGCCACAAAGGTAGTAATCTCGGGATTACTGCCTGTGCCACGTGACAGTGAGTATAGGAATAGAATGAGGTGGAGGATAAATGCGTGGCTGAGGGATTGAAGCAGGGGGCAGGGATTTAGATTTTTGGATCATTGGGACCTCTTTAGGGGCAGTTGTGACCTGTACAAAAAGGAAGGATTGCACTTGAATCCTAAGGGGACCAATATCCTGGTGGGGAGGTTTGCTAAGGCTATTGGGGAGAGTTTTAACTAGATTTGTTGGGGGGGTGGGAACAGAAATGAAGAGACGGAGGAAGAGGCAGTTGGCTCACAAATAGAGAAAACTTGAGACAGTGCGAGAGGGAGGATAAGTAGAAGATAGAGAAGGGACGCGCTCAGTCCAATGGTTTGAGATGTCTCTATTTTAATGCAAGCGGTATTATGAACAAAGTGGATGAGCTTAGAGCTTGGATCAGTACTTGCTTTAATGTTGTGGCCATTACAGAGACTTGGATGGCTCATGGGCAGGAGTGGTTACTTCGAGTGCCAGGCTTCAGATGTTTCAGAAAGAACAGGGAGGGAGGCAAAAAGAAGTGGGGGCGTGTGGCACTGTTGATCAGAGACAATGTCACGGCTACAGAAAAGGATGAAATCATGGAGGGATTGTCTACAGCGTCTCTGTGGGTGGAAGTTAGGAACAGGAAGGGGTCAATAACTCTACTGGGTGTTTTTTGTAGACCACCCAATAGAGACCACTCAACTATAACAGGGACATTGAGGAGCAGATAGGGAGACAGATTCTGGTAAGGTGTAATAATAACAGGGTTGTCGTGGTGGGAGATTTTAACTTCCCAAATATTGATTGGCATCTCCCTAGAGCAAGGGGTTTAGACGGGGTGGAGTTTGTTAGGTGTGTTCAAGAAGGTTTCTTGACAGAATATGTAGATAAGCCTACAAGAGGAGAGGCTGTACTTGATCTGGTATTGGGAAATGAACCTGATCAGTTGTCAGATCTCCCAGTGGGAGTGCATTTTGGAGATAGTGATCACAATTCTATCTCCTTTACCATAGCATTGGAGAGGGATAGGATCAGACAAATTAGGGAAGTGTTTAATTGGAGTAAGGAGAATTATGAGGCTATCAGGCAGGAACTTGGAAGCATAAATTGAGAACAGATGTTCTCAGGGAAATGTACGGAAGAAATGTGGCAAATGTTCAGGGGATATTTGCCTGGAGTTCCGCATAGGTACATTCCAGTGAGACAGGGAAAAGATGGTAGGGTATAGGAACCATAGTGTACAAAGGCTGTTGTAAATCTAGTCAAGAAGAAAAGAAAGGCTTATGAAAGGTTCAAAAAACTAGGTAATGATAGAGATCTAGAAGATTATAAGGCTAGCAGGAAGGAGCTTAAGAAAGAAATTAGGAGAACCAGAAGGGGCCATGAGAGGGCATTGGCGGACAGGATTAAGGAAAACCCTAAGGCATTCTACAAGTATGTGAAGAACAAGAGGATAAGACATGAGAGAATAGGACCAATCAAGTGTGACAATGGAAAAATGTGTATGGAACCGGAGGAGATAGTGGAGGTAATGAATATTTTGCTTCAGTATTCACTATGGGAAAAGATCTTGGTGATTGTAGGAATGACTTGCAGCAGACTGAAAAGCTTGAGCATGTAGTTATCAAGAAAGAGGATGTGCTGGAGCTCTTGAAAAGCATCAAGTTGGATGAGTCACCGGGACTGGACGAAATGTATCCCAGGCTGCTGTGGGAGGCAAGGGAGAGATTGCTGAGCCTCTGGCAATGATCTTTGTATTATCAATGGGAATGGAAGAGGTTCCAGAGGATTGGAGGGTCAAGGATATTATTCCCTTATTCAAGAAAGGGAGTGGATATAGCCCAGGACCAGTGAGTCTTACTTCAGTGGTTGGCAAGTTGATGGAAAAGATCCTGAGAGGCAGGATTTATGAACATTTAGAGAGGTATAATATGGTTAGGAATAGTCAGCATGGCTTTGTCAAAGGCAGGTCGTGCCTTATGAGCCTGACTGAATTTTTTGAGGATGTGACTAAACACATTGATGAAGGTAGAGCAGTAATGTAGTGTATATGGATTTCAGCAAGTCATTTGATATGGTACCCCATGCAAGGCTTATTGAGAAAGTAAGGAAGCATGGGATCCAAGTGAACCTTGCTTTGTGGATTAAGAATTGGCTTGCCCACAGAAGGCAATGAGTGGTTGCAGACGGGTCATATTCTGCATGGAGGTCAGTTACCAGTGGTGTGCCTCAGGGATCTGTTCTGGGACCCTTACTCTTCATGATTTTTATAAAAGACCTTAATGAGGAAGTGGAGGGATGGGTTAGTAAATTTGCTGATGACACAAAGGTTGGGGGTGTTGTGGACAGTGTGGTGGGCTGTCAGAGGTTACAGCGGGACATTGATAGGATGCAAAACTGGGCTGAGAGGTGGCAGATGGAGTTCAACCCAGATAAGTGTGAAGTGGTGAGGCAGAATATAGTATTAATGGTAAGACTCTTGGCAGTGTGGAGGATCAGAGGGATCTTGGGGTCCAAGTCTTAGGACACTCAAAGTTGCTGCGCAGGTTGACTTTGTGGTTAAGAAGGCATACATTGCATTGGCCTTCATCAATCGTGGAATTGAGTTTAGGAGCCGAAAGGTAATGTTGCAGCTATATAGGACCCTGGTCAGACCCCGCTTGGAGTACTGTGCTCAATTCTGGTTGCCTCACTACAGGAAGGATGGGGAAACCATAGAAAGGGTGCAGAGGAGATTTACAAGGATGTTGCCTGGATTAGGGAGCATGCCTTTTGAGAATAGGTTGAGTGAACTCGGTCTTTTCTCCTTGGAGCGACGGAGGATGAGATGTGACCTGATAGAGGTGTATAAGGTGATGAGAGGCATTGATCATGTGGCTAGTCCGAGGCTTTTTCCTAGGGCTGAGATGGTTAGCATGAGAGGGCACAGTTTTAAGGTGCTTGGAAGTGGGTACAGAGGAGATGTCAGGGATAAGTTTTTTACACAGAGAGTGGTGGCTGTGTGGAATAGGCATTTATTCCCCTGTACATTGATCCGGATTCCCATGTATTAAGAATACCTCAGCCCCAGTGTCCACCAGGGCCGTTTCACCACTGCTTATTGCCCTGTTACCACCAAAGGGTAAGAGGTATACTTCTGGGAACATGGAAATATGAGTTGTCCTTATAGCAACATCAGTGGTCCCAGAGTCATGGCCATACCCTAAATGACAGGTTGAGTAACTCGGCATCCAGGGTCCAATTCACCGAATCTGGATACACCCACCTCTGGGTCACAGGCACTAATCACAATTTCTAGCCCTTGCTGATGTCCAAAGAGAATCATGAAAAAGCAGCCGAATATATTCACAAGCTTCAGAAGACAGAGTGATCCAGAAACAGACAAACTCCTTGATTTTGCATGAACTCAGCCTGGTTTCTTTCATTCAAACACATTCTCATTAATCGATTTGACACTTTAGTAGTCACTCTCCTTTGTCCCAATGTCCGGACACAAAACATTCCATGGACTTAAAAAATCCCATTAATATTTACATACAACTGCTAAGCCCAAATCCAAAAAGAATCCATCAAGCCAACTATCAAACCACTTGACAGACATGCTACAGACCCACAGGCCCCGCATGCTGAGAATTCAGAAAGAGCTAAACTGTTGTTTGACCTGCCAAACATTCATTTAGTTTTACAAAATCTAATATGACACATATCATAGATCCTAATCTCAGTTCTAATCAGCTAGCTCCAAAACCTGGTCCTCTGTACCTTCCTCTGAAACTGGATTCTTGCCTTCCTCACTAGTAAGCCACGGTTTCTATGGATTGGAAACAACTTCTCCTCCTTGCAGATAATCAACACTGGTGCACCTCAAGGATGAGTGCTTAGCCAACTGCTTTACCCTCTCTATACCCACAATTGTGTAGTTAGGCATGTCTCAGACATCATCAATAAATTTACCAATGACACAAGTATTGCTGATGTAATTCCAGATAGTGATGAGGAGGTATGCAGGAGGGCAATAGATCAACTACCTTGCACTCAGTGTCAGTAAGATCAAAAAGTTGATTGTGGACTTCATGAACAGAAAGTCGACAAAACACGCATTAGTTTTCATTGAAGGATCAGAAATAGAAAGGGTGAGCAGTTTCAAGTTCAAAGGGTGAGTGTCAATACTTCTCAAGATCTACACTGGGTTCAACATATTGATGCAATTACAAAGAAGGTATGACAGTGGATATATTTCATTTGTAATTTGAGGAGAATTGGTACGTCACTAAAGTCACTCGAAAATTTATCCAGATATACCTTAAAGAGCATTCTAACTGGTTTCATCACCATCTGATATGAAGGGGCCTCTTCACAGGATTGGAAAAAGCTGTGCAAAGTTGTAAACACTACCAGCTCCATCATGGTCACTAGCTTCCCCAGCATCCAGGACACCTTTAAAGGCATTGCCTCAAAAAGGTGGCAGCAATCTTTCAGGACCCTACCGGGAGGTGGGGTGGGGGGACCCTACACCAGTCTGGAAATGTCCTTTTCTCATTGCTGCCATCAAGGGGGAGGTACTGGAGCCTGAAGACACACTCTCAACATTTCATGAACAGCTTCCCTCCCCCTTCCATTCAGTATCAGTTTTTTTTACATAACTTACTGTGACTTATAGTTTTTAATATTATGTATTGCAACGTATTGCTGCCGCAAAGTTAATAAATTTCACGACATACACCAATGATATTAAACTTGATTCTGTTTCTGAAATTCGAGCTTGAACTTATTTGAAGTGATACCTCAATATCCCATTATTCAGTAGCTAAAGTAGGCGAACAATTAATGTGACTTATATTAAACAATGACACAATTCTGAATGAAAATAATGCATGCATTGTCCACCAGGAACTTCACCTCCCCAATGATGGAAAACTCTACATTATTATGCCTATCCTATGCTCTCATACTCATATTTTGCTTCTGTTTGATTGAGTGCAACTATCTTTGCTCCTTAAGCAACCTGCCCAATGTTTCAGCTATGGATCTAACTAAACAGAAATGTGGCTGATTCAAGAAGACATCAGCAACCTTTTCCAGCAGGCAGTGAGATGAAATTCCAAATGAGTAATTTCATCTGGAATGATGATGCTGTTAGTGGAAGGCTCATCCTAACATCTCACTATGTACATTAACAAGTTTTCCAAGATTTAAGAAAGAAAATTAGATTGTCCAATTAATAATAACCTCCATTTTATCTCCAAAAATGAAAGTTTGTCAAATATTATTTATCAAATGCTTTATTTGATTAAAATTTATTTTGGATGTTGACTGAAAAACAAGAGAGTCTGTCTGAAAATGTGAGAATTAGAGAGAGTGAGAGGAAGAGACAGTGGAGGGGGCAAGACAGAGGACGAGAGGGTGAGAGGAAGAGGAGGAAATGGTGGGAGGGAGAGAGAGTGGGGAGGGAGAGGAGAGAGGGAGGGGTGAGAAGGGGAGAGGAACAGGGGTGAGGGGTGGAGAAGAGGAGAGGGGATGAGGGGTGTAGAAGGGGAGAGGGGAAGGGATGAGGGGTGTAGAAGCAGAAAGGGGAAGGGATGAGGGGTGAAGAGAAGGGGAAGAGAAGAGTGGACTGGGAGGCTGAGAGGGGATTTGGGGGTGAGGGGGAAGGGGATACGGAAGGTGGGAGTTGGGGGGGGAGGGAGAGGGAGAGACAGAGAGAGAGATGGAGAGGGATAGAGACAGGGACAGTAACAGGGAGAGGAAGATGGATGGAGAAGGATAGAGACAGGGGCAGGGACAAGGAGGCAGGTGGATTTCCTGTCAGAAATCAGTTTGTCATTTCAATATTGTGATGTTGCTGAATATATTTATATTAATTGCCTTGACCTCTACCTTAACAAACAAGACTTTGCCCACCTGTACCTACTCCTAACACACACCCACAACCTCCATTTGATGTCACCAAAATCCGCAATCAGGAAACCTCATCTCTTAACCAAGATCAGCCAAATGATCTGGAGTCCCACTCCCTACGCTCCACCACCCACCCACAATCAGAACATTGTCCATGTGATTGCAACATCCTAATCTGCTCCCACTTCATTGGTATCGGGCTGGCGATTAGGTGTTTTGTCTGAAAATCTCCATCCTTTAAATACTTATGACTGAGAACTATATTAAATTTACAGGACATACAGGGAAATCAGGTGGGAAATTTAGGTCTTTGAGTTTGATTCCACAAAATTCAAGACAATGTTAAAATCCAGACCAACATTTCAACATTAGACTTGTCATTGTATTATTGGCTAAGACACTGGATGACAAGAACTGAATCTCATTTATGCATTTTATACATTAAAAACAAGGGGGTAACTAGGTAGAATATTGGAGCACTCAAGGAGAATGAATGTAATTTACGCCTGGAATCAGAGGAAGTGGGCAAGATACCAAATAAGTACTCAGTACTGGTATTGGTATTCACCAAGGAGAAGGACATAGAGGATGTGACATCATGGAGGATATGCTGATACTCTAGGGCATGTTGACATCAAGATGGATAAGATTTTGGATCTTTTGAAGAAAGTAGATGGGTCTATTGGGATTGATCCCAGGTTATTGACAGAGGCAAGAAAAGAGATCGTTGCGTACTTGACAGAGGTCTTTGTATCCTCTTTATTCACAAATAAGGTCATAGAAGATTGGAGCAGAATCAATGTCACTTCTTTATTTAATAAAGGCAAAAGAAAAAACAGGAAATTATAGACCAGTGACCCGTCAATCCATATGAGTGAAATTATTGAAAAGATTAAGTGTCAATCAAACAAATGTGAATACCCATAAATACAGCCAATCGAAATAGTATTACTCTGGGGCTAAGGTGCAAAATACACTACCAACAGTCATACACAGTACAAGGCACATACAGTATTAAGCATATGAGATAGTAAGTACATATAGGATAGCAGTAAAAGAGAATCACACAAAAAAAATATAGTCCAGGTCCCTGAGTACATGAACATTGCATCAGTCTGCAGTCGAACACAATCAAGCTTGTCTTCTGCCCAGCAAAGAGTGGGGGGCAACCCCGACTCCAGTATGGACACTGCAGCACATTGACTCTATCACTCCAGTGGAGCACCTGACTCCGTTGCAAATAGGCCACACTGTGGCTTGAGGCCTAGTCCTTGGGCGGCGACCCCATCATCTGCCCTCATTAGTCCTGACGAAGGGTCTCGGCCTGAAACGTCGACTGGGCCTCTTCCTATAGATGCTGCTTGGCCTGCTGCGTTCACCAGCAACTTTGATGTATCTGCCCTCGCTGTTCACCAATAAACCAATGAATTTCACTTGTAGCATTTCACGCCACCGATGTCCAACAGTGTCTTGTGATTACAAGTAAAGTGACTAAAATGATCACTCACTGATAGACTGAACACCTCCTTCACGCACCAATGCCTCTCTGTCACAGATCTGCACAAAGTCCAGCTCCTTTAATTTCTCAACCAACATGCAACTTACTGATGGGATAGACCTGCAATACTTTAAGTTCTTAATATCCAGCAGGGTCTTGCAATTGTAAGAAATATGTTTAAAAATGACAATAACATCTTTGGTTGACCCCGTAGAAACCCCTAAGCCTGAGCGCACAGCCAACTTACCGGACTTGGTTCAACAGCAGACATCAATATTGCAAAGTTTAAAAGCTTTTATTTCCTTATTTAGCATGGTCCACAATTGTTTATTATTAAGATTGTTTCAATTAGATCAATTGTATCTAGAATAGATAGGAAAAGAGAAGTAAAGTCAAGCCCCTATACAATGACTAGTTTGTTCTCGCTTGTTAATTGCAAAATATTCCCAATTCTGAACTGTTGCACAGGCAGGAAAATTCACATAATAGGCTCATTGAAAATGTAAAGTGTGGGAGAGACTCTAGTGTAACAAACTGAGAAAGTTATCCACGAGCAACACAGGGATGCTTAGGCATGAGATGCTTTTGAACAAACTGGCTAAGAAGGGGTATGGGATATTTCCACTTACTTATCAGGGCTTAGATTCCAAGGGAAGCTAGATAATGCAAGAGCTGTATGAATCATATCTTCAGCCACAGCAAGACACTCACCATGTGGCAAGTAGCAAATCATAAACACAAGGGATTCTGCAGATGCTGAAAATCCAGAGCAACTCACAAAATTCTGGAAATCCAGAGCAACTCACAAAATGCTAGAGGAACTCCACAGGTCAAGCTGCATCCATGGAAAGAATAATCAGTCGGTGTATTGGGCCAAGACCCTTCTTCAAGACTTAGAAGGAAGGGAGAAGATGCCAAAGTAAAAAGGTGGGGGTGAGGTGGAGGAAGACTAGCTAGTAGGTGATAGGCGAAGGTGACGTCCCTCTATTCTGATAGCCTCGGAATAGACGGACATCCATTTAGAACAAGCTGAGGAGGAATTTCTTTAGTCAGAAAGTGGTGAATCTGTGGAATGCTTTGCCACAGGTGGCTGTAAAAGTCAAGTCATTGAGTATGTTTAAGAAAGAGGTTAATAGATGTTGATGGCCCTTAATGTCCACGGGGTTTTGTGATAATAGAAAATATACATAAAAACAGTAACACCTCTGGTTGACCCCAGAGAAGCTGCTACAATTGAACATGCCATCATCTTACTGGAAGTTATTTCTGGAAAATGTGGATTTATTAGATAGTCAGTATGGCTTTGTGCAGGGAAGGTCATGTTATAAAAACCAGATTATGGTTTTTTAGCATTCTCTTTCCACTTGTCTCCTAGAGCAACCTCATGCCTTCTTTTAGTCCTCCTGATTTTCTTCTTAAGTGTTCTCTTAGTTTTTTTATAAGACCATACAACTATAAGAGATAGGAGCAGAATTAGAGCATTTGGCCTATCTAGTCTGCTCCACCATTTCATCATGGCTCATTCATTCTTCCATTCTCCTTCTCCCCATTATCTTTCACATCCTGACTACTCAAGAGCCCATCAACCTCTGTTTTAAATACAGTCAGTGACTTGGCTTCCACAGCTGGCTGTGGCAACTAAATCCATTGATTCATCACCCTCTGGCTTAAGAAATTCCTCCTCATTTCCATTTTAAATAAATGAATTCTGATGCTGCGCCCTCTGGTCCTAGAGTCCCCCACTATAGGAAACATCCTTTGCACAACCACTCTGTCTATGCCTTTCTATATTCAATAACTTTCAAAGAAATCTCCACTAATTCTTCTAAATTCCAGCAAATACAGACCCAGAGCCATCAAATGCTTCTTATACATAATACTTTCATTCCTGGAATCATTCTCATAAACCTCCTGTGAACTGTGTCCAACGTCAATGAGAATGATTCTAGGAATGCTTTCCACAGTATTGCTGTAGAAATTTGTAGGTGCTCTACAAATTCTCTCTCTTGGGATCCAGCTCCAACCTAATTTTCCCATTCTACCTGCATATTGAAATCCCCCATGATTATTGTAACATTGCCCTTTTCTATCTCCCATTGTAATTTATAGCCCACATCCTGTCTGCTACAAACGTTTGTATTTGGAGGCCTGCATATCAGGGTCTTTTTTGCCCTTGCAGTTTATTAACTCTACCCACAATTATTGTACATCTTCTGATCCTCCGTCTTCTCTCTATAAGGATTTGATTTCATTTTTTACCAACAGGGCCAAACATACAGGCAGGTATGCCAACCCACCCTCTCTGCCTACCAGCCTGTCCATTCGATACAATATGTATCCTTTGACGTTAAGCTCCCTTTCTGATTTTGTCTCTATGCAGCACTGTAACTCATCCCACTGACTGCAATTTTGCCCTATCATCTGACTGCATGTCTTGACAGTCTCACTGAACACTGAATCTAGTTGTATACCAACTGCCCTATCCTCACCCTATCACTTTGGTTCCCATCCACGTGCCCATTTAGTTTAAACCCTCCCCAACAGCTCCAGCAAACCTGCCCGCAAGGATATTGGTTGTCCTTGGGTTCAGGTGTAACCTGTTCATTTTGTACAGGTCATACCTTTCCCAGAAGAGATCCCAATGATCTACAATCTGAAGCTTTGCCCTCTGCACCAGTTCCTCAGCCACAGATTCATCTGCCAAGTCATCTTATTCTTACCGTCACATGTGTGGAACAGGCAGCAATCCAGAGATTACTAACCTGGAGGTCCTGTTTTTCAACTTCCTACCTACCTCCCTAAATTCTATATTCAAGACCTCCTCCCTTTTCCTACCCATGTTGTTGGTGCCAACATGTACCAAGACTTCTTGTTGCTCACCCTTCCCCTTTAGAATGTCGTGGACTTGATCCAAGATGTCACTGACATTGGCACCTGGGAGGCAACATACCATCTGAGTTTCTCTTTCACATTCACAGAATCTCATGTTTGTTCCTCTAATTACGGAATCTCCTATCAATATTACATCCTTCTCACATCTCTTCTCTTCTGAGCCACAGTTCCACACTTGGTGGCAGAGACCCGGTCAATGCAACTACCTCCAGTAGGTTGCCCCCTCAACCGTATCCAAAGCGGTATATTTATTATCAAGGGGAACAGCCACAGGGGCTCTGCACTGGCTGCCCATTTCCTTTCCCTCTCCTGACAATCACTCAGGTACCTGCCTCCTGCAATTTAGAGATGACTACCTCACTGTAGCTTCTATCTATCACCTCCTTTGTTTCCAATATAAGCCAAAGGTCATCTAGTTGCAGCTCCATATCCTTAACATGTCCTCCTGGGAGCTGCAGCTTGTGGAAGATGTGGTTATTCAGGAGGCTGGAGGTCTTCCAGAATTCCTATATCTCACACAAAGAACACATCACAGCCCGTAGAACCATTCTCACTGCACTAACTGACGAAGAACAGAGAAGAAGAAGAAATTTGCCACATACAGCCCTTGTCCAAGCTTATTGAACCAAAGCTTCCTTACTGTAACAGTGGTCCACTCACACAACAGCCGCCTCGTTTGTATTTACCTTATTTTTATTTGACCTTGCTAACAATTCATGATTTGACTGGCCCGTCAGAAAAGTCAAAAGCCCACAAACACTCCTTTTTTAATCTCTCACCCCGTACTGAGTGCAACTTCCTCTCTTGATTTGATTGGGCCACCAGAAAAAGCCAAAAGCCAAAAGCCCTACGAATGCTCGTTTTTAAATCTCTTGCTCTGAGCCGTGAGAATCCTCCTGTTTTGGTTTGATTAGGCTGTCAGAAAAAAACTTCTCATAGTGTTATATTCCTTAAGCATCTCGTAGTGTTATACTACTTAAGCATCTCGTAGTGTTATACTCCTTAAGCATCTCGTAGTGTTATACTCCTTAAGCATCTCATAGTGTTATACTCCTTAAGCTTCTCATAGTGTTATACTCCTTAAGCATCTCGTAGTGTTATACTCCTTAAGCATCTCGTAGTGTTATACTCCTTAAGCATCTCATTTATTTCTGTCTCCCTACACCTGTAATGCAGCTCTTACTTTTTCTTATCCAGGGGCTCAATATCTTTTGACAGCCAAGGTTCTCTAAACCTGTTATCCTTGCCTTTTATTCTGACAGGCACATACAAGCTTCATACTCTCAAAATTTTACTTATCAAGTACACATTTGCCAGAAAATAACCTGTCTCAATCCAAACCTGCCAGATCCTTTCTGATACCACCAGATTCGACCTTTCTCCAGTTTAGAATCTCAACCTGAAGACTAGACCTATCCTTCTCCATAGTTACCTTAAAACTAATGGCATTATGATCACTAGCTGCAAAGTGTGCCCCTACACGAACTTCTCACCTACTTTGCCTCATTCCCTAATTGGAGATCTAGTATCACACACTCTCTACTTGGGATTTCTATGCACTGATTAAGGAAAATTTTCTGAACACATCTGACAAACTCTATCCCAACCAACCCTTTTACAGTATGGGATTCCTAGTCAATATGTGGTAAGTTAAAATCAATGACAATAACAACTTATGTTTCTTCTAGTAGATCTCTCTACCAATTTGCTCCTCTAAATCCCGCAGGCTGTTGGGTGGTCTATAATATAATCCCATTAACACGGTCAGTTTCTCAGTTTTACTCATAAAGCCTCACTAGACGAGCTCTCCAGTCTGTCCTGACTGAGAACTGCAATGACATTTTCTCTGACTAGTAGCGCCACAACTTCCCCTCTAATCCCTCCTGTTCTATCACATCTAAAACAATGGAACCCTGGAAAATTGAGCTGCCAGACCTTCCCCACCTGCAACCAAGTCTCACTAATGTATACAATGACATAATTCCATGTGCTGATCCATGCACTAAGCTCATCTGCCTTTCCTACAATACTCCCTTCCATTGAAATATATGCAACTCAGAACATTAGTCCCACCATACTCAACCTCTTGATCCTTGACTTTGTCTGAGGTTTTAATAACATCTTTCTCCACAACCTCTCCACTATCTGTTCTAGCACTCTGGTTCCCATCCTTCTGCAAATCTAGTTTAAACCTCTTCGTGCAGCAGGGGTTTTTAAACGAGACTTATTGCAGCTCTAATCTGCCAATCTTAACACTGAAGGAAATTGTGATGATTATGAATTTCCTAAAGCAAAGATAATGCTATTTTTAGTTTGGTTAGCAGATACAATTTGGCAATTCCAACTCAATGCCCTTGCTCTCATTATGAAATTAGAATTCCAACAGTTGTGATTTCAAAGGCAAGTGTACAAAGATTTAGAGATACACAGGAAGAAAGTGACACATGTTATTTCATTTCTAAGTTTGAAAATAGACCATGAAATGATATTGCAGTTTAAAATTAGTCAACCACAATCTATAAGAAGAAAGAGACAATAAATATTTAATGCATAAAATAAAACTTCATATTTCCTAGCAAATGATGACCAATCATCTTAGCTTTTCATTCTGCCTCAGAGCTATTATATTTTCAGGAAATATTTTTTTTCTAATTTGCAGTTTGAAATACATGTTTGGGGGACTTGCAAGCTGGTTGCTGATGAAGTAACAGGTCTTTCCCAGTGCTCCCAGTTTACTTCCTTTTTTGTTTCCAACCTTTTGAAATAATACTGTTAAACGTGTTATTATCTTACTATGGCTACCAAAGCAGCTTTGGAATCTATTACGGGCTTGCTTCAAAAGCTTTCTACAGACTCGCAAAAGCTTACTGAGGAGTTTCATCAGTTCAGAAAAGAAGCGTCGGCTGTTTCACAACAAATCAGCTTTGAAGTTAAGCAAATAGGTACAAAACTGGATGTTATTCAAGAAACTTTAATTGAGCATGATAAGAAGATAAAAGAGCATGAAGAGATTATAATGATACTGGATAAGAAAACTGATGATCTGCAAAGGCTGTATGAAAAACAATCCAAGTCCAACGGAAAACTAAGACAGAAGATTATTTATTTGGAAAATAGAAGTAGGAGAAACAACTTACGAATCATGGGACTTAAAGAGTTAACAGAAGGAGATAATCCTAAGGAATTTTTTGCACACCTTCTGATGAAATTATTCCCTAATATTATACAGTCTTTATCTTTGATTGATCGTGTTCACAGATCGCCTATTTATAGATAGACTTCAGAATCAAGACCAAGATCAGTTATTATCTGCTTCCATGAATTTCAAACAAAGGACCTTTTGATTCGTGAATCTCATCGGAAAGGTATGATTGACTACAAGGGTCAGAAGGTTCATATTGTTGAAGATTTCTCATTGGAAGTTATGGAACAACGTGCTAAGTTTAAAAAAGTTACGGCAAAACTTTATAGCAAAAACTTCAAGCCTTCTCTTCGCTATCCGGCTTGGCTGAGAATTACAATGCAAAATGGCTTAAAGAAATACACATAAAAGGTTCTGGTGAATGCAGCAGGCCAGGCAGCACCTCTAGGAAGAGATATAGTCGACGTTTCGGGCTGAGACCCTTCGTCAGGACTAACTGAAAGAAGAGCTAGTAAGAGATTTTAAAGTGGGAGGGGGAGGTGAAGATCCAAAATGATAGGAGGAGACAGGAGGGGGAGGGATGGAGCCAAGAGCTGGACAGTTGATTGGCGAAAGGGATATGAGAGGATCATGGGACAGGAGGCCTAGGGAGAAAGAAAGGGGGAGGGGGGAAGCCCAGAGGCTGGGCAAGGGGTATAGTTAGAGGGACAGAGGGAGAAAAAGGAGAGAGAGAAAAAGAATGTGTGTATATAAATAAGTAAATAACAGATGGGGTACGAGGGGGAGGTGGGGCATTAGCGGAAGTTTGAGAAGTCAATGTTCATGCCATCAAGTTGGAGGCTACCCAGACGGAATATAGGGTGTTGTTCCTCCAACCTGAGTGTGGCTTCATCTTTACAGCAGAGGAGGCCATGGATAGACATATCAGAATGGGAATGGGACGTGGAATTAAAATGTGTGGCCACTGGGAGATCCTGCTTTCTCTGGTGGACAGAGCGTAGGTGTTCAGCAAAATAATCTCCCACTCTGCGTCGGCTCTCGCCAATATATAGAAGGCCACATTGGTAGCACCGAACGCAGTATATCACCCCAGCCAACTCACAGGTGAAGTGTCACCTCACCTGGAAGGACTGTCTGGGATCCTGAATGGTAGTGAGGGAGGAAGTGTAAGGGCATGTGTAACACTTGTTCCGCTTACAAGGATAAGTGCCAGAAGGGAGATCGGTGGGGAGGGATGGGGAGGACGAATGGATAAGGGAGTCACGTAGGGAGCGATCCCTGTGGAAAGCTGGGGGGGGGGTGAGGGAAAGATGTGCTTAGTGGTGGGATCCCATTGGAGGTGGTGGAAGTCACGGAGAATTATATGTTGGACCCGGAGGCTGGTGGGGTGGTAGGTAGAGAAAGCAGGATCTCCCAGAATAAACACGAGGGAATCTGCAGATGCTGGAATTTCAAGCAACACACATAAAAGTTGCTGGTGAACGCAACAGGCCAGGCAGCATCTCTAGGAAGAGGTACAGTCGACGTTAGTTCGATCCTGTGAATGTAAAGAGATTGTTGTCTCAGATCACGCACCTGTGCTCTTATCTTTAAATCTCCCTGGCCTTCTTCAAACAAACAGGTTTTGGCATTTTAACCTAACTTTGTTATCTGATAAAGATTTTTTAAAGTTTATGAAGAGACAAATTACTCCTTTTTTTGAAGAGAATACGTTACAGGAGACTTCTAGTCTTATCAGATGGGATACCTTTAAGGCGTATACTAGAGGACAAATTATTTCTTATACTGCAAGTATTAAGGAAAAAGCTAATAAAGAGAGAAGTGATTTAGCTAACCAGTTGAAACAATTAGACCAACAGTATGCCTTGGTTCCAGATCCTGCTTTATATAAAAGGCGTGTTGAAATTAAAACTACATATGATCTCCTTTTAACTTATCCAATTGAAACTCAACTCCTAAAAGATAAAGTCAATTTTATATTCATGGAGATAAAACAGGTAAATTATTGGCTAATCAAATTAAAACCTTTATAGCTAAACAGCAGATTAAAGAAATACATAAAGCTAATGGTGATAGGACAACTGATCATTTAGAAATAAATGATACTTTAGAGAATTTTATTCTAGGCTCTATAGCTCTTGACTCTGCTAAGGATAACACTGTAATGAACAATTTTTTAGAACAATTAAACATTCCCACAATCTCTGCGGACAACAGAAAGCAGTTGGAACAACCCATTTCTTTTGAGGAAATTGTCGAGGCTGTGCGCTCATTGCACTCGAGGAAAGCTCCGGGTCCAGATGGATTTTCTGGAGAGTTTTATAAGACCTTTTCCTCAATGCTTATACCTCATTTATGTTCTTTTTTTTTTGGATTCATTTAAGTTGGGCAGGCTGCCTCAATCTTTCTATGAGGCTTCCATTTTTGCTTATCCTCAAAAAGAATAAGGATCCAATTATATACTCTTCCTATAGACCAATTTCTTTACTTAATGTTGATACTAAGATTCTATCTAAAGTTCTGGCCCGTAGGATTGAAAATATTTTACCATCTGTCATTTCTGATAATCAGACTGGGTTTATCAAAAATCGATATTCTCATTTTAATATTTGTCGTTTATTAAATGTTATCTATTCTCCTTCTAAGGAGATATCGGAATGTGTGGTATCCCTAGACACTGAGAAGGCTTTTGACAGAGTTGAATGGAATTATTTATTTAAAATTTTAGAAAAATTCAATTTTGGACCTGATTTCATTCAATGGATTAAATTACTTTATTTAGTTCCCTCTGCTAGGGTTATTACTAATTCTCAGAACTCCAAACCATTTAAGCTTCAACGTGGCACCAGACAAGGCTGTCCGCTGAGTCCTTTGCTTTTTGATCTGGCTTTAGAACCCTTAGCCATAGCCTTCCAAATTTGAAAAGCACGATCCGTAAAAGAGGGAGGAAAAAATATGTTACCTAATATAGGAATCGCTAACCCAAATTGATTAAGATCAAAAAATTTTCTGAATTGAAACCAAATACGCAAGGTATATTTAACTATCGGGTTAGACACCTGTTTAAGGCGTTTCCAATCAAAAGGAAGAGAGGAACCTAAAATGGAGCCAAGTGTAAAACCCTGAACAGATTGTAATTCCAATACTACCCATTTAGGAATGGATTGTATATCCTGGTCCAGTAACCAGAATTTCATATGTCGAATATTAATTGCCCAATAATAAAATCTAAAGTTAGGTAATGCTAAGCCTCCATCTCTCTTAGCTTTCTGCAAATGTATTTTACCCAGTCTCGGGTTTTTGTTCTGCCAAATAAATGAAGAAATTTTAGAGTCAACTTTGTCAAAAAAAGATTTTGGAACAAAGATTGGTAACGCCTGAAATATATATAAAAATTTTGGCAAAAAAAACATCTTAACTGCGTTAATACGACCAATCAAAGTTAAATACAAAGGAAGCCATTTAGATGAAAGTTGAATAATATGGTCTATTAATGGTAAAAAGTTAGTCTTAAATAAATCTTTGTATTTACAAGTAATTTTAATCCCAAGATATGAAAAATAATTATTAATCAATTTAAATGGAAATTTATAATATAAGGGAAGTTGTTTATTAATCGGAAAGAGTTCACTCTTACTAAGATTTAATTTATAACCTGAAAAAAGACCAAATTGTGCTAATAACTCTAAAACAGCCGGGATGGATTTTTGAGGATTGGAAATTTATAAAAGTAAATCATCAGCATAGAGTGATAATTTATGGGACTATAAGCCCCGAGTTATCCCAGTAATATTTGGAGATTCTCGAATGGCAATTGCAAGAGCTTCTAATGCAATATCAAATAATAAAGGACTAAGAGGACAGCCTTGTCGAGTACCTCGAAAAAGAGGGAAAAAAGGTGAACTTAAAGAGTTAGTACGGACCGAGGCCACAGGAGAATAATATAAGAGTTTAATCCAGGATATAAATTTCAAGCTGAAATTAAACCTTTCAAGCACCTTAAATAAATAAGGCCATTCTACTCTATCAAAAGCTTTCTCGGCATCTAAAGAGATAACACACTCAGGAACATTTTGTGAGGGAGTATAAATGATATTTAACAGTGTACGAATATTATAAAAAGAGTAACAACCTTTAATAAAACCCGTTTGGTCTTCCGAAATAATAGAGGGAAGTACTTTTTCTAATCTATTTGCTAATAACTTAGAAAAAACTTTAGAATCAACATTTAATAAAGATATTGGTCTATAAGATGCACATTGAGCAGGATCTTTATCCTTCTTTAATATTAAAGAGATTGACGCTCTATTAAAAGATTCAGGAAGTTTACCAAGTTTCAATGAAGCCTCAAAAACTATTTCACGGTTTTTGGATTTATTTTTAGATGGTTCCCTTATGTCTTTTGAACAATTATCTAATAAATATAACTTATCAAGAATACATCTTTTTAGATATTTACAAGTTAGAAATTTTCTAAGTACTATACTTTCTTCCTTTCCAATGCTCCCTCCTACATACATTTTAGATACTATAATCAACCTTAATCCATGTCAGAAAGGTGCATCGGCTATGATTTATAATATTATTATGAAACTTAGGAAAGCTCCATTTGATAAGATTAGGGTAGATTGGGAACAGGAATTGAGGTTTACCATTTCTGTGGATGACTGGGGGCAGATTTTACAATTAGTCAATACTTCCTCTATCTGTGCTAAACATTCCCTAATTCAATTTAAAGTTGTTCATAGAGCACATATGTCCAAAGATAAGTTAGCGCGCTTTTATTCTCATATTAATCCTTTTTGTGATAGATGTCCGGGGCAGATAGCCTCTTTAACTCATATGTTTTGGTCTTGCCCTACTTTGGAAACTTTTTGGAGAGGCATTTTTAATATTATCTCCAAGGTATTGAATATAGATATCTCTCCTCACCCTATTACTGCTATCTTTGGACGACCTAAAATTTCCAGTAATCTCTCCCCTTCAGCCCGTAGAATGATTGCATTTCTTACTTTAATGGCGAAAAGATGTATCTTACAACATTGGAAAGAGCTTAATGCTCCAACTACCTTTTTTTGGTTTTCTCAGACGATATTATGCTTGAACTTGGAGAAAATTAGAAGCAATCTTTATGACTCCTCTTTTAAATTTGAACAGACTTGGAGATCTTTTATTCAATATTTTCATTTAATGTAATATATACCCTTCTTGTTTTTTTCACTGTTTTTAATGGAGGTCGGGATTGAGGACGTGATTTTAAGTTTAACTCTGTTTGGTTTCAAGTTAGCCCATTGCCTTGCGTTGCTTTTAGTTAGTTGCACGGTGGGTTTTTTTTGGGGGGGGGTTTCTTTTTCTCTATTGATATATGTATAAAATTAGTATACTATTATGTTACCTTGGTATATTATGTTTAAATTACATTGTTTGTAGTTTTTTTTGTATTAATATCTTCTGTAATTTTATTATATTTTAACAATGTATTAGTGTCTATATGGCTTACCTTTTTGTATACTTACTTAATAAAAAGATTTAAAAAGAACCCTTAGCCATAGCCGTTCAAGAATCTAATGATATCACTGGTATTCTAATTACAGGCACTATCCACAAAGTTTCGCTTTATGTTGATGATCTATTGCTCTTTATTTCTAATGTTGAGAGTTTGTTATCCCATGCGCTTTCTTTACTCTCCTGTTTTAGCCAGTTCTCAGGCTATAAACTGAATTTACATAAGAGTGAACTTTTTCCTTTGAATAATTGAATATCAACTAATTCTAACCTTCTTTTAAAAATTGGAAGCTACCAATTTATTTACTTAGGTATAACAATTACTAAAAATTATAAGTGCTTATTTAAAGAAAATGTTCTTACCCTATTGAATTATGTAAAAAAGACACTATCAAATTGGTCGCCTCTTTCATTATCATTGATTGGTCGAACTAATTCTATTAAAATGAATATTTTACCTAAATTTATTTGCCTTTTTCAGGCATTACCTGTTATTATCCCTAAATCTTTTTTTGATTCTCTTGAATCTATTATATCATCCTATATATGGAAAAATAAGTGTTCTAGACTAAGCAAAATTCATCTCAGAAAGCTAGAAAGAATGGAGGGCTAGTTTTACCAAACTTTAGGTTTTATTATTGAGCAGTTAATATACGTAATCTTATATTTTGGTTATATTACATTAATCGTGAGGATTGTCCGATGTGGGTTTCTTTAGAAGCTAACTCTGTTAATAAATTTTTCTATTATTTCTCTTCTTAAATTCTCACTTCCTTTATCCCTGAGTAAGTTAACTGACAATTTGGTAGTTAAACATACTATGAGAATTTGGGTACAATTCCGAAAATACTTTGGCTTATTGAGATTTTCTCTTTCAGGTCCCATTTTCTCTAATTTTTTTTTTAAATCTTCTACTATAGATGTGGCTTTTAAAGAATGGGATAGATTAGACATTAAATATTTCCAGGACTTGTTTGTGGAGGGAAGTCTCCTTTCGTTTGAGCAACTGTCAGCTAAATATAGCTTACCCAAAACTCACTTTTTTCGATGCCTACAAATAAGAGACTTTTTAACGGTCTCAAATAGGTACATTTCCTAAAAGTCCTGATAAGGATCTACTAGGTGTAATTTTTAATTTGAAACTTTTTTATAATGGATCTATATCTAATATTTATAATATGTTGCTGGGAATAAGAGGTGTTCCTTAAGATAAACTTAAAAATCTTTGGGAACAAGACTTACAGACTTCAATTTCTGAGGAAACTTGGAATGAAATTTTTAAATTGATTAACACTTCATTGTTATGTGCTCACCACTCTCTCCTACAGTTTAAAGTGGTCCATAGGGCCCACATGACCAAGGATAAGTTGTCTCACTTTTATTGTGATAAATGTAATATTGGAGAAGCTTCACTCATTCATATGTTTTGGACATGTCCGAGTCTTGAAAAAATATTGGAAAGAAGTATTTCAAACCTTCTCAGTTCTTTTTAAAGTAAATTTTAAGCCTAATCCTTTGACCGCTTTATTTGGTATTGTTGGAGGAAAGGATATTATTTTGGAGAAAACTCATTTGCACATTTTGGCTTTTATTTCTCTTATGGCTAGGAGGGCGCTCTTGCTTAAATGGAAAGATGAAGTTCCGCCCACTCACGTTCATTGGCTGCGTGATGTGATGTCATGTTTAAATTTAGAGAAGATTTGGTGTTCAATTTCTGAATCTAATCAAGACTTTCAAACATTGCGAGGACCTTTTTCGAACTATTTTCAAAACCTTTGATTTGCCATTTAAGCACAGATGATGGCTAATAATATACTTTTTTTTCTTTTTTCTTCTTTACTAATCAGCTTCGGTCTTGGGAGTAGGTTAGATTTTTTTTCTATATAATAAATTTAGTATATTTCAATATTATGAATTATTCAATCTTTATGAATATAGAGTAAGGAGTTTGTATTTGCGATTCAGTATAATGTATTTGATATAATTCTTTTTCTTGAACTCTGTATTCTCCTATGTAGAAAATCAATAAAAATATTGAAAAAGCAAAAGAAATACATGTTTACAAGCAATATTCTCTTGTAACAATAGGATATGGTCCAGTTGAACAATTAAAATTATGACAATGTACTTGATGCACAAGCTTCATTGGAATCCTGCCAGCTGTCATATATTTATTACACTGTTCTTCACTACTAAATGTATTTAGTACTAAATGAAAGAGGTTTTTGATAAATTTGAAAACGATTTCATTCCTTATATCTGGATATCTGTGCAGTTTTTAATTGGACATATTCGTGGGTGAAGAGCAATTAGCATTTGTTAAAAAGGGGGCAGATACAGATGCTAGGCAGGAAAAGCAAGAGGAAATATGAAGGAATTAACAGATGGGGGAGAAGGTGAACAGTGTATGCCATGGGGAAACATCTATGCGAAAAGGTGAAGATTGCACTAATGTCAGCTGTTTGTGATGCAAATGAAAAGATAACACCATGGTTATTTCCCTGAAAAAGAGCAAAGCACGTAATGAGTGAAAGAACTACTCTGGGTTGGGAGATGGAAGGGTATACTTTGATACATGTTCTTCAAATAGTCGGAAAAATGAAGATCTATCATTAAATCTGTTAACTTTAAGAGTTTACCGGACTATCCACAGCACTCATTCTCTGTCCCAAGGAGGGAATGTTCCTGCAGATGACAATCTCTGTAAAATCTCTCCATCTGGTGGATGTGGTGTTTATCACCTCTATGAGTATTAGCAGAGTTGTAGATTAAATATAATTAATAGTGAAGCATTTTCCTTATCCATCAGAGGTATCACCAAAAAATGGGATGCAAACTCTGTTCAGTTCATTCCTACTTTAAAAGGCATTCTGACATATCATTTGTAATTATGCATTGATTCTGAAAGCCAAAGAATTACGACCAGGTTCACCTGTGAAAATTTAAGACTTGAGAACTAACATATCCATTTAATTGGCGAGCTTCATATTCTATTACGCAAATATTTGGAGATAAAATCCTGTTTCCAGCTGAAGATAATAAGGTTTGAAAGCAAATGTGTGAAAAAAGTTCAGTGCAAAAAGTAAACACAATGCAAAAAGTTAAGTAACTTTTCAACTTCTTAATGTAACTATAATAATCTAAGATCTCAAATGGAGATATAATCCTCTTTCCAGAGCCAGTGTTGCAAATTATGTGTTCCTTCTGATAAAATGAGATGCAAAGAAGACATGTTGGCAATGTTATTGAAACCCTTCATCACAAGCATACATGAGAGTCTACTTAGTATAAGCAGCCAGTCTGGTATGTAACACACAATGGCCACCACAAACAAAATCCTGAGTGCTAAACCTTGAAAATGGTTAAAGACTGATGTGATTGAATGAAAGGAAGAAAGTGCAGGCACTTAAATTGAAATTGGAAAGGAATCTTTCAGAGTGAATGGATCTCCCTTCAGCGTCAAGGAATACAATAGCAAGTAGGCTGAGTTGCCAATCAGGCATTGTCAGCCACATCAACAGCTGCAACCTGTAAATAAGCTGAGTGAGTGAAATATGCAGAGAACTCTGTTGAAGAGTTTGTGTCTAAATACAGAGCACACGCCAAAAGAGTTGCCCTTCATTAATGAAGATGTTCCTTCTTTTCCTCAAACATGAACTTAGAAGTCCAGGTTTGAAGACATCAAGGCTGTACTGCAGAATTCTTAAAGTTAAAATACTTACAGGGGTAGAAAAAAGCATGAAGTGGTCTGTACAGCTGGTCCCATATGTTGGAATGTCAGAAACTCAGGCATAGAAGTAGCACAAATTTAAGAGGTCATTATTTTTATTATTTAACATATCTTGGCTGCAAAGATGTGATGTTGCAACAATGGAAATGGGAATCTATTGATAGCAAATTCAGCAAGTCAAGGAATCAAGAAACTGTTTTTCATCATATAATTTCCAGGGTTTGGAATGGTAGTAGAAAGTCTTGATTTAAGGGTGTCATCTCTTGCACCAGATGAACACCTGAATGAGGAGCAATTGCCATAAGAAGTGAATCATATTCTCAGATAGCCCTAAAACACCTGAGCTAAGCAAAAATCACTTTGTCACGGGAATCTGAGTCAGTGTTTTTAGTTTCAATTTTTTTTTGGTGTTGGTCTTGCACTAGGTGTCAGCTACCTCACTGGCATTTCTCAATCTTCACTCCTACTTACGCTTCAAGAATTATTTTGGCCAAAGACTTTAGAACACTGACTTCATTCAAATTCAGCTGCCTGTATGGTCTTTCTCCTTTAATTCCATTCCCTTCCTGCATATCAAATTATTCTTGATGTTATTCCTTCTTAGCCTCATAGCCCCATTTATTTTTACCAATTCAGGCCGTCTTGGATGCAGCCAGAGGTCGTGGTCCAAGTCGGTACCAATGACACGGGTAGGAAGAGGGATGAGGTTCTGCAAAGTGAATTCAGGGAGATAGGTGTTAAAGAACAGGACCTCCAGGGTGGTGATCTCAAAACTGCTACCTGTGCCACGTACTAGCGAGGCCAGAAATAGGAAGATCATTTTCAACCTCTCACTGCTACGGGCGGAAGTTCCCACTTGCTTCAAAAAGGCAACAATTATACTAGTGCCTAAGAAGAATTATGTCAGCTGCCTCAATGACTATCACCAAGTAGCACTCACATCGACAGTGATGAAATGCTTTGAGAGGTTGGTCATGACCAGACTGAACTCCTGCCTCAGCAAGAACCTGGACCCACTGCAATTTGCCTATCGCCAAATAGGTCAACAGCAGATGCAATCTCAATGGCTCTTCACACGGCCTTAAACCAGTTGAACAGTACAAACACCTATGTCAGGATGCTGTTCATTAACTACAGCACAGCATTGAATACCATCATTCCCACAATCCTGATT
This sequence comes from Mobula hypostoma, assembly GCF_963921235.1. NCBI lineage: Eukaryota > Metazoa > Chordata > Chondrichthyes > Myliobatiformes > Myliobatidae > Mobula > Mobula hypostoma. The sequence continues at coordinate 59,010,745 of NC_086104.1, read as the reverse complement.
GAGAAGTTACAGAACCTGGGCCTCTATACCTCCCTCTGCCACTGGATCCTCGACTTCCTAACCAGAAGACCACAATCTGTGTGGATTGGTAATAATATCTCCTCCTTGCTGATGATCAACAATGGTGCACCTCAGGGGTGTGTGCTTAGCCCACTGCTCTGCTCTCTCTATACCCATGACTGTGTGGCTAGGCATAGCTCAAATATTATCTATAAATTTGCTGATGATACAACCATTGTTGGTAGAATCTCAGGTGGTGATGAGAGGGCATACTGGAGTGAGATATGCCAACTAAAGAAGTGGTGCCACAGCAACAACCAATGTCAGGAAGACGAAAGAGCTGATTGTGGACTTCAGGAAGGGTAAAACGAAGGAACACGTACCAATCCATAGAGGGATCAGAAGTGGAGAGAGTGAGAAGTTTCACGTTCCTGGGTGTCAAGATCTCTGAGGATCTAACCTGGTCCCAACATATCAATGCAGCTGTAAGAAAGGCAAGACAGTGACTATACTTCATTGGGAGTTTGAAGAGATTTGGTATGTCAACAAAAACACTCAAAACTTTCTACAGATGTACTGTGGAAAGGTTTCTGACAGACTGCATCACTGTCAGGTATGGAGGATGATGGGGGGTGGGGCTACTGCACAGGATTAAAAAAAGCTGTAGAGGGTTGTAAATGTAGTTGGCTCCATCTTGACTACTAGTCTACAAAGTACCCAGGACATCTTCAAGGAGCGATGTCTCAGAAAGGCAGCGTCCATTATTAAGGCATGCCCTTTGCTCACTGTTATCATCAGGTAGGAGGTACAGAAGCCTGAAGACACACACTAAGATATTCAGGAACAGCTTCTTCCCCTCTGCCATCCGATTCCTAATTAGATATTGAACTTTAATATATCTTATTTCTGTTTTTACATGATTTTTAATCTATTCAATATGTATACTGTCATTTATTTATTTATTCTTCTTTGATATTATGTATTGCATTAAACTGCTGCTGATAAGTTAACCAATTCCACGACACATGCCGCTGATAATAAACCTGATTCTGATTATTGAGTTTAACACATGGCTTCAGAGTTGGTCTAGGAGGGTAGGCTTCAGATTTTTGGATCATTGTGCTCTCTTCCCGGAAAGTCGGATCTGTACAGAAGAGATGGCTTGTACCTAAACTGGAGGGGGACTGATATTTTAGTGAGAAGGTTTGCTAGTTCTGCATGGGCAGCGGTGGGGGTGGGGTTCAAATTAGAGTAGCTAGGGAATGGGAACCAGAGTGCTAGAACAGATAGTAGGATGTTGTGGAGTTAGATGTTGTTAAAGCGTATGAACGTTTGATGGCTCTGGGCCTGTACTCACTGGAATGGGGTGGTGGGTGGGTTCTCATTGGAACATACCAAGTATTGCAAGGCCTAGATAGATTGGATATTGTGAGGATGTTTCCAGCAGCAGGAATCTAGGTTCAGAGGGTTCCACTCCGAAGAGAAGGATATCCCTTTAGAACAGAAATGAGGAGGAATTTCTTTAGGGAGAGGGTGGTGAATCTGTGGAATTCATTGCCACAGATAGCTGAGGAAGCAAGTCATTCAACATATTTAAAGCAGAGATTGATAGGTTCTTGATTAGTAACAGCATCCAAGTTTATGAGGAGAAGACATGAAAATGTGGTTGAGATGGAAAATAAATCAGACACGATTGAATAGGGAAGCAGACTTGAGAGGCCAAATAGCCTGATTCTGCTCCAATGTCATATGGCCTTATAAGATTTGCAAGAGAACACTTAAGACTGAAATTAGGAATCTGAACATGAGCTGACAGTCAAATCTAGCACTGACAGAGCTGTATTGTTGGAGGTGTCATCTTCTGCACAAAATATTGAAATGAGGTTCATTCTGTCTTCTCAGGTGAATGTCTAGCATTTTAAAGAACAAAGGAGATCTCTTGAATGATAACATCTACCCTCAGAAAATATCATAAAACTGGATTATCTGCTTAACAATTAAAAATAGAACCTCATATGCCATTTGTTGTGCACACATTGACAACCTTACATTATAAATGGCTGTTCATTAGTTTGGGATATCCTGAGGTTATAGAAACTATCACTTAAATGGAAGTTTCATAATACAGCTATCCATATAAACTTGAGTAGCATTGTGGGAAATCTACACTCTATTATATATTAAAACCTTGTATCATACATCATGGGTCATGTTTGGGTCCACGTTCGATACTAATGAAAAGCGACATTATGGACAGATTCTGAAATACTAAGGCCCCAAGCAATTTTTTGTTCAGGCTGCTGCATTCCTGGCCACCTGGATTACTCTTCAGCTATGCCATATCCTTTGATCTACAGTGGTAAACACAAGGAGATATTTTCAAATATTATGATAACTATGGGTATGTTCTGGCCATGCCCATTACCTGTAAAATCAACGATGCTTGGAAGCGTTTATCTTCTGAAGCAGGCATTTCATTTCCTTAAGGCTATAATCCAATTTAAATCTCTGGCAGAAAACTAGATGGGCTGATATCTGAAATATTTGGTCTTGTTGAAGTTCTATTACAGACAGTTATATTTGTGCAAGTTCACATTAAAACATTAGCATTAATATTAACACATCAGGTGCAAAAAAAGTTAAGATTAGCTTGAAACTAAAATATGGTTTTGCCTGTTCAGAATGCATCCCAATGCCCACTCCAAACTGATTAGGACTGGGCTTTGACTTTTTGCTTATTTATTAGAAATTTAGATGTGTTTGAGATCATTGTAAAATGTGGCTACTAGGAACAAATTGACATGCCACAGAGTTCAGAAACTGAACTATGGACAATTGAATGCCTGGTATTGATTGCATTACATTGTAGTGAATGACGGTCTGAACATTTTCAAAATAATCCAAGTAAAACAGTTTACAGTTTACAGTTCCCGATGTTCACAGTTTACAATTCCTGTTCTATAGATTTGCTAAGTATGCCTGCAGAAAAAGGATCTCAGGGTTGTATGTGGTGACATGTATGTACTCTGATAATAAATTTTACTTTGAACTTTGACTTAGTGCAGGATTAATCAGCTCATTTAATTGAGTGGCAAGAAATCATTGTGAGGGACAAGAAAAATCAATTTATTGTTTATCAAATTGAGCTTTGTTCAATGCTTTTTAAAGAACTGTTAAATATTTAAATCATTATAAGTGTCTGAAAGCTACTATTTATTAATTGTTTCACTGATTTTGAAAGCTTTGAAAATCAGGAACATTTAAAAACACTGAAAGTTCTTAAAAGGTTGCCTGGTGACATTGTTTAGAGTGTGAATTAAATAGCTATTGAAGTTGTTTTTACATAGTTGTTTCACACTTATTCTGTCCTCTCAGCAACAGACTGGTGTCAAGCTCATAAGGACCTGCCAATGCATGGACTGGTATCATTTTGAAATTGGTGCGGCTTCAGACAGGAACTCAAGATACTTATATTTTATATTTTATTTTCTTGAAGATACAGCATGGTAACAGGCGCTTCTGGCCCAATGAGTCCGCACTACCCAATTACAGCCATGTGACTGTACTAACCAGTATGTCTTTGGAATGTGGGTGGAAACCAGAGCACCTGGAGGAATCCCACACAGTCATGGGGAGAACGTGTAAACTTCTTGAAGACAGTAGATGAACTGAATCCAGATTATTTGCACTTTCCACAAAAGCATGGGTGACTTGCTACTGACCCTGGATTCTTGTTTGTTATTTCTGTAAGCCTTCCACGGGCACCTGACTTCTGTATTTTATGCTCTTATTTGCAAAACAAAAATGCCATGACATTCATTATGATATATGGTGAAGTAGTCCAGCACAAAATTATCCACTTTAATCTAATCAAAGGAAATTATGATGACGTGAGGCGTGAGCTGTAGGTGATTGATTAAAGAGTTTCATTGCAAGATATGTCAGGGAAAATGTTACAGCAGTGCTCAGGCAGGACAGATTAGAAGGCTTGTCTACTGAGTCCTTATGGGTGGAGCTGAGAAACAGGAAAGGTACGGCCACATTAGTGGGGTTGTATTATAAACCACCCAACAGTCAGCGAGAATTCGAGGAGCAAATCTGCAGAGAGATAGCAGGCAACTGCAGGAAACTTGGATAGGTTGGGTGAGTGGACAAACTCATGGCAGATGCAATTTAATGTGGATAAATGTGAAGTTATCCACTTTGGTGGCAAAAATAGGAAAACAGATTATTATCTGAATGGTGGCCGATTAGGAAAAGGGGAGGTGCAACGAGACCTGGGTGTCATTATACACCAGTCATTGAAAGTGGACATGCAGGTACAGCAGGCGGTGAAAAAGGCGAATGGTATGCTGGCATTTATAGCGAGAGGATTCGAGTACAGGAGCAGGGAGGTACTACTGCAGTTGTACAAGGCCTTGGTGAGACCACACCTGGAGTATTGTGTGCAGTTTTGGTCCCCTAATCTGAGGAAAGACATCTTTGCCATAGAGGGAGTACAAAGAAGGTTCACCAGATTGATTCCTGGGATGGCAGGACTTTCATATGAAGAAAGACTGGATGAACTGGGCTTGTACTCATTGGAATTTAGAAGATTGAGGGGGGATCTGATTGAAACGTATAAGATCCTAAAGGGATTGGACAGGCTAGATGCAGGAAGATTGTTCCCGATGTTGGGGAAGTCCAGAACGAGGGGTCACAGTTTGAGGATAGAGGGGAAGCCTTTTAGGACCGAGATGAGGAAAAACTTCTTCACACAGAGAGTGGTGAATCTGTGGAATTCTCTGCCACAGGAAACTGTTGAGGCCAGTTCATTGGCTATGTTTAAGAGGGAGTTAGATATGGCCCTTGTGGCTACAGGGGTCAGGGGGTATGGAGGGAAGGCTGGGGCGGGGTTCTGAGTTGGATGATCAGCCATGATCATAATAAATGGCGGTGCAGGCTCGAAGGGCCGAATGGCCTACTCCTGCACCTATTTTCTATGTTTCTATGTTTCTATGAAACATAAAGATGTGGCGGTAGGGGATTTTAATTTTCCACATATTGATTGGGACTCCCATACTGTTAAAGGGCTAGATGGGTTAGAGTTTGTAAAATGTGTTCAGGAAAGCTTTCTAGATCAATATATACAGGTACCAACTAGAGGGGATGCAATATTAGATCTCCTATTAGGAAACAAGTTAGGACAAGTGATGAAAGTGTGTGTTGGGGAGCACTTTGGTTCCAGTGATCATAACACCATTAGTTTCAACTTGATCATGGATAAAGATAGATCTGGTCCTAGGGTTGTGGTTCTAAACTGGAAGGCGGCCAAATTTGAAGAAATGAGAAAGGATCTAAAAAACGTGGGTTGGGACAGGTTGTTCTCTGGCAAGGATGTGATCGGTAAATGGGAAGCCTTCAAAGGAGAAATTTTGAGAGCGCAGAGCTTGTATGTTCCTGTCAGGATTAAAGGCAAAGTGAATAGGAATAAGGAACCTTGGTTCTCAAGGGATATTGCAACTCTGATAAAGAAGAAGAGAAAGATGTATCATACATATAGGAAACAGGGAGTAAATAAGGTGCTTGAGGAGTATAAAAAGTGCAAGAAAATACTTAAGAAGGAAATCAATCAAAGTGAAAGATAATCCAAAGAGCTTTTACAGGTATATTACGAGTAAAAGGATTGTAAGGGATAAAATTGGTCCTCTTGAAGATCAGAATGGTCGGCTATGTGTGGAACCAAAAGAAATGGGGGAGATCTTAAATGGGTTTTTTGCATCTGTATTTACTAAGGAAACTGACATGAAGTCTATGGAATTAAGGGAAACAAGTAGTGAGATCATGGAAACTGTACAGATTGAAAAGGAGGAGGTGCTTGCTATCTTGAGGCAAATTAAAGTGGATAAAACCCCAGGACCTGACAGGGTATTCCCTCGGACCTTGAAGGAGACTAGTGTTGAAATTGCAGGGGCCCTGGCAGATATATTTAAAATGTCGGTGTCTACGGGTGAGGTGCCGGAGGATTGGAAAATGGCTCATGTTGTTCTGTTGTTTAAAAAAAGGATCGAAAAGTAATCCGGGAATTTAAAGGCCAGTAAGTTTGACATCGGTAGTGGGTAAGTTATTGGAGGTAGTACTAAGAGACAGAATCTACAAGCATTTGGATAGACAGGGACTTATTAGGGAGAGTCAACATGGCTTTGTGCATGGCAGGTCATGTTTGACCAATCTATTGGAGTTTTTCAAGAAGGTTACCAGGAAAGTGGATGAAGGGAAGGCAGTGGATATTGTCTACATGGACTTTAGTAAGGCCTTTGACAAGGTCCTGCATGGGAGTTAGGAAAATTCAGTCACTAGGTATACATGGAGAGGTGGTAAATTGGATTAGACATTGGCTCAATGGAAGAAGCCAAAGAGTGCTAGTAGAGGATTGCTTCTCAGAGTGGAGGCCTGTGACTAGTGGTGTGCCACAGGGATCAGTGCTGGGCCCATTGTTATTTGTCATCTATATCAATGATCTGGATGATAATGTGGTAAATTAGATCAGCCAATTTGCTGATGATACAAAGATTGGAGGTGTAGTGGACAGTGAGGAATGTTTTCAAAGCTTGCAGAGGGATTTGGACCAGCTGGAAAAAGGGGCTGAAAAATGGCAGATGGAGTTTAATACAGACAAGTGTGAGGTATTGCACTTTGGAGGGACAAACCAAGGCAGAACATACAGGGTAAATGGTAAGGAACAGAGGAGTGCAGTAGAACAGAGGGATCTGGGAATACAGACACAAAATTCCCTAAAAGTGGCGTCACAGGTAGATAGGGTCGTAAAGAGAGCTTTTGGTACATTGGCCTTTATTAATCGAAGTATTGAGTATAAGAGCTGGAATGTTATGATGAGGTTGTATAAGGCACTGGTGAGGCCGAATCTGGAGTATTGTGTTCAATTTTGGTCACTAAATTACAGGAAGGATATTAATAAGGTCGAAAGAGTGCAGAGAATGTTTACAAGGATGTTGCCAGGACTTGAGAATCTCAGTTACAGAGAAAGGTTGAATAGGTTAGGACTTTATTCCCTGGAGCATAGAAGAATGAGGGGAGATTTGATAGAGGTATATAAAATTATGATGGGTATAGATAGAGTGAATGCAAGCAGGCTTTTACCACTGAGGCAAGGGGAGAAAAAAATCAGAGGACATGGGTTAAGGGTGAAGGGGGAAAAGTTTAAAGGGAACATTAGGGGAGGCTTCTTCACACAGAGAGTGGTGGGAGTATGGAATGAGCTGCCAGACGAGGTGGTAAATGCGGGTTCTTTATTAACATTTAAGAATAAATTGGACAGATACGTGGATGGGAGGTGTATGGAGGGATATAGTCCGTGTGCAGGTCAGTGGGACTAGGCAGAAAATGGTTCAGCACAGCCAAGAAGGGCCAAAAGGCCTGTGTCCGTGTTGTAGTTTTCTTATAGTTTCTATGAGTGTTTAGGCAATGCTTAACATTCAATGAATCTGTCCAGTATCTGCAATAATCAAACATTCCTTTCTGGAGCAAAATCATAAAAGGAAAAGTGACCCAACAATAGCTAACAAAAGAAGTTAAAGATAGGAGCAGATCCAAAATCCAGCCATATAAAATTTTCTGTCAACTAAATCTAAAGTTGATGGGTAACAGAAGACAAAAACAACACACACAAAATGCTGCAGGAACTCAGCAAGCCAGGCAGCATCTACAGTGGCATGCAAAATTTGGGCACCCCGGTCAAAGTTTCTGTTACTGTGAATAGTTAAGTGAGCAGAAGATGAACTGATCTCCAAAAGTCATAAAGCTAAAGATGAAACATTCTTTTCAACATTTTAAGCAAGATTAGTGTATTATTTCTGTTTCTGTACAATTTTAGAGTGAAAAAAAGGAAAGGAGCACCATGCAAACATTTGGGCACCGCAGGAGATTTGAGCTCTCAGATAACTTTTACCACGGTCTCAGACAATTAGATTGTTAGGGCTATGGCTTGTTCCATCATTAGGAAAGGCCAGATGATGCAAATTTCAAAGCTTTATAAATACCCTGACTCCTCAAACCTTGTCCCAACAATCAGAAGCCATGGGCTCCTCTAAGCAGCTGCCTAGCACTCTGAAAATTAAAATAAATGATGCCCACAAAGCAGGAGAAGGCTATAAGAAGGTAGCAAAGTGTTTTCAGGTAGCCGTTTCCTCAGTTCGTAATGTAATTAAGAAATGGCAGTTAACAGAAATGGTGGAGGTCAAGTTGAGGTCTGAAAGATCAAGAAAACTTTCCGAGAGAACTACTCATCAGATTGCTAGAAAGGCAAATCGAAACCTCCATTTGACTGCAAAAGACCTTCAGGAAGATTTAGCAGACTCTGGAGTGGTGGTGCACTGTTCCACTGTGCAGCAACACCTGCATAAATATGACCTTCATGGAACACTCATCAGAAGAAAACCTTTCCTGCATCCTCACCGCAAAATTCAGTGTCAGAAGTTTGCAAAGGAACATCTAAACTAGCCTGAAGCATTTTGGAAATAAGTCCTGTGGACTGATGAAGTTAAAATAGAACTTTTTGGCCGCAATGAGCAAAGGTATGTTTGGAGAAAAAAGGGTGCAGAATTTCATGAAAAGAACCTCTCTCCAACTGTTAAGCACGGGGGTGGATCAATCATGCTTTGGGCTTGTGTTGCAGCCAGTGGCATGGAGAACATTTCACTGGTAAAGGGAAGAATTAATTCAATTAAATACCAGCAAATTCTGGAAGCAAACGTCACACCGTCTGAAAAAAGCTGAAGATGAAAAGAGGATGGCTTCTACAACAGGATAATGAGCCTAAGCACACCTCAAAATCCACAATGGACTACCTCAAGAGGTGCAAGCTGAAGGTTTTGCCGTGGCCCCCTCAGTCCCCTGACCTAAACATCATCGAGAATCTGTGGATAGACCTCAAAAGAGCAGTGTATGCAAGACGGTCCAAGAATCTCACAGGAAGGAAGAATAGGCAAAAATCCGCCAAACAAGAATTGAAAGATTCTTAGCTGGCTACAGAAAGCGTTTACAAGCTGTGATACTTGTCAAAGGGGGTGTTACTAAGTACTGACCATGCAGGGTACCCAAACTTTTGCTTCAGGCCCTTTTCCTTTTATGTTATTTTGAAACTGTAAAAGATAGAAATAAAGAAGTTTTCTTGCTTAAGGTATTAAAGAAATGAGTCATCTTTAACTTTATGCTTTTTGGGAATCAGGTCATCTTTTACTCGCTTAGCTATTCACAGTAACAAAAATTTTGACCAGGGTGCCCAAACTTTTGCATGCCACTGTATTGACAACAGTACAGTTGAACAGTCTATGTTCCAAACCTACACTGGTGGCCATCCCTCACTTTTCCTTTGTTACATCGACGACTTTCATCGTGCTTTCAGCACCAATGCAGAACTCATCGACTTCATCCACTTTGCCTCCAACTTCCACCCTCACCTCAATTTCACTTGGTCCATTTCCGAAACCTCCCTCCCCTTTCTCGATCTCACTGTCTCTATATCTGGAGACAGCTTATCCACTGATGTCTACTATAAATCCACAGACTCTCACAGTTACCTGGACTACTCCTCTTTCCCCCCTGTTACTTATAAAAATGCCATCCCTTTCTTTCAATTCCTCTGTCTCCACTGCATCTGCTCTTCAGGATGAAGCTTTTAATTCCAAAACTTCAAAGAAGCTTCAAAGAAGGGGGCTTCCTTTCCTCCACCATCAGCACTGCCCTCAACTGCATCCCTTCCATTTTGCACATGTCTGCTCTTACCCCATCCTCCTGCCACACTACCAGGGATAGGGTTCCCCTTGTCCTCACCTACCACTTCACCAGCTTCCATGTCCAGCACATAATTCTCAGCAACTTCCACCATCTCTAACATGATCCCACCACCAAGTACATCTGCACATCTTTACATCACCCACCCCACCCAAGTTCTGCTTTCCGCAGGCACCACTCCCTACGCAACTCCCTTGTCCCTTTTCCCTTCCCCACCGATCTCCCTCCTGGCATTCACCCTTGCAAGCAGAACAAGTGCAACACCTGCTCCGACATCTCCTCCCTCACTACCATTCATGGCCATAAAACAGTCCTTCCAGGTGAGGCTGCATCATGCTGTTGGGGTGCTTCACTGCAGCAGGCTCTGGAAGGTTTGTGAAGGTAGAAGCTAAAATGAATGGAACAATGTACAGGGAAATCCTGGAGGAAAACCTGATGCAGTCTGCAAGAGAACTGTGACTTGGGAGAAGATTTGTTTTCTAGCAAGACAATGACCCCAAGCATAAAGTCAAAGTTACACAGGAATGGTTTAAAAACAACAAAGTTAACATCCTGGAGTGGCCACGTCAGAGTCCAGACCTCAAGCGAATTGAGAAATTGTGGCTGGACTTGAATAGGCCTGTTCACTCACGATTCCCATGCAATCTGACAGAGCTTGAGCAGTTTTGTACAGAAGAATCGGGAAAAATTGCAGTGTCCAGATGTGCAAAGCTGATAGAGACCTAACCACACATACTCAAGGTTGTAATTGCTGCCAAAGGTACATCTACTAAATACTGACTTGAAGAGGTGAGTTATTATGCAATCTATTATTTTGTGTTTAATAATTGTAATAAATTTCGATGAATTTGTAAAAATTTGTTTTTACTTTGACACAAAATTGTTTCTGTTGATCAGAATGAAAAAAAGCCAAATTAAATCCATTGTGTGTATACAGGTGTCCCCTGCTTTTCGAACATTCGCTTTACGAAACCTCACTGTTACAAGAGACCTACATTAGTACCCTAATTTCGCTTTCAGAAGGTGTTTTCACTGTTACGAAAAAAAATTCAGCGTGCCATAAAAAATCAGCGCGCGATAAAAGACAGCACGTGCCCTGAGCAGCCGCTCTCCCCCGGATTCGGAACTGGATTCTGGCCGGCATTGCTTAAGCACATACGTGTGAGCAGCCATTTGCAAGTTGAGTTCTATGGTATCGGAAAAGCCTGAAAGAGCTCGTAAGGGTGTTACACTTACGGTAAAACTAGACATAATTAAGCATTTCGATCGTGGTGAACGAAGCAAGAACAAAGTGAGTCTGGCTTGTGGAAGCTGACGAACATGATGTTGAAGAGGTTTTGGCATCCCATCACCAAGAACTGACAGATGAAGAGCTGATGCAATTGGAAGAAAAAAGGATAACAATCGAAATCGAATGAGTAATGATAAAGTACGACTTTAATTTTGAAAGGGTACGTCAGTTTAGGAGATATTTGCAGGATGGTTTGAGTCCTTATTAAAGAACTGTGTGATAGAAAAATGGGCGAGGCTCAGCAGTCAAGCAAGCCTTCCACATCAGCCACAGCAGACGACAAAACTTGACCTTCGACATCAAAGCGGGCAGAGATAGGAGAAGATGAGCTTCCTGCTCTAATGGAAACAGACGATGAGATGACACCCCAGTGTCCCACCACCCCAACCCCCGGGCCACGGACAGATACCGATTCGTGGAGAATGCAGCAGTAGCCAGGAGGCACACAGCACATCTTTAAGAAGAAAGCCGAAATAAACATGCTAATTAATTAAGTGCCACTAGCACGTAATTGTTGACCCAGATCAGAGACGAAGCAACGGGAAATCAGCACTGATCAGGGCCGACGATTACGTGTCGGGTGGCACCTAATTAATTAGCTTGTTTATTTCGGCTTTTTTCTTAAAGATGTGCTGTGTACCTCCCAGCTACTGCTGCATTCCTGCATGCTTCGCGGCAATGTATCGCTCAGCGGCCTGGAGGGCGGGGGCCACTGCACCACCCAAGCTGCGACGTCTCAGTCTAACACACCATCATCAGTGTGCTCTGCGCTGTCCCAATTCCCATAAGTGATACTACATTGCACATACGTTATTTCTACTTCATATAGGCTGTGTATTTTTATATGTTATTTGGTATGATTTGGCAGCTTCATAGCTTAAAGGTTACTGGGGAGAGTGTTTTTGCCAACAACGTTTGCGTGAGATTTTCTGCCGACGGCGCTTGCGTGAGATTTTCACTACTGAGAACAGTTCAGTAATGATTGTGGAAAAGTATTTCTACTTAATAGGCTGTGTATTTATCATATCATTCCTGCTTTTACTATATGTTACTGTTATTCTAGGTTTTATGTGTTATTTGGCATGATTTGGTAGGTTATTTCTGGGTCTGCGAACGCTCACAAAATTTTCCCATATAAATAAATGGTAATTGCTTCTTCGCTTTACAACATTTCAGCTTACGAACCGTTTCATAGGAACGCTCTACCTTCGGATGGCGGGGGAAACCTGTATATACGAGGAGTGATTGATAAATTCGTGGCCTAAGGTAGGAGAAGTCAATTTTAGAAAACCTAGCACATTTATTTTTCAACATAGTCCCTTCCTACATGTGCACACTTTAGTCCAGTGGTCGTGAAGCATATGGATCCCTTCTTTGTAGAAATGGTCCACAGCAGGGGTGATTGATAAGTTTGTGGCCTAAGGTAGAAGGAGATGAGTTATACAGCTCTCGTTACATGCACGTGCAGTTCAACTCTTTGAGTGAAAATACAGAAAGCTTGAAGTTAATAACTCATCTCCTTCTGCCTTAGGCCACAAACTTATCAATCACCCCTGCTGTGGACCACTTCTGGAGGTCCAAGACGCCGACTTCTACAAAAAAGGGATCTGTATGCTCCACGGCCGCTGGACTAAGTGTGTAAATGTAGGAAAAATAAATGTGCTAGGTTTTCTAAAATTGACTCCTTCTACCCTAGGCCACGAACTTATCAATCACCCCTCGTAACTCACTATGAGAAGGATATGACTGATGTGAAGGTACAGAGGAGATTTAGCAGGTTCTTCCTGTTTTGGTTAAGATGACAGACTGAATAGGCTGGCTTGTTTGGAGCAGGAGAATGATAGGGGGCTTGATAGAGAAATATAATATGTTAAAAGTTATAAATAGGGTAACAGTGTGAAGTTGTATAAGATAACAATGACAACCAAGGACAGAGGGTGCAAGTTTAAGGTGAAGAGTAAGAGGATTAGAGAGGACATGAGGATTTTTTTTCTCTTCCAGTGAGTGGTTGTATACTTGAAAGGACTGGCTGAGACAGAGGTGGAGGCAGATATTCTCACAACATTTAAAAAGTATCTGATGAAAAAGTATTGAATGGTCAATGCATGCAGTGGATCAAGTGCTGATAAATGGCATAATTGTGGATAGTTGTTCATTGCAATTGAATTCATAGGCCAAAATGCTCTGTCTGTATGATTCTAAAACAAGTAGCAAGTCTGGCTTGAGGATTCAAATCAGTTCAAAGTTCAGCAGAAGTAACCTCAGAGATTGACTAAGAGAACAATAATAACATGTGAAAGTAAACTTCCAAGCAACAGTAAAGTGGACTGTTGCAAGCACAGAAAAAAAATAGTGAAAGTACAGTATATCCCTTTCAATCAGTAACAGGACAAATTATAATGGTGATCAAAGAAATGACCAAGCAACTAAACAAGTTCTTTGTAGACAGAATTGAAGAAGAGGACAAACATAACTTCCCAGCAATTGAAAGGAACTAAGAATCCAATGAAAAGGAGGAAATTGCATTTTTGAAAAAGGAATGTAGGGGAAATGCAGGAGGAAAGCAGCAGGGAGGCCCAGCACTGTATTTTGTATTGGTCTCAACTCCACAGCACTCCCTCTGTGGAGTTTGCATGCTTTCTCCATGTCTATGGGGGTTTCCAACTGAGCACTCTGATTTTCTCCTACATCTCAAAGTTGTGATGGTACATTAATTAACTATAGTAAATATGGGCGTGTGGCTAAAGAATCAAAAGTAACTCAATTGGCTTAAGTTTGTGAATATTTTGCAGGGCTACAACACTGGCTAACAGGTTGAATGAGCTAGGGATTTTCACTCTGGAGAGGAGGAGAACAAGAGCAAACCCAACAGAGGTGTATAGGATAATAAAAATCAAAGAAAAAATGGACAGCCAGCATCCTTTTCCTAGGTGGCAACGTATAATCCATATAGACATACTTTGAACGTAAATTTTGGAAAATGTGGGGGAATGTCAGAGGTTTACTCAGAGTTTTAGTGATTCAGTGTGTTGAATATGAAACACCCTGGTTTCCTTGGCTGTGTAAGTTGAGGGAAGATGCTCTCAAGCCCTGCCAAACTCGTGAGATTGAGACAGATCAATCCCACCCCAAACCCCAGTTTGTGTGATGCTGTGTAATTTGCTACCTTGTTACAATTGTGCCATGAAGTAACATACAGTACACTGCATACAATTAAAGGAATTCTATTTATGAATCTTAACTTAACTAAAGGGTTAGTAAAGAATAACAAAAAGGGCCCATTCTAATTAAACAGTCAAATGTTCACAAGTTGGAGCTCATCTTGAACTTCTCTGTCACTCATGCACTGGACCTTCATTAGCGTGAATGCCTAAACTACCTTCTGAATGTCGCTCCCCATCTATCTCAAACAAACGGGTCTCCCACTGGATCGTATGCTACAACTGGTTCTCCCCAGCATCTTCTCTCTTCATCTCCTACTGAACAAAAGCCCAAGCCCAACCTTAGTGCCCCTCACCAGAGAAACTTCCCCTTAATTCGACTATCCTAATTGGATGACACACATTTCTCCTATCTCTCATCTTCAACAATAACCCAAACAAGCTGAAAACAAAACAAGCTGCCCTTACAGAACTGCCAGAATGAAAGACATATAGCATAACAGTAAAAATTGAACCAGGCTATTACAAATACATAGGAGAGTGTTGTTGGATGTGGTGTATTTGGACATTCAGCAGATTTTTGATAAAGTCCCACATAAAATGTGGAAGCACAAAATTAAAACACGTGTAATTGGGTCTTTTGTACTGGTAAACTATGAGAATAAAGGAGTAATTTTCAGGGTGGCAGGTAAATGACGGAGTAGTCACAATCTTACTGCAAGGGATTCAACATTCAGTACCAAGATGATGAGAAATTTCTTTACTACCACAAAAGGTGATGGAGGCCTACTCACTAAATATGTTTTAGACAGAGATGGATTAATTTCTAGACAGACATACATCAAGAGATGTACAGAAGGACCAAAGTTCAAATTCTATTTCTTACCAAAGTATGTATACATTATACAACCCTGAGATTCGTCTCATTCCAGGCCTCCACACAACAAAGAAACCAGAAAGAACCCATTAAAAAATTAATAAACAATAAAAGTAAGCAAATAGCATTCAAAACGAAAGTGTGTACATAGACACGAAGCCCAGAGCAAGCCAGAACCTCAGTTCAGCACAGAGGTGAGTAACTATCATGGAGGAGTGAGCAGAATCAGCCCAACCTTCACCTCTTGTCCCAACACTTTGCCCTTCAATCTGGCCTGGCTCTTAAATCATCCAAACATCAGGTCGTTCCTCGGTCGAGGACCCGGGTCCCACCGCTTCAATATGCTCTGGGTTCAGACCCGCCACCACATTTTGGCCCATATCCGATCTTTCAAAATTGGCCTGACACTTAGGTCAGTCAAATCTCGGGTCTTTCTTTGCTCTCAGTTTGGTGGATGGGCCTCAACTTTGCCTCGCCTCTGCTCGCCCTAACTATGCCTCGACTTTGCCTTGCCTCTGCTTGCTTCGACCTTTGACTCTGCCTTGCCTCTGCTCCATGAATATGATACTGAGATGCAAGATTATTGATTAATGGAGTGGGCTCAGAGAAGTTGAAAGATCTACTCATTTTCCTATTCTTCTATTTCCTCCTATCCTTTTCTATTATGATTAGTATCATTTGCAATTCTACAAAACAATGCTTTGAATCCCTAATCATGGATATCCACAATTTGCAGCATCTTTCTTCTGAGTCTATACCCCATGTCTAACTTTGCATTCTACCTTACCCATTTCCTTTTTTCTTCCCTTTCTTTTGGGATAAGATACAGGAGCTTAATAGCTGTGACATTCAGACTTAAGTACAGCTTCTTCTCTACTGCTGTCAAACTTCTAAACAATCACCTCTCTCTTGACACCTTTCCCGGTGGTGCTGCCACATTCTCGTATTCGTAATTCTACTTCTCTCGGTTGTCACTTTAGCACTCCTTTTTTCAGTACGTCAGATTGCTCGACAACCTTTGCATCATTCTGGTCTTATACACCCGTCATTGTATTTAAGAAGGAGCAGCAGGTGATGAGGCTATACGATTATGACAGAAGAAAGTCAGTGTGCTCCCCTAGGTGGAAACTGGCAAGGATGGGGTAAAGCAAAATCGTATGTTTATATATATACATTTGGACAAGACCAAATTTACAAAAAGAATTGAATCTAACTCTGTACCTGGGTTTGGTAACATTAATTGTGGAAAATATCCAGCAGGAAATCAAGCCATAAAACAGACTAAGCGTAGGGTAATGTAATTGGTGGAAATGTACATAATTCACAACAACCGATACTGAGTTGGGGTTCACTTTAAGAGGCTGGTTTGACGTGATGTAATTACATAAAGGACTTTTACTACCTTTGGGTTCAGTGTTTGGATTACAATAAATGAGTTGTAACAGGTTTTTCTTAAACATAAAGTGCTTCTGCCATTTTTATTTGTGAAAGCCTGCACAGGAACCACCAGAGTTTTGGAAACTGTTTTCCAAGTGAAGATACTTATGACCCTGCTAAATATATTGCGGATGCACAATACTTGCATCATTGAGCAGAAAAGATAGAACTGCTGTGAGGTGAAAACAGATCAAATTCTTTGCCTGACTCTTCAGGTTTGAAAGAATAATTACAACATTATCTTCCACCAAGCCACAGACAATCTCAGTCATTGTAGCCCATCGCTAGTCTCTACCCACAGATTGAGTTTACTCCATCTTCAACGAAGCCTTATTCATTATTAAAAGCTTCCAGAATTATAGTGAGCAAATGTTTGCCCATCCAGACAGAGGGATAGATGAAATAAAGTATATAGACCTTAACTAAATCTGTCTGCATTTCTATATACGTGATAGTTTGCATGAGATCATTTTGCAGATTTGGTGGACACCCAAGTACATATATTAATCCTACCATTTTTTATCAGAATGCTTGAAATGTGAGTAATGTTTCACTCAAATAGAAATATTAACAGTATTTAATTTACTGGCATGAGAGGGGAACAAGTTAACTCTTATTGGGTAGACCATTATAGATCCTTGGAAAATTGAATCCCAGTTCTCAAAGGGCACAAATTAATTGCTCAATTGTTATTTTTCTAAATCAAATGTGGTTTTCAATTTTTCAAAGTTCAAAGTAAACTTATTAATCAAGGAACATGTATGTGACCATATACAACCCTAAGATTTGTTTTCTTGGGGGCATACACAGTAAATTTGTGAAACTCAATAGAATCAATGAAAGACCACACCCAACAGGACGGACAAACAATCAATGCGCAAAGGACAACAAACTGCAAATACAGAAAAGAAAGAAAACAATAATAATAAATAAATAAGCAATAAATATCTATAACATGAGACGAAGATCCCTTGAAAGTGAGTCCATAGGTTGTGGGAGCAGTTCAGTGATGAGGTGAGTGAAATTATCCTCTCAGGTTCAAGATCTTGATGGTTGAAGGGTAATAACTGTTCCTGTACCTAGTAATGTGGGTCCTGAGGCTCCTGTACCATCTTCCTGATGGTAGCAGGGAGAAGAGAGCATAGCCTGGGTGGTGGTCCTTTATGTATGCAGTTTTCTTGCGACAGCGCTCTGTGTAGATATGTTAAATGGTAGGGTAGGCTTTACTCGTGATGGACTGGGCCATATCCACTCCTACTTGTAGGATCTTCCACTCAAGGGTGTTAGTGTTGCCAGTCCAGGCCGAGATACAACCAGTCTATAAATTCCCCACCACACAGCTATAGAAGTTGGTCAAAGTTTTAGCTGTCAAGTTGCAAATTTCTAAGTCGAGGCACTGCCGTGCCTTTTTCAAAACAGCTCTTGTGTACTGGGCCCAGGGACAAAGTCTTAGATGTCATACTAAAGGTTTACAGACTTCTAACAAAGCAGAGGCACTGCAATGTTTGCTTCATAACTGCACTTATGCGCTGGGCCAAGGACACGTCCTTTGAAATGATAACACCATTAAATATGAAGTTGCTAACCCTCTCGATCCTCTGATTTCCCCATTGAGAACTGGATCATGGACCTCTGGTTTCCTCCTCCTGAAGTTAATAATCAGTTCTTCAGTCTTGCTGACATTGAGTGAGAGGCTGTTGTTATGATACCACTCAGCCAGATTTTCAATCTCCCTCCTAGATGTTAATTCATCACCACTTCTGATCTGGCCAACAACAGTGGTGTCATCAGTAAACTTAAATATGACATTGAATCTGTGCTTAGCCACACAGTCGTAGGTGTAAAGTGAGCAGAGCAGGAGGCTGAGCACACAGCTTTGTGGTGCACCTGTGCTGATGGAGATCGTGGAGGTGTTGTTGCCAATCTGAACTCTCTGGGGTCCACAAGTGAGGAACTCTAGAATCCAATTGCACAAGGAGGTATTGAGGCCAACATCTTGAAGCTTATTGATTAGTTTTGAGGGCTGATAGTGTTGAATGTTGACCTGTAGTCCATAGAGAGCACCCTGACCTTTGCTGTCCAGATGTTCCAGGATTGAGTGAAAAGCCAATGAAACAGCATCTACTGTGGACCTGTTGTGACTGTAGGCAAATTGGAGCAGATTCAAGTCTCTTTTCAGGCAGAATTGATGTGTTTCATGACCAACCTCTCAAAGCACTTCATCATAGTAGATATAAGTGCCACTGGTTGATGGTCAGTAGGCAGGTTACCACAATCTTCTTAAGGACCGGTATAATTGAAGCCTGTTTGAAGCAAGAACTTAAAGATATTGGTGAACACTCTAGCCAGTTGACCAGCAGAGGTTTTTAGTACTTAACCAGGTACCCAACTTAGACTGGATGCATTCTGTGGGTTCAGCCTCTTGAAGGATGCACTCACATTGGTCTCAGAGACTGAAATCATAGTCATTGGGGGCTGTAGGAATTTGTGAAGGTTTCTCCATGTTTTATCAGTCAAAATGAACGTAGAAGGCATCGAGCTTGCCTGGGACTTAAGCCTTGGTGCACCTATGTTCTTTGGTTTCACTTTGTAGGAGGTACTCAAGAGGTATAAGAGGCATTCAAGCCTTGGCACAGCTGTTTAGCATTCCTCAGTGACTCTTGTTTAGTCTGGAAGTGCCACCTTGCACATGAGATGACTTTCCATAGATCGTACCTGTACCTCTTGTATCTTACCTGGTTGCCAGATCTGAATGCTACTGATCTGGCCCTCAGCAGATTGCAGATTTCCTGGTTCATCCAGGACTTCTAGTTGAGGAAGACTCTGAATGATTTTCTGAGGATACACTTGTCCACGTTTGCTTTAATAAAGTCTGTGATAACTGTGGTGTATTCATTCAGAACCTCTGAGTCCTTGAACAAGGCCCAGTCCACTGACTTGAAGCAATCCCATAGCCACTCCTCTGCCTCCCATGACGACCACCTCTTTGTTGTCCTTGTATCTGGAGCTTTACTCTTTAGTCTCTGTCTGTTTGCAGGGAGGAGATGGGCAGTAAAGTGATCCATGATTTTTAGCTCATTTATTGCAAATATCTAAAGAAGCAGTTTAGCATATGCTTAGAAGCTGCATTTCTAGAATTATAACAGTTAGAAGATATATTATATATAAATAATTGTCGATGACAGTTTCAAACTTTACTGACTGCTGGTAAGTATTTGTTGAAAAGTAATTTGTTTTACAACGTAGATCTTGATTTCTGTGGAGGTTATTGAGTGAGGGCCTCCAGCAGACAGATGACCATAGATATTGCATCCTCGCTGTCTAGATACAAAAACCTGGGCAGTATGAGATGGAGAGAAAGCTGTTGCCCATGTAGCAAGCTCACTCTGTCCACACAATTGATGAACCCAAAGGAACGGTACAGACCGATACAGTTTGGCAGCAGCAGATCGCAGGAGTTGCCAGTCAACATTGAACTCAGTGTAGGAATGCCTTAGGGACTCCAGCTCCAGACTTTTTTTTCCTTGGCGTTTACTCCCATAGCCTTCCCCGTGAGTGGGTATAGGTTATTATTCAACTCTAAATTACTTACCTATGACATCATGGTGATAAATTAGTTGACATAAGTGGTAATCATTTGACATTGATGGTAATTCAACATGATCAGTACCAAGCTATAGTTGGAGGTTTGACATTGCACCTCTTTGTGCACTGAATAATTGTTGTACAATGGTATTAATAGACGATAGCAGACTCCAAATACGAGAGAAGTTCTATCTGATGTTTTATGCATTAACTCACAGTAAAATTTTAATGATGTATCAGGTTCAGAAGTAGGGTCCAACTAAATGCTATAAATACAAGTACATGGTGAATTACTAACATCTTCCCTTTCCGCAAAATATATTGTTCATGTTACTTAGATTCAGGAAGTATATATTGCTTGATTCTGTCAATCGATAATGATCCTAAAAAGGGTCAAATCTCAAATCTATATTCATTTAATACCAAGCCCGAGGAAAGTGTTCCTGTTTGCGAGATGACAAAGCAGTGCAAAGGCAAGGAAATGCCTTTACAGATAATTGGCTCTCATAGGAAGGCACATCCACAAAGTGGAAGAACAGTTGGTCCTTTTTGTTGGCATTTTCTTTAAAGGCAGTCAGTGCCTTCAATAACACAGGTCTGCTCAGCCTGAGATTAACCATTACAAGCTGAGAAATCACATTTCTTGAACTGGGTCCTGAGTAGCAATTGATTTACCTTACTCATTCTTGCTGCTTTTCAGGAGAATGTTTACAAACACTTCATTTTTCCAGTCATTGCTTTTATTTTCATTTGAAATACTGGGTGGTATCACTTCTGACCTTGAAAATCCAAAACTCATTTAACACCTTTAACACCTTCCATATTGCACATGGTAAATTAATAAAACCTTCCCTTTCTACAAAGGACATTTTTCATGTTACTTAGTTACAGAAAGCTCCCACCTAAGAATAATCAAAGGAGTCCTAGTTGTTCATCTTTTTGCCAGTACCATATCATTCAGATCTGTCCAACTTGCTTTCTACATTCACATAAATAGTTAGACCATCCATCCATTGTAAAAACCTGTCAGTTGGGACAAAGGCCATCTTGGAACAGGGATCCTGAGAGATTAATATATAAAATAATTGCCTCCCGGAAGTGGGAAGGCTCAGTGAGACAGCATGGAACATGAAAGTGATAAATGTGAGCAACAGTATTGTGGAATGAAAGAAGGGCACAAAAGACTCTGGGAGAATCAAAGGCTCCCAGGGAGGCAGATGAAACCCTACAGTTATAGTCCCTGTATGCTGGTGGAGGGGTAGGTGTATAGAGGGAGAAAAATAAAGATAACTTTTAAATCCTGATCAAACACATACACAGTAAGTGCCATCAGACAGAGAAGTTCAAGTACCAGCTGACAAACCTGAGAGTACCATGGATAGCATGTTCCAGGACACAGCTATAGTACAGGTTAAAAGTGTGTAAGTAGAATGTATAATAAACAGGGCTGGTAGAATCAGAGTACCTTTCTCTCCAACAGCTGAGGCTCCTCTGGAAAGTACAGCTAGAACCAAGTCGACAGCACCATGTATTATTTGGCTATAGTAGCTCAAATACAAGAGGGCAGGTTTCATCTGACAGGGAAGATAAAGGAGGCATTATGACAAGGAGTTTCAATAGTTACAAAAGCAGATAGGCAGGTTTCCAGCCTCTGGCATCATAAGAGATGCCGGAGTCAAGGATACCACTGAAAACCTACAGAATACTTTGAACATTGGAAGGGAGTGTTAATGGTGAACAGCACAGCTAGTCCTCAAGGTTGAAAAGAGAGGAGAGTTGTCCCAGAGGTATTTTGGAAAGGGACAGCAGTGCAGGAAAATGACTGAAAAGCAGAACCTCTAAGAAAACACTCCCAAGTTTATATCTGGTGCTACATGCCCATGAAAACAGAGATAAGTAATTAGGACAACTGAATCAGTGAATCAGTGGCTAAATGTGTCATGTAACGGTAAGGACAATGGATTCTGTGCCACTAGGCCTCTTTCTGGGAGAAGTGATACCTGTCTATATTCAGGCTGTATCTATATCCTAAGCCAGAATGAATGTTGGAATGCCATCCTGCTGATTTAAGATGTTTTGAAGTAGGATCATTCTCCTATTTCTTGCTTCACAGAGTGGGCTTGGTTAGCAAAGCCAGCATCTATTGTTTGACTGATTGCCTTGAAATTCAGTTCAGAGTTGGTTATTGAGTCACAAATACAACAGACTGAGTAGGTGGAGCAGATTTCTTTCCTTGAATTATATTAGTGAACCAGATGGGTTTCTACAGCAACTCAGTCATCTTGAGTTTACTGTCATTAGGATTAGCTCGTCCTATTAATCCTAGAATTATTTGATGATTTGAATTTAAATTCTCCAGCTGCCATGGTAGGATTCAAACTCGTGCTTCTAGATAAACAGTTCAGCACTTTGGCTTCATTTTAACACTACTGTACCTCATACACTAGAAGGATTATGCAGTGAGGTCATGAGAACAAAGGTGGGATCACCACATGGAGTGTATATTCCAGTATACCATGCTCGGTATACCACCAAACAGTCAGACTGAGGCAAAGGGTATACAGGCATATTCTGAGGCAAATAAGCACACTTATTTATTAATAGACTGGTGACTTCCCATGTTATAACTTTATTATGATTCTGTGATAGTAATTCAATTGACTTTGGATTTCAGGCCATTGGCTCCAGACCATTTTCATGATACTAACCCAGGCAATGCCTGATATTGGACATCACTGCACAAGGCCAGTGCTCTTGATGTGTATGTGCATCATGAACAGAAGTCTAGATCAAATTTCACAAATGTACTGTGCAAGAACAAAGACTGCAGTAACATTTAGTGCTCAGATTTCAGATTAAATTATGCTACACAAAAGAATGTTTTCTTTGATCTCTCTAATTAACACTTCTTAGATCCTCACAAAGAAATCAAATTAATATTCCGAAATATGATAATCCTCAGGGATCTAAATTGGGTCTTCAGCTTTTCAGCAAGTATTTCAATGCAATTAATGAGCGAACAGAACATCATATATCTGACTTGCAGAAAGTGAGTTGAATAACATTCCTAATTACCCTTGAGAAGGTGGTGGTAAGTTTCCTTCAATAATCATTGCAGTTCTTGTGGCAAATGTATGATTTGGCAATAAAATTCAGGATAGTATTCCAGTGGCAATGAAAGTTCAGTGAAACTTTCCAAGTCAGTATGTGTATAATTTCATTAGTGGGTGGTGGTATCTGTTGCCTCTTCAGTGCTTCCACCTACAGAGTCAATGACAGAATGAAGTAGTTAGACACAGTGATAGAGGCTGTAGAATTAGCCTGTATAACCATGAGAGATTCTGTAGATGCTGGAAGTACAGAATACCACACACAGAATAAAAGTCAAACTGAAATGGGAATAAAGTACAGGAATAACCTGTGAATGGATATGCTGCACAATAGGAGTAGGGGAGTACAGGGCCTTGCTGTGGAGTATATGCTGTGGAGTAAGGGAATGCAGGATGGATTTATTAAACCTATACTAGGTTTGCCTTATGAAGACAGGTTGAGTAGACTGAGACTGTATTCTTTAGAGGTTTAAAGAATGAGAGGTGATCTAATCAGAACATTCAATATTGTTATAGGGTATGACTGACCCTAGGGAGGATGTTTGCATTGACTGAGGAGTCTAGAACCAGCAGGCACAGCCTCACACTAAGGGCGTAGGCTGTTTAGGACTGAGATGGAGAAAAATACCTTCACTGATAATGCTGTGAACTTTTGGAATGCTCTGTCCTGGAAGACTGTGGAAGGTCACTCACTGACTGCTCTCTTGCAAAACAGAAGTCAATAGATTTCTGGACATTAAGGGAGTTATGGAATATGGCAAAAGTGTTGGACTATGGAACTGAGGTGAAAGATTTTATCCAATTATGTCAAAATATTCATTTAGCTCTACTAAAAGGATTATTGCCTGTGAAATACAAAAGATAGTTTTGGCATATTGTACCTCATACTCAAATGATGAAATGCTAATGGCCAAAATTGTTTTTCCTCCTCTTAAACTGCAGAAGGTTAAATATTTGATGAAATAAGGGAACAGGAAGTCACTTGTCATGTGAACTTCCTGTACCCTCATTGCATCAATGGGAACGTGCTACTTGGTGTCATTAATCAAAGGGATGCAAATGATCCCACTTGCTCCCTTCCCTCCACACGCACTTTGCTTCCAATTACCTCTAATGTGTAGATTTAAACAGAAATTTAAAAAAATCACCTGGAGATGGCTAGAGAGAGCCCGAGTTGAATAACAACAATATAGGATATCCCATCAGATTACTTTTAGTTTCTTTTTAATTTAATGTATGGTGGCTTAAAGAGGGTTGAATACTGGCAAACAGCAATGATTCCATCAAACTAAGCACTTCTAAAGGTAGGCTGAATGAAGTCTATCAAGATGTAACAAACATTTCTTGTTAAATTGATATAAAATGCAAAAATGTTTTTAAACTTCCCTGAGACATTATGCCAGTCGATAACATTTTAGGGAGATAGTCTTGGAAAGCAACACAGAAAAATGTGGTCTCTACACAGACCTACATTTTAATTGGCTGGCAAAGCACAGGGAGGTCCATGTATTTGAAAGAAAGAATCAAACAGTGTCCACCCCAGGGCTCAAGGCAGTTTCTGCACACAAGCCAACATTTTAAAATCTAGTCAATCAGTGTATTTATTGTAACAAAGGTCAATTTTCATTTCACTATCAATTTAAAGTATCTTCCATTTTTGTTAAAGGACTGAGAATATTAAACAAACAGACCAATATCACATTATTATTTCATTTTTGGCCAGAAACATGTGATTTATAAATTTTAGGTATGTTTATATACCTATTAATGTGAGGTATCAGCTTCACAGAACATACAATCTTTTCAACTGGATTGTTAATGTTGAGCATTAGACACTAATAAGTTGCATAGCCATATTCCATCCACGCTGCAGTAATCCAGTCTCAGAAGAATAAGCAACCTTTCCCTGAATTTATTATAATTTCCCATACCAGCTATCATAATAAAGCTTTCAAATTATCAATCCCAATTTAATATTAATTACTTCCAAATGAAGTTGAGTTTTGTTCAGTATAATTACATCCACAGGAAACATGTTGAGAACATTCAAACAGCTCATTTTGTAAGCTTAACATAAGAAAAGGGAGAGAATTTCAACTTGTCCGTTAGGACTTGATTCAAATCCAAGTCTAAATTTGAAAGGATTTAATACAAGCTGTCGCCTCATCTTCAAAAATATTGCTTGCCCAAGCTCTTCTTATTGCTTTTTCACCTTGCTACGACATTTGGACAGAAAATCTTGCAGAGCTTACCGATCTATGCAGCCAAGCCCCTGACATTCATTAATGATACTCAGAGTTCTGAATCACGATTGTGAATTCACTTACCTATCTATTAAATTCTTCAAATATTTGAATTTTTTTGAGTTAAGTCACAAGATGTATTGAGTGTCAACAACGCTGCAGCTCATTAATACAAACGGTAGTATCTTTCTTTCAGATGGACAAGCAACACTTCATTCGAAATTGCACCATATTACCTCATGGATCTCTTGACATGGCGAATTTTCCAATGTTAAAATAGCAGTATCGCCAATGGTAAAATGCTGGCAAATACTTGATGAATGAACTGATCCCACAGTCATCAGATATTTAGATGAATGTCTGTTTGGTTTTCATGCCAAAAGCTGTAATTTTTAAGGTTTTCATAAAAATTGATATATAAGACCTGGTGCTAACATAGACCCTGGAAAAGCTCAGCACAAGATACAGACCATTCAGCTCACTACATTCAAAGTTCAAAGAGAATTTATTATTAAAGTACATATATGTCACCATATACAACACTGAGATTAATTTTCTTGCGGGCATACTCAATAAATCCAAGACCCATGATAGAATCAATTAAAGGCTGCACCCAGCAGGGCAGATAAACAACCAATACGCAAAGACAGCAAACTGTGTAAATACAAAAGAGAAAAATAATAATTATAAATAAAGAAGTAATAATTATGGAGAACATGAGATGTAGATTACTTGAAAGTAAGTTCATAGGCTGCGGGAACAGTTCATTGATGGGGCAATCAAGTGTTTGTGCTGACCAAGTTGCCAATCTAACTGTCCATTAGCCTGCACATGCTCCTTAACCCTCTGTCCCTTGCTTGTCATGTGTTTTTTTCTAAATATCTCTTGAACATTGCTAACATATCTGCTTTTACCACTCCCCTAGCAGACCTTTCCAGCCATCTATCACTCTCTGTGTAAGAAACTTCTGTCTTTTTTAAACTTTCTCCCTTTCACCTTTCTAGTATTTGACATTGCCCCCCCCAACAGAAAAAGACATTATATACACATCTAAGCCTCCCATAATTATATATGCTTCTATCAGATCACTGTTCAGCATCTAACACTCCAGCAAAAACAGTTTCAGTATGTCCGACCTCTTCTAATATGTACTACACTGCAACCAGGAGGGATTCTTGAAACATATGTTGAGAGTCCAACTAGAGGAGAAAACATACTGTTCCTAGTTTTGGGAAATGATCCAGGCCAAGTGTCAGACCTGGTTGTAGGTGAACATTTTGGAACAGTGAACACAATTCATTATTTTAAGATAATTATGAGAAAGATAAAGGCGAACGTTGAAGGAAGACTTTACATTGGAAGAGGGTAAATTACAACAGATGCCCCAAAGAAAACCTGCCCCATCTAAGCTTCTGGTATAAATTTCCAGTCAATACTACAGAAGTTAGAGTCCCCCATTGTGACAACACTTTTTTATCTTCACCTTTCCACAATCTGTCTATATATTTGTTCCTCCGTTTCTTGGTGTTTATTGCAGTGGGTTGGAAGTGGTGTACACTATGATTTTGCACCTATCCTATTTCTGACCTCCACTTAAATATTGGCACAACATTATGGGCTGAATGGCTTGAACAGCTCTTACTGTTCTATGTTCTCATTGTAGTTGTTAATATGACAATAAATTTGATTTGGGTTCACTTGACAGACACAATTGTGCAGGATTTCCCAAGTTGCAGGCATTTATGTGGAAAAATGCCAACGATTTCGCATTGACCTGCCAACATTTGCTATTAACTTCAACCCTTCATGCTCTCACAAATCAGGTCAAAGACATTTTACACTAAATACCATTGATGGAAAAAATATTCACTGTTATGAGATGGACAGGAGTTCACAGAGCACCCATTGAGGAAATTACATCTAAATTCTGCTAGTTACAACAGAGATTAAGTATAAATCCAGCAGAAAATCTTGGATACTGCTAAACTGGTGCATTTTCAAATTCTACCTCCATAAATAGCAGTGGGACCTACAATCCTTCCACAAATATTACCACTGTCATCAGTGATAATTTCTAGCCCTTATTGTTTTTCAGCCTTTTTAAGTATTCAATAGAACTTGAATTATAGGTTTTTGACTCAGTTATGTTTGGTTTCTTAATGTCCACTTGCAGGAAGAGCTGATTCAGCTTTTGATTCTTAAATTGTTAAAAGGTTCTCTATGATCAAATACTTCAAAAGGTTCAGAAGGTTCATTTTACTATCAAAGTATGCATGCAGAATACAACTCAGAGATTTGTCTTCTCCAGATAGCTATAAAATACAGAAAACCACAAAAGTAGTAGGAAGAAAGACATTAATTCCGCCCCCCCCACACGAAAAGAAAACAAAAACTGTCAAATCCCAACCCCACACTCAAACCCCCAGCCCACCAATTGGCAACAAGAAAGAATGTGTGAGAACACTAAAAAAAATGTAGAACTAGAAGAGGCCAATATGAACTGCAGTCCAATCCAAAATGCATAGAATTTCGATAACACCTCCAAGAGCACTGGGACTCTGAGGGAAGTGAATTGAAGCAGCATCTCCTTCGAAAGCAGCCCCTCTGAAAGAAGTGACATGAATCATTGGCCTCTCTGAGAGAAGTGACAGGCAGGGACGCAAACCAGACGCCCCTCCAAGGGAAGCAACATGAACCAGTGTCCTCTCTGAGAACTGTTCACTCTCCTCCGCATTTGCCTCGATGTTTCGATCTTCCTCGACACTGTAGTAGGCAAGAGATGTAGTTGATTGTGGCCCCTCATCTGGAATCTAAGTTTCTCCATGTGGTAGCTCGTGATTGCATTTCTCTCCTGGAGTTTTCTTGGGGATAGCAGGGTACTAGCTCACTCGATCGATCTACAGATTGTAAGTCCCAGTTTCAAGAACAAAATTAAAATAAAAAGAGTAAGTAAAAGGCATAGAAAAACTGAAATGATTGACAAACTGGAAGATGTCATCCGAGGAATCATTGTTCGCTGGCGCCATCTTGACCCAAAAGTATTCCAGAATACATCGTGCTTCAAATTAAGCAATATACCAATTCAACAGAGGATATTCTGGAGCAGCAGTTGGATGACCTTCGGCTTAGAAGGGACAGTGAGGATATAATTGATCAGAGTTACAGGGCAGTAGTCACCTCACAGTTACAGGAGGCGAGTAGCTAGGTGACTGACAGCAGGAATGGAAATATAAATAGGCAGTTGGAGCAGAGCACACCTGAGGCCATTCCCCTCAAAAATTTGGATACTTTTGTAGGGGATGACCTCTCAGGAGAATGCCACAGCGACCACTGAGCATGGGACCGTGGTGCAGAAGGGAAAGAGAGAGAAGAAGGGAGCAGTAGTGATAGGGGACTCAATAGTGAGGGGAACAGACAGGAGATTCTGTAGACGTGAACAGGACTGCCGGATGGTATGATGCTTCCCAGGTGCCAGGGTCAGGGATATCTCAGATTGCGTCCACAACATTTTGGAGAGGGAGGGGGAGCAGCCAGATGTTTTGGTAGATATTGGTACCAATGTCATAGGAAGGAAAAGCAAAGAGGTCCTGAAAAGAGAATTTAGAGAGCTAGGTAGAAAGCTGAGAAGCGGGACCTCCCAGGTAGTAATTTCTGGATTGCTGCATGTGCCACGTGCCAGTGAGGGTAGAAACAGGATGATTTGGCAGATAAATACGTGGCTGAGAAGCTGGTGCAGGAGGCAGGGCTTCAGGTTCTTGGATCATTGGGATCTCCTCCGGGGAGGTATGACCTGTTCAAAAGTGACGGGTTGCACCTGAACCCGTGGGGGACCAATATTCTCGTGGGCAGGTTTATTAGAGTTGTTGGGGAGGGTTTAAACTATTTTGGCAGGGAGGTGGGAACTGGAGTGATGGGACTCAGGATAAGACAGGTGGTACAAAAATAAAGATGGCGTGCAGTCAGACTACCAGGAAGGGCAGGCAGGTGATTGGACATAACTGCATACAAGGGTGAGTATCCGTATATTAGGGACGCAAAATTAAAAAGGGCAGCAAATACAGTACTCAGAGTGCTGTATCTCAATGTGCAGAGTATAAGAAATAAGGTATTACAATCGTGGCTGAAGGATGGTTGTCGATCGGAGCTGAATGCCAAGGTTACACATTGTAATGGAGGGATAGGAAGGTAAGTAGAGGGGGAGGCATGGCTCTGCTGCTAAAGAATGGCATCAAATCAGTAGAAAGATGTGACATAGGATTGGAAGATGTTGGATCCTTGTGGGTTGAATTAAGAAACTGCAAGGATTAAAGGACCCTGATGGCAGTTATATACAGGCCTCTCAACAGTGGCTGGGAGGTGGACCACGGGTTACAACAGGAAATAGAAAAGGAATGTCAAAAGGGCAATGTTATGGTAGTCATGGGAGATTTCAACATACAGGTTGATTGGTAAAATCAGGTTGGTAATGGATCTCAAGGGAGTGAGTTTGCTGAATGCCAAAGAGCTGGCTTTTTAGAGCAGTTTGTCGTTCAGCCTACTAGGGGATCAGCTATACTGGATTGAGTGTTATTGAATGAACCAGAGGTGATTAGGGAGCTTAAGGTAAAAGAACGCTTAGGAACCAGTGATCACAACATGATTGAGTTCAACTTGAAATTTGATAGGGAGAAAGTATTTCAGTGGAGTATAGGAAATTACATTGGTTTGAGAGAGGAGTTGGCCAAAGTAAATTGGAAAGAGCTGCTGGCAGGGATATCAGCAGAGCAGCAATGGTGTGCGTTTCTGGGAAAATGAGGAAGGTGCAGGACATGTGTATTCTAAAAATGAAGAAATACTCAAATGGCAAATGGGAAGTTTTTAAAAATCTACAGAGAGCAACTAAAAGAATCATTAGAAGGAAAAGATGAAATATGAAAGCAAGCTAGCAAATAATGTCAAAGTGGATAGTAAAAGCTTTTTCAAGTATGTGAAAAATAAAAGAGAAATAAGAGTGGATATAGGACAGCTAGAAAATGAGGCAGGAGAAATAATAACAGGGGACAAGGAGATGACAGATAAACTAAATGAGTATTTTGCATCAGTCTTCACTGTGGAAACACAAGCAGTGTGCCAGATGTTGTGGTGTGAAGGAGGAGAGGTGGGTGCAGTTACTGTTACAGGGGAGAAGGTGCTCAAAAAGCTGAAAGACTTAAAAGTGCATAATTCACCCAGACCAGTTGAACTGCATCCTAGGGTTCTGAAAGATGTAGAGTTAGAGATTTTGGTGACATTAGAAATGATCTTTCAAAAATCACTGGGCTCTGGCATGGTGCCAGATGACTGGAAAATTGCAAATGTCACTCCACTGTTTAAGAAAAGAGGAAGGCAGTAGAAAGGAAATTATAGACCAGTTAGCCTGACCTCAGTAGCTGGGAAGATGTTGGAGTCAATTGTTAAAGACGGGGTGATAGAGTACCTGGTGACACAGGACAAGATAGGACAAAGTCAGCATGGCTTCCTTGAGGGAAAATCCTGCCTGATGAACCTGTTGGAATTCTTTGAGGTGATTACAAGTAGGATAGATAAAGTGGATGTTGTATACTTGGACTTTCAGAAGGCCTTTGACAAGGTGCCAAACACGAGGCTACTTACTAAGTTAAGAACCCGTGGTATTACAGAAAAGTTACTAAGATGGTTAGAGCACTGGCTGATTGGAAGTAGGCAGCGAGAGGGAATAAAAGGATCCTTGTATGGTTGGCTGCCAGTGACTAGTGGTGTTCTGCAGGGGTCAGTGTGGGAACTACCTCTTTTTATGTTGTATATGAATGATTTAGATCAGTAGTCCCCAACCTCTGGGCCGCAAAACATGCAGGGGTGCAGTGGTAGCCGGAACGCACCCAGCTGTAAAGATGTGCTGGGTGCACCCTGGCTACCACTGCACCCTGCATGCTTCCTGGTCCAGAGGTTGGGGACCACTGATTTAGGTGATGAAATTGATGGCTTTGTTGTCAAGTTTGCAGATGATACGAAGATTGGTGTAAGGGCAGGTACTGTTGAAGAAACAGGTAGGATGCAGAAGGATTTAGATAGATTAGAAGAACAGGCAAGAAAGTGGCAAATGAAATATAATGTTGGAAAATGCATGGTCATACACTTTGGTAGTAGAAATAAATGTGCTGACTATTTTCTAAACGGAGAGAAAATCCAAAAATCTGAGATGCAAAGGGACTTGGAAGTCCTTGTGCAGAACACCTTGAAGGTTAACTTGCAGGTTGATTCAGTGGTGAGGAGGGCAAATACAATGTTAACATTCATTTCAAGAGGTCCAGAATACAAGAGGAAGGATGTGATGCTGAGGGATTATAAGGCACTGGTGAGGCCTCACCTTGAGTATTGTGAACAGTTTTGGGCCCCCCATCTTAGAAAAGATGTGCTGGCATTAGAGAGGGTCCAGAGGAGGTTCACGTGGATGATTCCAGGAATGAAAGGGTTATCATACGAGGAACATTTGATGGCTCTGAGTCTGTACTCGCTGGAATTCAGGAGGATATGAAGGGGTATCTCATTGAAACCTTTCAAATATTGAAAGGCCTAGACAGAGTAGATATGGAAAGGATATTTCCCATGGTGGAAGAATTTAGGACAAGAGGGCACAGCCTCCGAATAGAGGGGAACCCTTTCAAAACAGAGATGGGGAGCAATTTCTTTAGCCAAAGGATGGTGAATTTGTGGAATTTCTTACCTCATGCAGCTGTGGAGGCCAGGCCATTGGGTATATTTAAGGCAGAGATTGATAGGTTCTTGATTGGACATGGCATCAAAGATTACAGGGAGAAGACCAGGAAATAAGGTTGAGGAGGAAAAAAAGATCAGCCATGATTGAAGGGCAGAGCAGACCCAATGGGCCAAATGTTCTAATTCTGCTGCTATGTCTTATGGCCTTCTGATATTTTTAATTTGACATCTCATCTTCGTAGAACGAGTGAAAGATATCTGCCAATCGCATGTGGGGCCATGTTCTAAACCTCTACAGGCAAATGTGATAACAATCAGAACTCTGTACAATAAAGGGAGTCTCAAACTATTTCCAAAAATTAACTGAATTCTAAATCCACACAAATTTCAGAACTGTAATACTTGATCACAGGTAAGTTACAGGAGTGATATATAACTTTAAGTTTCTTGTAGTTTCCTTGATCTTTTGTATTTGGAAAACTATTAGCAGCAAATCCTAGTAATCCAACAGATCTCTAGTAGAAATGCCCACCCACACTGAGTAGTCATTTTCACTTGAAACAATAGCAAGTTTCCATTGGTTCCCATTGGGTTGAGTTATAAAAGGGTAAACTTGCCTGTATTTCTACCATTGATCATTATCTAGGAATATTCACTGAAGGTAAAATGTTGATTGGGTCTGACAGATAAATACTCTGCAGTCAAATAGCCTAAAAACATTCAATCCTAAGTCTATGTGTAGAGTAACTGTCAGCGACTTCACCCCCAGCATGGGTAAACATATGCAAAAACTTGCCATGTTCCCATGCAAACTGGTGATGAGTTAAGATCCTCATCAGTGAACAGCATCTAGAATGCTGTACCTCATAAACACAGCCCCTTCTGTACCAGGTGCAGCGATTCAGATCGACAGCTTTACTATACACCATCAGGATAAATCTATAGAGTCCCTCAAAAGCAGAGGTGGAGGAGTATGCCTCATGATCAACTCTTGGTGTATGAATATATCAGTGCTGTCCTAATTCTGCTCACCAGACCTGGAATACCTCGCAATTAAGTGCCATCCATTTTACCTAACATGGGAGATTTCCACGATCATTTTGGTGGCGGTATACATTCCACCTCAGGGCAATACCAATCAGACTTTAGATGATCAGAGCAATGGGATTAATATGCGCAAAATAGCACACCCCAAAGCCTTCACCATTGTTTTGGGGGATTTTAACCAGGCCAGCCTGAAAAATAATCAGTAAGCAATTACCATCAACAGATCACTTGCAATACCAGAGGGAACAACACATTGTGACACCACCATCAAGAGTACCTACCACGCTATTCCACACCTTCACTTAGGAAAGTTTAATCACCTGGCTATACTTCTACTCCTTGAGTATAGGCAGTGACTGAGGACTGGCACACCAGTAGTGAGTACCAAGAAGGTAAGGACAAGCAAAGCACAGGAGCACCTACAGGATTGTTTAGAATCAGTGGTCTGGATTGTATTCAGGGATTCATCTTCGAACCTGGATGAGTATGCTGCAGTTATTACCGACTTCATTAAAACCTGTATGGATGAGTGTGTGCCTACAAAGACTTACCGTACATTCCCAAACCAAAAGCTGTAGATGAACCAGGAGGTACATTGTCTGCTGAAGGCTAGATCTGTGGCATTCAAGGCTGGAAATCTAGGTCTGTACCAGAAAACCAGGTATGACTTGCCGAGGGCTATTTCAAGGGTGAAGAGCCAATTTCGAATGAGGTTTGAGGCGACATCGGATGCACAACAACTCTAGTTCCAACAAAGTGAAACCCAATACTTTATACTTTATTGTCGCCAAACAATTGGCACTAGAACGTACAATCATCACAGCGATATTTGATTCTGCGCTTCCCACTCCCTGGATTACAAATATCAAATATTAAAAATAGTAAAAATTAGTAAATATTAAAAATTTAAATTATAAATCATAAATAGAAAATAGAAAAATGGAAAGTAAGGTAGTGCAAAAAAACCGAGAGGCAGGTCCGGATATTTGGAGGGTACGGCCCAGATCCGGGTCAGGATCCGTTCAGCAGTCTTATCACAGTTGGAAAGAAGCCGTTCCCAAATCTGGCTGTACGAGTCTTCAAGCTCCTGAACCTTCTCCCGGAGGGAAGAGGGATGAATAGTGTGTTGGCTGGGTAGGTCGTGTCCTTGATTATCCCGGCAGCACTGCTCCAACAGCGTGCGGTGTAAAGTGAGTCCACGGATGGGAGATTGGTTTGTGTGATGCGCTGCGCCGTGTTCACGATCTTCTGCAACTTCTTCCGGTCTTGGGGACAGGCCAAATTTCTTTAGTTTTCTCAGGAAGTAAAGGCGCTGGTGGGTCTTCTTGGCAGTGAACTCTGCTTGGTTGGACCAGGTCAGGTCATTTGTGATATTGACCCCGAGGAACTTAAAGCTTTTGACCTGTTCCACTTGCGCACCACCGATGTAAATTGGGTCCTGTGGTCCGCTACTCCTTCTGAAGTCAACAACCAATTCCTTCGTCTTGCTGACGTTGAGGGATAGGTTATTGTCTTCGCACCATGCCACCAGGTACTTAATTTCCTCTCTGTACTCAATTCAATAGTACGAATGGCAGCGATGCTTCACTACCAGATGAACTCAACGCCTTCTATGCCTGCTTTGATAGGAAGAATATAACTACAGATGTGAAGATCCCTGCTGCACCTGGTGACCCTGTGATCTCTCTCTTGGAGGTCAATGTTAGGCTGTCTTTAAAGAGAATGAACCCTCGCAAGGTGGAAGGCCCTGACGGAGTACCTGATAAGGCTCTGAAAACTTGTGCCAAACAACTGGCCGGAGTACGCAAGGACATTTTCAAACTCTCACTGCTACGGGCAGAAGTTCCCACTTGCTTCAAGAAGGCAATAATTATACCAATGCTAAAGAAGACTAATGTGAACTGCCTTAATGACCATCACCCAGTAGCATTCTCATCTGCAGTGATGAAATGCTTTGGGAAGTTGGTCATGATTAAACGACCTGAACAATACGCACACCTATGTCAGGATGCTGTTCATCAACTATGGCTCAGCATTTAATACCATCATTCCCACAATCCTAATTGAGGAGTTACAGAACCTGAGCCTCTGTACCTCCCTCTGCAATTGTATCCTTGACTTCCTAACCGGAAGATCACAATCTTTGCATACCTCCTTCTCACTGATGATCAACACTGGTGCACCTCAGGGGTGTGTGCTTAGACCACTGCTCTACTCTCTATACCCATGACTGCGTGGCTAGGCATAGCTCAAATACAATTGATAAATTTGCTGATGATACAACCATTGATGATAAAATCTCAGATGGAGATGAGAGGGTGTACAAGAGCGAGCTATGTCAACTAGTGGAGTGGTGTCGTAGCAACAATCTTGCACTCAACAACAGTTAGACGAAAGAGCTGATTGTGGACTTCAGGAAGTGTAACATGAATGAACACATACCAATCCTCATAGAGGGATCAGAAGTGGAGAGAGTGAGCAGTTTCAAGTTCCTGGGTGTCAAGATCTCTGAGGACCTAACCTGGTCTCAACATATCGATGAAGCTACAAAGAAGGCAAGATAGCGTCTATACTTCATTCAGATTTGAAGAAATTTGGCATGCCAACAAAAACACTCAAAAACTTCTATAAATGTACCATGGAGAGCATTCTGACAGGCTACATCACTATCTGGTATGGGACCGAAAGAAGCTGCAGAGGGTCGTATATTTAGTCAGCTCCATCTTGGGTACTAGCCTACAAAGTACCCAGGACATTTTCAAGGAGCAGTGTCTCAGAAAGGCAGCATTCATTATTTAGGACCCTCAGCACACAGGGCATGCCCTTTTCTCACTGTTACCATCAGGTAAGAGGTACAGAAAACTGAAGGCACACACTCAGCAAGTCAGGAATAGCTTCTTCCCCTCTGCCATCCGATTTCTAAATGGACGTTGAACCCGTGAACACTACCTTACTTTTTAATATATATTATTTCTGTTTTTGCATGATTTTTAATCTATTCATTATACCTATAGTGTAATTGATTTACTTATTTATTATTATTTTTTCTTGTTCTATATCATGTATTGCATTGAACTGCTGCTGCTAAGTTAACAAATTTCATGACACATGCCAGTGATAATAAACCTGATTCTGATTGTGAGAAACTCTGCAGATGAAGTATTTAGAAATCCTCTCTGTCATCTGGGCACTCAAATAGGAAAGATCATCATTTTCACAGAATTCCAAAACACAGCTAATACCACAATAACGATACACCAGAAAAAGAAAGGTGTGGGGGAAACAGGCAATGAAAAGAGGAAGAAGTCTCTCTTTATGAATATTCATGTCAAATGACTTGGTGGCTTTGAGGCATAGTTGCTTTGTCTGATGTTTAGCTGTCTGTTTCATGAGCACTGAAAGATGCCACGTGATACTGAGGTTCAACTGTTGATTTGTTCACTGGAAATTCCTCTTTCTGGTGCATTTACTGTGTGATCAATGATTTGATCTGCTTCACCAACATACTAGAGATCTGATTTCAGAAGAACAAGTTAGTGCTCCCAAACTAACGTTAGGAAATAAAATTTCAGATCATTTGCCTGGTTATTTTGGGGAAGATGGACTTCCTTACGGGATAGTTATTAACTTTTTCAGATCTGAATATTATGCATGCTAATAATCCCATTAATTTTAGTTGGCAGAATGTGAAGTGAGGCATTGTCTCAATTGACCCAAGTGTGTGATCTTAGTTTCCACACATCTGTTGCAACATATCTCTAAGCTCCACTTCAATTTAGTCTTGATTTTTTTTTACTATGAAAGACAAACAAAATTGGCATATCTTGCAGATGAAATCCCATCTGCAGCTGGGCTGGGATAGGCTGTAGAGTTGCTGGAATCATCTGGGTACTCTTCAATCAGTTTCAGTGTTCAGCTTTGTTCGAATGTTTTAAAGCAATATAAGTGTTTGTGTTAGTAGGTATCATTGGTTGTCTTGCTGGAGTACTTTTTCCAGAGTTCAGTGGAGAAAACAAGTGGTTTTTCATTCCACTGTCAATAAACCAAAATGAATCAGAATCAAGATTAGGGGGACAATTGCTAAGGAATTATGTATCATCATCAGAGATGGCAGTGATAAAATGCTAGAATTTAGTCAAACTATAAAAGCCTGGTAAGTCCCTTGACCCAACCATTTAAAGCAAAGTATGTAAAGGTGTAGATCAGAGATTGAGATTAAATAGTTAGAAGTGGGTAATCACGTCCCCTTGGTAATGTGCACCTATCTCTATTGTTGTGTATAGATGCAGCAATATGCTGGTATATTCTCTGAAACACAGAGCTCTTTTAGAATAGTTGGATAACCACGCACATACAGAAGTTATAAGTCTCATCAACCTGAAGAGGATATTGTGAAGGACAGTGCCGCATTAATTTCCAACCATTTAAAATATTTTTGTAAATGTGTTGTATAAAAGCTACACCATTAATAATCAGTATATCAATATTTGTTTCACAATGCATTCAGAAATCATTGTGCTTAGCTTTTAATCACTTACTGCAAGCAGAACTACATGGGAACAACTGTCAGCTTTCTTTGATAATGAAGTTGGCTTGTAAGCACCCTGCACAGGAACTCCCCACTTGCAGGATGGGAACTTTTCCCGGGAGATATGACTCTGAGATTCTTGGAATATGATGAGGGAGGAAGCAGGGGTAGTGGAGAAATGAATTTGAATAATAGTGCCCATCTAAAATTGTGTATTCAAAATACCAATTCAGAAGGAAGATATTTTGATCGAACAACTGGATGGAGGCAGGAGGTGGCCCTGATATTTTTAAGTCATGCTTCCAACCAGGTGACTGATGACATAACTCAGTGTCCAGTTTTTGGGGTTGGAGGTAATGCCACTTTCTACGTCCAAGGAGCATTATTGTTGCTCACATGTACCACGATACAGTGCACCGTCGTAAAGTTACCCATGAAACCACCTACAAAATGAAGGAAGTGGACACCACATGGAGTCCTGTGATACAGCAGAGTGGTAAGTGTGCTTTTATCTCTCACTCAGCAGATCCTAAATGTACCAAGGGATTGCTTGCCTGGAATTAGCTAAATGCCAGGACAGCACTGCTGGGTTCACTATTTGGTGAGAACTTTACTCTTTGCTTGGGCATTCAAGAAGCCCCACTTTTTCGTTAAACATTTTTAATTTCATTACAAATGAAACCCTTATCATCTCATCTGAGCATAATGTCAGAAATGGCATTTTGGAAATGCAACCTATTCACAGAAGTAATTAAGGGAATGATTGCAAATGTACTGGAGCTGAAGCTTTGAGTATATCATAAGTAATTAGAATGCTTTGTTATTATCCCCAGTAAAATAATTCATAAAGTGAGAAAATAGAGCAAGGAAATCTATCACAAGAAAGATGATTAAACAGCATCTCACTAATCTGCGCTATACCTTTTTGATAAGGCTGATATTTCAATGCTGCAGGACTAAGCCCTTCCCTAATCAGATCTTGTACCTTTCACAGATGTAATCTTCCATAAATGAACCATTTTATTGAACAAAAACAAAAGTGTTTTCATTCACAAAAATCTGAGCCACAGAATAACTGGCCCATCATTCCGTCGTAGTTCAATATTCCAGAAGTGCAAGTGGCAAAGGAATGTAGGCAGTTAGTGATTTTAAATATTATTTTGTGAATATGGACCTGTATTTCAATTTGATGTTTCAAGGGTTATATGAAGATGTGGGTATGATATCACACCGGAAGACCAAGGTTCACAAATTTTTGAAAGGTCCATTTGGAGGAAAGTGTAGGAATGGGAGTGAGAAGGGGTTGTGCTAAATGTGTCCACTCGCCAGAACTACTGTTTCTCATCTTATAGAAAGAGGAAACTTTATATCCTTTCAAACAAAATATATTATAAAGTGTTTTTTTTTAAGAGTCATGGGGCTTGCAAACCATTACATTCAAAATGTCTGCCTTCTTGGGAGTTGTACCAATTATTACAACAAGCTTAATGCTAAACATAAAGCACAAAGATTGTTTTAAATTCAGTGAAAACTTCCCAGTAGTTTGCGATCAGCATCTACTTCCCACTAGGCCTGCAATAATAATGCTGTTCCTTGAGATCTATCCATACTCAGGTAGAGGGAACATCGATAAAGATACAAAGTACAAAGATAATCCTGACAAAATGGTGTTAAGAAACAATCTGCAATAATCTTTATCTAGTTCATATAAAAACACTAGTAACTAGTTGACCAATTTCCTTTGTGAAGTACAGCGAGGCTATTAATGCTCCCTCCCATAAACATTTTACAAAAATAATATTTAGGTCAATAAAACAAAATAACCCCAAAACATAATGTATTATTATTAAGTAACATCATATAAATAAAAATATATGCCATAGGTGGAGTACAGCTTCTTCTGGTTTTATACTTTCTCATGTTTGTTTTATATCAGTTTTCATTATAAATATATTCAAAACATAACCACTAAGACAAAATTCTTTGTTGAGCGAAATGATGGAAAAATTAGGCAAGGACAGTTCCATCAGTTTGGTAAACAGCAGTTACTGTAGTTTGATCACTAACCTCTCCTATTATGTAAGTAGTGTTACATTTACCTTGACAAAGTCAGTGAAATAATAAGCTAATAAGAAAATATTTTCATGTATATAGAATCTACATCCCCCTTTCAGTCATCCCAAAACAATTTACAACCATTGAAGTACTTCAAGACACAGAGCTGTTGTTCAAAGAGTTCTCTCTTGACCACACCTTTACTCTGCCTATCTGTTGTTACTCAACCTGTACTGTATAAAATTGTGATTGTCATTGATAAGGCAGATTTTTTTTATATTTGGGTAATCATTAGATAATCAATCTACATCCCAAAACAAATGATAAATCTTCACCACTAAATCTATTTCCTTAGATGAAAAATGGTTTAATTCCAGCTCAACTACTCTCAACTTTGTTCCATTTGACTTCAAACTAAGCTTCTTACTCAAAGCTATCTCTGTAATGTCACCCATTTTAACCTCTGCCTTGAGTGCAAAGTATTTACAAGCCTTCATTAGTCCAACTGATTTCACCACTCTTCTAGCCTGTCCCCCAGTCTCCATAAATTCCAGCTGTTCCAGCTCTCTGTTGCTTAAGATCCATCCTACACTGTGCTTTCAAGTTCTTGCGGGAATTGTCAGTTTTCAAGTGGTTTAAAAAATGTAAACAACTAAAACTAGGACTGAGCTGAAGGAATTCCATTGTAGTAAAATTATATTCTAAGGCAGATCCCGAAAGGAAACTAAAAATAGGAATTTAATCTGATTGCCCAGAATATCAAAGGCTTGCATTAAAGAGAGTAAGCTGATCCTTGTCACTATGTTAAAGTCTGGAGAGCTAAACTGAGACAAAATCAATATATGACGTGGTATTGACATTCTCAGTTTCAGTCTCTTGCCATGTAAGACTAACATCATGTACACTTATAAATTCACATGTCAGTTTCTGACAGTTTCTGTGGAATATGTAATACATTGAAATGAATAGCATAAAATGCCATACCAGAATTGCACGGTTCCTCCAGATGCAGTATACATATTTTACTGCTTACTTTGGGAGGAAAGAACTACTATTCATTGAATGATCACACATACTCAGAAAAGAATGAACAATTATTCTATTCACATACAATATTACAGACGTCTATTCTGCAGTCCTTTGTCGATTAAAATAGCTTGATTGCAGGCACTCAAAGATTAGTTTTACATCATTATATATTATTTGGAATTATGTTAGGGAATTTGAATAAAAATGCGTAATTGCATTTAACAGAATCCAGAAGTAGGGAACAAGGAAAACAACACAAATGTTTACTGTACTGGCATAAATTCATTTTACTTTATTTCTACTGACCTGCTAACTTAGATGTGTTAAATTTAAGAAAAAAATCCTCTGGTTACATGGTCAAAGCTAATTAAACTTATATTTGAGTAACTCTTCAGAGTGACTCCATTAGAGGTTCAAATAAACCTTTTAGATGCATTGAAGTATGTTCTGACATTGACTTGCTACTCCAAAAAGTGTATCTCGTTTTCCTGCCTTCCTGCTGCAAATCCAAGAAAATGAGTTGCAAGTCACAGCTACATGATTATTAGTATTCTTGGTTTGGGAATCTATTTAGCCTCTTCCTGATTCATAAAATAATATGTGGATTCCTGTAAATCACTGGAATTTAACATTGGTCATCATCTTAAAATAATAATCCCAAACAAATCATCAAGAGTGGTGAAAAGAATAGCTGATCTTACTGATGCATTTAGAAGGCTGTACTGCAATAGAAAAGAAGGGATTGTTGTTACACAATGCCAGTCCCACTTTGCTCTTTCTACATGTGACTGCTGCATTGTTTCAATGAAATCCAACAGAATCCTGAAAAATAACTCCTCATCTTCCATCTGAGCATGAAACTACCAATATCAAATACCAACTTGACAATATCAAATTCTCCAGTGTTAGGTAGATGTTCATTTTTTTCTGTCTGCATCAGAACTGCCCATTTCACAGATCACCACAAATCAGTTTAGTTCTCCTTTTTGTACAGTCTGGCCCGCTGAGCATGTCACACAGCTTCAACATTTATAACACATTACAAACTCAAAGAAACTTAGTGTGCTCCCCTCCCCCATTAAGCCATTTGGACACACCCTGTCAGAAATAATCCTTTTATTATAATCAACCCTCCACATTTTGTCTCCTCTGAAAACTAACTTCTTTTTTCCCTCTTCTCTGATTCTGAAGGAGGATTCTGGACCACAGATGCTGTTCGGTCTAATGAGAATTTGCAACATTTTCTGTTTTCATTTTCAATTTACACTGATAAGACTTTGATGAGATAAAAACAAAGGGAGCCTGAGTGGAATATGGCTGACTGGAATGGGGATTGTTTCTCTGACTTGTATCCCACGTAATTATGAAGAGCAGAATAATTTAAAGAGATATTAGTTCAGTACAGTTTAATTACTGTATTTATGTTGCTAACATTGAAAGCAAACATTAGATAGCAAGGTTCATTTTAATATGGAATGACCACTACAACAATCCCTCCCACCCCTCAGCTCCACAATCAATCTGATGAAAATCCACAAACTCTCTCCCATTTACTGCCTGAAGGAACCTGTTAGGGTGGGGAAAATATGAATATTATTCCTCTTAGCATCTCTGAATCAGTAAGTTAGAAATTAAGCAGCTCGATTTGTAGGCTTAAAAAACTGCCTGTTATTCGTCTCATGAATCAAGGTTTGTTTAGTCCACAAAAGCACAGATTTCTGGTCCTTCCAATCGATGATAACACTGTGGAAGTGTTTATTTAGCTGTGACTTGTCTGTCACAAATGCTTTTACATCAAAGAGTGGAGTCAATTTGTCAATGGGCTTTTGGCTGTTTCAGTCATTCAAAGCTAGCAGTTGGACATTATTTTAATAATCATTCTGCATCATTACAGAAATTGAACCAGAAATACAAAAGCAATTTCATGAGACAGCAATTATGTGGGTTTTTTATGTATTTAAAATTAAATGGTAGCATTTAATTACAATGTGTTTATTGTTGCCAAATAGAAGAGTTAAGTGCTATAATAAACAGGTACAAATACCAGGGATCCATCTTGATAAATTTCACATGGCCAGCCTATTTAGCACATAACCTGAACTCTGCACAGATGCATTACATTCACTATATTCCTTAAGCCAATAACAAATTTTTCAAACACAATTACTGGTGCAATTTAAATGGCTGTGCCAGACAATTTCCATACAGGAAAGACTCAAAAACAGCAAATGAATGAACAAAGAAATAATGGGCAAGACACTGCTGTAGCAGGCCATCAAGAAGCATCTGTTGTCAGTTAGATTTGTCCCAATAGCACAGCTTTAAAACATCTTTTGTTGTTGGATGTATAAGCAGACACCGGATATCTGGAACTACAGAGAACAGGACAACCAAATAAATATTACTCCAGCAAATCTAAATGAAGGATTAGCAAATAAAGACCTGAACGTCAGAGAATGGAAAGCAAAGATAGTAAATTCCTTTGCAAATAAATTATTTAAGAGAAATAACTAGAAGGAATGAGTTAATAGAGTAATAGAGAGGAAAATAAAGACAAAGGAAATGTGGAAGACAATTTGTTTTAAATTTGCCTTTTTAAAAACTTCCAGAAATATTCAAAA
This sequence comes from Mobula hypostoma, assembly GCF_963921235.1. Lineage (NCBI taxonomy): Eukaryota > Metazoa > Chordata > Chondrichthyes > Myliobatiformes > Myliobatidae > Mobula > Mobula hypostoma. The sequence goes on along the minus strand of NC_086104.1, from coordinate 58,967,255 downwards.
CCATAGTCAATGACACTGAATTCTTACATTTGAATTCTTATTCTTGTGCCAAAGATGTTGATTGGTGCTAATTCATAAATGACACATACTGTTAATTACTAGCTCTAAGCAACTGTGACAAGCTCAGTTCTTTTCTAACACAGGGAGGAGTGGAGGAGCACAGCAACGCCTCCACTTCCTGAAAAGACTGAGGCAAGCTAGGCTTCCCCATCACACCCCTGCAGTTATCACCATATTCTGCCTGAGCAACACCTGGAGTGGCCTGACCAGCTGTATCACTGTCTGGTATGGGAAATGTAATGCAACAGATCGCAAGACGCTATAATGGATTGTGAGGACAGACAAAAACATCTTCAGGGTCTCTTTTCAACTTTCAGAGACCCCTCCCATCCTTCCCACCATCCCTTTGACCTCCTGCCATCAGGGAGAAGGCACCACAGAACTGTCAGGCTGAGTGAAAGCTTTTTCTCCAAGGCTATTAGACTTCTTAACACCTTGCTGCCACCCAGCACGTATGTACACCCTATCTGAATGCACTACCCCACTCCCACTCCCCAATTTACAGACAGTGTCGTCCTGCACTGGTTACTTCTTTTATTGTTGCCGTTTCACAAATTTATACTACTGCTTGTTTTATTATAATAGTACCAGTGTCCTCATACTGTCTTATAAAAACATGCACCTCGCACTTTATGTCAACCAGTCAAACTTCAGGTAATGCCCCTCAGGGACTTGTGCTAATAATTTTTTGCGACTCTGTGTGCTGGATTGTAACTATATGTGCTGTGTGTGACTCTGTGTGCTGGATTGTAACTATATGTGCTGTGTGTGACTCTGTGTGCTGGATTGTAACTATATGTGCTGTGTGTGACTCTGTGTGCTGGATTGTAACTATATGTGCTGTGTGTGACTGTGTGCTGGATTGTAACTATATGTGCTGTGTGTGACTCTGTGTGCTGGATTGTAACTATATGTGCTGTGTGTGACTCTGTGTGCTGGATTGTAACTATATGTGCTGTGTGTGACTCTGTGTGCTGGATTGTAACTATATGTGCTGTGTGCGACTCTGTGTCGTGTATTGCACCTTGGCCCCAGAGGAACAAAGTTTCATTTAGTTGTATTCGTGTGTATGGTTGAATGGCAATAAACTTGAACTTCAACTTGAACATAAACCGAACAACCTCATTCACGTCAGTGGTGAGGGGGGTAAGAAAATACTGCTTTTACAAAGCTAAGTTTGGACCTGCACAATTTTTGGTGACTTCTAGACCATGGCATTTAAAATGCATTTCCTCCTTGCTTGAAGCTGCTGTATTATTATTATTATAACAACAAACAAAAATTGTATGGTAATAAACACCTTCTAGCTTATTTTAAGTGCTGAACACTACTTTTAGAAGCTAGTGGGACTTCTGCAGAACCTTCTACACTATGAGGTTCAATGTGCAGGACTGATTCTAAGGGCCACTAATATGGTGGCTTGTTAACAATTTCATTTTGGTGAATTACTATCCAGAACATAATTCTTCCAGCTTCAATTTATTCTCAGTCTCAGGAGACTTTCTCCCCATTCTTGGGTGGTCTCCTGGTTCTTGAAATGGCTGGAAAATCCGCTACTGGCATGAATCCACAAGCAAGGATCCTCAACAGGATGGGCTCAACCTTTATCTGGGTAAGGACACCATGTAAGTAAATGTATAAGACTGCTTCCAAATGAAGTTGCCGCCTCTTGCCAATGACAGTTCTCATCTGAATGCAAGGCCAAAAGATATTTATAAAGTTTGTGGACTCTGAATAATTTACCAATTATGTGCCATTACTATAGGATCCCTACAGAGACGAAAAACATCAGGTTAGGGAGAGCTTTAATTATTTCTGGGAATTCAAATGGACAGAAAGACCATCCTCCCCACCATTGACTGGGGTTTGATGCTGAGATCCATGGAGCAGATGGGAATGGGAAACCAGTGTAAGAAGACAGCTAACTTGCTGCTTGAGTTGAGGGCTGTAGGAACAAAAAAGGTATACCTGCCCAGGTCTGTGAGGAACCTGTCTTGACAATTAGAAGGAGCAACAAAAAGTATGATTGTCTGGAAGTCTGCTGGCATGACACAGTGTTGGATACCATCAGTGGGCACAGTCCCTGCGTGCAGCTGTGAAAGTTTAGGGGTATTGTGCATAAAATGAATGCCAGTGATAGCTGGCTGCATTCCACTTTGATGCACTCTCCAGAGTTTCCTTCTTTTCTGTTTCTCCCCCAAGGTAAAATGTCTCCCAAGATTTGCAGTCAATTAACACCAATACGATTTATTACGCAGCAGCAAATAACCCAAAAATAACTAATTATTCGAGACGTAACACATTAAAAGCAAAAATGTTACAATTCTGAAACAGATCTTTTTAAAGCCAATCCTGTAGTAGCTTCCTAATGTCGTTGATAAAATGGAACTATGTGCTTTGGTCTGCAGTAAAAATTTACACCACCATAATCTACAAACTGAAGGAAAGCCAATGGCTATAAGATTATCACAACATTCCTCTGCCAGTCAGTTGACCTCTAGTTACCTTGAGCTTTTCTTAGCATTTTTACAAAACATTTTTATACGTGAGAAGCCGATGGATGATGCAGAGTAAAAATATACTATATTAGAACATACAGTTATCATGCTTCATTAGGCTGTACAATCAAAACCAGAAGAAATGGCTTCAGTTTTCCATCTTAAGCAATGTGAAACAAGCAATAAAACTAAATAAATAAATAAACTCTATCAGCTTTGCACATTTTTGTGAGTATCTTGATCTTGTGATGTGCATCACAAATGACACCTTCTGATTTCAGACCAATTTATTGATAATAACCACAAAATGAAGATAAATTATTGCTGAAAAGAAAAGCGAATCTCTGCCAGAAATCAATCACAAATACATTGTAAGTCATTAATCATAAACAGCATCTTTTCTGTCATCACTTTACCAAATGTATTTTTTTAGCTCGCATTATTCTGTTCACAGGCATCTGTTCATTGGAAAGGGATAGGTCTTGATGGCTCACAGAAACCTGAAATATGTGACTAACAAAACTCTGTTGTTCAACTACCTACCCTGTCTGGAAAAATCTAACTTTCACCTCTCATTTATCAAACCTGATTCCAAATGAGCAGCCAAAGTACTTCATTTGATAGATATGCAAGGTTACTTAATACAGTGAGACACTCTCCTGCCAACAGGAATCACGAGCAAATACGTCATGTGCCAGGGCAAGATTGGATGGAATGTTAATGGAAATATCTCACAAGGATTATATAAATGCCTTCAGAACACAGCATTAGGTAATCACAGAAACATGCTGTTACTATTTAGTAAAACTACAGTTAATCTTACGTTACAAATGTTTGTTCATTCAATGTAATATCTGTAAAGAAACTAAGTAGAAACATCAATGACTTCTGTAAATGAGGTTGCACATTATCACATCCATCAAAAAGACATTTTGCATTCTCTTGCATACAGAAAACAAGTAGTCAAACTGGTATCTCTAAAACTGATTTCATCACTCAAAATGGAATATTCCTTGAGATGGAGAAGTATCAAGATCAGCATATTGCAGTTTTCTCTCCAGTTTTTTTTCCCCTTTTCCCCATCAGTTTTGCCATTCGGAGTAACACGTCAACGAAGTGAAGGCAGTAAGTTCAAAAAGGTCCTTGCTAAACTGGCTGCTTTCACTGCAGGAGCTGCACACAGTACTTTGCCTGAAGCAGAGAAACACAGACATCATTGACGAAGTGCTGGTCTGATTGTTCTGAGGCCCAACCTAGCAACTGCTCAAGATATCTTTGCCACCACCTTCCCAACGGGTTCTGACACTCAACACCACATCGAGTTTAGTGGGAGGACCCCAACATCCCACAGTCTCCCAAAAGGCACTTCGGGAAATTTGTCTTCGAAACATACATCACATGAGACCTGCTATTGGTTCAAAGGTTGCATATGCTTGTGTGGAGAATAAAGAATCAGAGGGGAAAAATGCAAACGTAGAACATAGAACCATACAGCACAGAAACAGATCCTTCAGCACACCATGTCTTTGACAACCATGAAGACAATATAAACTAATCCCAGCTGTTTACATATGGTCTGTATCTCTCTATTCCTATCTTTTCACGTGTGTGGTCAGAAGAAGCAAAATTGAGTCTTTTCTGGTGCAAAAGATATAAAATAGATGAATACATTAACCAGATGGCTGACTTAAGTTTCACTTTCAGGTCTGGTTACAAAGGTAGGTCCGGCTGAGCGGATTTACTGGAAATCATGTGGTAATTTCCAGTAAATCGCATATTGGTGTTCTTGCCTGATAATGGATTTTTTATTCACTTAGGTGAGAGATAAGGGATACCATGAGCAGTATAGTAATGTTTCAAGGGATTTTTGAAGCTTTTCCATGGGCTAGACTGCAAGCAATGTCTATTGACTAGTTGATTGGAGTACCGTGCAGATGCAACAGAAGTGTTCCCATGCAGGTCTGGTGAAGAGCTTTAAAACGCAGGAAGTTTTTCCAACGGGAGTTGTTGACTGAAGTACTTCACAGATAGAGCAGACCCGATGGGCTGAATGGTCTAACTATGGTCTTATGGACTTTATACCTCTTCTCGTCTCGTTGAAGTGTTGGGTCTCCCCAGCAACAAAAAACAGTGTGGTTAAGAATACACAAGCAGCATTGCTTATTATTGATTGCTGACAAGTACCACCATGAATTTCATGCAACTTTGAGTTTGTCTTATTTGTGTAGAAAAAAATAAAGAAATCTTAGTTTTGTTCTTTTACTTGAGTAAAATTAGATTTGTAGCTAAGAGTTAAATAAATTTTTTCAAGTTAATAATTTCCTTTGTTCTTTTAGTTAAGAGATAGCTAAAGTTACTTAATCAAACAGTTTGTATAGTTGTGTCCTTTATTTCCAACTCAGTCACTCAAGAGGAATCAAAAGAAACCTGAGCTCTGTTTTGAGTAATTGGCACAGTTGGCAGGATTCTACTTTTGACAGACGTTTTAGGGAATGAAAGACGTTCCCCAAATCTGGGATGACGGTGGGGTTGAGTTTGAACTGTCAAATGCCAAGATGGTGATGCTAGGGTCCAAGACAACATCACTGGTTCATTGCAGCCATCTGGGGTGGGTCAACGCTGGATTTTTTGTTCAGCCTAGTGGCGTACGTCATTTGAAAGTATTACCTCAGCTCGATAGAAAGGCTCATCAATCACGCAGAGTGTAACACAGTCAGACAAGGTATGCAGCGGCTATGGGAAACGGCCTTTCAAGGAACCGTATAAGAAGACAAGTCAACAGGCCCAGATGAGTCCAAGTGAGGCCATTATAATTGGCTACTCTTTCATTGAGAGGGGTGGTATTGAAATGAACTTCCTTTATGCTTGGAAACTCAAAAGGGGAAGTGGTGTTTGTCACGTGAACCTTCAGAAATGCATAGAGGGGAAGAGTAAGATGTAACCTATTATAGAGCTGCCTAAGTCTACAACCCCCTGAATGCTCTTAGGATCCTGTACATTGATGACTCCATACCAAACATGACGCAACATGATGGGTCCAGGAGAGATCCTCTGAGATGTTGATGCCCACTCCATTCACTGCTGATCCCTCAATGAGGTTGGTGCATGTCTGCTGATTTCCCCTGACTGAAGTCTTCAATTAATTCTTTGGCCCTGCTGATTCTGAGTGCTTGTTTGTTATTGGATCACCACTCAACAGGCCAACCTCCTTCACTCCTGTACATCGCTTCGTCACCATCTGAGGTTCAACTAACAATGGTAGTGAATTTTAAATGGCGTTTGAGCTGTGCCTATCCAACTGTATGCTTTGATGATCTTTACTGTTTACAAATCTGCCAACTTCTGTGTCATCTGCAAACTTACTAAGTAACCCAATTATATTTTTGTCAAAGAATTCAGGGATGTCATGTTCAAGATACAAACCCTCTCAATAAGAAGTTGGTATAATTTAAAAAGAATATTCCTGGGGAACTGTCTCACAGGATAAATACCTTGATTTTACAGACATGTAGGTTTAATCCCACCCCAGCCCAGCCCAGCACAGCAAGCTGGCAGATCCACATATATTTACCCACAAGTGTAATCAGCATTGGCAAGACCAGCCAATTGTACTCCAGATCCCCAGCTTTTTGCCCAGTGCACCCATTCATCTCTTGTCACTGAACCAAACCCTAAAGATGGGCACCATCTAACACGTTATTCCGAAAGCCCAGTTTTCTCAGGGGGAGAAGAGAAATCTTACACAAAACTCTGTCCTCATAATGCAGGTAACGGTTTGTGTTTTTACCACAAATTGAAATCCAAACGTGATAAACAGTCTTTGACTTCACAATGCTTTTTTCCTAATGTTCCCATTCAAATACATTTGCACATTCGAGGTCATAAGGAAAAAAGTGAAAATTTAATAGGCTAAACAAAATAATCAAAAACTATTTATTAATATATTTAAGAATGATGCAATTTTACAAATGAAGATGAAAATGGAATAATGATTAACAAGAACTTGTATATTGAGGGTCATATTAATTATGTCACTAACCCCACTACTAAATAGCAGAAAATTATTGTAAAAGTGGATGGGACCTACTCTTGTTCATTCGGAGTTTTAGGAGATTTGGTTTGTATCCCTAGCGCAGAGAGCATCCTGTCAGGCTGAATCACCATCTGGTATGGGGGTGGGGGGGGGGCTACTGCACAGGATCGAAAGAAGCTACAGAATGTTGTAAAATCATTCAGCTCCATCTTACGTACCAGCCTCCGTAGTATCCAAGACATCTTCAAGGAGCAGTACCTCAGAAAATTGACATTCATTATTAAGGACCACCATCGCCCTGGACATGCCTTCTTTTCATTATCACTGTCAGGAAGGAGGTGCAGAAGCCTGAAGGCACAACTCAGTAATTTTGGAACAGCCACTTCCCATCTGCCATCTGATTCCTAAATGGACATTGAACCCATGAACACAACCTCATTTCTTGTTATTATTTCTGTTTTTGCACTACTAATTTTAATTTAACTATTATATATATGCTTACTGTAATTCATTCATTTTTTTTCTATATTTATCATGTATTACATTGTATTGGTGCTGCAAAGGCAAATTTCATGACCTATGCTGGTGATATTAAACCTGATTCTGATTCTGACTCTGAACGATTGACAAGTTACATTTTTTGTGTGTCTGACGATTTCTTCCTTAATTAAAAGCATATATACTTGCTTGAAAAAGTATTCAGATACAACCCTTTGTTTGCTTAAAAATGAATATTACATCCAGGGATTTTGATCAATTTAACTTAGGATATTTATTTGTGAATCACATGCTCCTCTTTTTCACAGTAGAGCTCAAAAAACCGCGAAAATTGCGAAGCATGAAAAACTAACAATTCAAAAATTGAAAAGTCAGCATTTCAAGAGTATTCATCCCTCCTTGTTCAGTACTTACCTCAGCCAGTAGCCTTTGTGCATAAGTTTCTATTAGCTTTGCACAATGAGGTGGAGCAAGATTTGCCCATTGCTCCTTGCAAAGTTGCTCAGGCTGTGCTGGGTCATTTGGGGAGTGGCGGAGGACAGCAATCGTGAGATCTTGCCAGAGATGTTCGATCAGATTCAGGTAGGACTCGGACTTAGCCACTCAAAGACATCAATTTTCTTCATCTGAAGCCACTACATGGTTGCTCTGGCTGTGTGCTTTGGGCCGTAGTCCTACTGAAGGGAGAAATTCTTCCCCAGTTTACGCTTTCTGGCAGAGGCTAGCAAGTTTTTATCCAAGATCACTCTATATTCATCAGCATTCAACTTCCCATCAATCCCGACCAGATTTCCAGTCCTTGCTGCTGAAAAGTATCCCGTTAGCATGATGCTCCCTCCACCAAATTTACAGTAGAGACAAATAGTTGAACTATCAATGGAAGATTAGACTGTATCATTATCATTTATTAATTCACCACATAAATTTACTGCACATTACTGTTTGGGAACCTCAGGATGTTAAATGAACTGTGAATTGTTGCTCAAGGTTTTAGCCCTGTTTTCCCTTTTTCAGCCAAAACTGAAAAGGTTGTAATTACAATAGCAGGTCTCAAGATTCTCAACCAAACAGCTATTCTTAATGCATGTCTTCACTTGTGAGACTGGAAAGTTAAGGACGTTCCACAACGAAAGGCATTTCGGACACATCAAATCACACATCAGACAAGGGTCACAGGCCAAGAGGTCAGGGAAACCTAATTGATTTTTATAAATCTAATGGTTTAAATTTAATGCTGAGCTTCTCTTCTGAGATTGATTTCTACTGGCAATCTTCATTATAACTGTGTAAATTATCCCTTTAATCGTGAAAACTGATCATTTAGATAAACAATATTAAATTGGTCATTAGAGATTTGCTTCTAGAAGCATTCCATACAGTCTTAATGTCTCAATATTGTAAACATTCATGGGAATCATACAGATCAAACAAACATTCTCTTCTAATAAGTCTAAGTGCTTGATGGTTTCAGCGAAAACGGGAACTGACTCATATGCTTTGAGCAGGACTTACTGACAATAATAAATATGTATGTCAGAAAGCTCTAAGCTGAAATAATGGAAATTATAGGAAAAATAATAGATTTCCACCTAAAAGTGATGGAAGTTACTCGTCTGTCACACAAAGAAAAGGCAATAAGTTAGTTGACATGTAGTGCCGATTCAAACCAGCAAACTTTCCAATTCACAAATGCATTCTATGTCAACATACACCTAGAGAGAAAGATCGATTATAACACAATCACTAAAATATCCATAATAAATATTTATGGACATTTATACTCTTTTTAAAAAGATTGGCCACACTACTTGCTGATGAATTAATAAAACTGGTATATTTATATTGTCTTTTCTCATAGCAGTATCTTATGATGATGTAGAAACTCTGATTTTGCAAGATACTCAAAAGCAGAGATGACAACACATGCACACTCTAACCCTTCTGAATCGCAGCAGCTGTTAGTACAGGCCTTTATTTGGATATATACACAGAACGGGAAAAATAATGCAGGCTGATGTATGGGGGTCAAAGGCCTCACCATTTATATAATCAGCATTTGTGCTGGGCAGGACCCATAGCTGTGAAAACAGTCACACATACATCTTCACAGCTCCTTCATATAGTCATACAATCATAGAATGATGCAGCAAACCAGGATATCATTCAGATCAGAATGTCTGAACCAGTCCTTTATCAGAGCTATTCAGCCAGTATCAGTCCCTGACTGGTTTCCCAAGCCAGCCTTCGTTTCTCCTGTTCATCCTCATGACAATAAAATCTTCATCCAGTCTCCCTGCATATTATGAATTGTTAAAAACTTAATGCACATTTTTGTGAGTTTTTAAGTATTTGGGCATATCTCCATTCTTGGTTCGTAATGGTTTAAAAATATCTAACACATAGTTCGATCGAATTTTGCAGAGCAGAGGAATTGCAGGTTATGGGGAAAAGACAGGTAGGCGCAGTTGAGTCCATGGTCAGATCAGCCCCTATCTTATTGAATGGTAGAACATCCTCGATAGGTCAGATGGTCTACTCCTGATTATATTTCTTATGTTATTATGTTATGTACATCGATTCCATCTAGAATATCTGGAACTTTTAAACTACCCCAACAAGAGAATGAGGATTGATTTGCATATTACAGAATCAAAGCATGGTATAAGGCAAAAGTGTATTTCAACCTCAACACACATAAGATATCAGCTTCACAAGGTGAACGTGCTTCTCTCTGCCTCCTTAATGTGAAGGTATCATTGTAAAATACATTTCTCATCGATCTGAGAATGGACCAACTCAGTGATTCTCTTGCTTCACAACAAACTAGGCTGGAAAATAAGTTCTGCATCTGTTTTACTTTATGTCACTTTCCCTATGTAAAAAGGGCAGCATGCTTCTGGTGATAAATGCCACCAATCAACTACTATAAACAGCTATGGAGAGTAGACTGGCTATCTCTGGTAATGCCTAGAAGGTTCCTGTGGCTTAAAAGTATGGGCTCATATTGAGTTGCACAGAATTCAGAAGAGCTGTCCTATTTTTGGAGGTTGCCTTTAACTATGAAAAGAAATGGTAAAAGAAAGGGAATTGGTGTAAAGCAAAGAAAGAGGTCCTTAGATTTTATCAGGATTAGACTTCCCTCAGATTTCACAGGATATGTCTTCTTTATTAGATACTTCCATTACAATGGATGAGATTAAGAATGTTATTTTTTCTATGAATCTGGGGAAAGCTCCTGGCCCGGATGGGTTTACCGTTGAATTTTATAAATGTTTTGCTTCTTTATTGATCCCTTGGCTCTGTAGGGTTTTTGAGGCTTCTCTGAAACTTGGTAAACTTCCTGAATCCTTTAATAGAGCATCAATTTCTCTAATACTAAAGAAGGATAAAGACCCTGCTCAATGTGCATCTTATAGACCAATATCTTTATTAAATGTTGATTCTAAAGTTTTTCTAAGTTATTAGCAAATAGACTAGAAAAAGTACTTCCTTCTATTATTTCGGAAGACCAAACGGGTTTTATTAAAGGTCGTTACTCTTTTTATAATATTCGTACATTGTTAAATATCGTTTATACTCCCTCACAAAATGTTCCTGAGTGTGTTATTTCTTTAGATGCCGAGAAAGCTTTTGATAGAGTAGAATGGCCTTATTTATTTAAGGTGCTTGAAATGTTTAATTTTAGCTTGAAATTTATATCCTGGATTAAACTGTTATATCATTCCCCTGTAGCCTCGATTCGTACTAACTCTTTAAACTCACCTTTTTTTCCTCTCTTTCGAGGTACTCGACAAGGCTGTCCTCTTAGTCCCCTATTATTTGATATTGCATTAGAACCTCTTGCAATTGCTATTCGAGAATCTTCAAATATTACTGGGATAACTCGGGGATTAAAGTCCCATAAATTATCACTCTATGCTGATGATTTACTTTTATATATTTCTAATCCTGAGAAATCCATTCCTGCTGTTTTAGAGTTATTAGCACAATTTGGTTTTTTTTCAGGTTATAAATTAAATCTTAGTAAGAATGAACTTTTTCCGATTAATAAACATCTTCCCTTATATTATAAGTTTCCATTTAAATTGATTAATAATTATTTTTCATATCTTGGGATTAAAATTACTTGTAAATACAAAGATTTATTTAAGACTAACTTTTTACTTTTTAATAGACCATATTACTCAACTTTCATCTAAATGGTTTCCCTTATATTTAACTTTGATTGGTCGTATTAATGCAGTTAAGATGTTTTTTTTGCCAAAATTTTTATATGTGTTTCAGGCATTACCAATTTTCGTTCCAAAATCTTTCTTTGATAAAGTTGACTCTAAAATTTCTTCATTTATTTGGCAGAATAAGAATCCGAGACTGGGTAAAATACATTTACAGAAAGCTAAGAAAGATGGAGGTTTAGCATTACCTAACTTTAGATTCTATTATTGGGCTATTAATATTCGACATATGAAATTTTGGTTACTTGATCAGGACATACTATCTATTCCTAAATGGGTAGCATTGGAACTACAATCTGTTCAGGGTTATACACTTGGCTCTATTTTAGGCTCCTCTCTCCCTTTTGATTCGAAACGCCTTAAGCAGGTTTCTAACCCGATAGTTAAATATGCTTTGCGCATTTGGTTTCAATTCAGAAAATTTTTTGATCTTAATCAATTTGGGTTAGCGATTCCTATTTTAGGTAACATATTTTTTCCTCCCTCTTTTACGGATCGCGCTTTTCAAACTTGGAAGACTAAGGGTATTTTACGGTTTTTGGATTTATTTTTAGATGGTTCCCTTACGTCTTTTGAACAATTATCTAATAAATATAACTTATCAAGAATACATTTTTTTAGATATTTACAAGTTAGAAATTTCCTAAGTACTATACTTTCTTCCTTTCCAATGCTTCCTCCTACATATATTTTAGATTCGATAATTAACCTCAATCCATGTCAGAAAGGTGCATCGGCTATGATTTATAATATTATTATGAAACTTAGGAAAGCTCCATTTGATAAGATTAGGGTAGATTGGGAACAGGAATTGGGGCTTACCATTTCTGTGGATGATTGGGGGCAGATTTTACAATTAGTTAATACTTCCTCTATTTGTGCTAAACATTCCCTAATTCAATTTAAAGTCGTTCATAGAGCACATATGTCCAAAGATAAGTTAGCGCGTTTTTACTCGCATATTAATCCTTTCTGTGATAGATGTTCGGGGCAGATAGCCTCTTTAACTCATATGTTTTGGTCTTGCCCTACTTTGGAAACTTTTTGGAGAGATATTTTTAATATTATTTCTAAGGTATTAAATATAGATATCTCTCCTCACCCTATTACTGCTATCTTTGGACTACCTAAAATTTCTAGTAATCTTTCCCCTTCAGCCCGTAGAATGATTGCATTTCTTACTTTAATGGCGAAAAGATGTATTTTACAACATTGGAAAGAGCTTAATGCTCCAACTACCTTTTTTCGGTTTTCTCAGACGATTTTATGTTTGAATTTGGAGAAAATTAGAAGTAACCTTTATGATTCTTCATTTAAATTTGAACAGATTTGGGGACCTTTTATTCGATATTTTCATTTAATGTAATATTTACCCTTCTTGTTTTTTTTTCACTGTTTTTAATGGAGGTCGGGATTGAGGACGTGATTTTAAGTTTAACTCTGTTTGGTTTCAAGTTAGCCCATTGCTTTGCTTTGCTTTTAGTTAGTTGCACGGTGGGTTTTTTTGGGGGTTTTTTTTTTCTTTTTTTTTCCATTGATATATATAAAATTTAGTATACTATTATGTTATCTTGGTTTCTTATGTTTAAATTACATTGTTTGTAGTATTTTTTTTGGTATTGATACCTTTTGGAATTTTATTATACTTTAACATTGTATTAATGTTTATATGGCTTACCTTTTTTGTATACTTATTCAATAAAAAGATTTAAAGAGAGAGATTTTATCAGGATCAAGCACGGAACTTGAGGTGTCTTTGCCCTGAAAATGTTGCCAATGCACGAAGTTCTCCTTTTCATCAGGTGTAATACAATAGAAAGCTGATTCCCATTTCTTTACCAAGTTTGCTACAACTCAAAACGAGGCAGCAAATAACCAGAATGCAAGGAACTTCTATCAAACAGAAAGCCCATCAGTAAAAAAAAAACAAAACTGGAAAAATCAGTAAAAGCAATTGAACTGCTAACCATCAGTGTAAAACAGTTCATTCACAGGACAATTGCTTCATTTTCGCTATTAGACTGACAGAGAAAGTGAAGCAATTGTCCTGTCACCAAGGCAGGCTTTTCACATGGATAAAGTATAGATCAGGAAGAAAATTTCATCCAGTGTTATTTTTTAAACTGAGATCCTTAGTGAATATAATGGTTACATTACAGTCATCATTTGTGGATATAGTCTCTCCAATAAGCAGAATGTTTCTCCGCATCCAATTTATCAAACTTGTTCATCATCCTGAAAATCTGTCACTTCAGATGTTTAGCTTTCTCATTTCTAGACCAGTGTACCCAGCCTATTTTTCATGGTATTTTTAATTTTTTTGCTCATGGTGTCACCTTGTTATTTTTTTCTGGACCATTGGTAGTGCCTCAATAGATTTTTCTATGTGGATACTTGAAATCTGAACAATACTCACAGTACTCGGATTTCTACACGATCAACATAATTTCTTGGCTTTTCTATTCCTGGCCTCGAGGAACTAATCCACGTTGCTACTTTTAATGATTTGTCTTCTGTTCCTGCATATTGCTCTGCCTCTCTGATTCTTTCTAATGATCTAATTATTCCCACCACAATTCAACAACTCACACTTACTGTATATCCAATTAATTTGTTAATTTCATGCCACTATAGATGTATACGAATGCTATTTTGAATGTTGACTCAGTCTTTCCTTATATAACTCCATACCACATCTAGTGCTACTCACAAGTCTTGTCATTGAGATTTTGATTTGTGAATACATTTTGTATGTCAATTGCATGAGTACATTCAGGTCTTGGTAGTTTTCCAAGTTGACTCAGTAAAAGGGACAGAATCAAGGAAGTAACATGAAGAGAAAATCTAAATAAAAGGAGTTTGAAATTGTAGATATACATCCATGTTCCAAATCTAAATTGTCAATTTTGATTGTCGTAAATCTATGGTTTTGTGGAGTGGGCTAATAACAGCACAACACTCTCCCTTATATTCACAACAGTCACCCATGGAAAACCAACACACTTCCTTCTGATCTCAGATAATTCTCTCATTGAAACAGACAGATATAAATAAAAACTTAAACATGAGAAAGTCTGCAGATACTGGAACTCCAAAGCAACACACACAAAATGCTAGAGGAGCTCAGCGGGTCAGGCAACATCTGTGGGAAGAAATAAACAGTCAACATTTTGGCTCAAGACCCTTCTTCAGGAAAGAAAGGAAGGGTAAAGATGGTGGAATGAAAATACGGATGGGAGGAGAAGGAGGATAGCTAGAAGGTGATGAGAGGTGAAGCCAGGTGGGTAGTAAAGATAGAGGGCCGGAGAGGAAGGAATTTGATAGGAGAGGAGAGAGGATCAGAGGAGAAAGGGAAGGAGGATGGGATCCAGGGATGGTGATAGGCAGATGAGAAGCAGTAAGAGGCCAGACAGGGGAATAGAAGAAGAGAGGAGGGGGAGGGAAACATTTTTTTACTGTAAGGAGAAATCACTATTTATGCCATCAGGTTGGAGGCCATCCAAATTAAATAAATGGTGTTGCTGAGGGTGACACAAGAGAAGGCCATGAACCAACATGTCAGAATGGAAATGAGAAGCAGAATTAAAATGTTTGGCCAATGGGAAGTTCCGCCTTTGGCAGATGGAGCGGAATTGCTCGATGAAACATACCCCCAATTTACGAGTCTCCCCAGTGTAGTGGAGGCCACATCAGGAGCACTATTCACAATAGGTGACCCTGGCAGATTTTCAGGTGAAGTGTTGCCTCACCTGGAAGGACTGTGTGGGCCTCAACAGAGGTGAGGGAGGAGGTAAATGCGTAGGTGTAGCACTTTGGCCGCTTCTAGGGTTAAGTGCCGGGAGGGAGATTAATGGAGGGGGACAAATGGACAAGGGAATTATGGCGTGAGTGATGCCAGTGGAAAGCACAGTGAGAAGGGGAGGTAAAGATATGTTTGGTAGTAGGATTCCTTTGGAGACGCTGGAAGTTGTGAAGGATGATGTGTTGGACGTGGAGGCTCATGAGGTGGTAGGTAAGGACAAGAGGAACTCTATCACAGTTAAGGTGGCCAGAAGAGGGGGCAAGCGTGGATGTCCAGGAAATGGAGGAGATGTGAGTGACGACATCCTCAATGGTGGAGGAAGGGAATCACCTTTCTTTGAAGAAGGAGGACATCTCTGATGTTCTGGAAAGGAAAGCCAAATGCTGGGAACAGATGCTGTGGAGACAAAGGAACTGAGAAATTGGAATAGCCGGTTGGGAAGAGATACAGTCAAAGTAACAGTGGGAATTGCTAGGTTTATAAAAGATATCAGTCAACAGTTTGTCTCAGATGGAGACAAAAAGATTGGGAAAGGGGAGAGAAATGCCAGAAATAGACCAAGTGAATTTAAGGGCGGGGTGAAAGTTTGAGGCAAAGTTGATGAAATTGATTAGCTCATCATGGGTGCATGAAGCAGTATCCATGCAGTCGTGCCAATGTAGCATTACCAGGGAAGGCTTGGAACATGCACTGTGCAACGTAGCCAATGAAGAGGCAGGCAGAGCTGGAATTCATGTGGGTGCCATGGGTACCCCTTAAGTCTGAAGAAAGTGGGAGGAGCCAAAGGAAATATTATTGAGGTGGGGATCAGTTCTGCCAGATGGAGGAGGGTAGTGGTGGAGGGGAACTCATTCATTCTTTTATTGAGAAAGAAGAGGAGAGATTTAAGACCTTTTTGATGGGGGATAGAAGTGTATAGGGACTGGACATCCATGATGAAAATGAGGTGGTCAGGGCCAGGGAATTGAAAGTTACTGGGGAGATCAAGAGCATGAGAAGTGTCATGGATGTAGGTGGGAAGGGACTGAACCCAGGGGGATAGAATGGAGTTGAGGTAGTGGGGCAGGAGCATGAGTTCAGTGGACAGAAGCAGGCAGAGACAATAAGCCTACCCGGACAGTAAGGTTTGTGGATCTTGGGTAGCAGGTAGAAACGAGCGGTGCAGGGTAAGGGAATAAGGGAACTGTGAATTCTGGTGTCAGTGGATGGGAGTTCTCCAAACTTGATGAGGTCAGTGATGGTGTCAGAGACAGTTTTCCAATGGTCCAAAATGGGGTTCTCTTCAAGGCGCAGGTATGAGGAGGTATCTGAGAGTTACCACCTGGTCTCAGTAAGGTAGAGATCAGGCTGCCACACTACAACAGCCCATGTTTGCATTACAAATGTAAATCTAAGTTATACTCAGTTAAATCTGAAATATTCTCCAAGAGTTGTACTGCATAAAATCATACTGTATTGCCGTATTTCTTATAAACTATTTACAAGAAGGAAACATTGTCCCTATGAAAGTTTAGTGAAACATCCTCAGTATTTTTCAGGCTCCTGTTACATAATATTTCTACTGTTTAAATGATAATCAAAAAATACTTTATTACTGTTTTCACATATTTTACAGGAGACAGGGTAATGCATGGTAAGTATTTTATTTTGATATTAATTCACTTCATGCAGTTGTCTACTGATAGCTGCTGGAAAAGTGATATGAGATGACACCATATCTCTTCCAGGTTCACATTTAAAGCCATGCCATTGCATTTTTAAACAAGCCATTAATTTTATTTACTTCAGAATGTTTTGGAAGGAAAGAATTTTAAATAAAAAAGCCAAGTAATTTCCAACCCACATCTACATTCATCATTTATTAAAGCTGCTGCTTTTGCTCTGATGGAGCACCATAGGATGCCTAAGGCCAATTGGTCCATTCGGTCTGCTCTGCCATTCTATCATGGCTGACTTATTTTCTCTTTCAACCCTATTTTCCTGCATCTATCCATAACCTTTGATGTTCTTATGAATCAAGAGTTTATCAATCTCTGATTTAGATATACTGTACCCAATAACCTGGCCTCCACAGCCATCTATGGCAACAACTTCCACAGCTCCATCACCTTCTGGCTAAACAAATTCCTCCTCACTCTGTTCTAAAGGGACGCCCTCTTCACTCTATCTCGGCCTATCAATACACGATAGGTTTCATTGTGATTCCCCCTTCATTCTTCAAAATTTCAGTGAATGCAGACCCACAGCAATTAAATGTCCCTCATACATTAACCCTTTCAATGTCAGGATCATTCTTGGAAACATCTTCTGGATCCTCTCCAATGCCAGGATGTCTTCTCTTAGATATGGAGACCAAAACTACTCACAGTACTTCAATTGTGTTCAGGCCTTTTAAAGTCTCAGCATTACATCCCTGTTTTTATATTCTAGTCTATTTGAGACATAGGCTAACACAGCATTTGCCTTCCTTTGTACTGACTCGACCTACATGCTAACTTTTATATTCTAGCCTATTTGAAACATATGCGAACATTGCATTTGCCTTCCTTTGTACTGAGTCGACCTACATGTTAACTTTTATATTCTAGTCTATTTGAAACGTATGCTAACATTGCATTTGCCTTCTTTAGTACCGACTCAACCAACATGCTAATTTTTAGGGAATTCTGCACTTGGCCTTGCAAGTCCATTTTATCTCCAATTGCTGAATTCACTCGTCATTTAGAAAATAGTTTATGCTTTTATTCCTTTTACCAAACTGCATGACCATATACTTCCTTACACTGTATTCCACCTGCTGTTTCTTTGCCCATTCTCCTAATCTGTCCAAGTCTTTCTGCAGACTCCCTGCTTTCTCAACCACCCTCCCCCCGTCACTCCTCCTATCTTTTGTATCAACCACAAATGTAGCCATAAAGATCATTAGCGTATAACATGTAAAACAGTTCACCCAACACTGAGCCATGCAAAACAACATTAGTCACCGGCAGTCAATCAGAAAAGGTGCCCTTTATTCCCAGTTTTTGCCTTCCACCAGTCAGCCAGTCTTCTGTGTTTGCTACTATGGGCTCTTGTTTAGCAGCGTCATGAGTGGTATCTTGCCAAAGGCTTTCTGAAAATCCAAGTGAACAACATCCACTGATTCTCCTTGTCTGGTATCTCCTTAAAGAATTCCAACAGATTTGCCAGGCAAGATATCCCCTTAAGGAAATGTTGACTTTGCCCTATTTTGTCGTGTGCTTCAAAGTACCCCAAAATCTCATCCTTAATAATGGATGCTAACATCTTGCCAAACACATGTCAGGCTAACTAGTCTATAATTTCCTGTCTTTTGTCACCTTCTTCAAGAGTGGTGTGAGATTTGTGGTTCTCCAGTCCTCCAGAACTATTCCACAGTCTAATGATTCTTGAAAGATCACTACTAATGCCTTCACAATCTTGTCAGCTACCTCTTTCAGAACTCTGGGATGTCGTCCAGCTGGTCCAGTTGATTTATCTATCATCAGTCAGTTCTGATTAGCAACAACATTAGCATTCTCCATCAGCACAGGTACACCACATGGCTGTGTGGTTAGCTCCCTGCTCTACTCACCTTCTACTTATGACTGTGAACCTAAGCTCAGTGCCTATGCCATATTTAAGTTTGCCGATGACACCACTGTTGATGGCTGAGTCAAAGATGACGATGAATTGGCATATAGGAGAGAGATTGAAAGTCTGGCCAAATGGTGCCACGACAACATCTCATTTACTGTCAGAAGACCAAGGAGCTGATTATTGAATTCAGGAGGAGGAAACCAGAGGTCCATGAGTCCTCTTTGTGGGATCAGAGGTGAAGAGGGTCAGTAACTTTAAATTCCTTGGTGTTATCATTTCAGAGGATCTGTCCTGGGTCTAGCACGTAAGTGCCATTACAAAGAAAGCACCTCGACTTCCTTCGAAGTTTGTGAAGATTCGGCATATCATCTAAAACTTTGTCAAGCATCTACAGATGTGTGGTGGAGAGAATATTGACTGGTTGCATCACAGCCTGGTATGGAAACACTAGTGCCCTTGAATGGAAAAGCCTACAAAAAATACAAAAAGCCTAATCCATTCTGGGTAAAGCCCTCCCCACCATTGAGCATATCTACATGGAGTGCAGTCACAGGAAAGCAGCATACATCATCAAGGATCCCCATAATCCAGAACTTCTTACTCCTGCCATCAAGAAGAAGGTACAAGAGCCTCAGCACTCATATCACTGGGTTTAGGAACAGTTATTACCCATCAAACATCAGGCTATTGAACCAGAGGGGATAACTTCACTCACCCTTACTTGCCCCATCACTGAACTGTTCCTACAACCTGAAGGTCTCTTCATCTCATGTTTTTGATATTTATTAGTTAGTTAATTATTATTATGTTGGTTTGTTTTTATTTGCACAGTTTATTATCTGTTGCACATTGGTTGTTAGTTCATCCTGTTGAGTGTGGGCTTTCATGGAATATATTGTGTTTCTTGTATTTATTGTGAATTCCCGCAAGAAAATGAATCTCAGGATTGTATATGGTGACATAGATGTACTTCAATAATAAATTTACTTTGAACTTCACAGACCTTTCAGCTTTCTAAACAGTTTCATCTTAGAAAAAGCAACTCCACTCACTTCTGCTCTACATTAAGATGGCACCAGTAACTGGCGACTTTGCGCATGCTCTCCCGAGCAAACTGCCCTCTCCACTATCCTATACCCGAGAAACCCTTCTAAACCTCCAATCTAGCAAGATCAAGATCAACAACACTCTGGCAAAGCTACTGAGCCAGCTGGAGACCAGCACGCCAGAACTGCTTCTTAAGCTCTGGACTGCACCTGGACCCGACCAGTGAGGCCCACCATGTTCCCGGAGACCCACAGTCTGCTACTGTGCCAGAGCGCTTGGAGACGCGGCCCATTCTGACCAGCACCTCTCCGGAGCAGACGACCACACAGAAGTGACGGCGGAGACCTCAAGGTGCTGCAGACGCTTCCCCGAAGCGACCCCCATAAAGCCCCGTTGGTGGCCATCCACAGGTGCTGGAAGTGAGGCCTCCGCCGCCGACCTCGGAAATCGAGCCCAAGGCTCGGCTGGAGCGGAGGCCTCCGCAACCGTGACTGGGCTTAAGGACTTGTTTCAGCCAGGAGCCCGGCCATCCAGGATTAAGCACTACTTACTGAGGAAGCGTGGGAAAAGAGCTGGGCTGCTGGTCAGATTGAAGCTGAGGGGCTTCAGGGTCCCTATGCCCACCATCCCACTAGCTAATGTGCAAGCCATAGAGAACAAGGTGGATGATCTTAAAGGAAGACTCACGTACTGCAAGGAGATGCAGAACTGCTGTGTATACTGTTTCACCAAGACCTGGCTCTCCCCTGCCACCCCCGACTGTGCCATCTGACCGGAGGGATTTTCGATCCATCGGATGGACCGCACAGCGTCTTCGGGCAAGACGAGGAGAGGTGGTGTCTGCCTACTGATCAACACCGGGTGGTGCTCGGACACAGTGGCACTGACAAGCTCCTGCAGCCTGGACCTGGAACACCTGTCGGTGAAGTGTCGTCCCTACTATCAGCCACGGGAATTCACCTCAGTCATACTGACAATGGTCTACATTCCTCCCCAGGCAGACGTGGAGTGTGCTCTGAATATACTGTATGCTAACATCAGTGAACTTGAGACCAGGTATCCGGAAGGCTTTGCTCATTACAGCTGGGGATTTTAACCAGGCCAACCTCAGAAAGGCGCTGCCAAAGTGATACCAACATGTCTCCTGCCCCACTAGAGGTCCGAATATACTTGACCACTGCTACACAGCAGTCAAGGATGCCTACCGTTCCGTCCCACGACCTCACTTCAGAAAATCGGACCATCAGGCCGTACTCCTCCTCTTGGCTTACAAACAGAAACTGAAGCGGGAGGTCACAGTGTCAAAAGTAGTGTCGCGTTGGACGGAGGAAACTGATGAGGTCCTCCGTGACTGCTTTGAATCGGTGGACTGGTTAGTATTCAAGGACTCGGCAGCTAACCTCGATGAGTATGCCTCAGCTGTCATGGACTTTATTTGGAAATACACGGAGGACTGTGTGTCTCGCAAGACGATTCGGGTATTCCCCAACCGGAAACCTTGGGTGAATTATGAGGTCAAGTCCCTTTTAAAGGCTAGAGCTGCGGCTTTTAGGTCCAGGGATACCGGTCGCTACACGGAATCCAGGCGGGAACTCCGGAAAGCCATTAAGGGTGCCAAGAGGCAATATCGAGCCAAGTTGGAAGCCCAGGCTAACCAGAGGGATGCCAGTAGACTATGGCAGGGTCTAAATGAGATCACTGGGCGCAAAGAAAAGGCTGGGAATATCAATAACTGTGGCACTCCCCTTCCTGACAAACTTAACATATTCTACGCAAGATTCGAACAGAAGAGGAGCATCCCGCTCCCTCCGGATGAACCGGACCTGGTGGCATCGAGATTCATCGTCACTGAGGAGGACGTTAGAAGGGCCTTCCTGAAGATAAATCCAAGGAAGGCGATGGGCCCAGATGGCGTCCCAGGATGGGTTCTCCGGGCCTGTGCAAGCGAGCTAGCTGGAGTGTTTGCTGACATCTTCAACTGCTCCTTGCCTCAGTCTAAGGTCCCCTCGTGTTTTAAGATGGCAACGATAATCCCAGTGCCGAAGAAGAGCAAGGTGGCATGCCTGAATGACTCTCAACCTGTGGCTCTGACATCAATTGCTATGAAGTGCTTCGAGAGATTGGTTATGGCACATGTCAACCACAGCCTACCAGTCAACCTCGATGCTTTGCAAGTCGCCTACAGGAGCAACAGGTCAATGGCAGATGCCATCTCTCTGGCCCTACATTCCTCCTTAGAATACCTGAAGAATAAAGATGCATACGTAAGGCTCCTTTTCATTGACTACAGCTCTGCCTTTAATACCATCATTCCAAATAAACTGATTCCTAAGCTCCGGAACCTGGGCCTTAGCACTCAGATCTGCAGCTGGATCTTCAACTTCCTCACAGACAGGACCCAGGCTGTAAAAATAGGGGACAAGCTCTCTTCTACAATCACTCTGAGCACCAGTGCCCCACAAGACTGTGTACTCAGCCCCTGCTGTACTCACTGTACACCCATGATTGTGTAGCCAAGTTTCCATCAAACTCAATATCACAAGTTTGCTGATGACACAACAATTGTAGGCCGTATCTCGGGTAATGATGAGTTTGAGTACAGAGAGGAAATTAAGAACCTGGTGGCATGGTGCAAAGACAATAACCTATCCCTTAACGTCAGCAAGATGAAGGAATTGGTTGTTGACTTCAGAAGGAGTAGCGGACCGCACGACCCAATTTACTTCGGTGGTGCGCAAGTGGAACAGGTCAAAAGCTTTAAGTTCCTCGGGGTCAATATCACAAATAACCTGACTTGTTCCAACCAAGCCGAGTTCACTGCCAAAAAGGCCCACCAGCACTTTTACTTCCTGAGAAAACTAAAGAAATTTGGCCTGTCCCCTAAAACCCTCACTAATTTTTATAGATGCACCATAGAAAGCATTCTTCTAGGGTGTATCACAACCTGGTATGGAAGCTGTCCTGTCCAAGACCAAAAGAAGCTGCAGAAGATCATGAACACGGCACAGCACATCACACAAACCAATCTTCCATCCTTAGACTCACTTTATACCACACGCTATCAGCGCAGTGCTGCCAGGATAATCAAGAACACGACCCACCCAGCCAACAGAGTTTTCGTCCTTCTTCCCTCCGGGAGAAGGCTCAGGAGCTTGAAGACTTGTACGGCAAGATTTGGGAACAGCCTCTTTCCAACTGTGATAAGACTGCTGAACGGATCCTAACCCGGATCTGGGCCATGCCTTCCAAATATCTGGACCTGCCTCTTGGTTTTTTTACACTACCTTACTTTCCATTTTTCTATTTTCTATTTACGATTTATAATTTAACTTTTAAATATTTACTAATTTTTACTATTTTTAATATTTAATATTTGTAATCCAGGGAGTGGGAAGCACAGAATCAAATATCGCTGTGATGATTGTACGTTCTAGTATCAATTGTTTGGCGACAATAAAGTATAAGTATAAGTAAAACTCCTGAATTCCTGGCAGGCTACTATTGTCTTCCACAGTGAGGACTGATGCAAAATACTTATTCAGTTTGTCCGTTATTTCTTTGTTCCCCATTACTACTTCTCCAGTGTTATTTTCCAGTGATATGATGTCTACTCTTGCCTCTCTTTTACTCTATTTATATCTGAAAATAATTTTTCATATCCTCTTTTGTATTATTGGCTAATTTACCTTCATATTTTATCTTTTCTCATTGTTACTTTCTAGTTGCTTTATGTTGGTTTTTAAAAGCATCTCAATCCTTCAACTTCCCACTAATTTCTGCTGCATATATGTCTTCTCTTACAGTTTTATGCTGTCGTTAGCATCCCTTGTCAGCCATAGATGTCTCATTCTCCCTTTAGAATGCTTCTTATTTGGATAAACCAATCCTGCATCTTACAAATCATCCCCAGAAACTCCAGCCGTCGCTGCTGTTACGAGAATACACATAAAATTAAGATGTTTGCTGGCCTGGGCTAGCATCAGTGGCATCAGCAGTTGGTCTGCCACCTGCCCTCAGGGGAAGGAGAGATAAGGAACAATGGAGCAGCGTCTGGAGATGTGTAATGAAGGGATGTGGGAGGAAGAGCTGTCTGGAGCGGCTCCCCCCTTTGAGCCCTGAACTGTTTGAAGTGATGGACAGGCGATACCCCAGCAGGGGGATAAAAAGGGACAGGTTCGCTAAGACAGACACACACGCCACCCGAGGTAACGAGACCCTGGAAGCGGTACGCTTCTCACGAGTGGGTGGAAAGGTACGATCAGCGGGAACCCGGTGTGTGTCCGCCCTTGCCTGGGTGCCGGGTTCACTGCAGAGGATCGACCGCATCTGGAGGAGGGGTCACAGTCGGTGACCTCAGGTGACATCACCAAGGACCCGCCCAAAAGCTGTTTGTGAGCCATCCCGCTGGTCTGTGAGTGAAGCTGTGCTGAATGATGAGTTGTTCTCTCTGTCTCTCTTCCCCCACCTTGTCCATCGCCATGGCAACGATTACTGCGAACTGAACTACAAACTGGACTGAACTTTGAGTCATTTTGAAATTGGTCATTTAACCCCTAGACAACGATAGAGCTTGATTGATGCTGTTATCTTAATTCTGTGCACATGTGTGTTTATCATCACTGAACTGTTGCATTTATTATCCTTTCGATTACTGTGTTGCTTGTTTCTGTAATAAAACTTTCTTAGTTCTAGTACTCCAGACTCCAACTGAGTGATCCATTTCTGCTGGTTTGGCAACCCAGTTACGGGGTACGTAACACTGCTCTACTATCAACCCTGCCGGTGTCCACTTTCAAGCAACATTGCCCAGTTCTTCTCTCATGCCTCTGCAGTTACTTTACTCAATGAAATGTCAATACATCCCATCCAAGGATACGCCTGAACAGGTATGACATTCACAGATGGTTCCCTTTCTGGGCCAAACTATCTCAACCAACCTGTTGTATGAAGGATTAGGCACAAACCAACAAGATTTTCACTGTGGAAACACAGTTCATACAAAACTCTTAGCAATTGGTTTCAATAATCATAAGTGAACATCTAAGAATACCTTTATAACCATATAACAATTACAGCACGGAAACAGTCCATTTTGGCCCTTCTAGTCCGTGCCGATCTCCTACTCTCACCTAGTCCCACCGACCTGCACTCGGTCCATAACCCTCCATTCCTTTCCTGTCCATATATCTATCCAATTTAACTTTAAACGACAACATCAAACCTGCCTCAACCACTTCTGCTGGAAGCTCATTCCACACAGCTACCACTCTCTGAGTAAAGAAGTTTTCCCTCATGTTACCCCTAAACTTTTGCCCTTTAACTCTCATGTCCTCTTGTTTGAATCTCCCCCACTCTCAATGGAAAAAGCTTATCCACGTCAACTCCATCAATCCCCCTGATAATTTTAAACACCTCTTTCAAGTCCCCTCCCACCTTCTATGCTCCAAAGAATAAAGACCTAATTTGTTCAACCTTTCTCTGTAACTTAGGAGATGAAACCCAGGCAACATTTTAGTAAACCTCCCCTGTACTCTCTCAATTTTATTGACATCTTTCCTATAATTCGGTGACCAGAACTGTACACAATACTCCAAATTTGGCCTTACCAATGCCTTATACAATTTCAACATTACATCCCAACTCCTGTACTCAATGCTCTGATTTATAAAGGCCAGCATACTAAAAGCTTTCTTCACCACCCTATCCACATGAGATTTCACCTTCAGGGAACTATGCACCATTATTCCTAGATCCCTCTGTTCTACAGCATTCTTCAATGCCCTACCATTTACCATGTATGTCCTATTTTGATTAGTCCTACCAAAATGTAGCACCTCACACTTACCAGCATTAAACTCCATCTGCCAACTTTCAGCCCACTCTTCTAAATGGCCTAAATCTCTCTGCAGGCTTTGAAAACCTACTTCATTATCCACAATTCTGCCTATCTTAGTATCATCTGCATACTTACTCATCCAATTTAACACTCCATCATCCAGATTATTAATATATATGACAAACAACATTGGACCCAGCACAGATCCCTGAGGCACACTGCTACACACCGTCCTCCAATCTGACACACAGTTATCCACCGCTACTCTCTGGCGTCTCCCATCCAGCCACTGCTGAATCCATTTTACTACTTCGATATTAATGCCTAACGATTGAACCTTCCTAACTAACCTTTCGTGTGGAACCTTGTCAAAGGCCTTACTGAAGTCCATATGGACAACATTCACTGCTTTACCCTCGTCAACTTTTCTAGTAACCTCATCAAAAAATTCAATAAGATTTGTCAAACATGACCTTCCATGCACAAATCCATGTTGACTGTTCCTAATCAGACCCTGTCTATTCAGATAATTATATATACCATCTCTAAGAATACTTTCCATCAATTTACCCACCACTGACGTCAAACTCACAGGCCGATAATTGCTAGGTTTACTCTTACAACCCTTTTTAAACAATGGAGCCACATGAGCAATACGCCAATCCTCCGGCACCATCTCCGTTTCTAATGACATCTGAAATATTTCTGTCAGAGCCCCTGTTATTTCCACACTAACTTCCCTCAGGGTCCTAGGGAATATCTTGTCCAGACCTGGAGACTTATCCACTTTTATATTCCTTAAAAGCGCCATTACTTCCTCTTCTTTAATCGTCATAGTTTCCATAACTACCCTTCTTGTTTCCTTTACCTTACACAATTCAATATCCTTCTCCTTAGTGAATACTGAAGAAAAGAAATTGTTCAAAATCTCCCCCATCTCTTTTGGCTCCGCACATAGCCGTCCACTCTGATTCTCTAAGGGACGAATTTTATCCCTCACTATCCTTTTGCTATTAATATAACTGTAGAAACCCTTGGGATTTATTTTCACCTTACCTGCTAAAGCTGCCTCGTATCTTCTTTTAGCTTTTCTAATATCTTTCTTAAGATTCTTTTTACATTCTTTATATTCCTCGAGCACTGCATTAACTCCAAGCTGCCTATATTTATTGTAAATCCCTCTCTTTTTCCGAACCAAGTTTCCTATATCCCTTGAAAACCATTGCTGTCTCAAACTTTTAACCTTTCCTTTCAACCTAACAGGAACATAAAGATCCTGTACCCTCAAAATTTCACCTTTAAATGACCTCCATTTCTCTATTACATCCCTCCCATAAAAGAAATTGTCCCAATCCACTCCTTCTAAATTCTTTCGCATCCCCTCAAAGTTAGCCTTTCTCCACTCAAAAATCTCAACCCTGGGTCCAGTCATATCCTTCTCCATAATTATATTGAAACTCATGGTATTGTGATCACTGGACCCGAAGTGCTCCCCAACACATACCTCCGTCACCTGCCCTATCTCATTCCCTAACAGGAGATCCAACACTACCCCTTCTGTAGTTGGTACCTCTATGTATTGCTGCAAAAACATATCCTGCACACATTTTACAAACTCCAAACCATCCAGCCCTTTGACAGTATGGGCTTCCCAGTCTATGTGTGGAAAATTAAAATCTCCCACAATCACAACCTTGTGCTTACTACAAGTATCTGCTATCTCCTTACAAATTTGCTTCTCCAGTTCTCGCTCCCCATTAGGTGGTCTATAATACACCCCTATAAGCATCACTACACCTTTCCCATTCCTCAATTCCACCCAAATAGCGTCCCTGGACAAGTCCACTAATCTATCCTGCCAGAGGACCGTGTTATATTTTCTCTGACAAGCAATGCAACACCTCCCCCTCTTGCCCTTCCTATTCTATCACACCTGAAGCAACGAAATCCTGGAATATTTAGTTGCCAATCACACCTCTCCTGCAACCACGTTTCACTAATAGCTACAACAACGTATTTCCAGGTATTAATCCATGCTCTAAGCTCATCCACCTTTCTTACAATGCTCCTAGCATTAAAATAGATGCAATTAAGAAACTCTCCACCTCTTACTCTCTTTTTATCCTTAATGGAGCAAACAACTTTGTTATCTTTTCCTTCCTTGTCCCCTACATCTTTGGTCTGGGTGCTCCTGATCTCTGTCCTCTGCCTATCCTCCCTCACACACTGTCTACTAGCTTTCTCTATTTGTGAACTAACCTCCTCTCTCCTAGTCTCTTTAATTTGATTCCCACCCCACAACCATTCTAGTTTAAAGTCACCTCAGTAGCCCTCGCAAATCTCCCCGCCAGGATATTGGTCCCCCTAGGATTCAAGTGTAATCCGTCCTTTTTGTATAGGTCACACCTGCGCCAAAAGAGGTCCCAATGATTCAAAAACTTGAATCCCTGCCCCCTGTTCCAATCCCTCAGCCACACATTTATCCTCCACCTCATTGCATTCCTACTCTCTCTGTCGCGTAGCACAGGAAGTAATCCCGAGATTACTACCTTTGCGGTCCTTTTTCTCAACTCCCTTCCTAACTGCTTATATTCTCCTTTCAGGACTTCTCCCCTTTTCCTAACTATGTCATTGGTACCTATATGTACCACGACCTCTGGCTCCTCTCCCTCCCACTTCAGGATATCTTGGACGTGATCAGAAATATCCTGGACCCTGGCACCAGGGAGGCAAACTACCATCTAGGTCTCCAGACTGCGTCCACAGAATCGCCTATCTAACCCCCTTACTATCGAGTCTCCTATTACTACTGCCCTCCTCTTCCTTTCCCTACCCTTCTGAGCTACAGGGCTGGAATCTGTGCCGGAGGCACGGCCATTGATGCCTCCCCCAGGTAAGCTGTCCCCCCCAACAGTACTCAAACAGCAGTACCTATTGTTAAGGGGCACAACCACTGGGGTACTCTCTACTACCTGACTCTTCCTCTTTCCTTTCATTTAACTGTGAATTCTGCCAAGGCACTGAAACAAACAAGGACCAAATAAAATAACCAGGGAAAAGTACAATTGAGCTTGCCAAAGTTTATCTTTACTCCAGAGTGAACAAAGTTCTAGATGAGTAAATGCAAAATGTTGCTCTGTTTAGGTTATTTCTGATTTCTTACTTAAATCTGCCTGTCATTCAGCAAGAGAATCTGTCTTGAGAAACATGGACAACTAATTCGGCCTGGAACAAAACTGCATCCAGGTTTTTTTACCTACTACTTTTGAGAACATGATGAGGGTAATGGATCATAGACTGAGATATTTTGTACATGTTAGGGATTAAATGGGCCTTCAGCCTAATTCTCAAACTGACTTTCAGTTAGTAGTAAGAGACTACTAGCTCTTCTTTCAGTTAGTCCTGACGGAGGGTCTTGGCCCGAAACGTCGACTGTACCTCTTCCTAGAGATGCTGCCTGGCCTGCTGTGTTCACCAGCAACTTTGATGTGTGTTGCTTGAATTTCCAGCATCTGCAGAATTCCTCGTGTTTGACTTTTTCATGATAGCAGTTACCAAGGTCTGTTCATTCAATTATTGGTTTTTACAATGAAAATTAACTCTTCATCATCAATATAAATCCTACATTATTTTAGTTGGCTCATGTCCAAAACAACCATAAAACCATAACACATAGGAGCAAAATTAAGCAATTTGGCACAATGAATCTGCTCCACCATTCCATCATGGCTGATTTATTATTCCTCTCAACACCATTCTTCTGCCTTCTTCCCCATAACCCTTGATGCCGAGATTAAGTAAGAACCTCCCCAGTTCATGCCCAAGTCTGTACTTGTCCAAGCCTATTGAGCCAAAGCTTAACCATTTAAATACTGCCCATTCCAACTGTGGCTGCTCTGCTTACACCTTACTTCTTTATATTGGCCTTTGCCATGTGCCTGAGAAATCGTTATGATTGCTGCATGCTGAAATATTGCAGAAGACCCAGAGGTTATTTTACTTATAGTTATATAAAATATATATATATATATATATATATAAAAGCCCTATTCGTAGGAAAAAACTACCAATTAGCTGATTAAAAAAATAAACAAATCAAGTATTAAATTAAAGGAACAAATCCCCTTATCTTCTTCTCTCAGTCAATGTTCAGATGATCATTTAGACAGTCATACTTGAGCCATAAATCTTCTTTCCAAAGGAAAACCAACAATATGCAATAATGAACAACTCGCCTCGTCTTCTTTAAAGTCTCTCAATGAAATATACAAATGACCTTCATAAATCTTCTTTCCAAAATGCGAATAATATACAGATAGCCAAACAGCCTTTCAGATAGTTCATTCAGCAGCGGCGTCAGTAACAGAGGCGGGTATAGCCTGAACAAAGTCCAGTGCAGCTTTTGGATCAAAAAAAGTACGAAGAGGAGAATTAGCTGGAAAAACTTTAATTCTTGTCAGACACTTCAAAGTGGGAAGGAGTTATTTATCATACATCAAAGTTGCTGGTGAACGCAGCAGGCCAAGCAGCATCTATAGGAAGAGGCGCAGTCGACGTTTCAGGCCGAGACCCTTCGTCAGGACTAACTGAAGGAAGAGTGAGTAAGGGATTTGAAAGCTGGAGGGGGAGGGGGAGATGCAAAATGATAGGAGAAGACAGGAGGGGGAGGGATAGAGCCGAGAGCTGGACAGGTGATAGGCAAAAGGGGATACGAGAGGATCATGGGACAGGAGGTCCGGGAAGAAAGACAAGGGGGGGGGTGACCCAGAGGATGGGCAAGAGGTATATTCAGAGGGACAGAGGGAGAAAAAGGAGAGTGAGAGAAAGAATGTGTGCATAAAAATGAGTAACAGATGGGAGAGGTGGGGCCTAGCGGAAGTTAGAGAAGTCGATGTTCATGCCATCAGGTTGGAGGCTACCCAGACGGAATATAAGGTGTTGTTCCTCCAACCTGAGTGTGGCTTCATCTTTACAGTGGATATCCACGGCCTCCTCTACTGTAAAGATGAAGCCACACTCAGGTTGGAGGAACAACACCTTATATTCCGTCTGGGTAGCCTCCAACCTGATGGCATGAACATTGACTTCTCTAACTTCCGCTAGGCCCCACCTCTCCCTCGTACCCCATCTGTTACTCATTTTTATGCACACATTCTTTCTCTCACTCTCCTTTTTCTCCCTCTGTCCCTCTGAATATACCTCTTGCCCATCCTCTGGGTCACACCCCCCCCCTTGTCTTTCTTCCCGGACGTCCTGTCCCATGATCCTCTCGTATCCCCTTTTGCCTATCACCTGTCCAGCTCTCGGCTCTATCCCTCCCCCTCCTGTCTTCTCCTATCATTTTGCATCTCCCCCTCCCCCTCCAGCTTTCAAATCCCTTACTCACTCTTCCTTCAGTTAGTCCTGACGAAGGGTCTCGGCCTGAAATGTCGACTGCGCCTCTTCCTATAGATGCTGCTTGGCCTGCTGCGTTCACCAGCAACTTTGATGTATGTTGCTTGAATTTCCAGCATCTGCAGAATTCCTGTTGTTTTAGTTATTTATCATATACTTGCTTCATTACCAGGGCAAATTTTGATCTTTGTTCCATTATCTCTCTTGGATAATCTTCATAAAAGCGGAGCTCAGATTCCATAAATCTAAAAACTCTCTGTTTTCTTGCCTGTCGCATTATTTGATCTTTAATTTTAAAGTGATGAAAGCAAACCAGAACAGATCTTGGTTTACTAGAATCCTTCAATTTCGAGATAAACTCCCTGTGTGCCCTTTCTATAGCAGGCAGCTTTGATAGAATGGTAGGAAATAAAGTGTGGAAAAGCTTACCAAAGTAAGCAGTTAAATCTCCGTCTTCAGCTCCTTCTTGCAGCCCAACAATTCGTATATTCTTTCAGCGAGACCTAGTTTCCAGGTCTATAACCTTATTTTGATATCTTTCCAAACGAGTTGTAGCTTCAGACAACTTTTGCTTAGTTATCTTCAATTCCTCTTCATGTGTAATAACTTGAGTTTCCAGGTCTTTACGATTTCCCAGAAATGACTTCATTTCATTACTATTCTTTTCCAGTTGTTCTTTAATTGATCCATTCTGATCCTTAATTGAATTCAATGTCCGAACAATTTCTTCAGCCCACGATGGCATTTCATCAGATCTTTCCTTTTGCACCTTTCCTTTCCCATTACCTTTATCACTAGGTTCAGGTAAATTCTTCCCACTTCTTGCAGACATAGACATATTGTTCCCCCTCAAGAATCAGCAAATAAAAATTTTAAATTCAAAGTTTAAACTAGGGAGAGAGAAAGAAAACTAAGAGCAGCACAAAATTACTGCTACTCCATTTGCAGACAGGGGCAGTCCCTCAACCCAGAGCTTACTTTAAACCTCCTGCCATCTCAGCCAATCAAACAAAAAAGTTTTCAGTATTCTCTGGAAAAAAAAACTGGTTTGGATATTCTGGAGATGTTAATTTTAATTATTTGGTTCAGATTTCAAGGTATAGGAATTTGAACTGAAAGCTACCCAGCTGGAATTTCTCCTTCTTAGGACCAGATCTTTGAATTCTGGACACCAAAACTTCCTGTTGAAACTTCCTGTTGAAAGAATAGGTATTGATCGCTGAATGCTTCCTCAGTCCTATTAAAAACTCAATTCAAAAGACATTTTGGGGCAGTTATTTGATTTTGTTGTCTCAATGCAAAACACTAGATAATGTAAAAGCAGCTTGCCAGCGTGATTTTTCTCACTTGTAGAGAATAATTTAGTGCAATCCAGACTTCCAGGGAAAGCAGAGCATGGAGATTCTCAGAGTCCCTCACCCTTGGTGATTGCTTACTACATACTGAATTAATGAATGCACAGTCCTGCAGAGTGTGCTTAGCAAAATACTATCGGCCTTACTTGTACTTTATTAGACTCCCAATGAATTTCTATCTGTGATAATTTACAAATTAGTTTTTTTACTGCTGTAGTATTTATAGGAATGTGGAAGGGGAATTTGAGTAGCAGAACAATTCTAAAGGGCTCTACATGTGATAATTCTAAGACCAGACTGAAATCAACTCAGGAGAGCAATAAAATTTTTATCTTGTGCCTTCCAGCATCCAGCCAAACTCACAAATCAAGCCTATTGTTGGCGCTCCATTTCTAACCCTGCCTTCTTCCAACCACTTGAGTTAATTGCCTATTTCTTATCCATAGTAAATGCTTTGATAAAATGATCAGTAAGCACATCCCATCCACTGTTGTGACTATCACAGATTGACTGTGTCACACTGCAAATTCATATCTACCACCACATTGAAGTCTGCATGACAAGCCGCCGTGGCTTCTACGGTTTTGAGTCTATTTATTACTAGATTAATTGCTATAAATATATCCTCAAGCAAAATCATGTGGCAATTTGTCATCTTCAGATGGCTTTATGTTATTCATCTTAAGCATTATGTGAAAGTATTGCCATCCTCTGAGCTGCTTATTCCATCCATCAAATACAGGTATAACATTCCAGCAATATACAGTTCACACTGAAATGGATTCCAGATTTGTGAAATATATAGTTCATAAAATTAGTTATAAAATTACAATGGACACGATCCAATATGCTTGAGGTTTGGCAGTTAAGAAAATGGTAATCACTTGGGGTTATTCTCATTAGAGTCAGCATTTACTCTGACAACATGTCACTTCTGAATTTAGCATTGACAAATACTCACAAGCTTGGCTTATTACCAGTGTCTGACAATCCTGACAAAATGACTGTAGAACCAAAACTAGACAGGATGTGTATGAATATTGACAACCAACGCCGTCTGCTTACTTCTTTTCAGCATGAACTGATTTTCAGGAAAACATAAAAACTAGTATCAGAAACAGCTATAGAGAACTAGAGTATCATAACCCAATGAGTCTCACCTGTCATTCCAGCATGCTTTCACACTCATCCCATTTTGTTCTGCTATAATCTTTACAGATTCTCACACTCGCCTACACACTAGGGACAGTATACAGTGGAAAATCAAAGTACCAATGCACACATTTTTGGGAGAAAATGAAAGGCCAAAGGAAGCCCAGGCCAAACAGTGATACAGGGAGAGCAGGCACTCCATGCAGACAGCTGTGGAGTCAAAATTGAACCCATGTGTCTTGAACTTTGAGACAGCAGCTCTGCCAGATCCAGCACTCTGCCCCAGAGAGACAGCAGCTATACCAGATACAGCACTCTACCCCACAGAGACAGCAGCTCTATCAGATACAGCACTCTACCCCAGAGAGACAGCAGCTATACCAGATACAGCACTCTACCCCACAGAGACACCAGCTCTATCAGATACAGCACTCTACCCCAGAGAGACAGCAGCTCTACCAGATCCAGCACTCTACCCCAGAGAGACAACAGCTCTACCAGATCCAGCACTCTGCCCCAGAGAGACAGCAGTTCTCTCAGATCCAGCACTCCACCCCAGAGAGACAGCAGCTCTATCAGATCCAGCACTCTACCCCAGAGAGACAACAGCTCTACCAGATACCAGGCACTCTGCCCCATCCCAACTCTATGGCTCTCTTTAGAAAAGGAACAGGGAACAATCAAAGCAGGGCTTAGATGGTTGAGGCCAAATAAATTCTGGTATAAAACAATAAATAGCAATAAGATACTGTAGAGAAATAATCAACAAGTAGAAGTTGAGGTATGGAGTGAGCCAGCCTAAGTACATGGACTGTGGTGAAATAGATGCATACAATCACATCTGCCTCATCAGAAGAGAAATTAAAGAAGACTGGGAGAGCTAAACAGGAAGCAAGACACTAAGTTATCATAAAACAGTAAAAGGGTAAAATTTGCTACGGGCACATAAATAAAAGATGAAAATCAGGATAGAAATGGATGCACTCGGGATGAACAGAATACAGTCAAAAGCAGCTAAAGCTGAATGGCTGATATGTTAAATAATGATGTTGCTTTAGCTTTTCAAACTAAATTAAAGTAAATATGACATTGAAAAGTAGGATAAGAATGTATATATAATAGACTGGAAAATATTAAAGGACAAATCCAAATAAATCAAATAAAAAAATAAAATCCCTGTTCTGGACAGATTGCACTATAAGTGAAGCTGAGAAGAGAGTACATTTAACTTACTGTAGAAATGTCAGTAGTGCCGGATTACAGGCAGATATATAACATTACATCCGTATTGTCCAGGGAAGTACTGACCATTAAGTTAATTGGAGGAAAGATAAAAAGGATCTCTATGAATTGGCAGAAAATTTACCTAAACACTAAAAAAGTAATCATTCTCTCCAACCTAAAATAGTGCCTCCATATATACCTAACAATCACTAAAATTTTAACCAGCAGCAAACTTTCAGATCACGTTCCAAGAACAGCATTTAGATTATGAATAAAAATAGTGAAGAAAATTAGTCTTACCATTGATTCCTGGGGATTGTCACTGGTCCTCAACTATTTCTTCCTATAGTCGTCCAGCTCAGATTATTACTTCTGGTAACAGGTTTTGAACTTCTTGCTTTTTTGTGGGGAAACTCTATTAAAAACTTATTGCAAGTTTAAGCAGTCGATATCTTTTTGACTTTCCTCATCAGCCATTAATATGACTCCTTCAAAAATATGATAATATTTGTAAGATATTAATTTTTTATGAAGTCATACTGGATACTTCTGATATTTTCCTCTTGTCACTGTCACCAGCGTACCTGTCATCAAAGACATACAGTATATACAGAAAGGTGCCGGATAAAGGCCAGCTGCATCATGAAAGCTCCCACCCACCCTGCTCATGGACTGTTTGTCCTGCTCCCATCAGGCAAGAGACTGTCCATATATATTTTATATAAGCTAATCCTATGTATTTATATTTATTGTTTTTATTGATTTCTTTATGCTTATTATGCTTTTTATATGCTGCATCAAATCCAGAGAAACAATCGTTTTGTTCTCATTAACACTTATGTAGTGAAGAATGACAATAAACAATCTTGAATCCTTGTAAAGATCTTTAATGATTCCCACAGGGACCTATCCTGTCACTGATGACAAACAAATTGGCCTTATTTTAAAAGTGACATCTAATCTCAACTTCAATTTAAAAAAACCTATTCCAGGATCCAAAGTGCTATTATACATGTGGACAAAGCATAGTTAGAGCTCCTTGAGAAACTATGGTGGATAGCACGCAGTCCAGCTGTTCCATTGATTTTCAGATCATTCACTCTAAGATAATGTGTTG
This sequence comes from Mobula hypostoma, assembly GCF_963921235.1. NCBI lineage: Eukaryota > Metazoa > Chordata > Chondrichthyes > Myliobatiformes > Myliobatidae > Mobula > Mobula hypostoma. Next base: position 58,931,407 of record NC_086104.1, on the reverse strand, counting down.
ATTTATGTTGTTATGAACTTTATCGTTAACTTTTGGCAGTTGACCATCAATTTCAAATGAAAGTCAATGGGTAACATCAATTAATATTTCCATGATACTCAGCAAATACTTCATACTTGTCATTGAAAGAGCTTCAATGACCCAATGCACCCTTTAACAGTTTTCACATAACAGTAAGAGATTTTCCATTACCTCTACGATTGTCTACAATCCCCTTTTCCATTATCTTTTCAGCCAATCTTATCCAATCTCCTTTGATTTCAGTTGTTCCTTTTACTTAACTGTTCAGTTGAATGTCATGCGCGTTTCACTTATAGAATCTGTTTTCCTTCACATCTCAGCTACCTTAGATAAATGTCATGCAGTATGACGACAGGGTCAGAGTTAAAAGATAAGGAATAAAAGCCAGAACATAATTAGCATGAAACTGACAAGAAGGAACAGCCAAATAGAAAGATACTTGAAGATATTACATATGCAATACTAGACCTTTTCTCTCTTCCTTACACCTGTGAAATTGATTTCTCAGGCACACACTACAGGAAAATGTATTTACTCCAGAAAGGTTTGCTATGCCTCTACTTTACTTGCTTCATATAAATCCCACTACCTCAGCATAGTGGGATTTAGCTCACTTCTGATTAGCAGTTCGAGATGATTATCTCAAGTAAAATAATTCTTGTCAAATTTGCAACCTAAGTGTTAATCTATTTTTTTCAGCATTAGCAAAATTTGTACATTAATTTAGTCAATTCTACCCATAATCTTGAAACCTTCTGCTAAGTCAGCTCTAGATACCAATTCTAACACAAGAGAACACACTTCAGGTCTTTTCCCACAATCTGTTATGTGCTCTTTGTTGTATTACTAACAGGGCAACAAAATGGTCACTCCAAACATTCAGCTATAAGGTGAGTGCCCAGCTGTAACCCTCTCCTCAGTTTCTCAGAGAAGTCAATGCAATTAAAATAATCTGGCTAATGCTTTGCATGTTCACATTCCAAATCCAAAGTTTTAACATGTTTATGCTTCAGAAATAAAATTCATAACAGTCAGAGACTTTAGCAAGTCTCACACTTTGACTAATTTAACTAATGAAAGGAAGATGAGGTTAAGTTGTGTGGCCATATTGGAGTGGATATTGTGAGGCAGGGCCAATGTTAGAGTGGGGAACTGAGGCATTGACTCAAGAGTCAATGAAGAGTCAGTAAGGACCACGTAAGTTTTTCATGTTCCTTTTAATCCAAGAACTTTGACTTAAAATGAGAGTTAGGGCAGTGGAGTGCTCCTCCTGCAAGATGTAGGAATTCAGGGAAGCTTAGGGTCTTCCTGATGATTACATCTGTAGGAAGTACACCCAACTGCTTCTCCCGACAAGCTGGTTAAAGAAAATTAAGGCGCAGTTGGATGTACTCAGGATAATCTGGTATTCTAAGGATATCACAGATGAGAGCTTTAGTGAGCTGGTTGCACCAGACTATAGATCGATGGGTGACCACCAGAAGTAAGAGGAGTAGGCAGACAGTGGAGGGTTCCTCTGTAGCCATTCCCTTCAGTAACAGTTATACTCCTTTGGATAATGTTGGCAGATCAGACTTTTCAGAGTATCTGGATTAGTGGCAACATGCCCAGCTCCAAGGCAAGGGAGGGAACAGTGAAATCAGACAGGGCAAGCATTAAGCAGTGTGGACTGGTATGTGTGTAGCTCCAGGACAGTGAGTTGTCTCCTCTCACAATGGTTAAAGGATATTCTGAGGGGGGAGCGCAGGCAGCCAGAGGTCAGGATCCATATCGGTACCAATAAAACAGGCAGGAGCAGGAATGAGGTCCTGCAAAGTGATTCTGGGGAGCTAGGTAGAAAGTTAAAAAATACAGGACTTACAGGTTTCCATATCCCAGTGAGGTGAGAAATAAATACAGAGTATAGTTCAATAGGTGGCTAATAACCTGGTGAAGGAGGGAGGGCTTCACCTGTATAATCATTAGGCTCTCTCCCAGGGCAGGTGGCACCTGTACAGACAAGATGTTGTGTTAATTGGCTTGCATCAAACCAGCAACATATGTAAGTTATTTACACAATTGTGACTGAGTTCAAGACGGCAGACCAGACTGATGTTGATATTTAGCATATCAAACACAGTCATAGGTATGGGCAATCAATAGCTTTTGTGTGCTCAGAGACAGCCCTGACAACATTAATTGAACGCACGCGAGGTCATTACGCACACATCATCCATGTCAACGCGGAATGAAGATCAACTCCTCAAGCTTGCAAATGAAGACGGGCTGAAAAGTATGTTTGACATAACATCTCTGCCAGCATTCTGGATCAAAGTCAAAGCTAAGTATCCTGAGATAGCCACGAAAGCACTGAAAACATTGCTTCCATTTCCAACATATCTCTGTGAAGCGGGGTTTTCTGCAATGAATGCAATGAAAACTAAATTGCGGAATAGACTAGGTATAAGAACCCCCTTCAAGTATCGCTGTCTCCCATCACCCCTCGATAGGACCGTCTTGTTGCAGGGAAACAAGCCCAGGGCTCCCACTGATTCAGTGATATTGGTGTGTTGCAATAATTTTATATGTTCATACGAGGAAAATATGTGCTGTGTGTTTAATATTAAGTTTGTTAGATAAACCCTTTTAAAACAAAATTGAGTATATTAGCCACTTATAAGTGACTTATAGTTGACTTATCACCTATATTCCAGTCGTGATTAACACTCCCACCCCTAGGGTTGCAAACTGTCCCGTATTAGCCAGGACATCCCGTATATTGGGCTAAATTGGTTTCTCCCATACAGAACTGCCCTTGTCCCGTATTTCCCCCGCTAAGGTAGAGCATTCCTATGAAACCATTTGTGCCGAAATGGCGTAAAGCGAAGGAGCAATGACCATTAATTCATACGGGAAAAATTTTTGAGCGTTCCCAGACCCAAAAAATAACCTACCAAGTCATACCAAATAACACATAAAACCTGAAATAACACTAACATATAGTAAAAGCAGGAATGATATGATAAATACACAGCCTATATAAAGTAGAAATAATGTATATACAATGTAGTTTCACTGAACATAATCGCCAGAAACAATTTGTAGAAAAAAAGCAGCACCTACACGCATGCGCACACAGGTGCCCGCGCAAGGCTTCATGGTCATGGTAGTCTTTCTCCTGGTAAACGCAAGTGTGTCGTATTTGACGGTTACTCTTGTCCGTTGGCAACCCTACCTCCCCCCGCCCCCACCGGGTCGGCCGGTCCACAAGAATATTGTCAATATTAAACCGGTCCGTGGTGCAAAAAAGGTTGGGGACCCCTGCTTTTAGCCATCTGTATGAATTACTTTGTGACAAAGGAGCTTGAATATTCAAAGGCATCTGTCACTGTAGATATGCAATTCAAAGCAAGCATTGTCAATCCAAAATATTGAAGGAAAAGATGTCATTGTAACTATAAGGTTTAAACTTGAGTGGCAGGGGCATAGTAACCACAGCAGCAGGGTAACAGGTGGAAGGGTTAAGAGAAAAAAAAATGGTGTGACAAGTAAGATTGAAAGGAAGGACAGCAAGGACACTTAAATAAGAAATCAGGAAGACTAAAAGAAGGCTTGAAGTTGCTCTAGCAGACATGGTGAAGGAGAATCCTAAGGGATTCTACTGGCACATTAAGAGCAAAAAGGATTGTTAGGGACAAAATTGGTCCTCTGGCAGACCAGAATGTTATTGTGTGTGTGGAGCCAAAACAAATGGGGTAGATCTTTAATACATTCTTTGCATCTGTATTTACTTGGGAGCGAGGTACAGAGTCCATAGAAGTGAAGCAAAGAGGCATCAACTTCATAGCCCCCGTACAGATTACAGAGGAGTAGCTGTTTGCTGGCCTGAGGCAAATCAGTGTGGATAAATCCCCAGGGCCTGGCAAGGTGTTCCCTTGCACCCTACGGGAGGGCAAGTGCATAAATTGCCAGGGCCCTAGCAGAGATACTTAAAACATCCTCCGGACAGAATAGGTACCAGAGGATTGGTGGATAGCCAATGCTATTCCGTTGTTTAAAATAAGTTCTAAACAGAAACCAGGAAATTGTAGGCCTGTGAGTCTGACTTCAGTTTTTGTAAAGTTATTGCAAAGTATTCTAAGGGTCCGGATTCAAGTGTTTGGACAGACATGGGCTGATTAGGATAGTCAGCATGGCTATGAGCAAAGTAGGTAATGTCTAACCAACCTTATAGAGTCTTTTGAAGAAGTTACTGGGAAGGTGAGATGGCAAGGCAGTGGATGTTATCTACATGGACTTCAGTAAAGCATTTCACAAGGTCCCAGATGCGAGGCTGGTCAAGAAGGTTCCATTGCTAGGCATTCAGGATGAGGTAGTAAATTGGATTAGACATTAGCTTTGTGGGAGAAGCCAGAGTGGTAATAGAAGTTTGCTTTGATTGGAGGCCTATAACTAGATGATAATGTGGTTAACCGGATCAGCAAATTTATGGTTGACACCAAGATTGGGGGTGTAGTAGACAGTAAGGAAGGCCATCATGGTTTGCAGAGAAATCTGCATCGGCTGGAAAAATGGGCTGCAAAATAGCAGATGGAATTTAATGCAGACAAGTGCAAGGTTTTGCAGCTTGATAGGACCAACCAGGGTAGGTCTTCTGCAGTGAACAGTAGGGCACTGCGAAGCGTGGTCAAACAAAGGAGTCTGGGAATACAGGCCCATAATTCTTTGAAAGTGGTGTCATAGGTAGTTAGGGTCGTAAGGAAAGCTTTTGGCATATTGGTCTTCATAAATCAATGTATTGAGTACAGGAGATGGGATGTTATGTTGAAGTTGTGTAAGATGTTGGTGAGGCCTAGTTTGGAATATTGTGTACAGTTCTGGTTGCCTACCTGCAGGAAAGATGTAAGGAAGACTGAAAGAGTGCAGAGAAAATTTACAAGGACGTTGCCAGGTCCAGAAGACTTGAGTTATGAGGACAGATTCAATAGGCTAGGACTGTATTCTTTAGAATGCAGAAGATTGAGAGAAGATTTGATAGAGGTATACAAAATTATGAGGGGTATAGATAGGGTAAAAGCAAACAGGCTTTTCCCACTGAGTCTGGGTGGGACTTCCTCCAGAGATCATGCATTAAAGGTGAAAGGTGAAAAGTTTACCAGAAGATGAAGTGAAACTTCTTCACTCAGAGGTTTGTAGAGTGTGGAATAAGCTGCTAGCACAAGTGGTGTGCGTGAGCTTGATTTCAACATTTAAGAGAAGTTTGGACAGGTACATGGATGGTAGGGATATGGAGGGCTGTGGTCCAGGTGCAGGTCATTGGGGATGGGCCAAAGGGCCTGTTTCTGAACTGTACTTCTCTATGACTCTAATACTGTCTTGACATTGTAATCTTGTTCTAGTTACTTAATAAAGTACAATTGCTTCTCTGTGACAGCAAGCGAAAGGATATTAAATATGGTGGGACTGATGGGCTAAAATGTGTTTATTTCAATGTCAGGAGGGCTATGGGGTAAACAGCCTGGATCAGTACTTTGAATTATGATTCTGTTGCTATTACTGAGACCTGGTTGTGTGAAGGACAGGATTACAAGCTCATTGTCCCCGGGTTTTATTTTTTTCGATGTGATAGAGAGGGTGTGAAAGAGGTGGAGTGATTACACTACTGATAAGGAAGAACATCACAGAAGTACTCAGAAGACATATGGGATGGTTTAACCACAGAGGCAATTTGGGTGGAGCTCAGAAAAGGGATAGATGCAATTACACTGACGGGGTTAAACTACACTCCCCCACCAGCCATCAAGTGGCGGAGGAATAGCTACATAGCCAGATTGTGGAAAGGTACTGAAACAACATGGTTATAATAAACAGGATTGTCTTTAACTTCCCCAGTAATAACAAGAACTTCCTTAACATAAGTGACATAGAAGGGGTGGGATGTCTTCAGTACATCTAAGAGGGATTCTTGAAACAGCATGTGGAGAATCCAACTAGAGGAGAAAACATAGTGGACCTTGTTTTGGGAAGTAAGCCAGGCCAGGTGACAAACCAGATAGTGAGTTAACATTTTGAGAGCAGTGACCACAACTCATTATGTTTTAAAATCCTTATGAATAAGGATAAAAGTGGACATTGCAGAAAAGCACTAAATTAGGAGAGGGCAAAGTATGACACGATAAGAAAGGAGATAAGGGGCTTTGATTGGGAACTGCTGCTGTCAGACAAGTCCACATCTAACATGTGGGAGTTGTTTAAAGGCCATCTGATCAGTGTTCAGGATTAGCAAGTTCCAGTAAGATATAAGGAAAAGGATGGCAGAGGGAACCCTGGATCACCCAAGGGAACCTAAATTTAGTCAGGAGGAAGAAGGAAGCATATGTAAGGTTTTGGAAGCTGACTGGGCTCTTGTGAGATATAAAAGTAGCAGTAAGTTGCTAAAGCAGGTGATTAGGAAGGCCAAAAGGGCCCATGAAATGTTCTCAGCAAGCACAGTCAAAGATAATTCCAAGGCATTTTATGCTCTTATGAAGAAAAAGGATGATTAAGGGTAGGTCTATTCATAGATAAAGGAGGGATTTTGTGCTTGGAATCAGAGCAAGTGGCTGAGGTACTAAATGAGTGTATTGCATTGGTATTTACTGAAGAGAAGGAATTGGAGGATAGTGAAAACAGAGTGGAGCCTGCAAATATACTGGGTCATTTTTGAGTTTAAGGAAAAGGTAGTACTAGGTTTACTTTTCAGATGGCCCAACACTAACATGGATCATTAAGGTGGATAAGAGCCTGATGGCATATATTCCAGAATATTGAAAGAAGCAAGGAGATGATCAAGTTTTCAGATGACACCAAGATCGGTGGGTTGTAGACAGTGTAAAAAATTACCAAAGAACACAGTGGGATATACACTCAGAGGCCATTAGTTAGGTACAGCTGGACACTTGCTCGTTAATGAAAATATCTAGTCAGGTAATCATGTGACAACTCAATGCATAAAATCATCCAGATATTGTCAAGACATTCAGTTGCTATACAGACCAAACATCAGAATGAGACTAAATGTGATCTCAATGACTTTGACTGTGGTTTGTTTGATGGCGCCAGGTGGGGTGTTTTGAGTATTTCAGAAATTGCTAAACTGCTGGGATTCTTACACAGAACAAAATATTCAAAGTACATTTAATATCAAAGTACACCATATTCAACCTTGAGATTCCCCTTCTTGGAGCCACATACAAAACAAGGAAAGAAACACAAAGGAATCCACGAAATACCCCACACCATAATGACCACCAAACATCCAACATGTGAAAAAAAGAACAAAATGCAAACAAATAAAAAGTAAACAAACAGTCTGTACAATTTACAGAGGAGGGTGCAAAAAAGTAAAATAAAAACATCCTGTGTGCTGCAGTTTGGTGCATAAAAATGCCTTGTTAATGAGGTCAGAGGAGAATGGTCAGACTGGTTCAAGCTGACAGTAACTCAAACAACCACATGTTACAATGCTAATGTGCAGAAGTACATCTCTGAATGCACAACTTGTCAAACTTTGATAGACCACAGCAGCAAAAGACCATGAACATACAATCAGCGGCCTTTTTATTATGTGCAGAAGGTACTTAATAAAGTGGCTACTGTGTGTACATTGGTTACATGCATGCACAGGTAAGTGGCAAATGGAGTTTAGTCTAGACAAGTATGAGGTGTGTCAGTTTGGAAGGTCAAATGAGGGGAGAGAGTATACATTTAAGGTTAAGTCTCTTTATAGTACTTAGGTACAGAGGACTGTGATGATCCAGGTACATCATACACTGAAAGTAGCTACACAAGTGGATAAGGTGGTAGAGAAGATGTGTGGCATTCTTGCTTTGAGTGGTTGGGGGTACTGAGTATAAGAGTGAGTGAGGGATGCTGCAGATATATAAAATTTTAGTTAGACCACATGGAATATTATATGTAGTTCTGGTCACCCCTTTTAGAAAGAATGTGGAGGTTGTACAAAGGATGTAGAAGAGATTTACCTGGATGCCCTCTGGATTCGAGGGTATGAGCTACGTATAAGGAAAAGTTGTACAAACTTGGGTTGTTCTCTCTAGGTGTAAGAGGCTAAGGGGAGACCTGACAGAGCATTCTAAAATAATGAGAGGCATTGAAAGTGTCAACAATCACAATCTTTACAGAAGAGAACGTGCTTTTAAAGTTAGAAGAGGGAAATATAAGTACAACATGAGAGGCAATTTTTTATGCAAAGTGTAGACAGTGCATGAAACAGATTACCAGAGATAGTACTGGAAGCAGGCAGCTTGTTGGAGTTTAAGAGTATTTTATATAGACACTTGAAGAGAATGGAGGGAGAAGTATGATACACAGGAGGAGGAGATTTAATATAAATTGGCATCAAAAAATGTGATGGCTATTCGCTTCCTGAGCCATGGGACCTCTTGTTTTTTTGCCAAACTTAGTTTTCTAAACTTAGTGGCTGCTACATCTAAGTTAAACTTCCAACTATATTTTTTGCTTAGCTTCTGGTCATAAATAGGAGCTAGTCTTCAGTTTTTAATGTAAATGGAAAGCAGTAATCAGCTTGAAGTTGAAAACCACATCTTTGCAAATGTGCATTGTATAGAGCAACAGATTTGCTGGCTCATAGCACGAGGCTAATTGCTGAAGAGGTGTAGTATAAGACAATGGGTTATTTAATTTGGTTTGTTTTAAACAGACATTGTTGGCTAAGATGCTTAGTTCAAGGAAGCTTTCAGACCAGATGAAGACAATCACTTAGCATATCAATAGGTGATCTATCAAAGAGTTGGAAGGTTTACGGACGCAAGGAAGTTAGCTTCAAAGCATTGATTGTAGGTACGTGGGATCTGTATCTCCAAGAAGCTTTTAGACTGTTTGTGTAAAAAGGGTATCTGAGGAAATACCATATCTGTGTGAAGTCACCTAAGTGGCAGAAAAACCATGCACTTGTAGGAAGCAGTTCCAGCTTTTTTAGGAATAGGGTAAGAAACATCAAGAAGCATGAAAGAAACATGGGGTGAACTAGAGTCCATTCCTCTGCTTTCAATTTCTCTCATGGACGACTGCTTTGTCTGTATTGTTGGTATGTCTTTTTAGCTTGTAGGAAATATACCTGTGTATTGTATCTGTCCTTTGTGTTTTAGAAATGGTTTGTAATTTGGAATTCTTTTAGAAGACAGAAATCCTCTGTGATAAATGTGTTTTAAGAATGTTGTTTGGATTGAAATGAAAATAAAAGAACTGGGTTTTAAATTCTGTTAGCTGTAAGTATCTTCTCCTTGGTAGGAAGGTGAGACCTACTGCTCAAATAGCAGGTATTAGCAGTTAACCATGTTATGGAGAACAAACAGGAAACTAAACTTGTCTTTGAAGATTGGGTAGTTACAGTATAACCTCCCTTTAGTGAGATTATATAACGTGCCTAGTTATATTGGATAGGCCCTAAGTGCTTTGTTTGAGTTTCAAACTTTGCAGTCAGCAACCCAATACCATCACAGATCGGCACAACATTGTGGACCAAATGGCCTGTCTAGTGTTGTACTGTTCTAAATCAAGTTCATCAAATTATTCCTATTTCAGTAAATACAGAGAGAAGTAAAATACAATTTACACAATGATAGATTTGATCATATATCCTCTACAATTAAAACTGGAGCTTCAGATAATAAATCAGGAATCATAACCTGCATCAATATTGTCTAATTGGTTTCACTTTGCAATTTCACACAAAGCATATCTCAAATGATAATATGAATACTAAGCTACTAAATCATATCCAATGACAGCCTTGTATTTAGCTTGAGGAAAGAGAGAGGTTCGTGTTTTTGAACTTCAATCTTCTGGATGTTGTGGTATTTTCCATGCCTATATAATCCATTGTGTCTGGGCAGAAGCTCAGGCAAACCAGTTTTGGGGTTAATCTTAGCCAGGTGATATGTGGAGGGAATTGGAATTGAAAGTAAAAACTATATTAGCTGGTGTCTTAACTCCCAGATCTCATTAAAGGAGATCCATTACTTCATCTACCTGTAAACCTGCAGATCAAATTGAGTGGAACAAGCAGATATGAATTAGTGTTCCTATTTAACTCTTCATCTCCTCTAGTTTTTACATTGAATAACCCTCCCGTAATTCAATTTGAAAGGAAACAGAGCTTACATATGTAACAAACCACACACAATGCTGGAGGAACTCAGCAAATCAGGCATCATCTATAAACAGTTGACATTTCAAGCCAAGACCCTTCATACGTTGCTTGAGATTTTCAGTTGTGTTTATCCCTTGTGTTCATATACTGTATGTAACATCCTTACCAGAACATCCCAAGAGAACTTTACACTTCTTGATATGCCATTCCTGTTGTAATATACAAACATTTGTATAAACACGGCAAGACGATTTGCAAACTGCTAGCTCCCATACTCTACCTTCTACTTCTAGAGCTGTAAAGTGAAAAATACATATTAATTGTTCTCCTTTGGACTAGTGCCAAAATATCTTTCACATCCATCTGAGAGGACAGACCCAGGTTTAATATCTTATTCACCCCACCCCTCATAAAAGAGGACCCAGTAGTCTTAATGGTGAATAGGAGGTAGCTGGTTCTAAAACACTGACTATGGGTACGTTCTCCCTAGTAGTCAGTGATAGTAATGAGAAGATGGTAACAGTCTTTAATGATGCATGCCACCTTCTTGGGGCACTGCCTCTTGAAGACGTTCTTGATTGTGGGGAGAGTTTTGCCTGTGATGGAGCTACAACTCTTTAAACTCTTGCAATCCTGGGCACTGGAGCCTTTATTCTGGGCTATGATGCAACCAGTCCGAATGCTCTCCACCACGCATTTGCAAAACTTTGAAAGATTTTTTTGTTACATACCAAATCTAGTCAAGCTCCTAATGATGCAAAACCATCAGTGCGCTTTCTTCATGATTGCATCATTGTGTTAGGCCTCACAAAGAACTGCTAAGATGTGGACATCCAGGAACTCAAAGTTTCTCAGCCTTTCCATCACTGAGGACTGGTGTACCTAACTTACTCTTTCTGAAGTCTACAATCAATGCTTGGTCTTGCTGATGTTGAGTGTGTCATAAGGCGGTGGCTGGGAACGGACCCAAGTGCAAGACACAGACACTGAAGTACTAGGGACAGGACTAGGATTCAGGTTGATGGCAAGGACATGGACACAAAAACCCGGAACCTGGAACAGGACTGGACAAGAGAGCTACGAGCCCGGGCTTGGACTCTGAGCCAGAGACTGGACAAGGACCCAGTACCTGGGTCTTGCCTCTGGCTCAGACCCCTGAACTAGGCAAGGATAAGGCTTGGCAGGCAGGCAGCACGAGGCTGGAGTCTTCAGGCTTGAGGCTAGAGGCAAGGCTGGAGTCTTCAGGCTTGAGGCTAGAGACTAGAGACTTGGCTTGGCAAGAGGCTAGAGTCTTGGCTTGGCTTGGCTTGGCAAGAGGCTAGAGGCTAGAGACTTGGCAAGAGGCTAGAGGCTAGAGACTTGGCTTGGCAAGAGGCTAGAGGCTAGAGTCTTGGCTTGGCTTGGCAAGAGGCTAGAGACTAGAGGCTAGAGTCTTGGCTTGGGCAAGAGGCTAGAAACTAGAGACTTGGCAAGAGGCTAGAGGCTAGAGACTTGGCAAGAGGCTAAAGGCTAGATACTTGGATTGGCTTGGCAAGAGGCTAGAGTCTTCAAGCTTGAGGCTGGGAAGGAGCCTGGAGTCTTCAGGCGAGGCTGGAGGCTGGAGGCAGGAGACTTGAGGCGAGGCGAGAGTTACCGGCAAGACAAGACAGGGCTTCAGGCGAGGAAATAGAAGGCAGAGGAAGGAATACAAGGAGTAAGGACAAGAACAATCCAGCAGCCACACCCTGGTCTCTGAAGGTATTTATGCAGCCAGCCCCTACGAGCAGCAGCTGACTCAATTAGAGCTCAACAAGCCAGAAACAGGGTAGATAGGAAAACCTGGAGCAAGGGTCGATGGACCGGACCATGAACCGGAATACGGACTTCACGGACCGGACCATGACAGAGTGTGAGTTGTTGTTGAGACACCACTCAATCAGCTTACAGAGGGAGGTACAGAAGTTTGAGTTTTGAAGCTTGTTGATTAATAGTGGGGTTGATGGAGTTGAACACCATGCTGTAATCAATAAACAGCAGCCTGACATATGTTTTGGCGTTGTCCAGATGCTCCAAGGCAGAGTGGAGAGCCAGTGAGATTGTGTCCCCTGTAGACCTGTTGTGGTGGTAGCAAATTGCAGAGGGTTCAGATCCTTACTCAGTTCCAGGCATAACTAACCTCTCAAAGCACTTCTTCACAGCAGGTGTGAGTGCTCTGAATGACGTTGAGGTAGATACATTTGTAAACTATATCCAACCCAATGTGGGCTCTGCTATTCGTTCAGGCACGTCCCTGAGCATCATGGATAACAAACAAATATCTGACACCTCTGAAAGTCCCAGGCTTCTTCTGTTTAGTGATAATGGTTCATCCTATCAGAAGCATTGCCACAAACAAGCAATATGATGCTAACATTTAATTTAAAACCCCAGTCTCATTTTACATACCCACCAGCAAACATGCTGTTCGGTAGACTGTGCTGTCTCATTCCCATTGTAAACTTGGTCAGGCATCAAATTATGCTTCCAAACTAAAGCCTGTACAGCTGTTTGAATCATTTATTTCTGCTCTCCTGAAATAGTCAGCTTATAGAGAGTGTCACAATTTTGAAAGTTACAAGTCAACCTTTGGAAAGTGCATTGGTCAGTTATCTTTGTTTTTTCACAAGCACATGCCTGATTATTGGTTTCTCGTCAGATCTTTCAGCAACAAATCCCACATACAGATGACATCTATATGACTAACTGACTTTTTCAAGATATGTTGCACAATATTAACTTTATAGCATCTGATCCAGCTTGAAATAATTGCTGTCTGAGCTTCTGTTAAATAAAGCTTTGCATATTATAAATTCTGATGTTGTAAGTGTCATTTATGGAAAGGCAAAGATTAAAGCAAAGATAGCCTGGGGCAGTTGTAATCAAGTGAGACATTTGAAGTGAGACCAGTGGAGACACCCTTGCTTACTACGGACAAGGTAGACTGGGTTGACTGTGGCAATGTGCACTCAAGTCAGATCAGCAAGGCCTCTGTAGTGAAACTTTTCCAGAAAGGTATACCTAAAACATAGCATCCCTTTATACAATAGTGGGTACTGAAGACAGACAAGATAACAGATGGATGTGAAAGATACCCAACAATTAAGGCTCAAATGTTCTTTACTAACTTCAAAATATCATCGGCTGTCCGCTCGATGTTTTGTTTGACTTTAACACCTCTACAGTGAATGGCAATTGATTTTGCAAGTAAGGAATTCAAACATAGAATTTACAATGATCAGTATCAGTAACTGGTAAGCCACTTCTGTATAAAAAATAGCAGTTTTCTGTTCAGACTTCAGAACAGTGAGGGTGACAGGGTGATATGCCGTTCTGCTTGTGCACAAATAAAATAAAAGGAATGCATGAGTCATAAGTGAATGATGGTGCTGGCTCGAAGGGCTTAATGGCCTGCTCCTGCTCCTGCGCCTATTGTCTATTTTCTATTGTTCTGGGCCCAGTTATTTTATTTATTTATTGTTGATGACAGTTACTTTGATAGTTACTTGGAGGTTCCACCAAGATGGCTAACCCTTGGATTTGTAAAATGGGAGAAAGGAATATAGCCCCGTTAGCAGATTTGTCCTAAATCCTAGGCTGCTCGTATTTGAGCTCAGGACTGAATTTGCTGCTGGAATGCAAATTCCCTTCTGTGTGGAATAGTCAAGGTATACCACCTCAAGTCGCTGAAGTAGGAGAGCAACAGCTATAAAAGAAAAGACAAGGTTGTCGTGGTCCAAGGTGGAGCCCCCGAGGTGTTATCATGGTCTAGGTTGGAGCCCACACGAGCTGTGGCCATGGTCCGATTGGAGCCGCACAAACTGTGGCCATGGTCTGGATTGGAGCCACATCAGGTGTTGTCATGGTCTAGATTGGTGCCTGCATGAGGTGCGGCCAAGGTCTGTATTGGAGCCGCATGAGGTGTAATCATGGTCTGTATTGGAACCTGCATGAGGTGTCGTCATGGTCTATATTGGAACCTACATGAGGTGTTGTCATGGTCTGTATTGGAACCTGCATGAGGTGTCGTCATGGTCTATATTGGAACCTACATGAGGTGTTGTCATGGTCCGTATTGGAACCTGCATGAGGTATTCTCATGGTCCGTATTGGAACCTACATGAGGTGTTGTCATGGTCCGTATTGGAACCTGCATGAGGTGTTGTCATGGTCCGTATTGGAACCTGCATGAGTGTTGTCGTGATCCATATTGGAACCAGCATGAGGTGTTGTCGTGATCCGTATTGGAACCTGCATGAGGTGTCGTCGTGGTCTGTATTGGAACCTGCATGAGGTGTGGCCGTAGTCTGTATCGGAACCTGCATGAGGTGTCGTCATGGTCCATATTGGAACCTGCATGAGGTGTGGCCGTGGTCCGTATTGGAACCTGCATGAGGTGTGGCCGTAGTCTGTATTGGAACCTGCATGAGGTGTCGTCGTGGTCTGTATTGGAACCTGCATGAGGTGTGGCCGTAGTCTGTATCGGAACCTGCATGAGGTGTCGTCATGGTCCATATTGGAACCTGCATGAGGTGTCGTCATGGTCCGTATTGGAACCTGCATGAGGTGTGGCCGTGGTCCGTATTGGAACCTGCATGAGGTGTGGTCGTGGTCTGTATTGCAACCTGCATGAGGTGTTGTCATGGTCCGTATTGGAACCTGCATGAGGTGTTGTCATGGTCCGTATTGGAACCTGCATGAGGTGTCGTCATGGTCCGTATTGGAGTCTGCATGAGGTGTCGTCGTGGTCTGTATTGGAACCTGCATGAGGTGTCGTCATGGTCCATATTGGAACCTGCATGAGGTGTTGTCACGGTCCGTATTGGAACCTGCATGAGGTGTCGTCACGGTCCGTATTGGAACCTGCATGAGTGTTGTCGTGATCCATATTGGAACCAGCATGAGGTGTTGTCGTGATCCGTATTGGAACCTGCATGAGGTGTCGTCGTGGTCTGTATTGGAACCTGCATGAGGTGTGGCCGTAGTCTGTATCGGAACCTGCATGAGGTGTCGTCATGGTCCATATTGGAACCTGCATGAGGTGTGGCCGTGGTCCGTATTGGAACCTGCATGAGGTGTGGCCGTAGTCTGTATTGGAACCTGCATGAGGTGTCGTCGTGGTCTGTATTGGAACCTGCATGAGGTGTGGCCGTAGTCTGTATCGGAACCTGCATGAGGTGTCGTCATGGTCCATATTGGAACCTGCATGAGGTGTCGTCATGGTCCGTATTGGAACCTGCATGAGGTGTGGCCGTGGTCCGTATTGGAACCTGCATGAGGTGTGGTCGTGGTCTGTATTGCAACCTGCATGAGGTGTTGTCATGGTCCGTATTGGAACCTGCATGAGGTGTTGTCATGGTCCGTATTGGAACCTGCATGAGGTGTCGTCATGGTCCGTATTGGAATCTGCATGAGGTGTCGTCGTGGTCTGTATTGGAACCTGCATGAGGTGTCGTCATGGTCCATATTGGAACCTGCATGAGGTGTTGTCACGGTCCGTATTGGAACCTGCATGAGGTGTCGTCACGGTCCGTATTGGAACCTGCATGAGGTGTCGTCACGGTCTGTATTGGAACCTGCATGAGGTGTCGTCATGGTCCGTATTGCAACCTGCATGAGGTGTGGCCATGGTCTAGTTTAGAACCTGCATGAGGTGTTGTCATAGTCCGTATTGGAACCTGCATGAGGTGTCGTCATGGTCCGTATTGCAACCTGCATGAGGTGTTGTCATGGTCTGTATTGGAACCTGCATGAGGTGTGGCCGTAGTCTGTATTGGAACCTGCATGAGGTGTCGTCGTGGTCTGTATTGGAACCTGCATGAGGTGTGGCCGTAGTCTGTATCGGAACCTGCACGAGGTGTCGTCATGGTCCATATTGGAACCTGCATGAGGTGTCGTCATGGTCCGTATTGGAACCTGCATGAGGTGTTGTCATGGTCCGTATTGCAACCTGCATGAGGTGTGGCCATGGTCTAGTTTAGAACCTGCATGAGGTGTGACCATGGTCTAGATTGGTGCCCACACAAGGTGTGGCCATGGTTTGGATTGGTGCCGCATGAGGTTCAGGAAAATTCAGTAAGTGTGTTGTTACAAAAAAGGAGTTCTGAGATGTGTACGTCTGTGTGTGTGTGCGTGCCCTAATTGTGCGTGAACGATAGTGTGAAAGTCCCCTGTCCCAGACCTCAAAAGGACTCCATATTATGCATGTTTATATCAGTAAGTATTAGCTATATTGAGAAGTATGCTGAAGTATGTGGAATGGATTAAGTGAGTGTCTGCAGCCATGCTGTTAGAGAAAGGAAAATGTGAGAATACTGTAGAGTGGTCTGTATTTGCTTAACACAGAAGCGTAATGAAAAAACGGTTAGATGATCTGTAAAAAGCTGAGAAAGTGGACAAAAGTTAAACAAGGGCACAGGCAAAGAATCACAGTGTCTACCTCACTGTAACAAAGATGCCATCTGCACCAGAGTCAGAGGATGAACTAGATGCTGTATCTCTGCCTGTCTCAGGCACAGTTTCAACAAAGCCCACGTCAAATTAACGCCTCTTGAGGATTTGGTAAAACTGGTGTCAGCTGGTACCCTACCACAGTTGGCAGTTCTCCACAGCACGATGGGAGGCAGAGGGATGCAGAGGTGATGAGCAAAATGTTGATTTAAATGTACCTTGAACTGATCTAGTAGGAGGTCTAAGAAAATGTGTCCTTCGCACTGTAGGTTGGCATAGAAAAGTGTCAGGCAGGGGAATTGACATGAATGAATATGTGAAATGCATGCGTAAATGTTTTCAAAAGTATCTGGATTAACTGCACAAGTGGGGATGCCTGTCTTAATAAATATTCGTGTAAATAAATTGCAACCTAGGTTCAAGGGAAAGCATAGACTGTTACTTGTGTGAGGTGAGAGAGTTAAGTGAAATTGTGAGTTTTTTCAATATTACCAAAAGCAATTACAACATCAAAGGATTAAAGCTGTTAAGGGAATTGGGAACAATATTTGTGAGAGACTTCCTGGGATGCTCCACAATAGCCTCTGGGCAATATTGTACATTGGTTTAAAAGTATCGCCATAGCTGCCCTATATAATTTTTGGTTAATCATTAGCAGATTAACTTCTGCATAAAATTTCACTGCAATTAAGTTTTTAACATTATCTTTACACACATATGATTCATATGACCCACTTGTGACTGGTAAATTTTGTTTTGAACAGGCTACAGTAAGTTGTTAGAGAATACTATTATGAATGTGAAATAAATTCTAGATGGGTTTTACAGTGGGACAGTGGGCACAATAGGGGTAAAATTGTGGATGTCCGCGAGGGGTGTGTTTTTGTAAGCAGACAGCTGGTCACTGTGCTCGAAGGTGCCCTGGGGCCAAGCCAACTTCGATAATAGTCTGCCTCCATAACCACCAGCACCATAGACCACACATTTTAGATTAGATTATGAGGACACTCAGTCCTCGTTTATTGTCAATAGAAATGTATGCATTAAAAAATGATACAATGTTCCTCCAGAATAATATCACAAGAAACACAGGACAAACCAAGACTAAAACTCACAAACCACATAATTATAACATATAGTTACAACAGTGGAAAGCAATACCGTAATTTGATAAAGAGCAGACCATGGGCATGTCCGTCCAAAAACTTCGAGCCTCTGACCAGCCCCTCCAAGCACCATCCTCTGCCAAGCGCTTCGACCCCACTCCGGCTGCCGAGCAACAAGCAAAGCTGAGAACTCGGGGCCTTCCCCTCCAGAGGTTCTGGACCACACAGTAGCAGCAGCAGCGAAGCAGGCATTTCAGAAGTTTCACCAGATGTTCCTCCGTGCTCTCACGTCCGTCTCCATCAAATCAGGATTGTGCACGGCACCCTACTTGACAAGTAACAGACATCACCACCGGAATGGCCGCTGCGAGCTGCGTTGCGCTGCTATCTTCTCCTTCCTCACCAAATAATCTGGTTTCAAACTGTACTTAGGAACCTGTACAATTTTAATTTTCTCCATTGTAAAATGCCACATTATGTAAGCCCACTTGCAATTTTTCTTTGACGTCCTTTCTTCCTGATCTGATATTGAGAAAAAAAAATTATATATGGTTTGTGCATGTCATATAACAGCTGAGGTGTCACAGCTACCTTCCGTCCTGTTCCGCTCAAGCAGCTGAACCTTTTTGCCTGAACAAAAGCCTGCATCCTTGCAGCCGGTGCCTTGGATCTTGTTACACCTGAAACGTAGCACATGACAATGGACAATTATGGAAACTGCATGGGTTTCTCACCTCTTCAGAACTCCGATAAAACACAATGAACTCACTATGAACCTTTTCTTGCTTTTAAATTACTTATTGCAATTGCTATTATAAACCATGTGGCTCATACTAACAGGAGGGATGAAATAACTATAGAGGGAACAAACGAGCTCAAGTCAAGTCACTTTTTATTGTCAATTCTACCACAACTGCTGGTACAGTACACAGTAAAAACGAGACAATGTTTTTCAGGACCATAGTGTTACAGGCAACAACAGCAGAATGTTACAGCCACATGACACTCCAGTGTGATTAGGCCGCCAATACGTTCCAAATTCTTTTGATGAACTAATATAATTACAGCGTGATGCGTCAGAGGCTGAAAGATTTTTATGGACTGTAAGCACACTATGTGCAAAACTATAAACGATGGGCATAATCATAAATGAGAAATTCTCAACCATTACAAGAAAAGTAGCAGCAACCAAATGATTTGCCAGAGACATAACCCTGAAAGACACTATTGGTATCTGCCGCTACTGGGCCCTCCCCCTGGAATTTGTTTGTGATCTCCAGATGGATTTTATGCGGTTACATTGATGTATGGATTGTGATTATGCACTAGTTATTTTGTTTGTTATCTCCATGGGTAAAAGTTTATCCAACTCATAAAAATGCTGAAACTGTTGATAATTTTATTATAAGAATGTATTCCTAAGATTAGGATCCCCAAGAAATCTCAAGTGATAATGATCCTCACTTTATGGGTAAAGTTATAACAGTTGACAAAGGCATCATAGTGCAAGCATCACTTCACCTGCCCTTACCACTGTCAATCTTACAGTGCAGTTGAAAGACAGAACGGGCTCCTGAAATGCAGGTTTGCTAAATTGCATGATGAGACCAAGCTGACGTGGCCAGAAGCACTTCCACTGGTCCTCATGACAAGGTACTACACTCCAAACTCGAAACGGGCCTATCTCCACATGTGATAGTTTTGAGTAACCCAGGTTAATTAAACTCAAATGTGTAATGTTAGAAAGCTCCACCTGTGGAGGGATGAAAATGAGGTTTACCAAATTTTTTTAAAACAGAGAACTTGCAATAAATAGCTATGTGAGAATGAGACGTGGACAAGTGACAGAAACGCAGCAAACTATAGAAACTAATTAAAGATAAAAACTGTTAAAAGTGGAGTGAATATTTACTATCTCTACCCTATTTACAGAAATCCTCAGTATGAAACCCCTGGGATAAAAGATTTATTGAAGCTAAGGCTGAAACAAGCACCAGCTGTAGCAAGGTGATATCAGTAGAGACTAGTGTCTAAGATCACTACTGTGCAACTGGGAATTAGTTCTGTTAAATTATACCAAGGGATTTGGTGAGTTAAAACACTTTCACTGTTCTGAGTGTACAATTTGTGTGTGAAATATGTTCAGTTGTGTTGTAACTGAGAAATGTTTGGAAATGACAATGTGATATTGAGTTATTTTGAAATAGAAAATAGAATGCGTATAAGAATTTACAGACTGTAATCCTGTTGTACACAGGTCAATTTTTTTTTGTGTAACTATTGTGAATCGACTTTCCGTGGACGACCCAGCATTTCGTTCAATGAACCAAGAAGCAAGATGGCGAGCCACCCAAGACTGGAGAACCAGCATAGGAACTTGATGCTTCAAGATGTAGAGGATTGAATACGGTTGGATGTACAAGTTTATTTTTGCATGTTGTATTATTGTATAGCACTAACACAAGCTCTTAAAGGTTCCTATTGTTACATATCCCGTAATGGGTTAAAAGAACCAGCAGAAATGGAACACACCTGGAGTCTGTTTTGCTGTTATCTAACACTACTTTATTAGTAATTGTGCAATACAGTAATATAAAACTAGATAAGTCGAACAGGTTAGCAGAGTTTAGGCAAATATAGGTGTGGAAATATGAAACCCAAACTTCAAGCTTAGGCGGTAAGTGATACTTTCTTACGATGGTAGGTAAGGAAAGTTCAGTTCAGATGCACAGGTTAATTAATGCGAGATGTTTGTAATCCAAAGGCGAATGTTGTGAGAAGGCAATTATGTCGATATTCCACAGATTCCACGACAGCAATATAAGATAACAATAGTAGTAGGTTTTATCTCCGAAGTTGTTCTACTCCACACACAAAATATCACCGACAGTGATCTTCAACGAATATCCTTTCAACACAAGTGGTACCACATCCGAATTCAGCTATGGGACATCTCAAAGTGGTGGCCACAGGATACTCCAACAGAATCCACGTATGGATTATCACCAACAGTAGCTTATCTTCAAGGGAACTGCCATCCAGGCAAGGGTCGACGCACCGGTAGATTCCACAAGGTTACCCCAAACACACAACATGATAGCCACTTATCCAGTTCCAGGACATAGGAAATAACTCCAACAGTGATTTGCCACAGGGAACCACCACACCCAGACAAAGGGTAAATACACACGTGGTATACACAAAAGTTTTCCTCTCACCAGAGAACCCACTCCTGTGGATTAACTAAGTGACAATCACACTTTCATAGTCGAATGGAAACAAACTCACCCTCATGGTCTACTTAGAGAGGGAGTCCCAACAGTGATCTCTTTTTCACTAGGTTTCTTCTGTTTCAAACCCATCTCTCCTCTCTTCTCTTCCTGCAAACTTGTTCTAGTTGCAGAAAACGTGACAGTAATTTATCAATACTCAGGATAGACCTCAACTCACTCCTTTTGGGCTACTGAAAGTTTAAACCAGCAACTGACTCACTGGTGTCTTCCACTGACCGAATCCATCTTAACTCTAACTGTGTATCTGTGTGTCCTTGTATATTCAAAACAAGCTGCAGAGAAACCATAACATCAATTATCCATCAAATAAATCCAACTCTCTCCCTCTCTCTCTCTGGAGCAGCTCAAACAGTGTCCAAAAGTCAGTCTCATTCTCCCAGCATTTTAAAGTGACAGTCCACAGAAAATATGAACCCTAAGGGTACATACACTATCAACAGGTACTTGAAGCTCAGAAGATTGTGCTGTCTGCAGAGTGTTAGACCCACCAGTTAGGAGATTGGGTACTAGTGAGACCCTACCTATGAAAAAACTGCCAAGAACTGCTTGGTTGGGAGCCCTGCTGGGAAGGTTCATTCCAAGAGTTGCTGGTTCCATGTAAGTGTCCAAGGAAATCTGAGATGGATACACGCTTTGCACGTTAAACCAGTGGTGCCACCGGACCAAAGAAAAGGTGGCCAGAAGGACTTTGATGTTAGGGACTAATGGGCTCAACTCTTGATTTTTGCTATTCACCACCTTAAGTAACCAATATGCATTATACATTTTGGGTAATCGGGACATCTTTTTTTCTGCCACAATGCAAAAATATTTCACAACATGAATACTCCTGACTTTTCTTCGCCTTAGTTATAAATATGGCTTGTGTATTAACTTGTCAGCTTGCTGGGTGTGCTCTAAAGATTGCCTGTACATTTAGAAAGTGGCATAAGAGAGAGGAGTTGGCCAGAATTGATTGGAAAAGAACACTGGCAGGGCTGATGGCACAGTAACAACGGCTGGAATTTCTGGAAACATTTCAGAAGCCACAGGACAGGTATATCCCAAAGAGGAAGAAATATTCTATAGGAAAGATGACACAACCATGGCTAATAAGAGAAGTCAAAGCCAACATAAAAACCAAAAAGAGGGCAAATAATAGAGAAAGAATTAATGGCTGGTTAGAGGATGGCAAGTTTTTAAAAACCAACAGAAGACAAATAAAAAACCATTAAGAAGGTAAAGATGGAACATGAAAGTAAGCTAATCAATAATATTAAAGAGGATACCAAACGTTTCTTCAGATACATAAATTGTGAAAGAGAGGTGAGAATCTCAGCAGAGCAGAGGTGGCTGAAGTTTCTGACAATAGTTCACAAGGCACAGGAAAGACATGTCCCACAGAGGAAGTAGTTCTCAAATGGCAGAGGTAGGCAACTGTGGCTAACAAAGGAAGTTCAGCACGGCCTAAAAACCAAGAAAAGGGCATATAAGGTCGCAAAAGTGAGTGAGAAGTCGGAGGATTGGGAAGCTTTTAAAGTCCAACAAAAGGTAACTAAAAAAGCTATAAAAAGGGAAAACATGAAGTACGAATGCAGACTAGCCAATAATATAAAGCAGCATATCAGAAGCTTTTTCAGTTGATATTAAGAGTAAAAATGAGGTGAGAGTTGATATTGCATCACTGGAAAATGATGCAAGTGAGGTAGTAACAGAAATGGCAGATGAACTTAATAAGTACTTTGCATCAGTTTTCACTGTGGAAGACACTAGAGATATGTTAGGGAGCAGGAGTGAGTGCCAATGCTATTACAAAGAAAAAGTGCTTGGCGAAATCAAAGGTGGACAAGTAACCTGAACCAAAGGGACTACATCCCAGAGTCCTGAGGGATGTTGCTGAAGAGATAACAGATGCATTGTTCATGATCTTTCATGAATCACTTGATTTTGGCATGGTCCGGGAGGACTGGAAAATTGGAAAGGTAACCCCACTCTTTAAGAAGGGAGGAAGGCAAAAGAAAGGAAATTATAGTCCAAATAGCCTAACCTCAATGGATGAGAAAGTGTTAGAGTCTATTATTAAGGATGAGGTTTTGGAGTATTTGGAGACAAGTGATAAAATAAGTCAAAGTCAGCATGATTTCTGGAAAGAGAAATCTTGCCTGACAAATCTATTAGGGTTCTTCGAGGAAGGAGGCATGGGACTAGAAACATAGAAACATAGAAAATAGGTGCAGGAGTAGGCCATTCGGCCCTTCGAGCCTGCACCGCCATTCAGTATGATCATGGCTAATCATCCAACTCAGAACCCTGTACCAGCCTTCCCTCCATACCCCCGATTCCTTTAGCCACAAGGTCCATATCTAACTCCCTCTTAAATATAGCCAATGAACTGGCCTCAACTGTTTCCTGTGGCAGAGAATTCCACAGATTCACCACTCTCTGTGTGAAGAAGTTTTTCCTAATCTCGGTCCTAAAAGGCTTCCCCTTTATCCTCAAACTGTGACCCCTCGTTCTGGACTTCCCTAACATCGGGAACAATCTTCCTGCATCTAGCCTGTCCAATCTCTCTAGGATTTTATACGTTTCAACAAGATCCCCCCTCAATCTTCTAAATCCCAACGAGTATATGTCTAGTTCATCCAGTCTTTCATCATATGAAAGTCCTGCCATCCCAGGAATCAATCTGGTGAACCTTCTTTGTACTCCCTCTATGGCAAGGATGTCTTTCCTCAGATTAGGGGACCAAAACTGCACACAATACTCCAGATGTGGTCTCATCAAGGCCTTGTACAACTGCAGTAGTACCTCCCTGCTCTTGTACTCGAATCCTCGTGCTATAAATGCCAGCATACCATTCGCCTATTTCACCGCCTGCTGTACCTGCATGCCCACCAGCCTCCGGGTCCAACATATTATTCTCCGTAACTTCCGCCACCTCCAACAGGATCCCACCACTAAGCACATCTTTCCCTCCCCCACTCTCTCTGCATTCCGCGGGATCGCTCCCTACACAACTCCCTTGTCCATTCGTCCCCCCCCTCCCTCCCCACTGATCTCCCTCCTGGCACTTATCCGTGTAAGCGGAACAAGTGCTACACATGCCCTTACACTTCCTCCCTTACCACCATTCAGGGCCCCAAACAGTCCTTCCAGGTCAGGCATCACTTCACCTGTGAGTCGACTGGGGTGATATACTGCGTCCGGTGCTCCCGATGTGGCCTTTTATATATTGGTGAGACCCGACGCAGACTGGGAGACCGCTTTGCTGAACATCTACGCTCTGTCCGCCAGAGAAAGCAGGATCTCCCAGTGGCCACACATTTTAATTCCACATCCCATTCCCATTCTGACATGTCTATCCACGGCCTCCTCTACTGTAAAGATGAAGCCACACTCAGGTTGGAGGAACAACACCTTATATTCCGTCTGGGTAGCCTTCAACCTGATGGCATGAACATCGACTTCTCTAACTTCCGCTAAGGCCCCACCTCCCCCTCGTACCCCATCTGTTACTCATTTTTATGCACACATTCTTTCTCTCACTCTCCTTTTTCTCCCTCTGTCCTTCTGAATATACCTCTTGCCCATCCTCTGGGTCACCCCCCGCCTTGTCTTTCTTCCCGGACCTCCTGTCCCATGATCCTCTCGTATCCCCTTTTGCCTATCACCTGTCCAGCTCTCGGCTCTATCCCTCCCCCTCCTGTCTTCTCCTATCATTTTGCATCTCCCCCTCCCCCTCCAGCTTTCAAATCCCTTACTCACTCTTCCTTCAGTTAGTCCTGACGAAGGGTCTCGGCCTGAAACGTCGACTGCACCTCTTCCTATAGATGCTGCTTGGCCTGCTGCGTTCACCAGCAACTTTGATGTATGTTGCTTGAATTTCCAGCATCTGCAGAATTCCTGTTGCCCACTTTCAATGACTGGTGTATAATGACACTCAGGTCTCATTGCACCTCCCCTTTTCCTAATCGGCCACCATTCAGATAATAATCTGTTTTCCTGTTTTTGCCACCAAAGTGGATAACTTCACACTTCACAATTAAATTGCATCTGCCATGAATTTGCCCACTCACCTAACCTATCCAAGTCACCCTGCATCCTCTTAGCATCCTCCTCATAGCTAACACTGCCACCCAGCTTCGTGTCATCCGCAAACTTGGAGATGCTGCATTTAATTCCCTCATCCAAGTCATTAATATATATTGTAAACAACTGGGGTCCCAGCACTGAGCCTTGCGGTACCCCACTAGTCACCGCCTGCCATTCTGAAAAGGTCCCGTTTATTCCCACTCTTTGCTTCCTGTCTGCCAACCAATTCTCTATCCACATCAATACCTTACCCCTAATACCGTGTGCTTTAAGTTTGCACACTAATCTCCTGTGTGGGACCTTGTCAAAAGCCTTTTGAAAATCCAAATATATCACATCCATTGGTTCTCCCCTATCCACTCTACTAGTTACATCCTCAAAAAATTCTATGAGATTCGTCAGACATGATTTTCCTTTCACAAATCCATGCTGACTTTGTCCAATGATTTCACCGTTTTCCAAATGTGCTGTTATCACATCTTTGATAACTGACTCTAGCAGTTTCCCCACCACCGATGTTAGGCTAACCAGTCTATAATTCCCTGGTTTCTCTCTCCCTGCTTTTTTAAAAAGCGCGGTTACATTAGCCACCCTCCAATCCTCAGGAACTAGTCCAGAATCTAACGAGTTTTGAAAAATTATCACTAATGCATCTACTATTTCTTGGGCTACTTCCTTAAGCATTCTGGGATGCAGACCATCTGGCCCTGGGAATTTATCCATCTTTAATCCCTTCAATTTACCTAACACCACTTCCCTACTAACATGTATTTCTCTCAGTTCCTCCATCTCACTGGACCCTTTGTCCCCTACTATTTCCGGAAGGTTATTTATGTCCTCCTTAGTGAAGACAGAACCAAAGTAATTATTCAATTGGTCTGCCATGTCCTTGCTCCCCATAATCAATTCACCTGTTTCTGTCTGTAGGGGACCTACATTTGTCTTAACCAATCTTTTTCTTTTCACAAATCTATAAAAGCTTTTACAGTCAGTTTTTATGTTCCCTGCCAGTTTTCTCTCATAATCTCTTTTCCCCTTCCTAATTAAGCCCTTTTTCCTCCTCTGCTGAACTCTGAATTTCTCCCAGTCCTCAGGTGAGCCACTTTTTCTGGCTAATTTGTATGCTACTTCTTTGGAATTGATACTATCCCTAATTTCCCTTGTCAGCCACGGGTGCACTACCTTCCTTGATTTATTCTTTTGCCAAACTGGGATGAACAATTGTTGTAGTTCATCCATGCGATCTTTAAATGCTTGCCATTGCATATCCACCGTCAACCCTTTAAGTGTCATTTGCCAGTCTATCTTAGCTAATTCACATCTCATACCTTCAAAGTTACCCTTCTTTAAGTTCAGAACCTTTGTTTCTGAATTAACTATGTCACTCTCCATCTTAATGAAGAATTCCACCATATTATGGTCACACTTACCCAAGGGGCCTCTCACGACAAGATTGCTAATTAACCCTTCCTCATTGCTCAATACCCAGTCTAGAATAGCCTGCTCTCTAGTTGGTTCCTCGACATGTTGGTTCAAAAAAACCATCCCGCATACATTCCAAGAAATCCTCTTCCTCAGCACCCTTACCAATTTGGTTCACCCAATCTACATGTATATTGAAGTCACCCATTGTAACTGCTGTTCCTTTATTGCACACATTTCTGATTTCCTGTTTAATACCATCCCCAACCTCACTACTACTGTTAGGTGGCCTGTACACAACTCCCACCAGTGTTTTCTGCCCCTTAGTGTTATGCAGCTCTACCCATATCGATTCCACATCCTCCCGGCTTATGTCCTTCCTTTCTATTGTGTTAATCTCCTCTCTAACCAGCAACGCCACCCCACCTCCTTTTCTTTCATGTCTATCCCTCCTGAATATTGAATATCCCTGAATGTTGAGCTCCCATCCTTGGTCACCCTGGAGCCATGTCTCTGTGATCGCAACTATATCACGTTCATTAATAACAATCTGCACTTTTAATTCATCCACCTTGTTACGAATGCTCCTTGCATTGACACACAGAGCCTTCAGGCGCACTTTTACAACTCTCTTAGCCCTTATACAATTATGTTGAAAAGTGGCCCTTTTTGATGTTTGCCCTGGATTTGTCGGCCTGCCACTTTTACTTTTCACCTCACTACTTTTTGCTTCTACCCTCATTTTACACCCCTCTGTCTCTCTGCACTGGTTCCCATCCCCCTGTTGTGAACTAACCTCCTCTCGCCTAGCCTCTTTAATTTGATTCCCACCCCCCAACCATTCTAGTTTAAAGTCACCTCAGTAGCCCTTGCTAACCTCCCTGCCAGGATATTGGTCCCCCTGGGATTCAAGTGTAACCCGTCCTTTTTGTACAGGTCATGCCTGCGCCAAAAGAGGTCCCAATGATCCAAAAACTTGAATCCCTGCCCCCTGCTCCAATCCCTCAGCCACGCATTTATCCTTCACCTCATTGCATTCCTACTCTCACTGTCGCAGATTCAAGGGGACCTTGCTTTGTGGATTCAGAATTGGCTTGCCCACAGGAGGCAAAAAGTGGTTGTAGACAGGTCATATTCTGCATGGAGGTTGGTGACCAGTGGTGTGCCTCAGGGATCTGTTCTGGGACCCCTTCTCTTCATGATTTTTATAAATGACCTGAATGCGGAAGTGGAGGGTGGGTTAGTCAATTTGCTGATGACACAGAAGTTGGGGGTGTTGTGGATGGTGTGGAGGGCTGTCAGAGGTTACAGAGAGGTAGGTAGTGCTGAGGAAGCAATGCGATTGCAGCAGGACTTAGGCAAATTGGAAGAATGGGCAAAAAAGTGGCAGGTGGAATACAGTGTTGGGAAATATATGATAATGCATTTTGGTAAAAGGAACAATAGTGTGGACTATAATCTAAACGGGGAGAAGGTTCAAGCATCAGAAGTGCAGAGGAACTTAGGAGTCCTCGTGCAAGACTCCCAGAAGGTTAATTTACAATCTGAGTCTGTAGTAAAGAAGGCAAATGGAATATTGGCATTTATCTCAAGGGAAATAGAATATAAAAACAAGGCGATAATTCTGAACCTTTATAAGACACTAGTCAGGCTTCATCTGGAGTATTGTCAACAGTTTTGGGCCCTATATCTCAGAGAGGATGTGTTCAAGTTTAATTGTCATTCAACCATACATGAATACCCATGAATACAGCCAAACAAATACAGAGTCAAGGTGCAAAATGCAGTACCAGTAGTTACACATAGCACAGCACACGTATAGCACAAATAAAATAGCAGTAAAAAATATTCACACAAAAAATATTGTCCCAATTCATTGAATAGATGAAGGTTGCAGCAGTCTGCTGTTGAACACAATTCAGCTTGTCTTCTGCAAAGTGAGCATGGGGGTTGGGGGGCAGCCCTGACCCCAGCATGGACACTGCCTCTGCACTCCGGTGGAGTGTCTGACTCCACAACTTCCCGTGAGCAAGTGACACCATGGCTTGAGGCCCAGTCCTCACTATGACCAAGGCCGAGTAGCTGCCCTGCTGCTGGCACTCGCTGTTCACCAATAAACTTTCAGCATTTCACACCGCCACTGAAAAGCAACAAATGATCATTCGCTGTTAGACTGCACACCTCCTTTACGAACCGATGCCCTTCTATATAGCAGGCAGCATCATGGTTCACACCAACTCCTTCAGTTTCTCTGCCAACATGCAATGCTGATGGCGTAGGCCAAAGCACTTTAAGTTCTTAATGTCCAGCAGGGTCTTAAGATCTTAAAAAATGTTTAAAAAAGACAATAGCATTGTTGGTTGTCCAAGTGTGGACTTGGTTCAAGAACAGAAATAACCACTGCAAGTTTTAAAAGCTTTCTTTTTTTTATTTTGAGTCATCTACAATTTTCATTAATAAGATTGTACTAATTCAGTTGACATAGGTATTAGAGAGGAAAAGAGAAGCAAAGGCAAGCCCCTATAGAATGACTGGCTTGCTCTAGCTTGTTAATTGCAAAAGAACTGTTGCACAGTCAGGAAATAAAATCACATTATCGGCTCATTGTAAACGTAAAGTGTGGGAAAGACACCGGTGTAACAGATCTAGCAAGTTATCCAGGAGCAAGAGAAGGATAATCATGATATTTAGAAATGAGCTGCTTTTGAACAAACTGGCAAAGGCATATGGGATATTTCCATTTACTTATTATGGCTTAGATACCAAGAGAAAGTAGATAATGCAAGAGATGTATGAATCAGTAGCTCAGCCACAGCAAGACACTCACTACGTGACAAGCAGCAAACTATTAACACAAGAGATTCTGCAGATGCTGGGAGAACTCAGCAGGTCAGGCAGCATCTATGGAAATGAATGAGCAGTCAACATTTCAGGCTGAGACCCTGCGTCAGGATTGGAGAGGAAGGGGGAAGATGCCTGGCTAAAATGGTGGAGGGTGGGGAAGGAGGACTAGCTAGAAGGTGATAGGTGAAGTCAGGTGGGTGGGAAAAGTAAAGGGCTGGAGGAGGAATCTGATAGGAGAGGACAGTGGACATGGGAGTAAGGGAAGAAGGAGAGCACCTGGGGCTAGGTGATAGACAGGTGAGGAGGAAGAGGCAAGAGGCTAGAGTGAGGAATGCAAGAAGAGGAAAGGGGAAGTGAAAAAAATTACTAGTAGGAAGAAATGGATCTTCATGCCATCAGTTTGGAGACTACCTGGTACGAGAGGTGTTGCTCTTCCAACCTGAGAGCGGCCTCATCATGGCAAAGAGGAAGCCATGAACTGACATATCAGAATGGGAATCAAAATGGTTGGGCATTGGGACTTCTGGCAGATGGAGCGGAGGTGCTCGACAACGTGGTTCCCTATTTTATGCTGGGTCTTACCAATGTAGAGGAGGTTATATCACAGGCACTAAATACAATAGGGAACCCTAACAGATGCACAGGTGAAGTGTTGCCTCACCTGGAAGGACTGTCTGGGGCCCTGACTGGAGGTAAATGGATATGATAGCTCCAGAGAGAATGCAAGAGAAATATACAAGGATGTTGTCAAATCTGGAGAATTACAGTTATGAAGAAATATTTGCTAAGAACATGAAAGCAACCTTATACTTAAGTTAGGTTGAAAATGCTGCTATTTTCAGACATGCCTTTTCTCTCTTTAACTGAAATTAGCACTTCAGAGATTAATGTGTGTGTGAAAAGACAGCATCAAAATTGGCCGATTCAACATGACAAGAGAAAGAAAACTAGAGCAGCCAATATATCTGAAAAGTTCAGAGGGTTTTACTTGTGTTTTAGTGATATGACTTGGTGACTGAGAGAGGAGAGTCACATAATGTAAACAACACATTTTGACTGAAAAGAATAAAAAAAACATTTGATCATAAGAGGTCCAAATACAAACAAGAGAAAATCTGCAGATGCTGGACAGCCAAACAACACACACAACATGCTGGAGGAACTCGCAGGCCAGGCAGCATCTATAGAAAAGAGTGAACAGACAACATTTCGGGCCAAGACTGAACTGAACAACTGAAGAAAAAAAAGATGGGAAGTCAGAAAAAGAAGGTGGGGGAAGGGGAGGAAGAAATACAAGGTAGTAGGTGATAACTAAAACTGGGACATGGGGAGGGGTGAAGTCAGAGCTGCGAATTCGATTGGTGAAAGATAAAGGGCTGGAGAAGGGGGAGTTTGATAGGAGAAGACGGAAGGCCATGGAAGAAGTGGAAGGGAAGGAGCACCTGAGGGAGATGATGGGCAGGTTAGGAGATAAGGTGAGAGAGGAAAATGTGAATGGGGAATGGTGAGGGGGAAGGGGGAACCATTACTAGAAGTTCAAAAAAAATGGATGTTCATGCTATCAGGTTGGAGGTTATCCAGCTGGAATACAAGGTATTGCTCCTCCAACGTGAGCGTGGGCTCACCGTGGCAGTAGATGACGACCTGGACTGACATGTTGGAATGGGACGTGAAATTAAGCTGGGTGGCCACTGGGAGATTAGGCTTTTTCCTGACGGATGGAGCGTAGATGCTTGGCACAGTGGTCTCCCAATCTATGCAGGTCTCACTGATATACAGGAAACCACACCAGGAGCACCAGATACAGTAGATCAGAGGTCCCCAACCTATTTTGCACCTCGGACCGGTTTAATATTGACCAATATTCTTGCGGACCAGCTTACCGGGGACGGGGGGGGGGGGGGGGAAGGTTCAGGTAGGGTTAAACTCACCTCAACATGTCTTTTACAGTGAGAGTTGCCAACTTTCTCACACCCACATAAGGGACAAAAGTAGCAGTCAAATCCTGGGACACTTTACCCCAGGAAAGACTACCATGACCATGAAGCCTTGCGCAGGCACCTGTGTGCGCATACGCAACATGCGCATGTGATGTGCGCATGCACGTACATGCCGACTTTCCCCCCACAAATCGGTTTTGCCTTCATCTTCCCGACTATACTGTACATACATTATTTCTACTTTATATAGGCTGTGTATTTATCAGATCATTCCTTTTTACTATATTAAAAGGGATATGTGTTATTTATTTTCGGTTTTATGTATTATTTGGTATGATTTGTTAGGTTATTTTTTGGGTCTGGGAATGCTCAAAAATTTTTCCCCATATAAATTAATGGTAATTGCCTCTTCGCTTTACGTCATTTCGGCATGATAGGTTTTAATAGGAACGCTCTACCTTAGCGGGGGAAATACAGGACAAGGGCGGTCCGGTATGGGACAAACCAATTTAGCCCAATATACGGGATGTCCCGGAAAATACGGGACAGTTGGCAACCCTATGTTCAAGTTCAACAGTGCATGACAGGGAATGAGGAAAGATGCAGCTGACTCATATCGTTTCCTTGCGGCCCGGTAGCACATGCTTTACAGCCCAGTGGTTGGGGACCGCTGCAGTAGATGACTCCAACAGGTTCACAGGTGAAGTATTGCCTCACCTGAAGGACTGTTTTGCCCCCTGAATGAATCATAAAAGGTCATAACTAACATTTTATAAATTATTGAATTCTTTCATACAGATATTAAGTGGACCAGATGTAACTTTGTTGTAATGTAATATCTAAGTGAAAATGTAATCAATCTAATCCGAAAGACAGGGGGGCTGATTACTTCAGTCACAAGTTTCACTCACATCTATCAATTCAAAGCTGTCTCTTAATGGAAGGCATTCAAGCAAATCCTCTAATCTTGCAGGCAGGTGGTTAGTTACTGTAGTTAAGCTTTTGATCATGCAATGACATTTCTACAATTTAAAGATATGCAGACTTTTTCAGCTCACTACTTCTAAATTTAAATCAGTGAAAATTAATTAGACTGATTTAATGACTCTGTCAAATTCTTAGGTCAAGATCACCACTGAAACCTCATTCACTGAATCCTTATTCATTAAAAGTAGTTATCTAAGGACCATACACTCTGTCAGTTATAGCATATCACGATAAGCAAAAAGAAATTAATTTCATTAATACCTTTGTATTATGGGGCACTACATGAGAGGGTTTCATAAATCATTCTATTTTTCTGTTGTTACTTTAATAAAAATAAACATACATCACATCTTCAATAGCAGAATAAATACACTTTGAACTTGAACTATTTTAATTAGTCAAGAAAATGTGGGTAAAAGCTAGTGCTTCTGCAAGTAACTGCCAGTATTTTCCTGCTGAGGCCCCGCCACATTCAGGATGTATGAAGAGAAGTAAATAAATATGGAAGTCACGAATTTGCTGGTAACTGTTGAATGTGATTTCCCCTCTGTGCCCCAATATTGGACTCTTCATGGAGTGCAGCAACAGCAAATTCCCTCGTCTACATTAAATTTCAGAGGTCAAAGACAAATATGGCCATTCACTGCTGGCCACAAAATTCAAACTATCACTTGCCATCTGCCATATTCTTTGATTGGTAACATGAATTCTTTGAGAAAGAGACAAAACATATTGTACTAAAAACAGTGCCCAATACATTTGCTACGATCTTCAGATCTATAATCTGATTCTTTTTCTGCAGAAATACATGTTAATCTTTTGTCCAAAAATAGCTACACAATACAATTACTGCAGGACTTTATCTGTGTGTTGGTATGTTAATCTTATACAAACATTATCAGAGAAAGCAATGCTCTAAGAAATTTTGTCATTGCATTTCACCTTGCTGTCATTCATAACCTGCATTTTGTGTCATCATTCACATACATTATGGTTAATACTCACCTACATACTGACATGTACCCCTTACTTGACTTCTTGTCAGACAATAGAATGACCAATCCTCGTCTGTAGACTGGACTGCAATTTTCCTACCTCAATATCACTTGTATCTCTTTTTATCTATCACCTCAAGTAATCAGACCTGCTACCTCAATTGTGACACACTCCAATAAAATACTTAGCAATGGTAAACAATGTAAAATTAGAAACCAACAGACTTTGGGCGGATATTGTATATATATATTTTTTTTAATTAAATACTTATACTGTGAGAAAATTAAATGTGTCATTTTGTCATTGTATAACATTTGGTTGGGATGATATTAAATTTGTAATTGCAATACTGATAAAGCTTATGATCTGCAATGAACTTTCAGCTTGACTGTTAATAAAGTTAGCAGTGAGAACTGCTACTAACTTACTGAGCATACATGACTGATCAAAGTTAAATTCAACTGAATTGTAACATTCAACTGAAAAACAAGGGATTCTCATCATATTGGATAACATTCAATAAATGACATTTCTTTTACAGAATTGGAGGGCATCTGTTAATTAAATACGATCAAGTAGATAACATAGAAGCTTATCTAAATGACGTGGTGAAAGGTTGTTTCAGAGCAACTACATTATTAATGATATGAATAGAAGATTCTGATCTCAATTATGTTAACTCTATGATTTAGCCATGAAACAAACAATTACAGAAATTGAAAACACACCGTCAGATCTAGATTCTCACCAATGAATACCCCTATTCTCAACCACGTCAGTAATCAATTAAAGATCGTAAAATATCAATGCATTAAAAAAGCTATGTTAGTACAGACATTAAGAATAGGATCAGTTTTATATTAATCTCATTTATGTTCTATTCATTATGTTCAACAGTACACGTACCTGCAATCCCAAGTCTATTTCAAATTATGTGTAAAGTACTTTGGGATATTTTGCTGTGTTAAAATTAAAAGAAAACTAAATCATCAACTGTTCATTTTTTTTTTAGGTTGTTTCCCATGAAATGAGGACAACATACTTCATGTCCAGTTTTGTGGGTTCTGATGTGACTAAAATGAGAACCAGAGACTCTACCACAGTGATCGTTCTCTATTTTGCATGATTATAGACCCAGTGTCACAAGTGGGAATTTAGAGGATTGGGAAGATTTTAAAAACCAACAGATGTCACAGTGGGATGCTGGAAACGGACCCAAATGCGAGACACAGACACTGAAGTACAAGGAACAGGACTTGACTGGAGTAGGAACGTGACAGAATTCAGGCAAGGAGCAGGGACAAGAACGCAGAGTTGGGCTAGGGAAAGCAGGACCAGGACTAGGAACCATGGACTAGGAGACAAGGCTTGGACTCCGAACCCGAGACTGGACAAGGACCCAGAACCTAGGTCTTGCCTCGGGCTTGGACCCCGGAACCAGGCAAGGACATGACATGGCTTCAGGACAGGATGTGGCTGGGGTCAGAGGTCTGAGCTTGGAGACAAGACAAGGCTCGGACTCCGAGCCCGAGACTGGACAAGGACCCAGAACCTGGGTCTTGCCTCGGGCTCGGACCCCAGAACCAGGCAAGGACATGACATGGCTTGAAGCTGCGGTCTTGGGTCTTGAGGTTTGCTTGGGATCCTCGAGGCTTGGGGTCTTGGGTCTTGAGCTTGGCTGAGGGATCTTCGAGGCTTGGGCTCTTGGGTTCTTGGAGCTCGGCTGCGGGATTGTCGGGGCTTGGGCTCTTGGAGCTTGGCTGTGGGATCCTCGAGGCTGGGGCTTTTGGAGCTCGGCTGCGGGATCCTCGAGGCTGGGGCTCTTGGAACTCAGAGACAGACTGAGAACTAAATATCAACATAGAGCCGGGACTTATCCTTCAACAAGCCGGCACTCATCTTTAACATGACACTAACATGAGACAGGACAGAACATAGACATAGAGCTGGGACTTATCTTAAGACAAGCTGGGACTCAACTTCTCCACACCAGGGTGGGACAGGTCCATCTGTTGGGTAACGGCAGGACGGCCAGACTTACCCAACAGAGGCAAAGACAAGACAAGACATTTCCCCCCCGCAGGGCAATGGCAAGATGGCCTGACTTACCCCACGGAGGCGAGGACAAGACAAGACAAGACATGACCCCCTGCAGGGCAACGGCAAGACGGCCTGACTTACCCCACAGAGGCGAGGACAAGACAAGACCCCCAGGGGGCAATGGCAAGATGGCCTGACTTACCCCACGGAGGCAAGGACAAGAAGAGACAAACACCAAAGAACAGACAGTTCCATCTCTGCTCTGGGGTAGCTCCAAGTCTCAGTTCAGCCAGCAACCTCAGCTGGCTACAGAAACAGCCGGATCCCTACCTAGCTCGGAGTGGCTGGCAGCCACTCAGCTGGCCCGGGAAACAGCCGAATCCATACCGCAAAGACTACTCCGATGAGTGGCAACAAGGCTCCATGAAGCAGTGGTCCTCCAACCAGGCCTAGAGATCACGAATGGTTTCATTAGCCTTCCATCAGCAAGTTGCTCCAAGGGGGACTGACAAGACCAACCAGCAGCCCATACTCAATCCCAAGGCTACTTATATTGCAAGCCCAAAGACAGGAATCAGGTGCTTTTGATTTAGTCAAACAAGGGACAGCTAGAAGACCCAGAGTCCTGAGTCCATGGACCGGACCGTGGGCCAGAATATGGACTTCACGGACCGGACCGTGGGCCAGAATATGGACTTCACGGACCGGACCATGACATCCAGAGTCAATGAAGATAATGCATTTATTTAGTAATTCATTTTGACTTTTTCCCCCTCTTTCTACCTGGCAGTTTCTTCCCAAGACAGAGTTCAGAAACTGGTTTCAGGCGTGAAAATAACATGGCCTGTATACTGATAGTAACTTGGACCTCCTTGCTGGAGATGTTGGCCCACAAGAGAATATTGTTGTTGATTTGCTGAACCTTCCATTAAATTTGGAGAATTTTTCAGAGATAACATCAGAGGTGCCTTGAGATGCCTGCTATAAGTAACTAGAAGCAGAGAAGAGGGCAGGGAACACTAGGGAATATCTATATACAGAGAGGTTGAGGCACCAACAAATAAAATACTAATGTGAAACTGCACAATGCGATGGAATAGTGCTATCCAGCAATCAAATCAAACAGAAGACATTTAGAGGTAATAAAGTAATAGTTAGCCATGGACATGAACTTTTTAGCTATTGTTTTGTCCATAGTAATAGAATTATTGCATGTTACAGTCAAACTTGGCAATATGAAGAACTGGGATATAAAATAATAAGGAATAAAAAATATTAAATATTGATTTCTGAAGTACAATTAGAAATAGAAAATGATGGAACTATTCACCAAGCTCATCATTATCTAAAAATAAGAAAGAATGTTCTCTGTAAGTGTAATTCATCTTCCTATCATGGTTTTTATTTTGCACTGACCAAACAATACACAAGGCTTCTCTATTTGGTGAGTTACGCAAACTCTCTAAATCAAGGAGACATTGACTTCGTAGTGCATTTTTTCAGTGTTACACACAAGATTTGTTCATTTCAAAGTGGACCACAATCAATCTGCTGTCCAGTTTGAATCAGAAACTTCTGACTGTACTTCTAAGTT
This sequence comes from Mobula hypostoma, assembly GCF_963921235.1. NCBI lineage: Eukaryota > Metazoa > Chordata > Chondrichthyes > Myliobatiformes > Myliobatidae > Mobula > Mobula hypostoma. The sequence continues at coordinate 58,894,478 of NC_086104.1, read as the reverse complement.
AGCATGACCTGGTTAATTTCAACATCAGACAAACATGAGATGATGTCATTCCCTATGCAATCCTCTTTCAGCACAGAGCCCAGGATGTCTGACCACTTGCTTTGCAATGTACCTATCAAATGTTTTAATCAAGAAGCGCAGGGCTGGAAACCCACCTCACTTGCCCCCTGGCTCTGGTCTGGAGGTCCCCTCCCACACCAATCAGTTCTCATGCCTGGCCTTGCCTCTCTAATCCAGCTCTCTACAAGGATCACTAATTCACTTTCCTCTCATGGTCCCTACCTCCATCATATCGATGCACAGCACTCAGGAAAGGGCCTTTGCATGAGGCGCTGCTGAATGTTGCTGCAGTCACCAACAAGCTGCACAACTAACTAACCTGCTTCAAGGGGTCACTAAACTTTTTAGCTATTGTTTTGTTCATTACACTTCTCTAGTCACGTATTAGATTAGATTATGAGGACACTCAGTCCTCATTTATTGTCATTTAGAAATGCATGCATTAAAAAATGATACAATATTCCTCCAAAGAGATATCACAGAAACACAGGACAAACCAAGACTAAAACTAACAAAACCATATAATTATAACATATAGTTACAACAGTGCAATGCAATACCATAATTTGATAAAGAGCAGAACATGGGCACGGTAAAAGAAAAGTCTCAAGTCCCGATAGCCTCATCATTTCACACAGACGGTAGAAGGGAGAAACTCTCCCTGCCATGAGCTCCAAGCACTGCAAACTTGCCGATGCATTGGAAGCACCCGACCGCAGCCGACTCTGAGTCCGTCCAAAAACTTCAAGCCTCCAACCAGCCCTCCGACACTGAGCACCATCTCTGCCAAGTGCTTTGACCCTGCCCCGGCCGCCGAGCAACAAGCAAAGCCAAGGACTCGGGGCCTTCCCCTCCGGAGATTCTGGATCACACAGTAGCAGCGGCAGTGAATTCTAATTTAAGTTCTAAAATGCTTGTTCTCCTCTAAGCCAGTAGTATGCCATCATGTTTTGAAGGGGGGAGGGCATAGTTTTCTTGTGTCAGTGTTTTGAATTTTGTCAAATACTGTATTATCTTGTTTGGTCTCTGTAAGCTTTGCGTTTGCACAGCAGACTTGAAGAAAATGGATCAACATCCTAAAGGACAATACTGAGGGAACAGTCTTGGGGATACTTTTTGTACGTTGGTGACAAGGAACACAAATCAGGTGGAATGGAAGTGAAATCACTTTTCAGAAGAAAATATAGGAGGAGGAAAAGAAAGTCTATCAATAGTTTCTGCTTTATAAATTGAAACACTATGCAGAATAAAATGGTCATAATCAGCTTGATATTAACACTTGAATCTCAAACCAGAGAAGGAATATTAAAGACACTGTCCATTTTTTTGCTACGGGTAACACCGGTGATGAAAATAAAGAGGTCTGCTCTAACTGGTGTGTCAGGAGCTCCAACACATACAGTTGTTTAATGAGCAATTTACTGAGCTCAGAGAATTCCAGTATTAAATGTATGGAAGGAATTGATGGATTTGTTGAAGATTCACTTTAATCCTCAGTGGAGCTATATTCTACAAAGGTTTACGTTTGATTCACTGTTAAGAAAAACAAATGAAACAGTGTCTGAGTTATATATGAAATGAAAAATTTATCACAAGGCTGTAATTATGGCTACACACTCCCTTAGTGAATGCAATCACTGATAACTGGATTCAGACACAGTTGTTATTAGAGGCAAATCTGATCTTTAAGCATGTGTTGAAAATTGCCCAAGTGATGAAGTTGTTCAATAAAAGCACACAGAACTTGCGATTGAGACTGGCTGTCCCCTTTAACAGTCAGTCAGTCAGTGGGTGCCGTCCCGAATCCGGGGTTGATGGCTATGCACCTCCATCTTCTTCGATCTTGCGCTCTTTTTCTGGCCTCAGCATAACTCACCCCAGTCCATTGCCTCACATTATCATACCAAGTGGTTCGCTGCCTTCCTCTTTCCCTCTTTCCTTCTATCATCCCTTCCAATAACAATTTCTGCAGTCCACCACCTCCTTGTGAGCCAACAACCACCTTCCATGGAAGAGATTAAAGCCTCGCCACATATCTCCCTTTAACAGTATGGAGGGAAATGATACCATCTGAATGCAAGCTCAGACAAGAAAAGTAGCACAAATATGGAATAAAAAAAGATGGAGCTGAAGGAATAAACATGAAGTTAATTTGAGAAGACAAAGTACAGTGGTGCTAGAAAGTTTGTGAACCTGTGGAATTTTCTATATTTCTGCATAAGTATGACGGAAAATGTGATCAGATCTTCACGCAGGTCTTAAAACTAGATAAAGAGAACCCAGTTAAATAAATTACACAAAATACATTTGTTCATTTATTTATTGAGAAAAATAATCCAATGCTACATGTATTTGTTGGAAAAACTATGAGAACCTCTGAGGTAATGCCTTCTACAAAAGCTATTTGGAGTCAGGTGTTCCAATCAATGAGTCGAGTTTGGAAGTGTGGGTTGTAGAGGTGCCCTGCCCTATAAAAATGACACACAGTCAGGTTACTGATAGAGCCTGCTTTTCTCAAGATAGATCTACATATGTGCACTATGCCTCGATCAAAACAACTTTCAGAGGACTTTAAGAAGAGTTGTAGGGATGCATGATGCTGGAATAGGCTATGAAAGCATTTCTGAAGACCTGAGTGTTCATTACGTCCGCAGGAAGAGAAACTGTCTACAAATGGAGGAAACTCAGTACTGTTACTCTTCTCCATAGGAGTGGGTGTCCTGCGAAGATCCCACAAAGAGCACAACATGCAATGCTGAAGGTGAAAAGGAATCCAAGGGTAACAGCAAAAGACCTGTAGAAATCTTTATAACTTGCTAAAGTCTTTGTTCATGTGTCCACTATAAGAAAAACACTGAACAGCACTGTTATTCATAGAAGGACATCATGGAGGAAACAACTGTATCCCAAAAAAAATGCTGCATGTCTCAAGTTTGTAAAAGACCACCTGAATATTCTACAACAAGAGTTAAAGGGCAAAGGTTTAGGGGTAACATGAGCGGGAACTTCTTTACTCAGACAGTGGTAGCTGTGTGGAATGAGCTTCCAGCAGAAGTGGTTGAGGCGGGTTCGATGTTGTCATTTAAAGTTAAATTGGATAATTATATGGACAGGAAAGGAATGGAGGGTTATGGGCTGAGTGCAGGTCGGTGGGACTAGGTGAGGTTAAGAGTTCGGCACAGACTAGAAGGGCTGAGATGGCTTGTTTCCATGCTGTAATTGTTATATGGTTATATAACACTTCTGGGGACAGATGAAACAAAAAGTTTAACTTTTTGACAGAAACGTACATCGCTATGTTTGGAGAAAAAAGGACACTATACACTAACACCAAAACCACATCCCAACTGTGAAGCACAGTAGAAGGAGCATCATTGTTTGGGGCTGCTTTGCTGCCTCAGGGCCTGGACAGCTTGCAATTATTGAGGGAACAATGAATTTAAATTTTGTCAAGACATTTTACAGGAGAGTGTCAGGGGAGCAGTCCATCACCTGAAGCTTAACAGAAGTTGGATAAAGCAACAAAATAATGATCTGAAAGATGACAGCAAATCAACAACAGAATGGTTAAAAAGAAGACAATTTGTGTTTTGAAATGGCCACGTCAAAGTCCTGACCTTTATCCTATAGAAATATTATAAAAGGATCTGAAGCAAGCAGTTCATGCTAGGAAGCCCACCAACATCTCAGAGTTGAAGCGGTTTTGTAAAGAGGAATGACCTAAAATTCCTCCAAGCTGATGTGCAGCACTGATCAACAGTTACCAGAAACATTTGGCTGAATTTACAATGTGGTCACAGCAGTTACTGAAAGCAAAGGTTCACATACTTTTTCAAATACATGTAATATTGGATAATTTTTCTCAGTAAATAAATGAACAAGCATAATGTCTTTTGTGTCATTTATTTAATTGGGTTCTCTTTACCTAATTTTAGCTCTTATCTGAAGACCTGTTCACATTTTAGGTCATATTTACACAGGGTTCACAAACGTTCTAGCACCTCTGTATAAGTAAAAATTAAAGTGCAGAACATTTCCACATGAGGCATTGATCGTGTGGATAGTCAGAGGCTTTTCCCCAGGGCTGAAATGGCTAGCATGAGAGGGTATAGTCTTAAGGTGCTTGGAGGAAGGTACAGAGGAGATGGCAGAAGTTTTTTTTTATATAAACGCAGAGGGTGGTGAGTGCGTGGAAAGGGCTGCCAGCAGCAGTGGTGGAGGCAGAAACAATAGGGCCTTTTAAGAGACTCCTGGATGGCTACATGGAGCTTAGAAAAATAGAGGGCTATGGGTAAAGCCTAGGTAGTTCTAAGGTAGGGACATGTCTGGAACAGCTTTGTGGGCCGAAGGGCCTGTATTGTGCTGTATGTTTTCTATGTTTCTATGACCCACCATTTTCAGCACATACAAAAGAGGATGTCTTCACAATGGTTGATAAAAAGGATCTGACTAAGCAAAAGTAGAACAATGATTCTTGGCATGAATGCGAATGAGACGTGATATTAGAGCTTAAAAGTGGTTGCAGTGATACAGTGCCTGAAATAAGGCAGGCAGTGAATAGTATACATAAATTTTAAAAAAGCCACAGCTAAATCTGAAAAATCACACAAGTAAAGCAATGAAGCAGTTGGAGATTCTGATGCAACAGTGGAATATCAAAGACAGGTTAAAACATAACCATGAGTGGTTGTGGCAGGCTCTGTACTAAATGTGTTGGGAAGAGGCTGATTGGCAACAATTCCCTTTGATTGGAGAGCAGAAGTTTAGTAAGCAGGATATGAGTCATGTGCATCAACAGATACAGTCAGAGCATCTGTCAAAGTTGCTTTTGACTGTCAACATTTTATCAAGTACCTTTAGGAGTTTCATCGGAACTTCTGTCTTTCAGAAGGGTTAATGTAGGGGCATACAGAGCCACAGTATACTTGGAGGATACCCTGGTCACAGATGCCTCCAGAGCTGAGCACCGGTAATGTTGTGAAAGGAGTGGCGAGCCGATTGGACGAGGCAGACCCAAGTTTAAAGAGAAGTGAACATTGAATGACTACAGTACTTCCAATTGTGTTGCTACATCCTGATCAAGAGAAGATGAAAGCCATCAGCAACTCTCAACTATTTTAACTCAGCTGAAGGAATATTAGGAACTGTTAAAGTATTGTAATAAATTCTTGCCGAATTTAGCAGTATTAGAGCTTAGTCCAATTAAACTGATTGCTGTGAAAAGTTGTGAAATGGAGATTTAACAAGGCTCAAGTAAAGACTTTTCTGCATTATAAACATTGGTGTTACAGCCCCTTTTCAAAAGGCAGAAGATAAATCTTACGACGTGTCATCATATGGTAATGGTGTTGAGTTCTTCCATTTAAAAGATGGCTTTGAAAAATCAATGGTTTATGTCCAGAAGGCTGACAACAGGATAAATCTCAGCCACATAAAGAAGTTTAACCATCAGTTTGGAGTGCACTCATGCTTAAGTACATTTACGAATATCACTTCACCTTTAACACACATGCCAAATTGTGATTTTTCTGTTCCATGAATTGAAGCCAGTACTTCATTTGGGTTCCCCATGCATTCAAACATTGACTTTGACTTTCAAGACATATGTATATATGTGTTGTTTTCAAAGTGGAGAATTGCCAATGAAACACAGATACTCTCAATTGCCTGAGGTGACCTCTGGTAAAAGAATAAAGGGCCACATGCTGATGGACAACTCAGCAGGTCAGGCAGCATCCATGGAACTGACTAAACAGTCGACATTGCGGGACGAGATCCTTCTTATTTGCACTGGAATCATCCTCTGACACTGGTCTGAGCTGCCATAAAACAAAGCCATGTTTAATACAAACCTGCCTTCATTCACAAATACGTTTGTAGATGAATGGACATATAATGAGACACTTGTGTTGAGTTCACTTATTTCAACCAAGACAACTTGGCTGAACAATAAAGGGAAAATACTGAAGACTTCAGTAGATCATTTTGCTTGGTTTTAAATTAATTTTCCATTTCATGGTCCCTGCATTCCATCTTTCTCAGAACACTTAGCGGCTTGACTTTTATCAGATTTTACTGTTCCCCAGCATTAGCTTTCAGTTGGTGAGGGCAATACCTGTCTTCAAAATCCACTGCTGCTAGCTTTAAATACTGCACTTGCAATAAATCTAAGTTAACTAATAAAGGTCTATGGCTCTTTGCAAATTGAATGATGGATAGAAGTGTGTTTTTAATGATGCAATACTGATAACCTGATACAACAAAATTCAAGCTTCAATATTACTCAATGTCATTTTTGTGAAATAATTGTTACTTCATATCCAATGCAGCACACAAAACAATAAAATAAAGAACACAATAATAAAGAAGCATAATAAATATAAATATAATGCTGTGCAAAAATCTCTGGCACACTAGCTATATACTGCATATTGCCTAAGATTTTTACACAGTACTGTAGCTGTGTGTGGTCAAATCAGAAATAGGTTTATTATTACTGTCTTATAGAGTGAGAGAAGTACAGCAGAGAAACAGGCCCTTTGGCCCATCAAGTCCATGCTAAAACTATCTAAAAAGCCTACTCCCATCGACCTGCACCGGGACCATAGCCCTCCATATTCCTGATATCCATGGAGCAATCTAAACATTGCTTAAACATTGAAATTGAGCTTGCATAAACCAGTTGTGCTGGCAGCTCATTCCATACTCTGAGTGAAGAAGTTTCCCCTCATGTTCCTCTTAAATTTTTCATCTTTCACCCTTAACCCATGACCTTCTGGTTGTAGTCCCACCCAACCTCAGTGGAAAAAGCCTGACTGCATTTACCCTACTTATATCCCTCAATTTTGTATACATCAAAACGCCTCTCAATCTTCATATATTCTAAGGAATAAAGTTCCAACCTATTCAATCTTTCCTTATAAGTTAGGTCTCCCAGATCTGGCAACATCCTTGTAAATTTTCTCAGTACTCTTTCAACCTTATTTAAATTTTTCCTGTAGATAGGTGACCAAAACTACACGCAATACTCCAAATTAGGCCTCACCAACATCTTATACAACATAGCATCCCATCTCCTGTACTCAATACTTTGATTAATGAAGGCTAATGTGTTAAAAGTTCTATAACCTGCAGGGTGTGCTGGAAAGTTCAGTAATAACAGATGTCAATTAAAATTCTGAAGGACTGCTGACATAGAAGGAAGATGAGAATCACGCCCTGAACCTTCTGACAAAGGCATGTTTGCAAATCAGGATTTTTTTTATATATGGTGGTAGTTAGATTGATAGATGAGTATTACAATAGCATACCACATTGGAGAGGGTTTGGAGGGCATTTCAATGGTTGGACAAAGAGCTGATTCTCTTTTCGTAGATCAACCTTACTATAACTGGTGGTGGAGATCAGCAAGAAGTGGAATTGATATTATGATGAGAATGAAGCTTTAAGTCCAAGGTTTTTGGAATTACTATGTTATGGTGGCATAGTAATTCCAATTGCTGCACATATTCCTCAAACATAGTTGTGACTTATTTTAAGGTTCATCAAGAAATAGATTAATTTTAATACACCTATTCAATAAGTGATGTGAAATCCTTAAGTCAATATCTACCTCAGACCAAATTAAAATTTATAAATTGTTCTATACTTGCTTGTTTACATTTCATGACCAAATTTCCAACAAAGCTATTCCAAACCACAAAATACAATATCATGTTATTAATCTTCTTTCAGCCCATAGCATATAGGGGCAGAACCAGGCCATCTGGCCCATCGTCTTCTCCATCATTTCATCATGACTGATCTAATTTTCCTCTCAGCCCTACTCTCCTGCCTTCTCCCCATATCCCTTCATGCCCTGACCAATCAAGAATCTATCAACCTCTGCTTTAAATATACATTAATACTTGGCTTCCATAGCTTCCTGTGGCCAATAATTCCACAGATTTACCACTCTCTGACTAAAGAAATCCCTCCACACTTCCATTCAAAAAGAATGCCCCTCTATTCTGAGGCTGTGTCCTCTGGTCTTAGACTCTCCCACCATAGGAAACATCCTCTCCACATCTACTCTATCAAGGTCTTACACCATTCGATAGGTTTCACTGAGGTTACCCCTCATTCTTCTGAATTCCAGTGAATACAGGCCCAGAGCCAACAAACACTTCATATGACAAGACATTCAATCCTAGAATCATTTTCCTGAATCTCCTTTGAACCCTCTCCAGTTTCAGCACACCTGTCTAAGAAAAGCAGCCCAAATCTGCTCACAGTACTTCAAGAAAGGCCTCATCAGTGGTTTATAAAGTTTCAATATTATATCCTTGATTTTATATTCTAGTCCTCTTGAAATGAATGCTAATATTGCATTTGCCTTCCTCACCACAGACTCAACCTGCAAATTTACCTTCAGGGAATCCTGCACAAGCATTCCCAAGTCCTTTTGCACCCAAGTTGTTTGCATTTTCTCTCCATTTAGAACATAGTCAACACTTTCATTTCATCTACCAAAGTGCATGACTATACATTTCCTGACACTGTATTCCATCTGCCATTTTTTTTTTCCATTCTTCTAGTCTGCCTAAGTCTGTCATAATGGGGGGCATTGGGAACCGACCCAAATGCAGGACACAGACACTGAAGTACTGGGAACAGGAACGGACAAAACTAAATGACGGGACAGGATGCAGACCAGGAATAGGGATAGGAACACAGACTAGGCTAGGAAAGCAGGATCAGGACGAGGGACTGGGAACAAGGAGCCTGGGCATGGACTCCAAGCCAGAGACTGGACAAGGAACCAGAATCTGGGTCTTGACTTGGGTTCAGACCCCAAAACCAAGTGAAGACATGACGAGGCTTGGGGTCTTGAGGCTTGAGGCTGGAGGCTGGGGTCTTGAGGCTTGCCGAGGACATGACGGGGCAAGGGTACTAAAAGGCAACTCCTGGGCAGGAAACAGGACTCACCACATGGAGGCAAGGACAGGAAGGGGCAGAACTACCGCAGGGTAACGGCAATCGGCCTGGCTTACCCGACGGAGGCAAGGGACAGGAAGACAGCTAGGTTCGGGGTGGTTCCAAGACTTGAGGCAGCCAGTAACTTCAGCGGGCTATGGAACAGCCAATTCCATATCTCGATGACTGCACCAGCCTTCCACCAGTGGGTTGCTCCAAGGGGAGACTGACGAGACAACTCAGCACCCACACTCAATCCCAGGGCCACTTATATTCCCAGCCCCAAGATGAGCATCAGGTGCTTATGGTTAAGTCCAACCGAAACCAGGGATAGCTGAAAGACCTGAGTCTGCGGACCGGACCATGAACTGGAATGCGGACTTCGGACTGGACCATGACAAAGTCTTTCTGTAGCCTCCCTACTTACTCAAAACTACCTGCCCCTCCACCTATCTTCATATTGTATGCAAACTTTGCAATGAAGCCATCAATTCCATTCTCCAAATTATTGACATATAACATAAAAAGAATCTGTCCCAACACAGACCCTTGCAAAATAGCACTAGTCACAGCAAGCCACCCAGAAAAGGCTCCCTTTATTTCCACTCTTTGCCTCCTGTCAATCAGCCACTGATTTACCCATGCTAGAATCTTTCTTGTAATACCATGGGCTCGTAGCTTGTTAAGCAACCTCATGTGCGGTACCTTGTCAAAGGCCTTCTTAAAATCAAAGTACACTACATCAACCAATTCTCCTTTATCTATCCTACTTGCTACGTCAAAGAATTCCAACAGATTTGTCAGGTAAGATTTTCCCTTAAGGAAAGCAAGCTGACTATGGCCTATTTTATCATGTGCCTCCAAGTATCCTGAGACCTCATCCTTAAAATTCAACTTCAACATCTTCCCAGCCACTGAGGTCAGACTAACTGGCCTATAGTTTCCTTTCTTCTGCCTCTCTCCCTTCTTGAAGAGTGGAGTAGCATTTTCCAGTCTTCTGGAACCATTCCACAATCTAGTGATTCTTGAAAAATCATTACTAATGCCTCAGTGATCTCTTTAGCCACCTCTTTCAGAACTCTGGGGTGTACACCATCTGGTCCAGGTGACTGATCTACCTTCAGATCTTACAGTTTCCCAAGAACTTTCTCTCTAGTTCGAGTAACCTTATGCACTTCATGCCTCCTGAGACCTGGACCTTCCACCATACTACTAGTGTCTTCCACAGTGAAGAATGATGCAAAATAGTTATTCAGTTTCGCCGTTATTTCATTGTACTGCATTACTACATCTCCAGCATCATTTTCCAGTGGTCTGATATCCATTCTAGCCTCTCTTTCACACTTTGTATCTGAAGAAACTTTCAGCGTCCTCTTTAATAGTATTGGCTCGCTCACTTCCATATTCTATCTTCACCTTCTTAATGACTTTTTTAGTTGCCTTCTGTTGGTTTTTAAAAGCTTCCCAATACTCTAACCTGCCATCAATTCTTGCTCTATTATATACCCTCTCTTTGGTTATTATGTTGGCTTTGACTTCTTTTGTTAGCTATGGTTGTGTCATTTTTCCTTTAGAATACCTCTTTCTCTTTGGGATGTACATGTCCTATGCTGTCCGAATTGCTTCCAGAAATTCCAGCCATTGCTACTCTGACAACCTGCCAGTGTTTTTTTCCAATCAATTCTGGCCAACTCCTCTCTTATGCCTCTGTAATTCCCTTTACTCTACTGTAATACTGAGACATCTGACTTTAGCTTCTTCTTCACAAATTTCAGGGTGAATTCGATCATATTATGATCAACTGTCCCTAAGGGTTCTTTTACCCTAAGCTCCCTAATAAATTCTGGTTAATTGCACAACAACCAATCCAGAATAGCTGATCCTCCAGTGGGCTCAACCAGGAGCATCTCTAAAACGCCATCTCACAGGCACACTAGAAATTCCCCATCCTGTAATCCAGCACCAACCTTGTTTTCCCAATCTACCTGCATATTGAAGTCCCCCATGACTGTTGTAACATTGCCCTTCAGCAATGCTTTTTCTATCTCCCATTATAATTTGTAGGTCACAGCCTTACTACTGTTTGGGGGTCTGTATACAACACCCATAAAGGTTATTTTACCCATGCACTTCCTTAGCTCTATCCACAGTGATTCAACAGCCTCCGATCCTATGTCACCTCTTACTTATGATTGGATTTTATTTTTTTTACCAACAGAGCAACACTGCCCCCTTTGCCTTTCTGCCTATCCTTTCGATAAGATGTGTATCCTTGGACATTAAGTTCCCAGCTATAATCTTTCATCCATGATTCAGTGATGTCCACAATCTGCAACTGTGCTGTAAGTTCATCTACCTTATTCTATATACTGCGCCTTCAGTTCTGTATTCATCTTTTTAGATTTTGTCCACCTTTTACATTGCAACTCATCCTGTTGACTGCAATTTTGCCCTGTCAACAGCCTTTCCTCACTACACGTTGCCTTTATTTATAAACCAGCTACCTGATTTATAGTAGGTAATCTCATCATGTTCAACCTTTTGATTCCTAACTTTGTCTGAGATCTTACCAACATCTGCCTCCACAACCTCTCCACTAACTGTTTTGGCACTCTGGTTCCCATCCCCCTGCAACTTTAGTTTAAACCCCACCAAGCAGCATTAACAAACCTTCCCACTAGAGTATTTGTCCCCCTCCAGTTCAGGTGCAAACCGTATCTTCTGTACAGGTCCTACCTTCCCTGGACGAGAGCCCAATGATCCAAAAATCTTATGCCCTTCCTCCTACACCAACTCCTTAGCCACGTATTAAACTGTATAATCTTCCTAGTTCTGGCCTCACTAGCATGTGGCACGGGTAGCAATCCTGAGATCACAATCCTGGGGTTCCTGCCCTTTAACTTAGCACCCAACTCCCTGAACTCCGCATGCGTAACCGAGTCACTTGTCCTGCCTATGTCATTGGTACCTGCATGAACCATGACTTCTGGCTGTACACCCTTCCACTTAAGAGTGCTGAGGACTTGATCCGAGATATCCCGGACCCTGGCATCTGGGAGGCAACATACTATCTGGGAATCTTATTCTTACCTACAGAACCTCCTGTCCATTCCTCTAACTAACTAATTCCCTATCACTAGCGTGTACCTCTTCTCCCCCAATTCCTTTCTGAGTCACAGAGGCAGACAGAGCCAGAGACTCAACCACTGTAACTCTCCAATGTTAGGTCATCCCTTCCAACATTATCCAAAGTAAAATACCTGTTGTTGAGGGGGATTATCAGAGGGGTACTCTGCACTGGCTCTTTAACCCCATTCCTCTTCCTGACAGTCACCCAGTGTTCTATGTCCTGCACTTTAGGTGTAACGACCTCTCTACATGTCCTTTCTATCACTCCCTCAGCCTCCTGAATGATCTGAAGTTCATCCAGTTCCAGCTCCAACTCCCTAACACAGTGACAGAAGCTGCAGCTGGGTGCACCTCGCAGTTGTAGTTGATGGGGACACTGGAGGTATCCCTGCCTTCCCACATCCTGCAAGAGGAGCATTTTACTATTCTGCCTGGCATCTCTACTGTTCTAGCAGAGCAAATGTAAAGGAGGGAAGGGAAAAAAAAACGAGCTTTTCTTTCCTTTGCTTTCGCTGACTGAAGCCTGTCTTCATCGAAGCTCCGAAGAGCTAAAGCCCCAAATCACCACTCTGATGACAGCAGCCGCACTTGCCCCTGCCTTCCTTTAATTTGCTCTTACTAATCAAACCCGGATGCCGATTGGTCAGTGGTCAAAGCTCTATTACGCTGTTGTGACCTGCTGCTGTCTTTTATCCTTGGGCAGTAGACCTAATTGAAATCCCCTGTTCTCCAAACTTCCAATGTCTGGATTGGCCGTTGGAATTAAATCTTGCACATTTAATTACTTTCCTGGATCACTGAGTGATTTTTAGTAGACTTTGATTAAATTTATAATTTCAACAATTCTTGAAATAATAATATATTTTTACGTTAGACATGTATTTTGACCATATAGAAACATAGAAACATAGAAAATAGGTGCAGGAGTAGGCCATTCGGCCCTTCGAGCCTGCACCGCCATTTATTATGATCATGGCTGATCATCCAACTCAGAACCCCGCCCCAGCCTTCCCTCCATACCCCCTGACCCCCGTAGCCACAAGGGCCATATCTAACTCCCTCTTAGATATAGCCAATGAACTGGCCTCAACAGTTTCCTGTGGCAGAGAATTCCACAGATTCACCACTCTCTGTGTGAAGAAGTTTTTCCTAATCTCGGTCCTAATAGGCTTCCCCTCTATCCTCAAACTGTGACCCCTCATTCTGGACTTCCCCAACATCGGGAACAATCTTCCTGCATCTAGCCTGTCCAATCCCTTTAGGATCTTATACTTTTCAATCAGATCCCCCCTCAACCTTCTAAATTCCAATGAGTACAAGCCCAGTTCATCCAGTCTTTCTTCATATGAAAGTCCTGCCATCCCAGGAATCAATCTGGTGAACCTTCTTTGTACTCCCTCTATGGCAAAGATGTCTTTCCTCAGATTAGGGGACCAAAACTGCACACAATACTCCAGGTGTGGTCTCACCAAGGCCTTGTACAACTGCAGTAGTACCTCCCTGCTCCTGTACTCGAATCCTCTCGCTATGAATGCCAGCATACCATTCGCCTTTTTCACCGCCTGCTGTACCTGCATGCCCACTTTCAATGACTGGTGTATAATGACACCCAGGTCTCGTTGCACCTCCCCTTTTCCTAATCGGCCACCATTCAGATAATAATCTGTTTTCCTATTTTTGCCACCAAAGTGGATAACTTCACATTTATCCACATTAAATTGCATCTACCATGAATTTGCCCACTCACCCAACCTATCCAAGTCACCCTGCATCCTCTTAGCATCCTCCTCACAGCTAACACTGCCACCCAGCTTCGTGTCATCCGCAAACTTGGAGATGCTGCATTTAATTCCCTCATCCAAGTCATTAATATATGTTGTAAACAACTGGGGTCCCAGCACTGAGCCTTGCGGTACCCCACTAGTCACCGCCTGCCATTCTGAAAAGGTCCCGTTTATTCCCACTCTTTGCTTCCTGTCTGCTAACCAATTCTCCACCCACACCAATACCTTACCTCCAATACCATGTGCTTTCAGTTTGCACACTAATCTCCTGTGTGGAACCTTGTCAAAAGCCTTTTGAAAATCCAAATATACCACATCCACTGGTTCTCCCCTATCCACTCTACTAGTTACATCCTCAAAAAATTCTATGAGATTCGTCAGACATGATTTTCCTTTCACAAATCCATGCTGACTTTGTCCGATCATTTCACCGCTTTCCAAATGTGCTGTTATCACATCCTTGATAACTGACTCCAGCAGTTTCCCCACCACCGACGTTAGGCTAACCGGTCTATAATTTCTCGGTTTCTCTCTCCCTCCTTTTTTAAAAAGTGGGGTTACATTAGCCACCCTCCAATCCTCAGGAACTAGTCCAGAATCTAACGAGTTTTGAAAAATTATCACTAATGCATCCACTATTTCTTGGGCTACTTCCTTAAGCACTCTAGGAAGCAGACCATCTGGCCCTGGGGATTTATCTGCCTTTAATCCCTTCAATTTACCTAACACCACTTCCCTACTAACATGTATTTCGCTCAGTTCCTCCATCTCACTGGACCCTCTGTCCCTTACTATTTCTGGAAGATTATTTATGTCCTCCTTAGTGAAGACAGAACCAAAGTAATTATTCAATTGGTCTGCCATGTCCTTGCTCCCCATAATCAATTCACCTGTTTCTGTCTGCAGGGGACCTACATTTGTCTTTACCAGTCTTTTCCTTTTTACATATCTATAAAAGCTTTTACAGTCCGTTTTTATGTTCCCTGCCAGTTTTCTCTCATAATCTTTTTTCCCCTTCCTAATTAAGCCCTTTATTAAACTGAAAGTACCTATACATGACCTGCACAATACTGTATAATTAAAAGTCACTTTTGTGAAGTCAGTGCTAATGAAATCATGTGTAGTCATTGAATTGCACAAATTTTCTTACAGCAAGACCAATGGAAAGAAAATTCTTGAAGGATCATCATATCTGTGGAGACACAAGAAACCACAGATGCTGGAATCTGGAGCAATAAGCAATCTGCTGGAGGGATTCAGCAGGCCGAGCATCATCTGTGGGTGGAAAGGAATTGTTTGCACTTCAGGTCAAAATTTTGTACTTCTAGACCAGATTCAGGATTTTAGACACAAATCTCAACAATTCTTTTCCCCCACTCCAATAGATGCTGCTGAACTTGCTAAGGTGCTCCAGCAGGTTGTTTGTTACATCACAGCTTCGTGCCTGTCTAACATCAGTCTCCATGATAATGGTACACCTAATACATGCGGCGGAGTCTTCCGGGCCCCTATGCAGGAGTAGCAGGAAGCATAGTCTTCATTCCATACCCCTGTGCAGGAGTAGCAGGAAGCATTGTCTTCATTCCAGACCCACGTACAGGAGAACATGAAGCATCGTCTTCATTCCATACCCCTGCGCAGGAGTAGCAGGAAGCATCGTCTTCATTCCATACCCCTGCGCAGGAGTAGCAGGAAGCAACGTCTTCATTCCATACCCCTGCGCAGGAGTAGCAAGAAGCAAAGTCTTCATTCCAGACCCACGTACAGCAGTAGCAGGAAGCATCGTCTTCATTCCATACCCCTGTGCAGGAGTAGCAGGAAGCAATGTCTATATTCCAAGCCCATGTGTAGGAGTAGCAGGAAGCATCGTCTTCATTCCATTCCTCAATAAAAAAGTATGACAATCTCAATGTAATTTGAGGCAGGACTACATCTTTGAAACAAGTATGTCAGTTGTTGCCTCTTCTTCAATGAATCCAGCTCTGGTGAAAGTTGAAGGGAGAGAACATAAAGGTTCCCTAATATGATAAGATGGACACTTAACCCCAATTTACTGTGTAATGGTTTTGCACCTTTCAGTTACAGTTAAAGTACAGTGCAGATAACACTTCATTCTTCAATCTGTTATTGATTTACCTTGTACGGTTGGAAGGAATTGATCTGTATGGACTATTTTTTGCAATGTACCTTAGCGCGAATGACATCAGTAAGCTAATTTACCAATTTAAAACTTAACAGTTTTGAATTTAGGGTAACTGCTTCAAGCTCATTTGGTTTGCTGTGATCTTGCAATTGCCATTAGACTGTCATTTTAAGAATCAGTGGTATTGTGGTGGAAGTAGGACATTAATATGTGTGATGCATTGAGCCCATAGCCCCAGAGAACCATACAAAGGCCAAATTTGAAGAAATGAGAAAGGATCTAAAAAGCGTGGATTGGGACAGGTTGTTTTCTGGCAAAGATGTGATTGGTAGGTGGGAAGCCTTCAAAGGGGAAATTTTGAGAGTGCAGAGTTTGTATGTTCCTGTCAGGATTAAAGGCAAATTGAATAGGAATAAGGAACCTTGGTTCTCAAGGGATATTGCAACTCTGATAAAGAAGAAGAGGGAGTTGTATGAAATGTATAGGAAACAGGGGGTAAATCAGGTGCTTGAGGAGTATAAGAAGTGCAAGAAAATACTTAAGATAGAAATCAGGAGGGCAAAAAGAAGACATGAGGTTGCCTTGGCAGTCAAAGTGAAGGATAATCCAAAGAGCTTTTACAAGTATATTAAGAGCAAAATGACTGTAAGGGATAAAATTGGTCCTCTTGAAGATCAGAGTGGTCGGCTTTGTGCGGAACCAAAGGAAATGGGAGAGATCTTAAATAGGTTTTTTGCGTCTGTATTTACTAAGGAAGCTGGCATGAAATCTATGGAATTGAGGAAATCAAGTAGTGAGACCATGGAAACTGTACAGATTGAAAAGGAGGAGGTGCTTGCTGTCTTGAGGAAAATTAAAGTGGATAAATCCCCGGGACCTGACAGAGTGTTCCCTCGGACCTTGAAGGAGACTAGTGTTGAAATTGTGGGGGCCCTGGCAGAAATATTTAAAATGTCGCTGTCTATGGGTGAAGTGCCGGAGGATTGGAGAGTGGCTCATGTTGTTCCGTTGTTTAAAAAAGGATCGAAAAGTAATCCGGGAAATTATAGGCCGGTGAGTTTAACGTCAGTAGTAGGTAAGTTATTGGAGGGAGTACTAAGAGACAGAATCTACAAGCATTTGGATAGACAGGGGCTTATTAGGGAGAGTCAACATGGCTTTGTGCATGGTAGGTCATGTTTGACAAATCTGTTGGAGTTTTTCGAGGAGGTTACCAGGAAAGTGAATGAAGGGAAGGCAGTGGATATTGTCTACATGGACTTCAGTAAGGCCTTTGACAAGGTCCCGCATGGGAGGTTAGTTAGGAAAATTCAGTCGCTAGGTATACATGGAGAGGTGGTAAATTGGATTAGACATTGGCTCGATGGAAGGAGCCAGAGAGTGGTGGTAGAGAATTGCTTCTCGGAGTGGAGGCCTGTGACTAGTGGTGTGCCACAGGGATCAGTGCTGGGTCCATTGTTATTTGTCATCTATATCAATGATCTGGATGATAAAGTGGTAAATTGGATCAGCAAGTTTGCTGATGATACAAAGATTGGAGGTGTAGTAGACAGTGAGGAAGGTTTTCAGAGCCTGCAGAGGGACTTGGACCAGCTGGAAAAATGGGCTGAAAAATGGCAGATGGAGTTTAATACTGACAAGTTTGAGGTATTGCACGTTGGAAGGACAAACCAACGTAGAACATACAGGGTTAATGGTAAGGCACTGAGGAGTGCAGTGGAACAGAGGGATCTGGGAATACAGATACAAAATTCCCTAAAAGTGTCGTCACAGGTAGATAGGGTCGTAAAGAGAGCTTTTGGTACATTGGCCTTTATTAATCGAAGTATTGAGTATAAGAGCTGGAATGTTATGATGAGGTTGTATAAGGCATTGGTGAGGCCGAATCTGGAGTATTGTGTTCAGTTTTGGTCACCAAATTACAGGAAGGATATAAATAAGGTTGAAAGAGTGCAGAGAAGGTTTACAAGGATGTTGCCGGGACTTGAGAAACTCAGTTACCGAGAAAGGTTGAATAGGTTAGGACTTTATTCCCTGGAGCGTAGAAGAATGAGGGGAGATTTGATAGAGGTATATAAAATTATGATGGGTATAGATAGAGTGAATTGCAAGCAAGCTTTTTCCACTGAGGCAAGGGAAGAAAAAAACCAGAGGACATGGGTTAAGGGTGAGGGGGGAAAAGTTTAAAGGGAACATTATGGGGGGCTTCTTCACACAGAGAGTGGTGGGAGTATGGAATGAGCTGCCAGACGAGGTGGTAAATGCAGGTTCTTTTTTAACATTTAAGAATAAATTGGACAGATACATGGATGGGAGGTGTATGGAGGGATATGGTCCGTGTGCAGGTCAGTGGGACTAGGCAGAAAATAGTTTGGCACAGCCAAGAAGGGCCAAAGGGCCAAAGGGCCTGTTTCTGTGTTGTAGTTTCTATGGTTCTATGGTTCTATGTACTAAATGCCATCAGGCTGCCAAGGAATGTAGCCAGCAGTAACTCATTCCCAAAGCAAAGACATTGGGAAGAAGTGGAAGCAACACACGAAATGCTGGAGGAACTCAGCAGGCCAGGCAGCATCTTTGGAAAAAGTCAACAGTCAACGCTTTGGGCTAAGACCCTTCATCAACTGGAAGCAAGTTTTTCCCTACACCAAGTGACTGCCTTAGGCACACAGGGAGATCTTCCTGAGTCATTATCATAAAGAAATGCAACACATAAACAGACTCGTTCAAGCTGACAAAGATGCTCATCTCAGCTATTTCCATTTACTTGCATTTGGCCCATATCCTCCTTATCCTTTGCTATATTTATGTCCATGCAAATGTTTTATAAATGTTGTAATTATCCCTGTTACAATCACTTTCTCTGGCAGTTTGTTCCATATATGCACCACCCTCTACATGAAGTAATTGGCCCTTTTAAAGCTATCCCTGCTCATCTGAAACCCATGCCCTCTGATTGTGATTCTCTTTCAGGGGCTGGGGGGTGTAATCAAGACTGTGTGCATTACCACTATCTCTGACCCAGTTGATTTTACGCTCCTCTATGAAGTGTTCCCTCAGTCTTCTATGCTTAAAAGAATAAAGTCCTGGCCCACCCAAATTCCCCGATAATTCAGTCCCTTGAATCCACACAAAATTCTAGTAGAACTCCTTAGCACTATTTTCAGCTTAATGATAAGACCATAAGACCATAAAACATATAAGCAGAAATAGACCATTCGGCCCATTGAGTCTGCTCTGCCATTCCAATATGGCTGATTTATTATCCCTCTCAACTCCATTCTCCTGCCTTCTTCCCATATGCTTTCATCCCCTGACTAATTAAGAACCTATCAATTTCCGCTTTAAAGATATTCAGTGAATTAGCCTCCACAGCCATCTGCGGCATTAAATTCCACAGATTCATTCCTCTGGCTAAAGAAATTCCTCCTTATTTCTATTCTAAATGGACCTCCTTCTATTCTGAGGCTGTGCCCCTTGGCCCTACTATCCCCTGCTGTAGGAAGCCCTCTCTCCACATGCGCTCTATCTAGGCGTTTCAATATTTGATAGGTTTTAATGAGATCCTCCGTCAATTGTTCTAAACTCCAGTGAATACAGGTCCGGAGCCATCAAATGCTCCTCATATGTTAATCCTTTCATTCCCTGAATCATTCTCGTGTACCTCCTCTGGACTTTCTCCAACGTCAGCACATCTTTTCATAGATAAGGGGCCTAAAACTGCTCACAATACTCCAAGTGCAGTCTGAGCAATGCCTGAAAAGCCTCAGCATTACCTCCTTGCTCTCATATTCCAGACATCTCAACATGAATACTCACATTGCATTTGCTTCACTTACCACTTACTCAATCTGGAAGTTAACCTCGGGAGAATCCTGAGTATAGACTCCCATATCTCTTTGCACCTATGACTTTTTAAATTTCTCCCCATTTAAAAAATACCCTGCATCTTTATTCCATCTACTGAAGTGTACGATCATACAGCTCCCTACGCTATATTCCATCTGCCACTTCTTTGCCCATTCTCCTAGTCTAAGTCCTTCTGCAGATTCCCTGCTTCCTCAACACTACTGCCCTTCTACCTATCTTCATATCATCCAGAAACTTGGCAACAAAGCCATCAATTCCATCATCCACGACATTGACATACAAATTTTAAAGAAGTCCCAACACCGACCCCTGCGGGACACCACTTGTCACCAGCAGCCAACCAGAAAAGGCTCCCTTTATTCCCACTCTTTGCCTCCAGAAAATCAGCCAATCTATTATCCATGTGAGTATCTTTCCTGCAATACCATGTTGAGCAGCCTCATGTGTAGCACTTTGAGAAAAGGTCTTCTGAAAATCCAAGCACACAACTTCCACTGACTTTCCTTTGTCTATCCTGCCTATTATTTCCTTAACGAATACCCTCCTGAGCCAGAGCCGCTTCTCCCTGGTAGGTCATTCCCTGCAGCCCCTCCCCCACCCCCATCCAAAGCGGTATACTTATTATTGAGGGGAACAACCATTGCAAACTCTGCACTGGATGCCAATTCCCTTTCATTCACCTGTCAGTCACCCAGGTACCTGCCTCCTGCAGTGTAGGGGTGACTACCTCTTTGTAGCTCCTGTCACCTCCTCCTTCTCCCGTATGAGACAAAGGTCATTTAGCTGCAACTCCAGTTCCTTAACATAGTCTCTAAGGAGCTGCAGCTTGATGTATTTCATGCAGATGTAGTTATCAGGAAAACTGGCGGTGTGCGAGAGTTCCTACATCTCACACAAAGGACATTCCAGTAGCCCTGGACCCATTCTCACCACGTTAGCTATGATAGACAAAGAGAGAGAATTTTTAAAAACTTACTCAAAACTTGAGGCGGATTTATACTTGTGCATATGGATTATGCTGTAGCCTACACCGTAGGCCTGATTTATACTTTTGCGTAGCCCTGCACCGTAGTGAGCATGTATAGTTGTGTCTGCGTCACTCTGCAATTCACCGCCAAAACGCTAGTTGGCGGTGGGGTTTCTATGCCATTGTGTTGAGTTTCTTCGTGAGAGACATGAACGAGGAAATGCATTTCAAATATTTTCGGGTGTCGGCAGGTAGATTCGACGATTTGGTTCGTCGTCTCCAACCATTTATTTCACACCAGTGTTCAGACGTGGCGGAGAAAAGCAACCCGAAATGCGTAGGAGGAAATGCGATGCTACCGAGCGGACCAATCACAGTTGTTGCAGTCTGCGTCACTATGATGCCCTTGAGTTACTTTTTGGGGAGGTGCACGTCACCCTGCAGTGTAGGGTATGGCATAGGGTACGTGATACCTACGCCGTATATTTGACGCACAAGTATAAATCAGCCTTTACTGAGAGCCTCTGCCTGTTCTTGTCCAAGCCTGTTGAGCCAAATGCTGACTGACCACTCTAACACTGTGCACTCCAATAATAGCCACTCCGCTCAGACCTTACTTCTTTTCATTGGCCTTTGTTATGATTGCAGCCCATCAAGATGTTCCAAAAGGTCCCAAGTTCTTTTCAAACCCCACACCACCTGAGCCAAACAAGCAAGTGCTTACGGTGGTTGCAGCACATTGATGACATCATGCTTACAACAAGGTAACCAAAACTATACACAACACTCTAGGTGCAACCTCACCAATATCTTGTACAACTGCAAGACAATGTCCCAGTTTCTATATGGAATGCTCTGACTTATGAAGGCCAGAATGCTAAATGCCTTCTTCACTACCTTGTCTGTGTGGGATGCTACTTTGAGGGAACTAAGTATTTGCACTCTTAGGTCATTCTGTTCTACAACATTCCCCAGGGCTGAACTGTTCACTGTGAAAGTCCTACCCCGTAGTGACATCCCAAAATGCAACACTTCACACATGTGAATTAAATGCTATTTGCTGTTCCTTGGCTCACATGCCTAACAGATCACAATCCCCTATAACTTTTGTTAACCATCTTCACTTTCTATGATACCACCTATTATAGAAGAATGACTTGATAGGTTAAAAATAAATAACACTTAAACAGTCAAGAATTCTGTGTGACTAGCATTAAAGAAGGATCTACATTTATGGAGCGATCTTTTATTCATGGGGATTACCATTATACAGAAACATATGAAAAGTCCATAAGGGTGAATGTTGGCTCTGTGATGCTGGTTGTGGCTCTGAATCTTAATACTTAGTTTTGACTCAGACTTTAGGCTGCCTGAAGATGTGTTGAAGGTGTAAAGCATTGTTATTGGATGAGATGCAAGTTAACACCTTTGCCCCTGCTCAGGTTTTGTACCACAATTCGAATATCAGTAGATTTCTTCTGCACACAAGCCATTTTTTTTATATCCCTTATTCAACACAGAAACATTTCCAGGCCAATTACCTTATGATTGCTTGTCTAGTCTTGTTGCATGCAAACTGACGACTGCATTAGCCGAAATTACAACAATGACTGCACTTCAGAATAAATTTCATGGCTGTAAAACCGTTCAAGCCAGCCAACACCGTGAATGTTACCATATAATGAACTTTATAGATTCACAGTGACTCATTTAATAAGATTAATAATTAAGGGGACATCGAGATAATAAAGAATAAAGAATACAAAACAAACAGGAGCAAGAGTGGACTATCAGCACCTTCAAGCCTGCCCCACCATAAAACTAGAGAAAATCTGCAGACTCTGGAAATCCAAGCAACACACAATAAGTACTGGAGGAACTCAGCAGGCCAGGTAGCATCTATAGAAAAGAGAACAGTCAACTTTTCAGGCTGAGACCTTCAGCAGGACTGGAGAGAAAAAAAGATGAGTTGCATTAGAAGGTGAGGGGAAGATGAGGGAGAAACACAAGGTGATGGTGAAACCGGGAGGGGGAAGGGTGAAGTAAAGAGCTGGGAAGTTGATTGGTGAAAGAGATACAGGCCCCAGAGGGAGGCAATATGCAGGCAAGGTGATAAGGTGAGAGAGGGAAAAGGGGATAGGGAATGGTGAAGGGGAGGGCCATTACTGGAAGTTCGAGAAATCTGGAAGTTCGAGAAATTCTCTAGTGTTCCCTCCCGCTTTTCTTTCTTCCATAGCCTTCTGTCCCCTCCCATTAGATTCTCCCTTCTCCAGCCCTTTATCTCTTTCACCAATCAACTTCCAAGCTCTTTACTTCACCTTTCCCCTCCTGGTTTCACCCATCACCTTGTGTTTCCCTCTCCCCTCCCCCATCTTTTAAATCTACTCTTTTTTTTCTCTAGTCCTGCTGAAGCATCTCAGCCCGAAACGTCAACCGTATTCTTTTCCATAGATGCTGCCTGGCCTGCTGAGTTCCTCCAGCATTTTGTGTGTGATGTTTTAATATGAACATGGCTGATTTATGCTGGACTCAACTGCTCTTCTGCACTGCACTATTTCTCCATATCCCTCTATTGCTTGATTTGTCAAGTATTTATTCACCTGCACTTCTGAAGAAGGGAGTCATACAGGTGATTTTCAATCTTCTGATAACCTTCTTAAGTTTAGCAACTTATGAAGCTTTTCAAACAATGGGTCCATGCTACGTCCTCTAAATCACTCTTATGCTGTCCACCTGGTTGTGATGACTTAGAGTAATACATCAGAGAACCAGGCCCTGTGGCCCACCTGCTCCATACCAACTAAGGTTCTATCTCAGGTAGTTCCATTTGTCTGTGTGTGGCCCATAATCTCTCTCAACCTTTCCTATCCCTCTACCTGTTCAAATTACTTTTAAATGTTGTTTATGTACTTGTATCAACCACTTCCTCTGGCAGCTCATTCCATATACCAAACACTCTCTGGACGAAAACGTTACCCATCAGTTTTCTATTAAATCTCTCCCAACTCAGCTTAAGCCTAAGCCCCCTAGTTCTTGATTCCCCAAATTTGGGAAAAAGACTATGTGAATTCATCCTATGGCTCTCATAATTTTATATATCTTATTCAGATCACCCCCCACCCTGCCAATTTTCAATGACAAAGATCCCAAACTGCTCAACCTCTCTCGATAACTCAGTCTCTCGAGTCCTGACAGCATCCTCATAAAGCTTCTGTGAACTCATTCCAGCTTAATGGCAGCAATGACTTGACCACACTTTTCCCCAAGTTTCTCCAATACTATATCCGTTGTAATTAGAACTTCTGGAAGTTCTACCATGTTATTTGAAATTAGCCCACTTGATATCTGAGAACATTTTCCACAGCATGGATCGATGCAAAAAATATATTCAATACTTATGCTAATTCTTTCTTTGCTATTACCAGCTTCATTTTCTAATGGTCCATATTTACTTTAGCTGCTCTCTTCGTATTTAGAAACAAGTGAAAATTTTACTGCTTGTTTTTATACCACATGCCAGTTTCGTCTCAGAATTCATTTTCATCCTTCTTACAAGCTGTCTGGTCTTCTGCTGCTGGGTATTTAAATGTCCCAGTCCACTGGTCTATCATGAGCCATTGCCATTTTGTATACATCACCTATCAATTCATCATTCTCGTTTACTTCCTCTCTTAATCTTGGATTGTGTCTTGTTCTCATGGAAACCCACTTTTTCAGTGGTATAAACTTCTTCTGAGCACTAAAGCTCAGCTATTTAAATATCTACCAATGTCCATCTCCTGACCTGTTAGTTAGCTTGTTCTCCCTGACCTTAAGATATGCGTCTCTCATAGCATTTTAATTGCTCTTATTCAAACTGAAGGCATTGACTATGGACCTATGGTATTCACTCTCAAATTCCATTTGGAATTCTGTCATATTTTGTTCATTTAGTCATCTATCAGAAGGTGGCAAGAAGGGATTACGGCAGTGGTGCCAAAGATTATTAAAACTGTTATTCAGTTGAGAATGTGTTTTGTGAAGTTTAGATCTTTTGCTCTCAGCAGTTTTCATTAAGGAATCCTTTCAGTGACAGTTTTTCTTATGCTCCAGAACAGGGGTTCCCAATCGTTTTTATACCATGGACCGATACATCTAAGCAAGAGGTCCATGGACCCCAGGTTGAGGACCTTTACTCTGGAATACAGAACATGGCCCTTTTGCCCACAATGTTGTGCTGATCTACACCACAATCAATCTCACCCTTCCCTCCTACACAGCTCATATCCCTCCCACTTTCATACATTCATGTGCCTATCTAGAAGTTTTAAATGGCTCTAGTGTATCAGCTTCCACCACTACACCAGGCCGCACACTCCAGGCACTCAGCACACTCTGTATGAAAAAGCCCTACCTCTAAGATATCCCCTAAACTTTTCTCCATTCACCTTAAGTAGTTGGCCTCTGCCACCCTGGGAAAAAGGTGCTGGCTGTCTAATCTATCTATGCCTCTCATAATCTTATATCCCTTTATCATATCAGCTCTCATGCTCCTTCACTCCAAAGAGAAAAACCTTACATCACTCAGCTTTTCTCACAAGACTGCATTCCGAAACAGATATTGTGAAAAATCTGAATGTCCGGGCAACTTTGGTGCTTGTTAATGATTACTCTGATTGGGCAAATAATTTTAGTAGCAATGCTCAGTTGCATTTCTTACAGCTCTTGGAGGGGTCTTGGAGATGTTTCTCGTCACCTATAGCCATCTGTTCACTTGGCTAGTTTCCTTGAAGAACTCCAGGAAGCCACGTCTGACATTTCTGTGAAAGATTGTTTTGTACCTAACTTATGCAATATGGTTTTTCAGTGAGTTTCACCTCTTTCTGTAAAGAAAGTTCGAGACTAAACCTTTGGAGCATATAACAGAACAGGCTGTGCCATCTTTTCTCACCGTTCATATTGTTGCACAATAAACTAATTGACTTCAGCCTACCTGGATGAATTCCTCATTTCTTCTGAAAGAAACTTCTGCATGCCCAGTCAGCTCTGTGTACTGGCAGATAGATTCTCCTGGAACTGCTGGAAATGAACTTAATATTCTGTATGTTCAGTGCACTAAGAGTGTGCCAGGAAGATAATAATTTCAGAGCTAGCAATGCTCCATGCTAAAACTCATCATAAACTTCTGTATTTCTATTCTGCTTTGCCACTTCTCTCGTCTTTGTTACTGTCACCCATTCGTCTGTGTTTACTTACATCTTACCATTTTAATTATTAATCCAGCAGTCTCTACCATCTGCATTATCCTTTCTCCATAATTTATAAAGCTCAGAATCTCTTGTGAAATGAACAGGAGCCAAACTGAAATCTACTGGAAAACTGAGGGGAAGAGATTCTGTCATAACTGGCCTCAAAAGATGCTCCGTAGGAAGGAAGAAATAGTCATGCAGGATTGATGGAAAAAAAGTGCAAGTTAGCAAGACTGAGTGAAAGAGCAGTGGCAGCAAAGAATTTGGCAAGCTGGCAGGACTGAGAAGAAGATGAGGAGAGCGGTGGTACTGAAGAATAAGCCACGTCTGCTTGGATGGTCAAGGGCCGATTCACCTATCTAAATGTCACTGAAGAACAATGTGGAGCTGCTGAATGTGCTTTAAGAAGGATGTCATAACAGAAGTCTGCCACCATTTAAGGACACAATGTACCTTCCCTATAAGAGGTACATGTTGGATGGGGTAATGCTTACCTCACACATTTTAGGAGCCCGTGATAGAGGCATGCAGCCACACAACCTGATCCATATTTGTGGTCTTTTCAAAGTTATTTCTTATATTTCCAGACCAAACTAATGACATAAAATGCACAAAAGGTTACTTGCTAACTTGTGGCAGTTTGACCAATAAGGGAGCTAGATATGAACAATTAACTGAACATAGAATGAGTACAGCATTGTACAGGCCCATGATATTATGCCAACTTTCTAAACTACTCTGAGCATTTTTCTGTTATCCATTTATTGTGTGGATAGTCAGAGGCTTTTCCCCCAGGGCTGAAATGGCTGCCACAAGAGGACACAGGTTTAAGGTGCTTGGGAGTAGGTACAGAGGAGATGTCAGGGGTAAGTTTTTATTAATTTTTCTTTTTAAAAAATGCAGAGAGTGGTGAATGCGTGGAATGGGCTGCTGGTAAGGGTGGTGGAGGTGGATAGGATAGGGTCTTTTAAGAGACTTTTGGATAGGTCCACAGAGCTTAGAAAATTACAGGGCTTTGGGTAACCCTAGTAATTTCTAAGGTAGGGTCATGTTAGGCACAACTTTGTGGGCCAAAGGGCCTGTATTGCGCTGTAAGTTTTCTATGTGCCTATCAAAGAATTTAAATGTCCCTCATGTATCTGCTTCTACCACCACACCCGGTAGAGCACCAAGAGAACTAGAATTTGTCTAAAGAAACATGGAGTTAAGAAAAGTTAAGAATCTTCAATGCCTGAAAAGTCATTTTTAAGACAAGGTGTAATGCTACAACATTCCTTTCATGGAATAATAGCTGGGGTAGAAACAATATCAGTTTTCAAATTCATTTGGATTAATCAAATTGATATGCAAGTAGCAAGGATCATGACTATTTGCTCAAATGAAGCTAAGCAATTGGCTGGATGACTAGTTCATGTGTAAGAACTTTCAGAATCAGGTTTATTATCCCTGGCATGTGATGTGAAACTTGTTACCTTAGCAGCAGCAGTTCAATGTAAAAAATAGAAAAAAAAATTAAATAATAACAACTTTTTCAGATTTGTTTATGGGGAATTGTTTAACGTCTTTCACACAGTTAGTGGACAAATATGTTTTATCTAATGCACACTTCTTTAGATATTTACAAATTAGGAATTTTTTAAAGTAGTTTACTTCCAAATTTTCCCTCTGCTTATCCACCCAATATGACAGATACCCTTTTTCAGGTTAAACCATTTCAAAAAGGACTGATAGCTATAATTTATAAATGGTTATTGAATTTTGCGAATGGTATCTAACGATAAAATTAAAGGTGCATGGGAATTGGAATTTCGAGAGTCACTTTCAGATAATCAATAGGATAAAATTTTTCATTTGATAAATATTTCATCTATTTGTGCCCGTCATTCCTTGATACAGTTCAAGGTAGTGCATCGGGCACATATGTCAAAGGATAAATTAGCCTGTATTTTTCCCAATATTAATCCTATTTGCGACAGATGTAATATTGAGGTGGCTACTTTAACATATGTTTTGGTCTTGTATCAAGATAGATAATTTTTGGAAAGATGTCTTTAAAATTTTATCAAAAGTTTTGAATTTGGACCTACAACCGAATTTATTCACAGCAATTTTTGGGATCTTTCCACCAGAATATCCCAAATAATCCTGTTTCCGCTCAACAGATGATAATTTTTACAACTTTATTGGCTAGAAGGGCCATTTTGGTTAAATGGAAGGATTCTAATCCACCTACAGTTTTTTTTTATTGGCTTTCCTCCATTATGTCCTGTCTAAGTTTAGAGAAAATAAGTCATCGGACATTTGATACATTCTTTAAATTGGAAGAAACCTGGTGACCTTTTATTCAATATTTTCAAATGGTTTGATTTACTGCTCTTCCAGTTACTTTCTCGAAATTTTGGATTTGATCAGAAAGTTTCTCTTTCTTCTTGCTTTTACTCTCAGTATGGGCTGCCCAGTCCCTTTTTTTTCCCTCTTCTTTTTTTTTAACCTTTTGTTTTTGTTAATAGAAAATAGTGTTCTTTTAATATATATAAAAATTATAAAAGTTTCTCTATCTTTTTTTCTCTTTATGAAATGATAAGAGAATTGATTATCTTATTTTTATTATATATTATTAGATTAATACTATGATCTTGATGATGTTTATTTTACCTTTTATATCTATTTTTATCGATATAGATATTTGAGATAATTCTCCTCGTTTGTATACACAGTATGTACTTTTTTAAATAAAAAAGATTACTGAAGAAATAAAGAAAATAATAAGTAAATCAATTACAGTATAAGTAACACACAAAATGCTGGTAGAGCACAGCAGGCCAGGCAGCATCTATAGGAAGAGGTACAGTTGATGTTTCAGGCCGAGACACTTTGTCAGGAGTCCTGATGAAGGGTCTCGGCCTGAAACGTCCGCTGTACCTCTTCCTATAGATGCTGCCTCGCCTGCTGTGCTCCACCCGCATTTTGTGTGTGTTGCTTGAGTTTCCAGCATCTGCAGATTTTCTCGTGTTTACAGTATATGTATATTGAATAGATTAAAAACATGCAAAAAAACAGAAATACTGTATATTAAAAAAGTGAGGTAGTATCCAAGGGTTTAATGTCCATTTAGGAATTGGGTGGTAGAGGGGAAGAAGCTGTTCCTGAATCGCTGAGTGTGTGCCCTCAGGCTTCTGTACCTCCTACCTGATGGTAACAGTGAGAAAAGGTCATGCCCTGGGTGCTGGAGGTCCTTAATAATGGACACTGCCTTTCTCAGACACCGCTCCCTGAAGATGTCCTGGGTACATTGTAGGCTAGTACCCAAGATGGAGCTGACTAGATTTACAACCCTCTACAGCTTCTTTCAGTCCTGTGCAGTAGGCCCCCCATATCAGACAGTGATGCTGCCTGTCAGAATGCTCTCCATGGTACATCTATAGAAGTTTTTGAGTGTATTTGTTGACATGCCAAATCTTTTCAAACTCCTAATAATGTATAGCCACTGTATTGTCTTCTTTATAACTACATCGATATGTTGGGACCAGGTTAGATCCTCAGATCTTGACACCGACGAACTTGAAACAGCTCACTCTCTCCACTTCTGATCCTTCTGTGAGGATTGGTATGTGTTCCTCCGTCTTACCCTTCCTGAAGTCCACAATCAGCTCTTTCGTCTTACTGACTTTGAGTGCCAGGTTGTTGCCGTAGCACCACTCCACTAGTTGGCATATCTCACTCCTGTGCATGCTCTCGTCATCACCTGAGATTCTACCAACAATGGTTGTATCGTCAGCAAATTTATAGATGGTATCTGAGCTCTGCCTAGCTACACAGTCATGCGTCTGTCTAATCCTACACACCGTAATCCTTAAGCACTCCTTCGATTCTGACCTTTTGATCATGACTGATCATTGTAACCAGTTAGTCCCCATTTGGTCACCATGAATTCTCTTGCCATGGGTTTAGTCTCTCAAGCTCGCTACCTAAATCATGAGCTCCCTTTCCTCCTTTAAGTGTCTTCTCATTAATTAAACTTTCTCTATTAGTATTTCCTTCTGAGGACCAGGACCAATTTTATAATGAGGCTGTCATGAACCATATTCAAGAGTTAGATATAAGAGTTAGACAAGGCTGAGAAACTCGAAGGATATGAGGGGAATGCAAAACAGGGTATTGAATTTGGATGATCAAGAATGATTATATTGAATGGGAGGGCACAATTGATGGGCAGAATGGCCTACTCCTGTTCCCATTTTATATGTAACTTTTATGCAAGTCAAAAACCAGAGGCTTCTTTTGTAAATCAGAGGCATTATGTACATTCAAGGAGTTGTTATTTTTCTAATCGTGTGCTTTCATATTAAATCTTGGCGAGTGCAGCACAAACAACAATCTAAAAAATAAAACTTCAATTATATAAACATTCAGAAGACTGATTGTACATTGTCCATTCAACTAAGGGCTTGACAATGAATCATTTAATTGCATGAATAGTCTATCTGCTTGCCTTGTGTTGAAGGCTAAGTAGTAACCCATTCATGGTTATTTCTACTCATATAATGGTTCACAAGCATATGCAGTTAACCATTGAACTAAGTTACTGACTGAGCACGTTGAAAAAATGTTAATCAATTACCCATGTCAGAGCATCAGTAACAGTGGAGGGTTCAGCATGACTGAAACCAGGCAGCAATTTTCAAAGTTTCTAAGAAGTGCAAAGCCCTGGTAATAGCTGAAAAAGTGGCAGACACTGTAATCACGGTAACAATAATGGGTTCTAACACAAAAATCAAGGTCAGTCAAAGCACTGAAGCAGCAGATTAACCTGCATGTGCCAATCGCCACTGTTTCCTGTCATGCACAAGCTTCTTGAAACATGTTCTAAGGAGAAGGAAGATTTTTTTGTTTGATATGTCTGTATTTTTATTGAGAGGGAAAAAAACACCATCCTGAATTTCTTTGTCTTTTTTGTTCTACAATGTCTGGTTATTTTGATAACAAAGACATGGGAGAAGGCGGTTCTATTTTACTCTGCTCTTCCATGATAAATATCTGGAATGTGCTGGGGAGAGATTTCAAACCAGCCTGACAGCTGCTCTGGAGCTGCTTATCCCAAAGATCAAGCAATACACTGGCACAGCAGACTTTAAAACTTCTTAGATCAGTGACATGGTGTCCCATTGTTGATTATCAGCCTTGACTTACACCAAAACTTGAACCCTGCCTAGGCTTGTAAAAAAAATATAAATTCATGCATACCTAAAGTACAACGATAGTTTTAAGCAGTCTAATTGAGCAACCCAGAGTATTTCTTAATTTGATTCAGCTATTGAAAACATTAGTATGAATCTGCAAATCCTTTTTTTGATCCAACATCTGAATACAAAGAAAAGACACAGGAATGGTAAAATGATTTATGTGAATTTTGCACTGGGAAGAATAGAAGATGTCACTGCTGGAGAAGTCTTCATTTCAGAAAGTACTTTTTCTTTCTTTCTTCCATTGCTGGAGGTCTGATCCAAATGCCTCTGTGATGTACAGAATCGTGTCATGCAATATTTTAATGAACTACACAACCAAAGTTTACCAAGAACCCAGTCATAATCTCAACCAGATACATGCTCTATATGAGTGTTGTGTATTTCTATTGATTGTTGTGCTGTCACTGAAGCACATTGCTCCTTGTACTTGGAGGACTCTACACGTATGCAGTGACATCAGTCAGCAGACTGACACCAGCACATGACCTGACTGAAAACCAGCAAGCAGGGCTTGCTCCAGTACATGTTATAAGGTCTTTTATTCCACGTGAGCCTTTGCTAAGAGTCCAGCAGTGAGGAATGTTGCAGGATAGGTTATTCAACCACGACGAGTTCTTGTTTTCTCAAAAGTCTTCGTTAGTGTCCTTGCTTTCAACTAAACTCCATCACTTCAAATATTTTCTGAAAGCCCTCAAGTCCCTCCTCAGCTCCAACTCATCTACAACTGCTGCAACCCCTTAATTCATCCCCTTGTTCAATCTCTTAATCTACTCCCCATTACCCCAATATTTCACCCACTGACTTCCACCCTGAAATTTGCCTTGGACCCTCCGACCTTCCCCCGAAACCTTGATTATCCTATGGTTCACTGATATTTACTCCTATCTAGAATGATCTTTTTCAATGCTACAATATTTTCACTATCCACCATCAATCTCTATCCTCAGTTAAGGGAAGAGACACACACAAAATGCAGCAGGCCAGGTAGTATCTATGGAAAGGAGCAAATAGTCGACATATTGGGCCAAGACCTTCATCAGGACTGAAGGAAAAAAGATGAGGT